>NC_064561.1:66925697-67550697 GCF_937001465.1 Orcinus orca
CCGCCGGGTGGGGACAAGAAAGGACCGTGTCCAGAGAAATACCTAGACAGAGCGGCCTCCACCCTCCCAGGTAAACACAGGAACGCAGCCTGTTCCTGATGAGAAAAAAGGCAGGAGTGGAGGATGGGCACAGGAAGAGGGAGAACGCTCTCCTGGGCGGGGCTCTTGAGCTAAGGTCCCTAACAGAGAGGGTCTGGGTCTCCCTGTGGCCTCCCCTGTCTGTCATCATGAACGTCATGTCCTCTCCTACTTCCTCAGCAACTGCTGGGCGAGGCGGGGGGCTCCTTTCCCCCATGGCCAGCCCCGTACATCCAGAGTCAGGACTGAAATCCAGGGAAATCCCAGAAGGTTCGGGCCCTATCCCCTGCTCTGCTTCCCAGGAATGGGCAGGATGGCCACTTTGGGCGGCGCTGTTCAGAGACATCTGTTCCCCATCCCTCTGCCTCCTCCTGGACCCTGGCCATGACAGAGGCCAAAGGGGTTCAGGAGTGGCACCATCTAAGATCCCCTTGTCTTTCCCAGCTGTGTGATCAGACGGCCGTGGGAAAGGGGGCTCCTCACTGGCCGGAAGGGACACTCCAGACCCTCTGTGGCTGACCCAGGCTGCTTCCATAGGGTGGCAGAAGGACTGGGGCCAAGTCGTGCTGGACTTTGATAAGATTCACTCCCGCACTGGGCCTGATGGACTTTCTGGCTGGAATTTGTGTAACTGCCCAATCCTGGTACGTTTGGGGACCTCACGAATGTTAGTAATAATTGGAAGAGTGATAGCTAACCTTTTTTTAAGCACGTACTGTGTATCGGACTTGGGCCAGATACTACACGTGCTTCATTCTCAGTCCTCTCAGGAGCCCATTTTTATCCTCCCTAATTTACTTAGTTTTTATTTTTTTGCAACTTTAATTTTTTTTAATTTTAAAAAATTTTCGGCCTCACCACGTGGCACGTGGGATCTTAGACCAAGGATGGAACCCATGTCCACTGCAGTAGAAGGGCGGATTCTTTTTTTTTTTTTTTTTTTTTTTGCGGCACGCGGGCCTCTCACTGCTGTGGCCTCTCCCGTCGCGGAGCACAGGCTCCGGACGCGCAGGCTCAGCGGCCATGGCCCACGGGCCCAGCCGCTCCACGGCACGCGGGATCCTCCCGGACCGGGGCACGAACCCGTGTGCCCTGCATCGGCAGGCGGACTCCCAACCACTGCGCCACCAGGGAAGCCCCGAAGTGCGGATTCTTAACCACCGGACCACAAGGGAACTCCCCACCCCTAACTTATTGGTGAGGAAACTGAGGCACGGACTGCTCACAGAGCTGACCCTAGCCCCAGGTCACCCTGGTAAATGGCATCCCGACAGCCGACTGACCCTCGCTAACCCCAGCCTGGCAGACTCCTGCAGCAGCCTCACAAGCCCCGCTGGCCTTACCATCTCCTTCAGCGGGAGGCTGGGCGGGGCTGGCAGCCTCAGCAGGGCCCGCCCACAGCGCAACAGTGAAAGAGACAAAGACTGACTAGAGAAGCTGCCCTCTCTGCTCAGCATCGGGGCCCTTTCCCAGCCTGTTGCCTGGCCTTGGTGCTCTTCCCCACATCTGGCTTTTGCATCCTAAAAAGAATCAGCCCCTCCTCTCAGGCCCAGAGGGAGCTGTCCAGCTCTTCCTATACAGCACACGATCCCCACCCGAGAGCAGGCATTTTGAATTGCAGCCTTTTGGGTTTAGACAAAATGTATCTGTCACATGGAAACTCGATGGTGTGCCTGTGCCTGGGAGAATCCCACCATTAAAGTTGGTGACACAGGTAAACACTTAGGCCAGCACCCGGCATATGTACAGTGAGTAGATTAGGGGGTCACTCATGGAACCCCTGAGATGCATCACCCATGGTAATAATAATGCTAGCATTACCAGCTACCAGTTACTATCAGTCACAAGCCTGACCCTGTGCTGAGCACTTCACAGACATTTAATATTTGCAACGACCTATAAGTTACATTCTACTCCTCCTCATCTTACGGATGAGAAAACTGAGGCGAAAGTCTCATAGTGAGTGCCTGAGGTGGGATTTGAACCCAGGCCTACAGATAAGTGGCTTTCTTGTAGTCACTCTGCTCCTGGCTGATTGGCCCTTATGCATGTCCCACAAGCACACAGGCCCCTTGGGTAAAATTGGCAGCGTTTCCTGAAATTCCAAAAATGCTCCAAGCAGTTCTAACGGGAATGTCCTGCGACTTGGGTCAGGCTTTGCTTTAACCCTCTAGTTGGCTGCTGGCCAGCACTCACCTTCCTGTGTCAAACTCTTCTGATCAATAACTAGGGGATGCTTTTATGCTCATAAAGCACCCACTAAAATACCACCTCATTATTGTAATTCTTGATAGCTCCTTCCCACCAAAGAATCCCCTTTCCCTTCTCCTGTTTGTCAGCTGAGCTGCTAATTTATATGTTCTGTTTGTCCTTCGCTTTTAGGTCCTACCTGATCCTCCCTCCTACTGTGATCTTGGGGGTCCAGGATACATTCCATGCAAACTCCCCCTCCCCACTCCTACCACCGGTATGGCCTTGAGACATGCATTTAACTCTAGCCCCTCCGTTTGCCCACCCTGTTATCTCTTTCTTAATACTTCTCTGGTCACATCATTCCTGCTCCTCCTCTGACTGTCTATGGTGTCCCTATCATTGCCTCCCTCCCCCGAGCCAATGGCACTGAACCGCCCAACATGTGTAAGTGTGACTGCCTGGAAAATGTAACTTTCAAAGAGCCTGAAGTTGAATGACAGTAAACAGAACCTTGGAGACCCAGACATCATCTAGGGTGTACATGGACTCAGCAGCAGGAACTTAGGCATGAGGCAAGATGGGAGAGAGAGGGATGGGATGATCAAAAGAATGAGCTGGAGGGAGAAATGGGAAATGAGGGAAGTGATATTGATTCAACCAGGCCAAAAGAATCCTTGACTGTCAGTGTTGGAAAAGCCCTTAGAGATCAACCAGTCCAGGAGTGGCAAAGGAGTTTCAAGTCATGAGCTAATGCTGAGTGATGAATAGCAGCTGCCTGGAGTGTGTCCTGAGAAGAAAGTGTCGTTATTGATTAGCAATGTCTGCCATGGGCACTGAATTAGACATGGTAGCATGCGGGCCAGAATTTACATCCCTGATCTAGTTTCGACCTCTTCTTTCTGGAGCAACTGAGAAGCCCAGAGGGGAAGAGACTTGTCCAAGGTTTATACATTGGAGGAAATCTCAGGGCCCTTGCTGTCTCCTAAAACCCAAGTGAAGGTTGCACACACATCCTAGCCAAAGACAAGGGACCCAGGGAAAGAGGGTCCTCAGTATGGAATAACTAGTAAAGGAGCAGGCAACTTGAAGCTGTGAAGAAGACTGTGGATGCATCGTAGACCAGACACTGGGTGAGTGCTCAGTTCTCACTAGGTGATCAGTTGACCAGATATGCCCAGTACCCTGGCTGTACCTCCTCTGACCTCTGGCCTCCCACCCGGGGAGGACAAGGAGGCTCCCTGGAGCAGAGGCCTTGGCTCTCTCTAGACAAAGAGTAGAGAACGCAGTCAGAGGGAGGCAAAAGGAGGGGGAAATGGTCTTGAGGCAGGGATGGCTCCCATAGGAGCAAAGGCACTGACTATGCCACGGTGGAGAGGGCCCTGGAGAAGATGGCAATTAGGAGGCAAGCACACAGGCACCTGTGCAGGTTTGGTATGTGAGCCAGAGGAGAAGAAAGAACCTCCAGGTGACAAGAGCTGCAGAATGGAGATAATGGTACCCTGACAAAGCAGTGGGGGCTTGGAGCCCAGCCTGGCCAAGGTGCTGGCACAGCTAAGCCATGACATACCACTTCCAGGCTGGGGAATGTGGGCCATGGAGGGGCAGGGAGGTGGGCTGAGGTGCCCAGCATCAGCATAGCCTCAGAGGTTTGCTGTTGAACTTCTTCCCTCCCTCCCTGTCTCTGTTGCTTTTCCCTTCTCTTCCTTTCCCAGCCTATCTTTTCCTTTCTCTTTTTTTCTTCCCTGTACTGCTCTGTACAACAGAGTCTCCACCAGGAGCAGAAATGGGGAAGGGAGTGGTGAGGATAGTGGTGACACTGAACGATCAGGGAGCTGCTTTCACGCAGATCACCTCCCAAGGCTCTGAAGACAACCCAGGCTATGAAGGAGTCCAAGAGCGGAGAATCAGATCCAACATCATACCCAGTTTTTCACAAAAGGAAACTAACACCCAGAGAAGTGAAGACCTCCCCCAAGTCAGTGTCACGCTGATTTGCATCCCACTTTCCATCTCCCTTCTGCTGCTAGCACTCCCATATTTTCCCTAGGGAACCACCCCTTCCCCACCTCTGTTCATGTGGTTTAGAAAGTGCTGAATAAACCTGACCATACCCAAGATCTCAGGGTGGCATATGACTGGAGCTGGCCCATCTGTGCCTTCCAACCCTGGATCACAAGTCTCGATAACAGTTGATCCCATAAGGTCAGCACTGGATCTTTTGTGGAACAACTGGAAAAGGAGTGCTTTTTTTCCATTGGGTTTGTCACGTTGGTAGGTTTAAGCCTGGAGCTGCTTAAAACACATATGGAGTGGCTACCAGAGAGTAAAGCCAACACAAAGGAGAGACAGATGCCAGATGACATTGTCTGAGTGCCTGGATCCAGCTATACCTGAAGACCAACCTTAGACTTTTCAGTTATGTGAGCAAAAAAGACTTAAGCCAGTTTGCATTGGATTTGCATCCAAGAGACTCTAAAGCAGCTTAGAGAAACAGAAGGAGAGAAAGACCACCCAGAGACAGAGACAACTGCAGGGATGAGGACCAGTCTGATAGGAAAGTCGGGGAGTGGGAGGGCTGGTCCATCAGGATCACTGAACTGACATTCAACAGTGAAACAAGAATACCAGAATTTATTGGAGGGAACACACAGCCAAAGATGATTCTGCAGGTGGATTAATCTGAGGTGGGGTGAAAGTTTTTTTCCTGCTACATAAGCTGTCTATCTGTGTACTGACCGAAGTCCACCCGAGCCCCCAGCCTGCACAAGGTGTGGGTCAGCAGAGGGTGGAGAGGAAGGCATAGTCAGTTGGAGTTTATCTTGACAGTCAACAGCCAGTTGCAATGGACAGGACGTCCCTACTAATAGCTCTTATGATGCAAACCTCATTCGAAGACAGATCTTTAAAGACAAATGAAAACATTCAACCAATCCCTGCTTATCACGTGAGCTCAGCATTGCCCCCCACCCACCCACTGCCCCAATCCATTCCTTATCAGACGTCCCCAGATTTTATCTGATTTACAGGATACTAAACTTAGTGATAAACAAGAGAGACTGAAGGAGGAACTAAGTCACAAGCTTGACTCCTCCACAGTCCAGGTTGCTCAGTTCGACATGTCGCACATGCAGCAACCTGGGGAAGGTGATCACAACTTTCCTTGCTGTAGCGGCACAGTGTGCTGGAACCCCATTGATTATAACCTAGTGAGATGACCTCCTGGGGACCACCAACCTCGGGCCTCCTCTGTGCTGCTTGCAGGAGGTACCAGGTGGGGATGGGCATGGTGAAAGGAAGTCATGCCGCGCGCTGATAAGAAACTCCCTTCCCGTGTCCCAGACACACCGATGTCTGCCTCTCAGGGGTGAGAGGGAGGACACGGCCCTAAAGAAAGACACAGAGGGTGGAGGGTCTGGTGCCTGGGAGTTATTTCTCTCTTTACTCTTCCCCACCTCTCCCACTTCCCGTCACTGGGAAACAATCAATGCTTTAAAAAAAAAAAAAAGACATAAACAAAATACATGTATGTAGTAGATGTGTACCTATAAAATTCAATATATAAAAATACATACAATATTCAAGAAGTTGTCATTCCCCCTGTTAACTCTGTGTTTTAGAGAACTTTCCATGCTTTGCAGTTAAGGTCCGCCCCATCATTTCTTACAGCAGCATGGTAATTCTGTTTATTTATCCACCCCCTTACTGATCGACATTGAGGTTGTATCTGATTTTTTTTTTTTTTTTTTTTTTACTGTTGCAAACAAGAACATCTAATACATTTTGTGCAGTGAACACCTAATAAACTTTGGGCACACGTATGAGCGTTTCTTGAGGATTCATTCCTAGAAGAGAGATTGCTGGCTCAAAGTGTGTATGAATTTTTCATTCTGAAAGATACTGCCAAGTTGGAGCAGAGACCTTTTTCCTGTGAAGGAGCCATCCCTGGGGCTGAACCAGAGATGAAAGCCACCTGGGGTGGAAAGAGCATGAGCTTTCAAGTCAGTTGTGTTCATGTTCAAATCCTGGCTCTCCCATCTTCTTCCTGTGTGACCCTGGATAAGTCACTTAACCTATCTGAGCTTCTGCTTCCTTAACTGCAAAGTGGGGGACCATAAGTGCTGCCTCACAGGCTGTTGCAAGGATCAGCGGGCTTCCTATAGGCCAAGCCTCTAGCATGAGGCTGGCACAGAGTAGGCTGTTGGCTGAGGTTGGTACCTTTTTCCTGCCTGGACCCCCTTCTGCATGCATCGTGGGAGGCCACCTCTGGGGAGAGGCTGGGGAAGGTGATTTATTAGGAGTGTCAGGACAGAGTGAGGACTCCACAGTGGCTCCTTCTAAAGATCACCCAGGCAATTCTGGGAGCTAGGGACGATTTCAAGTAAAGCGTAAGGATTTGCTTTGGAGAACACAGCCTGGGGGCCATCCCCTGGAGAACCTTTCAGTAAATGATCCCTTCACCCCACCCATTGCCCTCCATGTTCTCATGGAAGGAAAAGAGTGGGACGGGGGCTTCCCTGGTGGCGCAGTGGTTGAGGGTCCGCCTGCCGATGCAGGAGACATGGGTTCGTGCCCTGGTCCGGGAGGATCCCACATGCTGCGGAGCGACTAGGCCCGTGAGCCATGGCCGCTGAGCCTGCGCGTCCGGAGACTGTGCTCCGCAACGGGAGAGGCCACAACAGTGAGAGGCCCGCGTACCGCAAAGAAAAAAAAGAGTGGGACGGCTGGATTTTATCACAGGGAGTGGCTGGATTGCTCTCGGTACAGAGAATGAAACAACAACATGTGCAGCAGACAGGACTAAGGTTGGATAGCAGGGTGAGATCTCTGTCTTGGAGAGCCGGTGTGTGGTGGGTGAGGAAAGCGGCAGGGCTGCCCTGCTGGAGACCCCGGCCCAGGAGCTGGCCCGTCCGCCACGGTTCAGGGGCAGGGTGGTCCTGTGAAGGGGTCCGGAAAGATGGCGGGTGTGGCCATTCTTTGAGGGTAATGGCCAGACCGTGTCTGTAGGCCCAGTCGGATCCCTGGCAATGCTCATGGCCCCTCAGCTACAGGTTGCTGTGCACCCTCCCCTGACTTTCAGGGCTATGGTTTCTTCCTCCTGGAGACCACATGGGACATGAGAATCCAAGACTGGGCTGCCGTTCCTGGAAGAGGATGAGTGTGTGAGCCCAGAGGCTGCTGCGGTGGGGACCACGGTGGCGACTGAGCCAAAAGAGGTAGAGCTGCGCAGTGTGGTGGCAGCCATGGTGATGACGGCTCTGTAGCTGTAGCCAGAATGAGTGATGGCTTGGTCCGGGAGGCTGTGGGGACCTGGTAAGGAAGTGCTCTGTAACTGGAGTCTGAGCACTTCGTTTCCAGTCCCAGATCCATCTATTGCAAGCTGTGTGGTCTGGGGGAAATACCTTACCCTTTCTGACCTCAATTTCTTCATCAGTAAAATGGAGACGCTAATACCATCAGTCCTATCTCCCCCGGTGTCTCTGACCAGCAGGTGTCTTTATGCCAAAGGGTGAGAGTGAATTCAAGTGGAGTTACTTTGCTAAAAACAGCCTGGAAGGGGAGGAGACGACTGAGCAGAACTGGTCCCTTTATCCCCAGAATGATTTCTTGTGTCCCCTGGAGACTCCTGTGATCGTGCATCTATTTCCTGGTTCCCAATTCCTGGATTCCCGGGTAGCTGAGGTCTCCGGCTCTCACCTGACTTAGCATCTCCCGGTGATGATGTGGCTGTCTGCCCAGGCCCCACTCACCAGTGCTGGTGCTGACCCTGCAGGTCCCTGGCTCCCTCCGCCTGGCCCAGAGACAGGGCCCAAGCTTGTTGGAAGGAACTAACAGGAGGCTTGCGTGAGAGCCAAGTGCTGTGCATAACAGGAACTGATTACGGTCGCTGAGGGCTGCGCCTGAGCAGTCTCACCCAAGGTGCACTTCTCAGGGGTTGGGAGGGTTTTGGCTCTAAGCATGATTCTGGGTTGAATTGGGGCAGGTGGAAAGGCAGGGTCGGGGGTGAGGGTAGGCAGGGAAATATGTCCTCCAGATGATCCCTTAGGGCAGTGCGGAAGTGGATCCTCGAGTGAGTAGCTTTCCTCGGTGCCCATACCCTATTTGTGCTCTAGAGAGATGGGCAAAGGACAAAGTATGAGACTCCACCCAGGAAAACCCACTCTCCTCATTGAGATGGGAGATGAAGCCCACTCAGTCCCCACCACTGCAAGAACACTAAAAGAGAGGAATAGGGTTGACCACACTGCTTGTCAAATAAATGGGAGGGACCAGTGCTTGTCAAATAAATGGGAGGGGCCAGAGCTGGGGTGAGGACCCCCAGTGCGGGAGGGATGGGAAGGGAACTATCCTTCATTGGGCACCTCAGAGATGCTGGATACTGCACCTGCAAAATTTTATTCATCCTCATGACCACCTTGAGAGGTAGGTGCTACCTCTGCGGCCCCATTTAGCAGAGGAGGAAACTGAGGGTCTGAAGGTTAAGTCACGCTGCAAGGAAGAGGCTGACAATGGATCTAAACCCAGAACTGCCTTTCTGACTGCTAAATTGGTGCTCTGTGTGCCTCGCCTACTTCCCAGGGCTCAGGGCCCTCCCTCTTGCATCCCCACCTGTCCCAGGCCTGGCCTCCCTGCCCCCAACCTCCTCCAACCACTGCATCTCCTGAGAGCTCCTCGAATCTCTTCATTCACTCCTCACTCTGCTTCCTCTTTGGAAACCAGCCATAGGCTTTTTTCTTCCGTCTGAGGGAGGGAAAATCGTCTCATTCCCCACCCCCAGGTCTTTCCATCCTCTCATCCATCCAAACCTAAACATCTCTCTCTCCTCCCCATCCCCCCCTCCTTTTTTTTTTTCTTTCTGTTTATCCATCACTAGAATCCAACCCCCCTTCCCTCTCGCCTGTAGGTTCTGTGGCTATAATCAAATCATAACTTTTATTAAATTTAAGATTACTTTTTAATGGAATCAATTTCTTGTGTGGTGCTTCTCTGCCTGCCCGCGGGCTCCGCCGGTCTGCGCTCAGCATTCCTACCCGCACAATTGTCTCTGCCGCGGGCGTTTCTGGCTAAGCTGCCTGAGAAGGAGGGGCAGGTCTGCCATCCCTAAACACACACACAGAAGCACACATGCAGGAACACACACACCCACACCAAGATGTACCTTCCTGCAGGGCCCCAGGTGCATAACCCCCAAGCCCCAGGCACCCATACTGAGTGGTGGCAGTGGGGGAGCCAGATCGAGGTGGCAGGGGCAGGAGGAGGGAGCTGCAGAAAGACTGAGGGTGCAAAACAAACGCGAGCCCAGCAGACATTTCTCAGCCTGTTAATTTCCTACAGTTCTGTTTTCCAGCCTCAGAAACAAGCTGGTTTCTGCCAGTGCACCCGCTTCCCCTGCCTGCATCGTGTAGCTGGGGAGTGGGGAGAAGTTGCAGGGAGGAGCTGGGGGGTGGGAAGCAATGAGGGGACGCGTGTCCTCGTGTGATTCATAGAAGGACAGGCAAGATGCAGAGATGCCTCAGAAGCTGTGACCCCCGAAGAGAAGCCCAACTGGCAGATTTGCAGGCTGGACTGGTCTAACCAGACGCGGGGCCGTGGCTACAGGAGGAGGGGAGCCTGGGGGTAGTGCAGGGAACATTCTGGAGATACGAGGAGGAGCAGGGACAAGACAGGTCAGAGGGCCACCTTGATGGGCAGGGGTTGGGGAGAGGTACTGGGGGAGTTCTCATGGTGAGGGTCTATTGAGGAGGGTTTGCTGATTCAGCAGAGACTTGGTGGCCTCTGTGAGCTGTCTGGGCAGCCCTGGGCTCTGCTCCAGCTTTCCTGGGAGGCTCCCTGGACAGTCTCAGGTGCACATGATCACGGGTGGACAGGTGGATCTGAGGCCAAAGAGCGGCCACCCCTCAGCTCTTCACGCTGTCCTCAGTGCACCCTGCTCACTCAGTGTCAGGAGGGGGACCTCATGTCCGTGCAGGCGGTGGTGCAGAGCTTACAGGTAGGAGCACACTTTGGCATCAGGAGTCCTGCGAATCTAGACTCTGATGCTTTCTGTGTGACCTTGAGCAAGTGACCTAACCTCTCTGAGTCTGCTTTCTCATCTGTAAGTGAGGAGTCAGTGAGATGATGCATGAGGAACATCTAGTGTAGAGCCCGACTCAGAGTCGGAGCTCAATAGGTGGATTCGTATTAGTATTTGTACTTTGTCTGTTAAGCACCAACCCAATGCAGACATACACACATCCCGAAGGCCACTGAGCCAAGGGGTAGGCTGGAGGGCAGTCCCCACCACGCAGGCCTGGCTCCTGGATGCAACGCATGCCAGGACCATAGACCATGATATGAGTGACGGTGCCAGGACTGGAACTCAGGACATGGCAGGGCTCTTCTCCCTCCTGCAGGACGGTGAGTGGCTGATGGTGGGGAGAGGGAGGGACTGGCGAAGGCTCCTGGACATGGAAGGTCAAGCCCACTCCCCTAGACCTGACTGTCAGGGACCCATGAGCCGGAAGTAGGAGCTCCCTCTGGGGCAGGAGTGAGGGAGGACTTCCTGCGGCTGATTCTCCCCTGCAGTCTCTGAGCCACCTGTTGGTTCTGGAGACGTTAGAGGGCTCTGACCTTCTAAGGGCGGGCCCAACAAGAGGAGTCTGTAAAGATTTCATTAGGCGCTGTGCATGAGTGACCTTTGCTTCCCGTTTCTGTCCTCCAGCCCTAGGGGGGAGGAAGAGACTGGTGGAGAATATGAACAGGGGCAGAACTGGGAAAGGCTGCTTCTGTTAGGGAAACCTCACGTCCATCACAGGATAACTGAAATCTGCAGCACGGCCCCATCAGAGCAGCACTTTGGAGCCTCGAAGCTGCCTTGGAGCGAGGGGTAGCTGGAGCCATCCCCTCCACAAGGCAGGACCTGACCTCTCACCTTTCACTTCCCCCTGAAAGGAGGCTGGTGCAACCTGCCCCAGCATCTGCCTCTGTTTGACCTCAAGGATAGGCATGCCTGCTGAGTCTACACCTGGACCTGCAAGCCTGTAGGGTCTTGTCTGGGCCTGGATGTTCCCATGTGTGGGTCACACACGGAAAGTCTTACTGCTCCAGGGGACTTTTGAGGTCTGAATATTATTCACTGCAATTCTCCTTTCACTCACAAGGCAACCAAGGCCTAGACAGGGAGAGTCACATGGACTAAGTGGTAGAGCCTGACCAAGGTCTCTGGAACTTTCCCAGGCTGCCTGATGTGCTCTGCGCCGCTGACTGTGGGTGTAGCTGTAACCCCTCTCTACCCTTACATAGCACACCCTTACGCAGTGTTTACGGCGAGCTGACACTTTACATGTAGTACCAGCAACCCTCCAAGACAGGTACTATTTTTTTTTTTTTTTGCGGTACGTGGGCCTCTCACTGTTGTGGCCTCTCCTGTTGTGGAGCACAGGCTCCGGATGCTCAGGCCCTGTGGCCACGGCTCACGGGCCCAGCCGCTCCGCGGCATGTGGGATCCTCCCGACCGGGGCACGAACCCATGTCCCCTACATCGGCAGCTGGACTCTCAACCACTGCGCCACAAGGGAAGCCCCAAGACAGGTACTATTAACGATTCCCATTTGACAGACGAGGAAGCTGAGACTCAGTGAGGTTGAATAACTAACCTAAGCTATAAGTGTTAGTTATAGGGTTATAAGTGTTAGCTGGAATTTAAAACCAGAATGTCTGGCCCTGGGATCTGGGCTCCTCACCCCTTCCCTATGCTGCCATTCCTCACCCGGAGCTTCATATCAATACATTTGCCCTCACTTTCCCTTTTTCCTGTTCCCTCCTTTCACCATCATTGTTGCCATTACTGCCACCTTCCCAGTTCTCATTTTCTCATTTCAGTCTAAGCCAGATAATCGCCCTAGACACACGGCAGGTTCCCCAGCGCTAAAGCACTCCCCTTTCCCTCGATCTTCCCTGTCGTCTTTGCCAACATCATCTTCAACATTATCACATTAGCATCAGCATCACCTTCGCCATGTAAAAATCCATAACTGCAAAGGACTGTGTCCTTATAGACCAATGTGAATCTAACTCCTGCCTTGAGATGAGATGGGACAAGAGGAGAGAGCTTACAGTCTCCTCCAGCCACATGTACTCCTTCAACTAAAGATACAAAGCCGGAATGTGGAAAAGCAGTCTCCCTCTTAGAGACTTTTCTGGAAATAAGAGGTGGGGGAGAGAAGTTGCAAACAGCCAGAGTTTCTGTTGAGGGAAATTAATCAATGGCCAAGGAGGTTGCTTGTCATCTTTCAATATCTATAGAAATAACAAGCCTCTAGGGAGCGGGGTGTCAGAGCTCCAAGGGAACAGAAGATCAGAAAATATTCTGCCCAACCCGTGCCTCTAATGAGCTACAAGGGAAAGACGGAAGCACAGGCAGCAGTTTCCACCCACTTTTGGCGTTGGCCAATATCCCATCTTCCCAGCCACAGTAGCTCTTACAGCCCCTGGATGCCAGCAGCGAGCAACACTGCCCAGGAGTTTTAAAAATTGATTATTCCTTTGGGTCCAAATTCCACCCACCTCCCAGCCCAAAGAGCCTGCTGGTTGGCTCTCCATGAGCGTTGGCTGCCAGGGGTGCCATAGTCCTACCCAGCATCAAGGGAAGGGAGGGCAGTGACTTCCCGGACCAGAGTCTCCATCCAGAATTCCAGCCAAAGCCCCAGAGCTCCCAGGACCTAGAGGAGTTTTTCCCCCTGGTTGTGTTTGGAATTGGCTGGTTTTCTGGGCACCAGGCCCAGCTCAGTTTAATTTTTGTTTATTTTTATGTACAGATTCTCTTCTGTTTGGGGAAGAGCTTTGTGTAAATTATTATTATTTATATGATAAAGAATAAATCACACAAAATAAAAAACCCCACAATCTCTTTTTCTCAATAGAATTACTAAATTAGGGGCTGAAAGGAACAGCCGATATGCTGGGGTTTGGTTTCAGGAAGCCTTTGGACATGGATTCTCACAAAATCTCTTAGTAAATGGGCTCTGTTATCCTGGATTCGGTGCTACTCACAGCCAGCAGAGGCATATGGGGCCTCCCAGGAGGACCACGGTGGTTTGGGCCTAAGGGTGCTGGCTTCCTGGTCCTCCACACATCCCATCCCTTGGGAGATGAGTCGGGCATTTTAAAGTGACTTGCTAACTCAGAGTGGGAAAAGGGGAAATAGAGGAGTTGGGGATTCTTGCCAGAAACATGATCAAATGCCCTGAATTGAGGTGGGGGTGGGGCACATAGGAGTGACTTGAATAGTGGCATTATTGCATCAGGGGAAAAATGAGCCAATCATTTCTTTGCCTATTCATTAAATTTGCATGCTACGAATCTATTGGTTGGAATGAAATGAGTCAGGAGGCAGGGATGCAGATGAGCAGAGGACCAGCCTGGCCCAGAGAGTGTCCCCAAGAGGCCCCCATCCCCAGTCAGGATAGGAGAGCATCAGTTCATCAGTAGCACCATCCCCCCCAACCTCCGTGTCCACTCTTGCACAAAATTGTTTGGGGACTAGAGAAAAGCACACCTTGTGATAGGAATCCATTCCGGGGCTAACATGCTAAAGGCCAGGAAGAGGAACAAGTCAGAATAGCTCATTTCTTTTTCTTCAATCTCCTGGGATCTCAGGCCACCAGAGGTTTTAGAAAACAGACATACCTGGCAGCATTGCCTACCAGTACCAGCTTTTGCTCGAGCTGTGTCCCCTTCCTAGAATGGACTTCTCCTATCTGCCCACCCATGTTCTACCTTTGTTTCAGGCATAGCTAAGACCACCATTATGGTTCACAGCAGGAGCTCTAGACCTTCCTCTTGAGCTTGAAAATCCACTCTGCCACCTAATAGCTGTTAAAAAGTCAGACAAGTTGCTTAAACCCCTGAGCCTTAGTCTCTCCATCTGTAATTGGGATAATAATAGCAATTGCGTACACGTGCGCGTGCACACACAGAGACATGGACTTATAGTGAGGATTAAGTGAGAAAATCCATGTAAAGAGAGCCTGATATGTGGTAAGTGCTCAATCAACGTGGTCATTATTTTAAATAATACTCCAATAAGCTATCCCAGAGCTCCCCAACCAGGAATTAACTGTGCCTGCCCCTCTAACCCCACCCCCAGCCCATCTGTACTCTGGGAGCCCAAAGCTTCAAATTCTAAGATGTCCACCTAAATAATTTTTCACAATCTGCCCTGTATCAGCTTTACCTATGCTTGTGGCAGCCCCTAGCCATGCTTGGCCCTTAGTGGGTACTCAGTAAGTCAATAAATGCTTGTTTAAAATGTTGCCCAATGAGTCCTACATCCTATAAATCCCACTAACTTCTAACTCCTCTGTTCTAGCACGTATGCAATGCTTGGTTCAGTCCCTCCCGGTAGAATAGGGCGTGGGGAGCAATGGGAAGTGGGGGTGGAAAGAGATGGAGCCTGTGAGGAGCTTTACTGCAACCAGGCCACATGGATCCATCTCTTTCCAGACCCTTCCACAGGCACTTAAAATTCCACCCTCATCTTTGATTACCTAACAGCTGCCCTGAGGCACGTGTGCTTGTACAGGTCCTTGTCCAGCCAGAGGGGATGGGTGTGGATCAGCTGAACCAGGGCAATGAACTGTTCAGGCCATGACTCTGGACTGTCTAAGAGGCCCCTTGAGAGGCGGTCCAGGCAGGTCCATATGCATTTGCCCATAAATACCTATACATTTATATATGTGTATCTGTGGGTAAACACTGGTCCTTTTATCTTGGAATACATTCAGTAATTCATTTATTTGCTCACTTATTATCTCTTGAGGGCCTACTATGTGCTAGCACTGTCAGATGCTATAATGTGGTAGTGACAAGACAGGCAAAATTCCTGACCCTACAGTGCTTACTTTCTAGTGAGAGGAGAGAGCAAGAGTAAACATAAAAGGAAAGAATTCAATTTCAGATTGTGAAAGTGCTATAAAAAAATAAGACAAGCTAAAGGGATAGAGCGTGACCGGTCATATGGAGGGAGCTCCTTTAGGCTGGGTGGGCTGGGCAAGTTCTGAAACCTCAGAAAAATCTGGGAACAGAGCATCCCGAGCAGAGGGAACAGTAAGTGCAAAAGCTCAGAAGCACTGCTTTGGGACCAGCCCCTCTAAGTATTTGTGTCTTTCTGAGACAAATTTCAGTCAGCCCTCATTGCACGTACACATTTGTGTGTCTCCACTGCTCTTAGAATCAAGTCCAACTCCTCACTGAGGTCTACAACCACCACCACCCCGCCCCCCGCCCCCGCCCCCACCCTCCAATCCCACTAGTTTATTCAGTTCCTTGAATAAGAGAAGCTCCCTCTTGCCACAGGACCTTTGCACAATCTGTCCCCACCACTTTGAACACTCTTCCCTACCTCTTTCTCTAGTTAAAGCCTATTTCCTTTGGATGTCAGGAAGCCTAGGGTGGTCCACGCTTTTTCCTTCCACAATTAATCAGGTTCCTTTGTTAGATGCTTTCATATTATCAAGTTCTTTTAGTCAGATCCCTTATCTCAGTAATTATGCATTAATTCTTGTGCTTATCTGATATTAGTATCTGAGTTCCCCACCAGAATTACAAACCTCAGGAGAGCTGGGATCGTGTCTGTCTCCCCAGCTGTTAGCACAGTGCCTGGTAACTGGAGGGCACTTAATAAATACTTGTTGAATAAATACTTATGGATGCTGGGGTCAGCTCTGGGCCCCACCACCAGGAGTCCTCAATGACACACTGGGCAGCACAGACGGGAATAGGTTGGGGGAGAGACTCAAAACCGTGTACTAATGGGGCCTGGGGGAAAAGTGGGTTGTTCAGCCCAGGAGAAGGAAGACCTTAGGGAGCTGCAATGGCAGCCTTCAAATTCCAGGAGTCCTGTCACACACCAGAGGAAGGCCACATTAACATGGGAGCCAGAAAGGGAAGGACTGGGCTGCAACCAGGAGGTAAGTGAGGCTCCTTCTAGGGAAGGTCTCATCATAATGAGAAATTTCAGGAGTAGAACAGGTGCCTTATAAGCTAGCGAGTTCCCTGTCCTTGGAGGCTTATTGTAAGCAGATAGGAGAAGAGAGAGAGGGGGTCCTGAAGCCTCCCTCGAAGCCAAGGTACTGTGATCGGGGTCTACCAGCGGGTTAGGTCCCTCAACCCCGCTGCTAGTCAGTCCTTTCAGCTGTGAAATGGGGGCCCCCGGCGCCCAGGGGTACTGTGGGGAAGCAGGGTCGTTTCCAGCTCCCTTCTTGGTGGCTGCTCTTCCCCTCCTCCCTGCCTTGGAGGGGAAGGGGGTGGGGCTGGGGCTGGGGGAGGCTCTTCCGAACATCTTAAGTGGCTCCCCAGCTGGAGCAACGGTGCATATTTTAAGTGGAGTTTACAGACAATGGATCTCTCTGGGGCTTGGAGGGGAAGGAAGCTGAAATTCAGGACCATTCTGTGAATTCCCAAGTTCTTTGTATCCATTGTATGGGGAACAATGCTGTTTGTTCAGCACGTTCACTCAAGGTGGGGCGCTGCGGGGGGGATGGTTAAGCCCTGGCCTTCGGAGGTTCTTGGCCGGGCGGCTGCTCAGGAATGGGGGACCCTTTCAGGGGAGGATGGAAGCTGGAGGAGCTAGGGGTGGGCGGGATGTGGGGAAGCTGCAAGTCTGGCTGGGTGGGTTTGAGTTACAGAGCAGTTCCCCAAGGAGAACAAATTGCTCCCTTCCAACTCCTTCCCACCCTTCCCAAGGGATTCTAAGGCTCCAAGGCTTCTAACCTCGACCTTAATATGTTAACCAAAGGCTACAAAGGATCGAGGTTGGGTGGTAGAGCCGTTCATTTACTACGTGACCTTGGACAAGTCACTTCCTCCTTGAGACTTCACATGCTTGCTGTTTCCACAGTTGAGGGGTTGGCCTAGAGATGGTCTCACAACTCTGCCAGTTCAGATGTTCCTTGGACCAAAGCTAGTCCCCTCCTATACCCATCACATCCCCGGCCTCATAAAGCTTAGGCCCCTCCCTGATCCCCAGAGTCTCGCCCAGCAGTGCACAATCTTGTTTGCTGGAGGAGGCTGTGCATCCTCAGAGTGAAGGAAGGAAGAGACGCAGCCCCAGTTTCAGTCCCAGACCCTCACTAATCAGACTATCCCTTTTATTGCATACATTATCTCACGCTGCCTGGATGAAAAGCTCTGCTCTCTCGCTAGCTGATTCACCTTCACCTCTCTGAGCCTCGGTTTCCCCTCTGTAGAAGACACATGACAATAACGATATCTACATCACTGGGCTTTTATGAGAATTAAATGAGACAACGCACCTAAGGCATCCCTGTCTGAAAGGGAGGTAGGGCTCATAGATGTTTGCCATGTACAGACAGCCCTCCCTACCATGGGTTTCACATCCGTGGATAGTAAAACCCACGGAGAGCCAAATGTATTCGTTGTACTATGCCATCTTATATAAGGAACTTGAGCAACCTCAGATTTTGGTATCCACAGGGGTTCCGGGAACCAATCCCCTATGGATACTGAGGGATGACTATGCCTGTATATAATTACTATCTCTTTTTTAGATAAGGAAATCAAGGCTCAGAGAGGCAAGTGTCACACAGTGAATAAATGACGGCATTATAATTCAAACCCAGGCTGGTTAATTCTGAAGCTGAGCTGCTGACCGTGCTCAGGGCCTCCTGCAGTGGTGGGACCGCTGCCTGCTCTGAGCAGGCCTTGCCTGACTTTCCAGTAGCACCTGCCAAAGCTCAAAAGCCCAAGAGTCGTGTTGTTTAACCGGAGCTGGGCTCTGAGGCTCCCCTCTAGTCCTTCCTATAATCCCACTGTAAGCTGGAACCTCTCCACCCCCCAACAGCCTCTGCAAGGCAATGTCTTACACAGGAGGAGGCGCCAGGGCCGCCGTCAGGAGCAGCCTTGGTGCTCCTGGGCTGAGTTCCAGGGCTGAGCCATCGCATCTGGCCTCTGAGCGACAGTTTGGCTGGTCCTGGAGAGAAAACCTGAACTTGGAGGCTGAGAACTGGCCCTGTGTTGCTCTGGGGCCATCAGGGAGCCTGTCTGGGCCCTGGATCTTCACGGAACCGGAGCTGAGACAGACACAGGTCCATGAACTGAGACAGAGCTGGGAACAGGAGGAGCACAGGCCCAAGCCTTGGGGGTCCACAGGTTGTGGGGCGCTGAGCCATGGCTCCTTCCCATTCCTATCCTACCCCTCCACCCACATGAGTCCAGCCTCACTCCCACCCTCACCTCATTCAGCCATTTAGCTCCCTGGTTCATGGATCTCGGTTGAATGAGAGGAGAAAGAGAGGAGTGGGGGAGACAGAACAGTGTCCACTCTGTCGATGGGAAGCAATTCTCATTCTGTGAATGAAAGTGATGTGGGTTCAGGGTGGAGGGAGGCGGGTGGAGAGAAGCACTGGGTAGGGCAGCCTGAGATGGAGTTGCCATGGGAACAGCAGCCTGTCAGGAGCCCTGGCTTCAAAGCTGAGGTGCGAGTGTTGCAGGTTCCTGGGGGAGGCAGGCGGATGGCGGATGCAAGTCTGGGGTGTGGGGGGGCAGTTCTGATGTGAGTCCCCTGGGACTGCAGCTCCTGGATCCCAGATCAAAACCCTAACCTGGGAGTGAAGCAGCATCACGCGATGCTTCCCGGCAGACACCTCTCAGCCTCAAACCCTCCCTTGCTGAGTGTAAGGCAGGCACGGGGGTGGAATCTGCACTGTGGGGGAGGCTCGGATGGAAGTACTCTGTCAACACTACCCTCTTCGCTTCAAATGGGCCAGGAGGGAGAGGGGCTCTTCCTCCGCGGGGGAGGGGGAGGGGAATGGGGATTTGCTTCGTCCTCCAGGCTGGAGTCAGGGGTCAGGTTCCACAACGACATGGTCACCTGAGGCCTCTGGCTCCAGTTCCCCGAGGGAGTGGCCTTGGAGGCTAGGAATGGGGCCCAGGCAGAAGCCTGGGCTGGGTGTGAGCCCTCCAGCTGCACGCTCACTCCCATCACCTGCCACCATGACCCTCCGGCCGCTAGGGGGGGCCATGGTGCAGCATCCCCGGGAACTGCAGGACAGGTCAGTTCTGAGACGTCAGGTGGCCCAGTGAGGCAGCGTGGCTGGGATATGGCCTCAGGGCACTTGCCTTTCATGGGGATGACCCAGCAAATTCAGGCCACAGCGAGACCTGAGGGCCTTTAGGAGGCACCCAGCACCCCGTCGCCGCCAGTTCTGTCCCAGCCTCCTCAGCCTTGATGCTCAGCTGCCTACTCAGACCTTTCCAGAGACCACCAACCAATCTAAACAGCTCTCAAGCACCTACCCCTCGCCAGCCCTGTGCTGGGCACCGCAAGCGGGTCCGAAGGTAACAGGAGAGACAGATGCTTGCACAGCATCCAGCGGCGGGAACTGCCGGCACTGGAGTCATGGAAACCTGGGTTTGAGTCCTCACTGCGCTTCTACTAATTGGGTGACCTTAGGCAAGTTACTTCACTTGAGCCTCAGTTTCTGCGTCTGTAAAGTGGTGATAACAGTACCCAGCCCGTGGAGCTGTGGGGAGAAAATGTGCTTCAGCCTTTAGCGCAGCGTCTGGCACGTAGGAAACCCTCAGTAAAGGTAACTCCTGTTATTAGGGTGAACCATGCGGAACGGTAACACGGAGGTAGAAGCAATGTGGCAAAGAGTCTTGGAGAAAAGAAAAATCAATCTGCTGAGAGCCCTCCTCAGGGAGGGCTTCCTGGATGTAGTACCTAATATGAGCCTGAAGGAAGGATAGGATTTCTGGCTGGGGAAGGACAGAGAGGGTGTACCAGCAGAAGGAACTTCAATGAGGAAAGGCATTTAGAGCTCTTACCTTATTTAATCCCTGTAATGTAAATGGGCAGCCTGAGGTGAGGCATCTCTCTCGCCTACATCCCTATTTCCCCGAGGCTCTCCCACCCACTAGGAACCCTACCCCGGGGCTCCCTCCTCCTGCCCCTCGTCCTCTTCCTTTCACTCTCATTCCCACTCTTTCCCTCTTCCTCCTCCTTCCTTCTTCCCCTCTGGGAAGTCAT
The DNA here is from genome assembly GCF_937001465.1 of Orcinus orca. Classification (NCBI taxonomy): domain Eukaryota; kingdom Metazoa; phylum Chordata; class Mammalia; order Artiodactyla; family Delphinidae; genus Orcinus; species Orcinus orca. The sequence goes on from NC_064561.1 coordinate 66,945,994, forward strand.
CTCAGAGAGAGCAAGTTGCACAAACGGTGACCACTGCCCTGTGAAGGCTTAGGCCAGTGGTCCTCAACCAAGGGCGGCCATACCCAGCCCACCTCCTGCCCCCAGGACATTTGGTCGTGTCTGGAGGCATCTTTGGTTGTCAGAACTGGGTGGTGAGGGGATGCTGCTAACTTCTGGTGGGTAGAGGCCAGGGACGCTGCTAAATACCTAGAATGCACGGGACAGTGCCCACGACAAAGAGGTACCTGGTCCCAAATGTCAATAGTGCTGAGGCCGAGAACCTGGGCTTAGACCAAGAACTGCAGCTGGGGAGAAACTCAGCCTCTGCCCCAGGCTTCTGACGTCCCACCTCCAAATCCCGATCCAGGAGGCTCCGATCCCTTCGCCCCATCTCTCTTCTTCTTATCCCCTCAGCATCCTCTGGCTTCACACCCCCACCACTCCCTGGCCTATGCTCCTTCCCCCAGGGTCGTGCCCCCCCTTTTTTCCTCCTCTCCCTCAGCGGTGCCACAAGGGCCTGTCAGGCAGGAGTCAGCCTGCAGGCTGCACGAGGCTTCGGAGACCGGGCTGCCTGCTGCACTTGGTGCTGCTGGCCCACTGATTGGCCGAGGCTGCTGTTTCCATGGTGATCCCCAGCAAAACCCGAGGCCCCCCTTGCCCGCCCCCTCCACAGGCCCTATTCAGTGGCGAGAGCAGCGACAGGCAGGTTAATAAAACAGGAGCCGTGTGAGGAGCCAGGCTGTGGGCCGAGGTCCCAGCGTGGTGGCCCGCCCAGAGGAGGGAGGGCAGGATGGGGGTGGGGAGTAAGGAACTGGCTTGCCGCCCAGTCAGCACCCTTCACACTCCAGCAAATTGAGGGGACTCTATCCACAGCATGTTCTGGGGCTGTCCTAGCCCTGGGGACTTGGGGGTTCAGCCCCTGGAGTGCACCATTGTGCAGTGGCCTCTGGACGCATATCCTCTCCGCCATCAGGACCCCGGCCCCTGAAACTCGAATGGGAGGAGTCCTGGGGCTGGGGGTGGGAAAGGAGAGAGGTGGAGATGGTGTAAAGGAGAGAAATGGCAGTGAAAGATTGGAATGGGAATCAGGAAGGAAATTGGGGTGAGATGAGGATGAGGTGGGAGGGGAGTCAAGGTTGGGGATGGAGAAAAACATGAAGAGAATGAGGACGGAGCTAGGGACGAGGCTAAGGGGAAGAAGGAATGAATTGGAAGAAATGGAGGGTGGACTATGGTAGATACTGGGGAAAGAGGTGAGGCCAGGTTGGGGATAGAGTGGGAGCTGGTGGAGGGTGCCAGGTGGAGATGGGATGGGGTTGAAGGTAGCAGGTGGAGATGAGAGACTGGGATGGGAGCTGAGACTGAGCGAGATGGAAAAGGATGGAGGGGGCTTCCCTGGTGGTGCAGTGGTTGAGAGTCCGCCTGCCGATGCAGGGGACACGGGTTCGTGCCCCGGTCCGGGAGGATCCCACATGCCGCGGAGCGGCTGGGCCCGTAAACCATGGCCGCTGAGCCTGTGCGTCCGGAGCCTGTGCTCCGCAACAGGAAAGACCACCACAGTAAGAGGCCCGCGTACCGCAAAAAAAAAAAAGAAAAGAAAAGAAAAGAATTCAGGGGGAGGAGATGGAGCGGAGAGTGAAGGGTGAGATGGGGACTGTCGTCTGGGGATAGGCACGGCCTCCAATTTATTCACCGCTTATCCCCGGCACACAGCCTGGCAAGAGTAGGTGCTCAGTAAGTATATGCTTGTCACATAGGTGGTGCTCAACACGTGTTTGTGGAATGAATGAATGCAGTGGAAACTGGTGGGCTGTGTATGCTGGGAGCATGCTTGTGCTGGAATCAATGACAGTGACACCAATGCCTCTCTTACCATCCAGTATCAACACTGAGTGCCTCTCATTTAGTACTTTCAATAATCCTTTGAGGCAGGCGCTATTACCATTTGACAGAAGTTCAGAGAGGTTGAGTAACTTGCCCAAGGTCACAAAGCTCTAATTCCAGCCTCAGATGTGGTGGACACATGGTCAGCTTCTGTGTCTGGACATGGGTACTTCTGGCCAGAGACCCAATCCACACAGATTGGAAGCAGGGAAAGACAGGGAGTCTGTGTCACAGGGGCTCAAGGATGGTGTCTGGCTGTGATGCTGAGCTGGGTGTCAGGCTCCTGGGTTGCCATCCCTGACTCAGCCACTCACTGACTCCATGAGTCACTTTTCCTGTGGGCTTTGCTGTTGCTTGGGGCAGCATTGTAGTCACAGCTCCCTCCTTGTGAAAGACCCTATAGCAGTTCTTGCAGTGTGACCCCTGAGGTCGCCCATTTTCAGGTGAGAGGGGAGGCCAGTACTGATGGCCCAGCTCTGGAGTAGCAATGGCTTTGGAATAAAATAGAATATATGGGGCTTCCCTGGTGGCGCAATGGTTGAGAATTTGCCTGCCGATGCAGTGGACATGGGTTCGTGCCCCGGTCCGGGAAGATCCCACATGCCGTGGAGCGGCTGGGCCCGTGAGCCATGGCCGCTTAGCCTGCGCGTCTGGAGCCTGTGCTCCGCAACGGGAGAGGCCACAACAGTGAGAGGCCCGCGTACCGCAGAAAAAAAAAAAAAAAAGAAATAAAATAGAATATGTGGTGTGGCCTTGGACATATGACTTCCCTTCCCCAAGCCTCATATTTCCCATCTATACACGGGAGAAATGATACCTCCTAGGGTGGTGAGGTAGATACAAGGAGATGACGTCTGGGAAATGACTGGCACAGAGGGAGCTCTCAGTAAATGCTGTTCCCTGCTCCCGGGGCCAGGTTGCCTCCTCAGGTTTTTCCTGGGAAATGTGTGATCCGTTCCTCCAGGTCCCAGAGGAGAGCAAGGGGGAAGGGACCTCCTGCATCCCAGTGTCTATCATCACCACTCTCAGAGGATTCAGTGTGAGAGGTGGAAATTGAATTTCATAGGCCTGGAAAAAGAGGATGGACCGGGGTGGGGGTGGGGGAGCGGTAAGCCCCAGTAATGACGCGTTTGTGTCTCCCCAGAAGAGGTAAGTGGATCCAGGATGAAGGCATGAGGGGGATTCCTCCCTATCACACCTCCCCTTACTCTAAAGCCCTGCTCCCACCCTCAGCATCGCTGGGAAGGCCACAGAGAGCCTGGGCGCAAGAGCACAGAGCCTTCCAGGCCCACGCCGATGGGCTGCGGCCCCTCCAGCCTGCCTGTGGCTAGTCGAGCTCTGGGCGGCACAGTCGGGTGGCCAGGCCAGCGGCTAGGAGCCCAGGCCTGGGAGGGCAGTGGAGGCCGCAGCAACCTGAGCACTCGATAAACCATTAATTCTTAATAAACGACAGGCTGTGCATTATTTAACAATAATGATACTTTCTGTTCCATTATAGATTAAAACACCAGACTCTTCTTATTAATCCTGCATTTCAAAAGCTTGTAAATCCTGCGCCGGAGGAGATAAAAGCTGGCTCATCCCCATCCCGGGGCTGACATGCTTGCCCTGACACGGTGGCTCTGTGGCCGGGCCTGTGTGTGCACACGCGTGTGCCCTGGACCCCCCCCCCCACCGCCCCCGCCATGGACAGGAGACAGGAGCGCTGCTGTCTCCACTCTCCGGCTGGCCTCTGGCTCTCGATCTCCTGTCTCTCACTTTGTTCCTCCCTCTCAGCACTTTTCTCTTTTTCTGTGTATCGTTCTTTCCTATCTTGTTTCTCCCTCTCCTTGTATAGTTCTCTCCCCTTGTTTTCTCTGTCTGTCTCTGCTTCTTCCTCTGTCTTCTCCCATCCCTCCTTCTCCCTCTCTCCCATTCTGTCTCTCCCTTTCTCATACACACACACACACACACACATATCACCTGCTTCTCCCTCATTTACCTTCACACCATTTAACCAAACAGCCCTACAATATGCACAGACTCTATTCCCATATGGTATTTGCTTTTCTCAGGGGTTCTCTGTGGGCTGGGATGGGAGAAGGGAAGAGAACTCCTTAGAGAAGGAAAAGGAGGAGCACAGAAAACCCTGAGACCCCGCCCGCAGGTTGGGTGGGTTCTGACCTTGAATCTGCTTGACATCCTCTGAGAGCTGCACAGGGACTGTCCAGTGCTGCCCTGGGGGATGCTCAGTGCCCTTCTGTGCTACCCCCAGGCTCTGTCACATCCCCACTCAGAGACCAGGAAATCACTACTGCTGCAAAACTCCTATTATTCAAGAGCAAGTAGGAGCCCATAGTCACTTTCAGACCCCCCTCTGGCAAGTTACAGGCCTTCAGGAATCTGAAGGCCGCCATTCCAGCCCCCTGATGCTTCTAGTCTCACCAGCCGAACATTCTTCCAGGCCTCCTGTGTCAGTGGGTTGAGTTCCCTCTTCATCCTGATTCCCCTGCTCTGTACCACCAGGGTGGGTCAGAGAACTATTAACAGTGGCCCTAAAGCTGACCACAGCCCTTCCTATGGTGTGGCCAGAACAGGTCAGCTAGACCCTCCCTCTTCCCGTCTGGGGAGCAGAGACTGTAACTGAGAGCTTGGGAAGAAAATTCACTCTGACCTTGAACGTCTCTCCCAAGGTCATTGTGAAAAATAATATCTGTCATCGTTTATTGAACTTTTACTACATACTAAGCATGCCTTCTATATCCTTTATCTCATTCAATCCTATGAGATCCACTCTAAAATCATTTCCATTTTGCAGATGAAAAGACAGACTTGGAGGGATTGGGTTAACCTGGCCATGGTCACACAGCTAAGCAAGTGGTGATGTCAGAATTTGAACCCGGTACCGTCTGACTCTGAAGCATTTAAATTCAGCAGGAGACTGCAGCCCTAGAAGGCTAACCTCAGGTCTTCTCCCCAGATATTTGGAACTAAAAGTGTCTTCTTGGTCCCCTGGGCCCCCAAATACAGAGGGACTGGTGTCCCTGAAGCTAAACTGTCTCTCCAGGATTGGACTCACCGTGTCTGGCGTGGGCTAGCCAGCTGGAGGTGTAGATCAGGTGGGGGGCTCTGGTGGCTCTATTTGCACTTGTTGGACATTTCATCAGGTCGAGGAGGAAGAGATGATGGTCCCTTGCACCTACTGACTGCCCCTATATGCTGGGCTCTATCATCTCCTTTATTCCCCACTACAACTCTGTGCAGGGGGTATTAGGCCCATTTTAAAGAGTGGCAAACTGAGGCTCAGAGAGGTTAAGTTTAAAGGGAACCATGCTTACCCCCTTGTTCAGGAGTCTTGGAGCTTGAGTGTGATGCTTTTTTAGGGTGTGAGTGTGTGCAAAGGGTAAATGGGAGGGGAACGGGGGGTCGGCTTCAAGAAACACAGAGTTGGAGAGGGGAGGTGAGCAGCTAGCTTTCTTCTTTTTTCTAAATGCATGAATGGGAAATTTAACTTGATCCCTTGTGGCTTCTGGGCCAACCCCTGAGTGAAGTCAGATGGCTTTTGCAAAGGAAAATTTTATCCATTTTCTGGTTTTTATGGGGTTTCTTCAATGAGCAAAACCTCTCCTGTTGGTGCTTAGAGAGGATTTCTCCGCGTGGCCCACCGTGATGCCGTGTAATCTCCCCCAAAAATATGGCACTAATATTCGCAGGGTTAGGGTTAGTTATTTTTATGTCTTTGTCATTTTGTTTCTCAGCAGCTCTTTCTACTGCCTGGAAAGGACGCGGCGGACACTTTATTTCCAGAGTCATATTTTTAAATTTGATCAAAGCAAATTTCACTCGTTCTCTGTATAAATTATTTAACTCATTTCTTTTAGGTTAAATGTCTCAATAGGAAGACAGAAAGTCTTTCCATCACATTTTCTTCTAGGATTTTAATCAGTTCCCCTAGATGGTATGAAGTTCTTGCTCCGTCCCCCATCCTTCTCCATCTTTACGTCTCCCTCTCTCCCTCCCCGTCTCCCTCCTTATCTGCTCTCCGTCCTCTGCCCCTAACTCCTCCTGGGTCCCTCAGGCTGGTCCCAGCTTCAGTCCCCGATGACTCGGACTAGGAAGAATGGGGGGATCCTGAACACGCAGGGCCCCGCTGTCGATGAATTACCAAAAGGCACCCTTCCTCTGAGCTGACGTGGCCCTGCCAGGTCCCTGGCTTGGCCAGCAGAGTGAGGATCGAGTGTCAGGCCCTGCTCACCCCCTCAGCCAGGCCTCTGTGAGCAACCCTGCCTCTCCCTAGACCTGTGCTGCCCACACCTGCATTCTCCCTCTAGGGCTGTAGCCTCCTTCTGAATTCAAACGCAAGAGCCTCTTCCCAGATTCCAGCTCTGTTTCCTAATGAAAAACTCCATCCTACTCAATCAATTGCCCCTGTCACCGGTGGTTTCCTCAGTGTCTTATTTCACTCTGGTCTGGTTCCCTCAGCCCCAGGGCCCTCTGTGCAGTACCCACTGCCCGCCCTCCCCTCCTTGGGCCTGGCGCCTCACTCTCCTGAGGGGAAGGGGGCTCAGGCAGAGGTTTGGGGGCTGACAAGTAGTGCCGCAGAGGAGGGGGGGGGGCCTTGCTTCAGCCAGGCAGCCCCATCTCTGGCCCCGGGCCCTGTCAGGAGGAGCAGAAAGCGGCATAGCAAGCTCATTACCCCATACGCACGCTCCCTACCCTCACATCACAGCGTTTCAGCCAAGTGCAAGTCTCCAGTGGGAATTCCCTTTCCTCTTACTTTTAAAATATACAGTAATTAACAAACTAATGCTATTAACTGCGACAAGGAGGAAATTACAATAAAATCACTGCAGAGTCCACAAGCCCTCGGCCTGGTGGTGGGTGGGTCTCAGCTCAGGCTGGAGAGGAGAGACCCAGTCTGGGCCCAGGTGTCACCAGCTCCGCCACAGCGGGGGTCCCCTCAGGCTGGGAAACGTCTGCAGGGGCTTTGAGTCCTCAGCAGGCTGAGCCAGGGCTCAGGCACAGCTGCCGCATTTCCTGTGCAGGAAGAGTCAGGATCCCGGCCATTCTTCCAGGCCCGGAGGTTCACTCTTTTATGAAACCCTTAAATAATAGAGTTGTGGCCTGGAGCTGACCTGGGCATGTCTGTGAAGACATGGCCCCTGCTCTGGAGCAGGCCCAGCGACTTCCCTTCCAGGTCACGGGAGGTTCCCACAGGCAGCCCTCCAGAGGATTCGGCTCAAAGAGAGCCTGGGGGAGGGCCGGCTGGACCACCACGCTGGACCACCGTGACCTCCTTCTCTGGCTCGGCGGGAGCATCTTCAGGGTCACCCTGTCCATCCTTCTGCTTTCCTTCCAGCACGGTCAGGCTGGGCCTTTCCTCTCGGGGGAGGTTTTGCTCAGGCACAGCCAAAGACCCCAGGAAGGAATAGGCTTGTTGTTGTCCGACTGTCTGGAAGTCTGTTTACAGTCTGGCTTCAGTCCTTCATGTTGCAGCCCTGTGTAATTTCCTCTGGTGAGTTCCCAGCAAGCCTGGCCCATGAATTCCAGGGGCCCTTCCTACATGTGCCTCCCCATTCCAGGCTCACTATATCCCCTGGTGGTCCTCTGCATCCCCTTCCTCCATCAGGTGGCCATGGTGACCGGGAGAGGCAACGTGTTCTTGTCCTCCCCCACTAGACTTTGACTCCATTTGCTTATTGACAAGTGTCTGCTCAGAACTTTTAGAAAGGCTGTTCAGAAACCCACAGAGAGGTTACATTGTAGTTCCTATTTTACAGACGAGAAAACCAAGGCTCAGAGAGGTTAAGTGACTTGGTGGAGACCACACAGCCGTCAAAATGCTGCGTCAGGACTTGAACGGCACATTATAAGTGCCCACTTGACTCTATCTGCCTTGTTTCCTCTTGGTTCTAAGGGGAATGAATACTCCAGGTAAGAGGACAGAAACTTTCAATTTTCTTTTCTTTCCATGACCATGCTGGGCTTGGGGAGGTGAATAAAAAACTAAAAAGGTAGCTCATCTCATTTCCCTTTACAGCATCATGAATTGGGTGCTACCAGCACGCAGATTTTACACATGGGAAAACTGAGGCTCAGAGCAGTGCAGTACTCTGCCCGAGGTCACAGGGCTGGCGGTGTCGGAGCCAGGAGTTAAACCCCGTCCTGTCTGACTCCAGAACCCATTCTGCCTTTAGCCACTTGCTCGAAGAGTGAAACAGACTGACTCGAAGTCAGCGACAGTGAGCCCAGCCAGGGAGAGTGATGAGTCCGAGAACCTCATTAGGAGCGAAGCTGCCACACACGTCAAAAACCCGACCGCCCAGACAGCCCCACTCCAGCTTCCAGCATGCAGTGTAAACATCCTCACTAATTCACCAAACTCAATCACGTTACCGGGATGGATTTTCCCATCATTACTCCTGAGTGAGTGACAACCTGCTCAGACACTTATCTTCCCCACTGCCTTCAGAGAGTTTCAGAAATCAGAACGCTTTGCTCCCTAAGTTGATTTCAACGTGTCCTAAAGTCATTTTAATTGGTGAAGCATCAGAGGCAATTTGGGTAACTTTCTGAGAGCCCCTTCCCGCCAGCACTGAGCTACGGGGAGGGGGGGGTCTCGAATGCCACCCGGCCCCTGGGTGGCACTTCCTCTCCTCTGATTGGTCAGGAGACCTCGCCCCACACTTTATTTTCTTGTTTTTTGCTGAGGTTCCTACCGCTGGTTCCTGAGGATAACAAGATTCATTTTCTCAATGGCTTTGACAGATAGGATTGTTACTGTTATTACACTCGTATACCACCTTTCTTCTGAGAAGCTTAAGGTGCTTTACAAATTTAAAAATTATCTAATAATCTTCCAGCAACCCTGAGAGAGGGGGAGAAGCTGCAGCTAGAGGCACTGCAGTACAGCCAGAGAATCCCACATCCCTCGACCCTGCGACCAGGGAGGGTGAGCGTGTGGCCACTGCTGGGTTGAGGGCACTTGGGGCCAAGGGCCTTCAATGGTCCTGCTCCCCCTGTTGAATAAGGAAGAGGAATATGTCTGGGTGGGAGAAGGGAGAGGGGAAGGAAGAGAAGGAGGGAGACAGACCCAGCTCCAAAGGACAAAATCCAATGGGAGGAGCCCAGGCAAGGAGAGTTTTCTTTAAAGACACAAGAAATGAGAGAAGGCAGGAGGCTCCCAGGGGCTTGCGGGTAAGAGAGCTGAAATTCAAAATGGAAATCTTACCAAAGCAGCAACTAGGCCGGTTGCAAAAGACTCAGCTCCGGCATGAGAACATGGGCAAAAATATCGAGACCCCAAACCGCAAATTTAGATGTCTGCTTTCAGGTGGGTGTGGGAAGCCTCTGCGGACCTTTTTTTATGTTTCACCTGGGAGCTGAAAGGTGTGCTGCCATTAGGTCTTTGCCAGCCTGACATCCTATCATTCTGTCTTCCTTTAGATTTCCTCTTGTCAGTGGCCCCAGTAATTGTAGCACCTTCACTAAGCAGGAAGGGAAATCTACTATCAAAACGATGGAAGTGCTCAATTGTTTCACCATTATTTTCTGGAGAAGGTGTGCAGACCCCACCTTACAGGAGGCTGTCCTTTTGGGATTAGGAATTGGTGAGATGGTTCGAGGCTATAATCCAGCATAGTACTGTGGTTAAGAGCTGGGATCTGAGATCAGACAACGTGGTGACCTTGGACCAATGACATAACTGCTATACTGTGTGTGTGTAAAGTGCCTGGCACTGTCAGCCTTGAAGATGACGAGGAGGCAATACAGATGCTGGTGACAGGGTGTGATAGTGTGATTTATAATAAGAAACATATATTTGGTCTTTGTCTTGTTTCTGGCACAGAGCTCCTAGAACCCTTGGTGGCAACCATTAAGATATTTTTGTTATGTTAATGAGGTGACTTTTGGAAAACCCCTAGGTCACCTAAGGATGGGGCTGGTTGCCAGGGGACCTAAACATGTGATTAGAAGGTTGGAACTTTTAGTCCCACCCCACTAACACTGCCCTCCCAACCCTGCCGCATGACTTCCAGGGAGGAGAGAGGGGCTGGAAATTGAGTTCAATCACCAACAGTACCTAGGCATGATTTAATCAATCATGCCTATGTTATGAAACCTCCATTTAAACCCAAAAGGAACCGTACAGAGAGCTTTCTGGGTTGGAGAACTCAGGGAGATTTGGGGAGAGTGGCTTGCTTGTAGAGAGCATGGACACTCCACACTTTCTCCCCATGCATCTCTTCATCTGGTTATTCCTCAGTTATATCATTTTATTTAAAAAATGGTAATCTAGGGCAGAAGTCCCCAGTCTTTTTGGCACCAGGGACCAGTTCTGTGGAAGACAAGTTTTCCGCAGACGGGGGCGCGGGGGGAGGATGGTTCAGGTGGTAATGCCAGCGATGGGGAGCGATGGGGAGTGGCAGGTAAAGCTTCACTGCCTTGTCCCCCACTCACCTCCTGCCGTGCAGCTTGGCTCCTAACAGGCCACGGACTGGTAACCGTCTGTGGCCCGGGGATTGGGGGCCCCTGATCTAGGGAGTCCCCTGGTGGTCTAGCGGTTAGGATTCAGCGCTTTAACTGCTGTGGCCCAGGTTCAATCCCTGGTCGGGAACTGAGATCCCACAAGCCATGAGGCGAGGCCAAAAAAACAAAACAATAACCCCCCCAAAACGGTAATCTAGCAAATAAAATGTTTCTCTGAGTTTTGTGAGCTGCTCTAGCAAATTAATTGAACCCGAGGAGACGGTCGCTGGAACCTTCAATCTGTAGCACAGGTGACAACCTGGACTTTCAGTTGGTGGCTGAGGTGGAGGTGTGGGGTGGCAGTCTTGTAGGACTGAGCCCCGAGCCTGCGGAATCTGATGCTATCTCCTGATAGCGTCAGAACTGAGCTGAAATATAGGACACCCAGCTGGTGTTCTAGAATTGTTGTTGGTGTAGGGAACCCCCCCATCCCCCCCCCCCGCTTTGGAATCGGGTGATTAGAACCCTTTATATGGCTACCCTTCCTTTGAGCTTCTTCTAAAGGCCCGTCCCCTCTCAAGGACTAGGCAGCCTGGACAAGACTCAGGGGCAGTTGGCAGGCTGGGGATTTGGGTGGGAAGGGTGAGACAGGGTCTAGAGACCCAGCATGGTGGTCTTTGAGGCATCTACTCTTCATCCTCTCCCCACCCCAGGCCCACCAGACTACGGCTGTCATTCTAATCTGCTTCGCTGCTCTGATCTGCCCCCTGCAGCATTAAATGATGCTGGAGGTGCCTGCTGGCTGCATCCCCTCCTGTTCCTCTAGCCAGCACCTCTCCCTGAGTCTCCACTGCGGCTCTGACAAGGCTGCTTGGTGCACCCAGTCTTCAGAGAAGGCCCGGGCCCCCTCTGCTGTGACTAGGGGTGGGGGGGAGGTCCCCTGCTTAGGAGCCCAAAGGAGGACCTAGGAGGTGGAAGTGATGCTGCAGCCAGAGTCCGAAAGGCAGGTTGGGGAGGAAGGATAATGTAATTCAGGATGGGGAGCTGGAGCGGGAACACAGAAGCTTCTGAGTGTGAAGAGAGGACGCAAGATGGGGACGCTCCGGTAGCTTTCCCCATAATCCTCCTATCAAATGAGACGCAGTAGGTACTCACTAGATGGGAGCTATTAATATATACACATACTTCTTAAATAATTAAGAAATTCGAAAACACTCAGCCCTGCAAGGTGCTACGGAGCCGGTATCGTCCGTCCGTCAATCCATCCATCCATCCAATATTTATTAAGCACCACCTCTGTGCTGGACTCTATGTAAGGCACTGGAGCACAACGATGAACAAAAACAGACATGGACCCTCCCTGCACAGAGCTGAGAGTCTAGTGAGGGACATAGGCTTTAAATAGGCAAACACACAAATAAAGGAATGATTTTAAAAGCAACCTGTGCCTTCCATCACGCGTTTAACAATATCCGGGAGAGCAAAACTAGGGGCCAACTCTAGAAGGATGGCCAGGGAAAACCTCTTTGTGGAACTGCTGGGTAAGATAAGACCTAAAGGCAAGTGGGAATTGGCCAGGAGCAGACTGGGGAGTGAGTGCAGAAGGGACAACAGGAGCCAGGGCTACAAGAAGACTGACGGATGGGTTAAGCAGGGCCTGGGCCATGCGGGGTCTTGGAAGGAGGTGGGATTTTTTTTTTTTTTTCATATTTAAGTGCAATGGGAAGCTACTGAAGGAGAGTGATCTAATTTAAGTTTTTAATGCTCTCTCTGGCGGTTGAATGACAAATGGATTAGGGAGGGAGATGAGAGCTGAAGTAGCAAGACCAGTGAGCCACTCTTTCAGGAGCTAGCAAGGTAGGGAGGCCTCCCATGACGTCCGTCTCTACCCACTTAGGGTCTAGAACACAGCCCTTCTCGACTTTGGTTGAACATTAGAACCACCTGGGGAATTTTAAGAATCCCAAGCTGTCACCCAGGCCCAGGCCACTTGCATCAGCATTTCTCAGGGTAGGACCCAGGACCTACAGTCCTTTTTAGAGCTTCCCAGGGAATCCTAGTGTACTCCTCCAGTACAGTCTCCAGCTCCCAAGGATGGGGAAGGGAATTTACATTTACTGAGTACCTACTGTGTGTCTGCTGCTAAGCCCATTTAGTTGGCTCACATCCATTTCCTTAATCCACAACTGTGAGAGGTGGATATTACTGCACCCACTTTGCAGAAGAGGAAACCGAGACTCAGAAGAGTCTTTTCTACTTTCTGGCCTTGAGGAAGTCCTTTAAACCTCTTTGAGCCTCATTTATAGTGTGTGTAAATCAGGATGGTATCTACTTCATAGGACTGTCAGGAGAGTTAAATGAGGCAGGTTTGCCCACATTTGGAACATAATAACACTTCAATATATTATAACTGTTATTAGTGGAACCCAAGGTCCCAGAGTCAGTAAGTGGCAGAGGCAGGATTTGAGCCTCTGATGTGTTCTGTCTCCTCTAGGCCCCTCTGCTATAGCACAGGGGCCGCCTCTGCGGAAAGGCTGGATTGTGAGTGAACCCCGCCCAGGCACAGGGATCAGAGCCCGCACCCAAGCCTGGGAGGCAGCACCCACACCCCACACTCCTCCAGTCAGAGCCGCACTCACACCAGGCTTTCAGCAGGGTCTCCCTGCTTCCCTCTGAAAGGAGGGGGTGGGAATGATTCTCCCCTTTCAGAGATGGGGAAGTGGCTTGCCCAAAGGCGTAAAGTTAGAGACAGAGCTAAGAATGGCCCCAGGTCCCCTGTTTCCCTGCTGCAGCTATTTTCCTCTTGCTGGGGCAATGGAGGGGCAGATGAAGCTTGACTCAGTGCCTAGAGCTAGTGTTGGGATGCCAAGAAGGGTGGGTAGTCTGAGGGTGAGGCCTGGGGCCAAAGGCCCAACTCCTCGGATCCAGTGCTGGTGGGTTCCCTGGCTGACTGGTGGGCCCAGCACCGTGAGGGCCCTGGTGCCATCCTTCTCTGAGAGTGCCTCCAGCTGGAGCCCAGAGGTTTTTCTGGATCTACCCCGGCCATGCTGAGGATGCCATGGGGTCTACTACTGACATAGTAGAACAGAGCAGCTATGAACACAGGCTCTGAAGTCAGGCAGACCTAAATTTCAACCCCGGCCCTGCTCTTTTGAGCTGTAATAACTTGGACAAGTTTAACTTAAACTAAGCCTCAGTTTCCTCATCTGCAAAATGGACATAAGTAAAAAATAATGTAGATCAAATCAAGGATCTTGATAAGGAAGGAGCTCCAAGACATACTATTGGTTGAAAACAAAAATGCAGAACAGAAGAAAACCAAGATGCAGAGCCGTTTTAATATAGTACGCACCAAGCTGAATTCTTAAAAAGGGATCTCTCGTGCGTGCATGTGTGCGCTTGGATATACAGATACTATTATCAGAAAGCCCACGGAACAACCCCCTCTGGGGAGTGGGGCTGGGCTGGGAGTAGGAAGAAGAGTTACTTTTATTTGAATATAATTGGTTATAACTGGTGCTGTTTGAATTGTTTACCTCGTGCAGGTTTTTATTTTTTTCAATTAAAGTTTTTCTTTTTTTTAATGGGGTTAATAATACAGGGTTGATTCAAGAATTAAATAAATTAATGCATATAAAGTGCTTAACACAACACCTAGCACAGAGCAAGTACTCAACTTCATACCACAGTATTTGTGGAACAGGTGGTAACTTCCATCGGTCCCAATGCTTCACGCCCTCTGCTGTGTATGCACCCCCCCACCCCCCCACCCCCCCCACCCCCCCCCGCGGCACGGCCTCAGGACCTGCTCTGGCCAAGGGGGCGTGGTTAGGCATGCTCTCTTGCATTCCTGCCTTTTGCAGAAGACCATGCCTCAGGTAGCAGTTGGTCCAAAAAGGATGAAAGATGCATGGAGCAGACCCGCACTCAGTCCACAGTTTAGAATCAATCTCAGCTGAGCCCAGTCGAGATCCACCAAAACCCAGCCAGCCTGCAGGAAATACTTACTGTTGTCGGACCCTAAACTTTTGGAGTGGTTTGTTATACAGCATTATTATGGCAAAAGCTGACTATATGGCAGGCCCTGTGCTAAGTATAGGGGATACAGGAGTGAGTAAATACAGACACCATCCCTGCCCTCATGAAGCTTATACTCTAATGACAAAAGGGCTATGAGAGCATTTAATGGTAGAGAGGCTTGATCTAGGCAGAGGGTCAAAGAAGGTTCCTTGAGGAAGTGACGTGAACTGAGACCTGAAGCATGAAAAGCAGTTAAGTAGGTGAACTCCTTCAGATAAAGGAACAGAATGTGCAAAGGCCCTGAAGCTGGAAGGAAACACGGCTCCTCCGAGGGGACTGACAGTGGCTGGAGAACAGAGAGAGAAGCGTGAGATGGGGAGGTGGGTGGCACACATCAGGCAAGGATTTTTTTTAAAGCGACGGGAAACTATGAAATGGTTTGGGAAGAGGGTTTGGTGGAAGGGAGAGGAGGACAGGATCAGATTTATTTTGGAAGAGGTCATTTGAACTGAGGTTATTATATACACACTGGAGTCATGTTAGGTGAGGTGGTATTGGAACTATTACAACATCTGCGCCCATCTCTGTATCTCAGCCACATTTGTGTCTACATCCCTAGCTGTGTCCTTGCTTTGGTATCTGGCCTCAGAAGCTCCAGGGCCCCCAGTTCCTACCTAGATTACTGGGGTCCTTAAACTTTACGGTCCTCTTTATCCACACCACGTGGGTATGCCCTGTGCATCTCTAAAACTCTTGCCCATCTTCTAGGTATCTTTGGTCTCTCCAATCTGGGCTGTGGTTGCTGGTCCTAGGCTGATGTCTCTGAACCAGCAGAGGCTGAGGACTGCCCCCAGGGCTCCTGAGGCTGAGGCTGGGTGATGACTCCTCCCACGTGCAGAGGAGGCACAAAGGGCCCCAGCATCAGCAAAACTTCCATCAGTGCAAATCAATGCAAGATTAAAATTCATGATGGTTCCGGGGCACAACTGCAAACAATTTGTTCAGTAAACTTTGCTCTAATTGGCATTCGTAGAATTTCCTGTTAATCAGGCCCCTTGGGCTCTGTAGGGCTGGGATGCTTTGTCTCCCCATGACAGGACAGGGAGTGAGAGGAAGGGTGGGCGTGAGAGGAAGGGGGAGGGAGGACGGTCAAATGTGGGTATCTGTAATGATGTGCCTGGGTATGTCTCGCTGTGTGGACTTGAGTACCAGATTGGGGTGTCCACAGATGACTTTGCCCAGGAGAACCTCTGTGCCACTCCAGGCAGGTCTTTGTGTTTTAGGGGGATGGGTCTGCCTGAGTCAGAGTCTATGGGCCAGTTTGTTGGGGGAGTGTGTCTGTTCAGGTGTGTGCCTAGGTGCTGGGGTGATGCATATCTGTTGTGACGTCTGTCCGAGTATGTGTTGGGACCTGTATCTAAATGTTCATTTGTGTTGGTGCCTGCACACATGTAGCTGTCCAGGCATGGTCTGGGTCTCAGTGTGGAGGGGCTGAGCCCACAGCACTCACTTAGCCCACACCATGCCCACTACCCCTTTCACTGGGGCCCTATTTCCCATCATGCACCAAAGGCCGAAGACCCAGGGCCTAAAGGCTTTTGAGGGTTCTGCTGAAACATGTCAGTGGCCTCATATATGAACAGAACTCACATGAAGAAATCACAAGTAATGAACGCTTAATAGAGGTCTCCAAAACGGAGCATTATGCAAACCGCAAAGCTGCTCAACTCATATGGTTACACACAAATCATACGTAATGTGGGGTCTGGCTGCATTTCACTCTGTGTGATATTATGGGAGGTACAGCCTCCAGGGGTAAGAAGACCCAAGAAGGTGTAGAGACGGTCCTGGCCAGCTCCTCGAGCTCCGGCAGCGAGCCCTCCCCACCCTGGTCCCCAACTCTACTCACTCTCACAAGGAGCCAACCTCTGACCTTGAACAGTGATGGGGTCACCTTGGCACACTGTCAGACCCTGACACACAGAGACTGGGAAGGCATGGCCGTGTGTGTGTGTGTGTGTGTGTGTCTGTGTGTGTCACATGCCTCTGAGTGCCAGGGCTGCCTGCAGCTTGTGTCTCTGAATGGGTTTGTACTCAAACACAGAGAATAAGGGCAGTGCTAGTGTTATGCGTAAGGTACTGTGTCTGATGCCCAGATGGTTAGGAGGCTTCTTTCTGTGTGTGTGCGCACGCGCACACGTGCATGCCCAAGCAGAGAACTTGTCTGAGCGTGAGGGCAGCTGAGGGAGTGCTGGCTTGGGGGGTGTGTGTGTGGGTGGCCCCCACCCCAGCATCCCTCACAGTCATTATCTCAGCAGGAGCAGCTCTTGCCCTGGGCCCGCCCTCACTGTTTCAAGCAGCTGCTGCTTTCCCCAAATTAACCCCTCTGCTCCAGCTTCTCATTTTCCTGCTAGGGGGCCACGGGCTGGCTGGGGAGGGGTCTCCGGAGGACAGTGCCCCCAGCAGGCAAGCTGACCTTCCACAGAGCCCCCTGTCCACCCCTTGTCCTGTGCCTGTGACAGCAGTGATTCCGCGACTGGGTATCAGAATGTTGGTTGTGTGACTCCACATGTGCCCGTTTGTGTGTGTATCTGTGTGTGTGTATGTGTCAGAGAGAGAGAGAGGGACTGGAGCTGGGTCTAGAATGGGAATGGTTCAAGAGCAGACAGGAAGCTGGAAAAAGCTCACGCAGCTCTATGTTGAAAAAACCAAACAACCCAACCAAAAAGTGGGCAGAAGATTGAAACAGACATTTTTCCAAAGAAGACATACAGATGGCCAAAAAGCACATGAAAAGATGCTCAGCATCATTAATTATCAGAAAAATGCAAATCAAAACTACAATGAGGGGCTTCCCTGGTGACGCAGTGGTTAAGAATCCGCCTGCCAATGCAGGGGACACGGGTTCAAGCCCCGGTCCGGGAAGATCCCACATGCTGCAGAGCAACTAAGCCCGTGTGCCACAACTACTGAGCCTGCACTCTAGAGCCCGCGAGCCACAACTACTGAGCCCACGTGTCACAACTACTGAGCCCATGTGCCTAGAGCCCGTGCTCCACAATAAGAGAAGTCAATGCGATGAGAAGCCTGCACACCGCAACGAAGAGTAGCCTCCGCTCTCCACAGCTAGAGAAAGCCTGCGGGCAGCAACGAAGACCCAACACAGCCAAAAATAAATAAATAAATTTATTTTAAAAAAAAACTACAATGAGGTATCACCTCACACCAGTCAGAATGGCCATCATCAAAAAGTCTACAAATAATAAATGCTGAAAAGGAAACCCGAGAACTACTATATGATCTAGCAATCCCACTCCTGGGCATATATCTGGAGAAAACCATAATCTGATACATGCACCCCAGTGTTCATTGCAGCACTATTTACAATAGCCAAGACATGCAAGCAACTTAAACGTCCATCGACAGAGGAATGGATAAAGAAGATGTGGTACGTATATACAGTGGTACATATATACAATGGAATATTACTCAGCCATAAAAAAGCACAAAATAATGCCATTTGCAGCAACATGGAAGGACCCAGAGATTATCATACTAAGTGAAGTAAGTCAGAGAAAGACAAACATCATATGATATCACTCATATGTGGAATCTAATTTGTAAAAAGTGATATAAATGAACTTATTTTCAAAACAGAAACAGACTCACAGATTTCAAAAACAAATGTATGGTTACCAAAGGGGAAACGCGGTGGGGAGGGATAAATTAGGAGCTTGGGATTAACATACACACACTACTGTATATAAAATAGATAACCAACAAGGACCTACTGTATAGCACAGGGAACTCTACTCAATATTCTGTAATAACCTATATGGGGAAGGAATCTGAAAAAGAATGAACATATGTGTATGTATAACTGAATCACTTTGCTGTACACCTGAAACTAACACAACATTGTAAATCAACTATACTCCAATAAAAAAAAATTTTTTTAATTAAAAAAAAAAAAAGAGCAGACAGTGCCCCCTGGCTGCCTGGGAGGGGTGGGGCTGTCTCTTGGTCCCAGCATAGGGGTCCTGAGCCCCTCTGGCATTGGGGAAGGGCCAGAAGAACCTGGATTTCAGGTGGCAGGGACATGGCTTTGCCCAGCTGGGGACGTTGAGGGTCCAATCTAGGCTTACGAAGGGACACCAGGGAGGCTCAGCCTAGGCAGAGGGTGGCCAGCCTCCTCCACCTGCCCTCAGGGCCAGATCCAGACAAGGGAGACCCGTGATCTCAGCAGAAGTTGCTGAAAAGAGGGGGAAGCAGGAAGACAGATGAAAGAAGAGAGAAGTGGGGAGAGAGAGTTAATCCCAGAGGACCTTGGTCTGAGCACCTCCCTGAGGCCAGGGAGGAAGGAGTGGGCTCCAGAGAGTCCACCTGAGACCCAGGGAAGGTGCAGACAAGGGCGCCCAGGCCTGGGGGAGATGGATGGACAGATGTCTCCGCTATGGGCACTCTGAGCTCCTGTGACTGTGTAGAAGGACCCAATGCCATGGCACAGATCTGTAGACCATGTGAGGTGGGTACAGGGACATCAGCCTCTAGCGCCTTGGCTCTGACTTTAAGACGTTCAAGTTCTACCATGTGCCCCTGGGATGCAGTCGTAAGGGAGACCCCGGCCAGCCCTCATGGAGCTGCAGGCTACTGGGAGAGGCAGGGGAGGAACCAGCGAGGGGATGGGGGAAGCTCAGGGCTGTGGCGGCCCAGACGAGGCACATGACCCAGCCTAGGGATTAGGGAACATTTTTGGAGGAGGTGACATCTCAGCCCAGGGCCTGAATATAATAACAACACAGATTATCATCTGTAATAATAGTGACAAACAATAGTAATACTGAGCAACCTACTGCATGCTAGATATTTTATCTAGTTTAAGCTTTATAACTGCCCTGTGAACTAGATACTAGAATCCCCATTTTACAGATGAGGAAGTTGAGGCTCAGAAAGGTGAAGTACTTTGTCCAAGAACAGAATAGCTAATAAGTGACAGAGCCAAGATTTCAAGTCCAGCAAAATCTGCACATTTACCCCAGTGAGACAGAGCCTCCTGTGGCCCTAAGTCACCTTTCCTAATTTCAGCAGCAGCCCCGTGGGCCTCTGAACACCCCCTCTGACCCTCAGAGGTTAGCCTGGCAGCATGGACCAGGCCCATGTGGGCAAGATGCAGGAGAAATTGGGAAGGGCAGCTGTAGTCCACAGGCCGGTGTTTGCAGAGACTGACATCTACCTGGCCTTGTTTTCATTTGCTTTTTGGTTGAGAAGGGAAAAGGCCCACATTTTTATGACACCAGCTTGTGATTCTATTTTCTGTTTAAATTCTGGGTGAGGGAAAAATAAGAGACATCAGAGAAACCTTCAGAATCTCATTTCGAGAGTCTGAGCTGCAGATAAATGAGCCTCCTACAGAAACGCTACATCAAAGCGAATTTTCTCAGCTGTATTTTCTTTGTTTTAATATGGCCATTTACTATATTAATATTCCAGGAAGTCATTTTAATTTCATGTTTATCATCCATTGGGAACGTTAAACAGGATCAATATGGAACCAGTGGCAAATTTAGGGATCTTGGGGGAGAAGGGGAGTTTGGAGGCTATGGTGATTCCACAACCGGGAGTCCTTAGGAGGCGGAGGAGGCTGGGGAAGGGAGGAAGGGATGGGAGGGGTGGGGGAGGGGAGGGGAGGCTGGGGGAGTTGTCAGATGGTAATTGTCTGAACCCGCAGAGGAGGAACAATGACTGAGCAGCTCCTAGTGTAAGGCACTGTGTACACCTTATGTTTTTCAATCCTCACAACAACTCAGGAAGTAGGTACTCATTCCCATTCCTCACATATGGGGAAACTGAGGCTCAGAAGATTGTTACATGTCCAAGGTCTTATAGGAGAACTCTGATTCATAGACTGATTCATTCTTTCAAAAAATACGTGTCATGCACCTGCTACGTGCCAGGCATTTACCTAGCAGCTGGAGGCTTTAGGTCAATGAAAGTTAATTTACCAGAAGTCTAAGGCTCCGTGTCGAGTCCACGGAATGTGTCTATTGGCGAATTGCCTGCTTCCGAGGAAACAGGTGGATCCCTGCCTTTGTGGAGGTTCTGGTTAGGTGGGAAGACAGTTATTCATACAACAATCACACAAGTCAAGATGAACTTGCCCCTATGGTAAAGGCTTGGGGCTGGAATGGGGGCTTCAGCTAGACTGGCAGGTCAGAGAAGGCTTCCTGGGGGTGGTGATGCTCCAGCTGAGATCTGAGGGAAGCAAGGGAGGCAGCAGGGTGACAGGGAAGAACAGAGCGGTGTGGCAGGGAGCAGGCCCAGTTCCAGGGAGAAAAAGAAGGGGGCATCCAAGCTGGGAGGAGCCAGGGACCTGGCGGGACCGCAGACGTGATGGGAACTCCTGAGCCAGGTAAGGACTGAAGGAGCCCAGAAGGCCGTGAGGCGGATGTACACTCTGGGTCAGACTGTGTGCACTGGGGTCCTCTGAGCTCTGTAAGGCAAAGCTGGGCAGCGGCGGAAGGAGCCGGGTAGGGGGCAGTGGATCTTGAATAAAAGCCTGTGAGCTGAGGTGTCTCGGGGACGTGGGGGAGGACAAGGAGGGTGGAGCTGGACCTTAAAAGCAGGGGATCCCTATTCAGGGAACTGACAGATGAAGAAGGCAAAGCCTTGGAATCATCCGTGATCCTCTTCCTCTCACACTCCCCACATTTTATCCTTGAGCTCATCCTGTTGGCTTTACCTGCGCAATAGACCCAGAACCCGACCTCTTATCACCACCTCCGCTGCTCCCTCGCTGAACTCGGCCACCAGCTACTCTCACCCGGATTATTGCAATAGCCTCCTAACTCTTCTCTCTAATCCTGCTCTTGACCCCAACAGTCCGTTCTCAGCACCACAGTCAGAGTGATGCCTTTAAAACAGAAATCAGATCATGCCTAAAACCCTCTGGTGGATTCTCGTCTCGTTCGTGTTGTCTCATTCAGATAAAAGCCAGTCCTTACCCAGGCGAACAAGGCCCACACAATCTGCACTTCCCCCATAACTGCCTTTGCTAAGGTAGCTCCTCTGGCCCTCTTGCTATTCCTAGAATATGCCAGGTATGGTCCCACCTCAGAGCCTTTGTAGTTTGCAGTTGCTCTTCCCTCTCCCTGGAACGTTCTTCCCCCTGGCTGATTGCTCACTCCTGCACTTCCTTTGAGTCTTTGCTCCAGGTCACTTTGGCTGCAGAGGCTGGCATGGTGGCAGTAGGGAGACATCCTCTGACCCCCTATTTCGACTGCAGTCCCCCCATCAGCACGCCCTCCCTTCCTCTTACTGCTTGTTTTTTTTCTATCACATTTCTTGCTTCTAACAGGTGTTATAATTTACTTACTTATCTTGACTGTGGTCTGCCTGCCCCCCACAAGGGCAGGGATTTTTGTCCCTTTTGTTCACTGCTACATCCCCTGTGCCTAGAATGGGGCCTCCTCGTCACAGGTGCTCAGCCAGCCACATTAGAACAGGCACCTCCCCACTTTGGGAGGCAGAGAGCAGAGGTCCAAAGAGAATACTATTTCCGTGCTGAGGTGTTTTTAATTTCTTTTTTTATTTCATTGACTCCTAACAACAGCCCTTTGTGGTGCCAACTATGATTGGCCTCATGTCACAGGTGGGAAAGCTGAAGCTCAGAGTGGTGGTGAAGGAGTGGTAGAGCTGGGCATCCATCAGATCTCAAAGGACAGGCACTGGCGCCAGATGGCCCGGGCTGGTGCCAGGTGCCTCCGTGCACCAGCTACAAGACCTTGGACAAGCTTCTGTCCTCTCTGTGCCTCAGTGTCCTCATCTACACAATGGGAACAGTCACAGTACCTACCTCCCAGGGCTGTTGGGATGACTCAGGGTAACAGTACACGCACGTCCCTTAGTGTGGGACGCTTGGAAGGCACTCGGTAATGCTAGCTGTTATTATTCTTGGAGCTCTGCTGCCTGAGTCAGGTCTCTGCGCCCCTCCCAACCCAGGGGTCTCCACAGAGTCTCCACAAGGGACCTCAGGTCAGCCCAGGGCTCTGCCTCCGAACGGCAGTGGCCAGGCTTGTCCACTCCCATTTGTTTAGGCAGAATTTAATTTCTCCCTAAGCTGAGAGTCCACTGCCCCCGTCCTGCCCTCTCTCTTGCTCTCATCAGCGGGGAAAATGAGCTCCGGGAGCTTTCCCCTGGTCCAGAAATCCAAGGTGAAGAATTTCATTAACAATCAAGAGGACATAATCAACATTCTAATAATTCCAGATCTGTACTCCCCCTTTTGCAGCCCCCCCCAAAGTGCCCCATCCCCCCCACTCCACCCCATTCCCAGCTCTCCCAGATACACTCACCTTGACAAAGAAATCTCATTTCCTCTCCAACCGAATTTGCTTTGCTCTTAAATTCAGCACCTTACCTTCTGTCCTGACAATGAGGGGATGTACTCCAGACCTCCTGCACTTCTCCTGCTCCTGAAGGAGACATGAATGTGAAGGATGGGGTCATGATGGACTTGCTTCTCTTACACCTCCCGGAAGGTTCCAGGGTGGGGTGACACATTTTCCCCCTAAGGACTCAGGTCCTCCCTGCCCCGTTGCCAGAGAAGCAGAACTTCTGGTGTGTGTGGGGTGCTCAGGTCATCTCTTCTCCAAGACTGTAGAGGGATTGAGAGCTGGTCAACGCCCTTTTCAAGTTCACTGGCATTTTACACAGTACAAGGGCCCTACCTTAAACCCCCTCCATCCCAGCACTTGGGGAGATCTAGCCTGTACCACCTTCTGGCTGTTTGATCGTGGGTAAGTCAATCTTTCTGGGCCTCAGTTTCCTTATCTGTAAAAGGGGGACGGTAGCAATAATGCCCTTCTCTCAAGGTCACTGGGGAATGAAATGAGATACTGCTCAGCACAGTGCCTGGTATGGAATGGGCACATACTGAGTAGTTGTAGTCTGTCACAGCATCTTTGGCACCTGAATCCTGAGCTGTGGTACTCACCATCCTATCTCTCACCTCACTCCTGCCTTCACATCCCCTTGGCGTACACTGCGTTCTTATCGATACAGTGAAGCATGGGACACGAGTGTGTTAAACAGACATTTACAATCCAGTGCGGTCAGAATGGTGACAGGTGAAGTTCTGGGGGCTTTTGGAACCCAAAGGGGGTGCTATGTGGTGGTCAGAGGCTCTGGTGGGAGCTGAGACTGGAGGAATGAGGAGGGATTTGCCTGGAGAGGATGAGTGAGAAGGGGCTCTGAGCATGGAAACGGTCAGTGCAAAGACCTGGAGGTGAGAACTCCCGGGGGCTAGAGAGGAGAGTTCCTTATGGGGTGTGTGCGGCCAGAGTGGTCAGCCAGGCCTTGGAAGCCACCAAGGGCAGTTTGGCTTTTATCCTCAGGGTGTGTGGAGCCGCTGTGCAAGGACACCGAGGAGAGTACTGGCCTGACTGTTCTCGAAACTTCTGTCTGGCTGCAGTGTGGGAGGGAGACAGGAGAGGGGCAAGGGTGGACCTGGGGAGATGAGTGAGGAGGGGGCTGGGGCCTGGGCTGCTGAGGGCTGCGGAGCAATGTGCCTTCCAGAGGCATCCTGGCCAGGGCTGGCGCTGACTGACAAGGTGGAGCTGACAATGGCCCCCTGGAGTCTGGCTTCAGCACCCACACCCACTGCGGGCGCCTGGAAGAAGCACAGGGGCCCCCTGCATGTCTAGGCCCCGGTGGGGTGGGGGGCTTCACATGGTCCAGGCCTGTCTGAGAAGATGCCTGAGGAAGCCCTGGGCTGCTGGAGCAGAGCCCAGAGTCCACTGTCATCCTGGCCTGGCCCAGCCCCGTGCTCTGTGCAGCTGAGGCCCCCGGATCCCAGGCTCAACAGAGGCTGTGGCAGTACTTGAATTCTCTAATCTCTGAAGCTTCCTGAGATCCCTTTGGAGCCTTGAGTGGCCCAGGGGCGCACTTCCCTACGGTGGCTCCATGGCAGGGCTCACGGCACCTTCCCTGTGCTTCACGCACTCACGCTACACCACACACACACACACACACACACACACGCACACGCACACACACGCACACATGCACGCACGATGAACCTTCCAAGGAGGAGGAAGAGGGAGAAGAAAAGATATCCCCAGTTCCATTCTCCATGGCTCAGGCAGAGATTAACCCCTTAGGGGACAGGGGAGGGACTTTACTGCGCTCCAAGTGACAGGGTGCTCTCCCTACTGGAGCTTCAGCTGGGCGTCAAACCTAAAGACCCCTTCCCTTCCAGCTCTTTCCTAGGGCACACAGCTCTGGGTCACCTCCCCAACCTCTACCCTACTCCCTAAGGGGATCTGCGGCAGGTCTGGCTGTGCATGTGCGCATGTGTGTGTGTGTCTTTCTGTCTGTCTATCTGTCTCAGGGAGAGGGGAGGTGGGGAGTGTCTGGGGAAAGAGGAGAGGAAGAAGGAAAGTCTTGCCTCCATTTCCAGCAGGCACAGGAGGAAGAGGTTAGACAGATGGTTACAAACCTCCTGGAAGATTTCCCGCCCTCACCCCTCCGGCCCCCAATCCTTCCTCCATATGGCAGCCACATTACTCTCCTGCCCCACATCTTTCTATAGCTCCTCAGTGCCCTCAGACTCAAGTCCAAATTCTCCAACAAGGCTGACAGGGCCGCCATCCATCCTCCGGCCTTGCGTTAACACCCCTCCCCCAGAGCCTCCAGGCCTCTTCCCACTGCTGTTCCCTCCGCTGGTCCAGCCCCCCCCCCCCCACCCTACGCTACTTGCTCATTCTTTAGATATCAGAAACCTTGAAGCAAAGTTTCTCAGATTCCTCCTCCAAGCTAGGAAAGTCTCCTCCTTTGGGCACCCCAGGACACCACTGGCCTCCCCCACCCCCAGGGAAGCCTGTGCTTCTCCCATCCTCGCTCTGATCGCTCTGTGCCGTACCTGCCTGGCCCTTTCCCTCTCGAGGCTGTGAGCTCTGTGAGGGCAGGAACTTGCCTTTCTAGAATCCTCAGTGCCCAGCACCATGCCTAGTATTCATTAAATATTAGTGGAAGGAAAACCCCAGGAATTATCAAAACGGTGTTATCTTTCAGGCTAGAAGCTGGTTGGCGATCACCAAAACAACCTATTTTTGGAATAAACTTGCCCAAGGTCACAGAGAGGGAGTGGTTGAGCCAGGAATAGAATTCAGCAGTCCTAACCCCTGGGCCCTTGCCCTCCCACAGTGGGATCCAGAGAAGAAGTGGAGGCAGCCGGCAGGAAGTGGACACAGGGGGCGGGGCTTGGTCTGAGGATCCTGCAAGAGCAGTGCCCATGGTGCTTGCACAGATGTGTGTGTGTGTGTGTGTGTGTGTGTGTGTGTGTGTGTGTGTGTGCTGCACTTGACTGGCTAGGAACCCCCTCCTGCCACCCCACAGTGAGGGGACCCAGCTCCCTGGGGAGGAGCCCACCCAGGACTTGGTGCTGGGGTGTCACGGAGGCCAGGCGGTCGGATTGGACTTGGGATTTGTCATCTCAAAAGCCTGTGGAAGCTGAGAGCGGATACCCAGGGGCCAAAGCAGGCGCTGGGGAGGCAATCATAGGCTAACAGCCTCCCAGCCTGAGATGCAATTAGGGGGGAATTCCCTGCGGGCTGGTAGGCAGCAGGGATGGGCAGTAAGTTGTGTGGAGTTGAGGATGGGGGCCCACCTCTGCCAGTCCTGGATCAGGGTCAGAGGGGCCAGGATGAGGGCACAGGTGGGTAAGGAGATCTCCAAATAGAAGGAAGAGTAGGGACATGGGTGCCAGTGAGCCAGAGGCGGGCCTTGGAGGTGAAGTACAATCATGGAAGATTAAGGGGGTGGGGCGTTTTCCCAGGACCCCAGTGTAACAGTGAAAGAGCAAAGTTAGCTAACTTAGACCCTCAGCCCTTCGGAGTGGCGGCCTCCTTCCCTATGAGATAGGAATAATAATAACAGAATCTATCTCCGAGGCCTATTGTGAAAGTTAAATGTGAAAAAGCATGTGGAGTGCTTAGCTCAGAACATGGCCCTTATCAAGTGTTTCGTAAACCATCACAACGACGGGAAAGATTTAGGGTGGTGGTGTCACATACCAGGCATACACACAAAATTTGGAATCATATAGACCTGGGTTCGAACCCCAGTTCCTCCACTTACAAGCTCAATGACTTTAGGCAAAGCCTGAGCCCCTGGCCTGCTATCTGTAAACAGATGTAATAGCAGTACTTAACTTCAGCCAGGGGTGAGAGGAAGGTCAATAGGGAATGTCAACTGCCCTGGAAACAGGTTCTCCCTAAATGGTAGCTCCCAGGATGGAGTTGGGAATCACCCGTGCGCCCCGGATCACAGCTCCAAATCTTCTGCCGCTGAGACCACAGGGCAGCTCTCTCTGACCCCAGGGATCCTACCACTCCAGCCTGTCTAAGACAAAGGTCTGCAGAGCTGGCTTCCTGCCGGAGCCTTACAAGGAGCCAACAGGGAGATGTGACTGTGGTTTGGAGGGTGAGTTCTGTTTTGAAACTGCCACCAGATACACTGCAGCTGTGAGGAGCCGAGAACCGGCTGGATAAGTTTAGTCACAAATGTAGCCCCAGGCCCAGCCTCAGCTGGAGTGGGAAGGGAAGAGGGCATGGGGGGTTGCCACGCTCATCCTAACGGCCTTTACTGAGCACCTTATCCACATCACCTAGTGTAATCCTCATAACAACCCCATGAGGAGGCATAGGTATCCTTCCTATTTTACAAGTAGGGAAACTGAGCCCAGAGAGGTGGAACGCCTTGCCCAAGCCTGCCTAACTAGGAGGCATCAGCCGCAGGATTGTAACTCACTCGGGACTGCCCCAGAGCCCGGGCTTTTCAGCCCGGCAGTTGTGAGCTTCAGGAGCACGAAGCTTGATTAACAACCTGTGTCACACATACTCCTGCAGGATCCCCATTCTGGTGGCCTGGAGGAATATGCAGGCTCGCCGTGTTAACAAGCCCCCAGATTCAGAGGCTGGTGGTCTAGGGACCACTCGGGGAAGGCCCAGGCTGATATCAGGCTGGGCTGAGGTGGAGACCATTGACTGGGCTGGAGGTCGGGGTGCTCCAGCCGCTGCGTTCCAGCTCCGTGGTCCCTGCTTACCTGCCTGCCTGGCCAGGGAATCAGTCCAGGTGCTTTGAGATAAAGAGAAAGTCCAGTCCCGAACCTGCTGAGGTGGCTGCTTTGGGGTAAATATAAACCTGGATTTCCTGGGCCCTGAATGACTCAGCACAACTGGGCCCAAGGTTTTCCTCTCCTCTGTTGGTGGAGAAGGTAGAAATCAGTGGCACCCAACTCCCTGGAAGTCATTTCCGTGAAGAGATCTCCTCCCCCAGCTCCAGCACAGGCTTTGGAAGGGGAAGCCATATTCTGTTCCCAGGGCCCACCTGAGGCCAGGGAGACAGCCTGGTGTCGCAGCAAGAGCGTGGGCCAGGGTGGGCCTGAATTCAAATCCCAGCCCTGCTACTTACCGGCTGTGTGGCCCGAGTCCCAGTTTCCTCGTCTGTAAAATGGGGATAAGCGTATCCACCTCTGCAAAGATTAATACGGAACATTTGCGAGGAAAGCACAGGCATTCTGCAAGTGTTTGTTTCCTTTCCTCTCCAGCCCCCAAGCCTCTCTGGCAACTGACATTCACCACCAGCAGCAGAGCCGTCCCCAGACTCCTCTTTAAAATGCGCAGAAGCGGGAAGAGAGGGAGGGTCATTTAGGCCACCTGAGATGAAGCGCGTGCAGAGCGCTGACTTTCACAGCTGTAGGGTGGAAATGATGATGTCCCTGTTATTGAGTTACTGACACCTGGGAAAAGCAGGTCTGGCAAGGCCTTCAATAGAAGATTCTGGCCCCACTCCCTTATTTGAAAAAAGGAGAAAGGCTGAGAGGGGGAGCTGCTGGCCCAAGGTCACCCAGAAAGTCAGGGGCTGGTAGAGGCAGGCTTGGGTCCACTTCAGCTGAGATTCTGCTTCCTTCCTGTCAGGAGAGACAGGTCGGGGGCTGGGGCGCTGACAAGGAGGCCCTGCTGCTCTTGGCCACTTCCCTGGCACCCGGAGCAGTCCCTGGCACATAGTGGAGATTCCATAAGGATTTCTCAAATAAATGAGTGAGTGAATGAACGAATGAGGGAGCAGGAAGACAATGCTGCCCTCCCAGGACAGGAGGGTATCTCTGGGAGACTATGGTCACCTTGACACGGGGCCCTCAGGGCCTCCCCAGGGCTGAGTCCACATGTCCACTTTGCCCGCTCCAGATGGCAGCTAGGGGAAGGGGGAGGGGGACTCCTCAGCGACTGGGACCAGAGCTGCAGCCAGAGGGATGGAGGTTAGACAGCAAGAGAGTTACTTGAAGGAGGCAGGGCGGCCGGGTGGTTTCTTTCAGAGCTCTGAGAGGGGGGAATGCTCTGTGTCTGAGGCGGGCGGACAGGAGGGCTTTGTGAGGCCTGGGGCGGGGGGCAGTGGCTGGGGGAACTCTGAGTCACTCTTGTTCAGAGCCTGGGACCTCTGAGGGGGGAGGGCGGTCTGTGCGGGCAAGGGCCACCTCTGCTCCTCGGAGGCAGACCACGCTCGGCTCGCCCTGGCTGCTCGGGATCCTGTTGCCATGGAGACACCAAGGCTCCTCTGAGAGCATTAGAGGTACTGGGCACGTCCTGCCCTCAGCATGGTTTAAAGCCTGCGGCGGGGGTGTGGCTGCAGTTGGGGCAGCAAAGAGCTTTGGTAGGACCTTGTCGGGCACAACACCAAAGACACAGGCGACGCGGCAGCCACCGGCTTTAGAGCCCACAGACCTGGGCCAGAATCCCATTTATTAACTGGTGGCCTTGGACAAGGGACATCACACCTCTGAGCCTCAGTTCCACCATCCGTAAAACGGGGTCGATAAGAGTCTTCCTGGGGTTGTCCTGCCGCTCTCTCGAGCCTGCGCTCGGAAAGCACAGTGCTGGGCCGGTGAGACCCGGTACGTGGTAACCATCAGTTCTATAATGGGCATTAGGGTTGGGGCTCTGCAGGAGTCTGCCTTGAAGGCAGCAGCTCCCTGCCCTCAGCCTGCTCTTTGGGACGCCTGGGTGGGTCTGGAGAGCGGCCTGACTCTTCTCCACAGACGCAGGCGATCAAGAGTCAGGACTTATGTCATCCTTTGAACATGGGCCTGGAGGCTCTGCCGCAGGCACATCTGAAAAATAAATAATAACAACTTGAATAATTCACAGAATCCGCGTGAATAATTCACCATGGCCTCCCAAGCACCAGCCGATCAGTCACCGCAGACCCAGGCTCCGGTCCTCTCTGCCTCTGGCTGTCCTGGGGAATGTGGCCTGGCCCCAGGGGCAGGAGGTGGAGCACATGCAGGACCACTTGCGGGGCGGGGAGCCGGGCGTAGGGAGGACTCCCAAGGCTGTAGGGGCCTGGGGGCACAGCTGGGGAGGTAGGGTCCATGGTCTCTCTGGGTTCTACAGAGACCTCTGTGCTGGGGCAGCCAAAGGGGACTGTCCGAGGGTCCCTGAGCAAAGGGGATCCTGCAGCTGGCCATCGCTGCTTCCCCTCTGGGCTGCCTTTTGGAGACTTAGAGGGAGGACAGCCCTTCTTGGTACATTTTCATAACTAGTGACTAACCCACTGTAGCCCCATCTCCAGAGGGACCCCAGGCTGGGAGGTCTCTCAGCCCTGAAATCAATCCTCCTGCAAAGCCCACACAGACCTCTCATGTTTCTCCTGGGAGGTAGGATGAGGTGGCGATTAAATGCCTCCGCTCAGGGCTCAGGCAGAGTTCAATTCAACCACCCGCTCACTGACTATGCGACTTGACCAAATGGCACAAATGTTCCGGGTCTCCACTTCCTGGTCTGTAAAATGGGGATTAAAAACACCTGCTTCATAACGTTATTACTGTTCTGCGGATGAAATGATGTAATGACCATAAATTGCTTAGCGCAATGCCTGGCACGTAGTAAGTGCTAAAAAACAGTAGCTGTGATAGAGACTCATTATCTTTCCCAAGATAGCATGCTGGGGACTCGGGGCAGGAAGAGGGCTGCTCAGACATTGCAGATGTTCACATAAGACATGATCTGCAGGCCCAGGAGATGGGCATAGACTGCCAGGCGACCCAAGGGAGGCCTGCCTGTTAAAGTGTGTGTGGCCTCCAAGATCCTGCCTCCAAGGAGGTCCTCCACTCGAAACACCCGGGATCCTCCTGAGCACTGGCCACGATTTGTGGTTATTTTCTTGGCTATTTATCGCATTCTGATTACGTGCCTTCCCCAGTCGACTGTGAGCTCCATGAGGACAGGGCCCTCATCTGTCTTGTTGACCAGTATCTCCGCAGGCCCTAGAATACTGCCTGGCACATAGTAGGTGCTCAGTAAATATTTGTCCATTGAATGAATAGATGCCTCAGCTGGGCAAGGTTTTAGAAGGCACGAGAT
This sequence comes from Orcinus orca, assembly GCF_937001465.1. Classification (NCBI taxonomy): domain Eukaryota; kingdom Metazoa; phylum Chordata; class Mammalia; order Artiodactyla; family Delphinidae; genus Orcinus; species Orcinus orca. The sequence continues at coordinate 66,976,764 of NC_064561.1, forward strand.
CATGAAGAGCTGCCGGAACGGAGCCTCCACTGTGGGTGGGTCGGGAGGGGTTCTGGCGACAGGAGCTGGGTGTGCAGCTCAGAGGGGGAAGGTGGCTCTGGGGCTGGCCCCTGCCACACTGGCTGCTGGTGACGCTTCAGGGGTGGGGGCAATGCCTGTCTCCCTGCTTCTTACCTCCTAGGTAAGCCTTCCCTAGACCAACAGCACAAAGGAGGCTTAAAGGTGGCACAGGCTCGCTGCACCTTCCCCAGTAATGATTTAATCGCTTGTTTAGAATTTCCTGTGGCATTAATGATTATCCCCCAGAACAGAGGGAATAATTGTCTGTGTTCTCATGGTGAGCGAGCTCCCTGTTAGCGGGAGCTGAGCCTGCTCTTCTCTAATCTTCTCCTCTCACCTGCCTGTCACTCACCCGCCAGGTGATGGGGATGGATGAGCTCCTGCATGCAGGGCTGCTGGGAAGCCACCTGGAGCTGCACGACCTCGCCAGGGCTAGGAGGCTGCAGGGAGGCCAGACGGACTGAGAAAGAGGTGCACAGAAACGCAGAGAGCGATGGAGAAACAGCAAGAGGCAGAGACGGTGAGAGAGAATGATACTGGGCATCTGTGTTCTTGGGCTGAGTAATCCCCACGCTCAGCTCCAGTTCTCCCCAGCCGCCTCACTCGTGCTGTTTTACAAAAGCTTCTGTGCATGAATGTGAACACTCCTGTGTGCACGTGTGGACATTTCTAGGGCAGTGGTTCTCAAAGAGCGGTACCCGTACCAGCAGCATTAGCAGTACCTGGCGTTTGCTTGAAATGCACATTCTCAGGCCCCACCCCAGACCTTCTGAATCCCAAACCTGGAGGTGGACCGTAGCACTCTGATAAGCTTTCTAGGTGATCCTGGTGTACCTAAGGGTGAGATGGCCTGCTCTAATGTACAGAGTGTGTAGAGGTGTGTCAGGTGGATACACGTGCTGCTGTGTGGGCACGTGGCCACGTGTACACACATGTGTACAGGTTGCTGGCCTCAGCTCTGACCCCCTGCAACGTGGCTCAAAGGGAACCATGTCCTGGCCCCGCTAGACCGGGGACTGGGAATCCCAGGGACCTGTCTCCACCCCACCCCTCCGTGAGCCACTGCTGTTGGGCTTTGAGGAAGTGACTTTTCAGGGATTAAGCAATTTAAGGAGTACTATGCAAGGCTGGGGGAGCGAATGATTGGCTCTCAGCCGAGAGCCACAGCACCCACCTGCCGGAGCAGCCGGCAACTCAGCACAGTTTTGGCTTGTGGGTGATATTTCAGGAAGGGGGAGTGGGAGGCAGGGTGGGGTGAGAGCGACCCTGGGTTCTCTGAGGGTGGCTCTGGGATGTGAGGGTATTGCAGGGGGAGGGGAGGGGAGGGGAGGGGGAGAGGAGGGTTATGATGGGGGGTGTGCGTGGGGAAGGAGGGGGAAGCCGAGGGAGGCTGGGCAGACTGAAGGAAGTGAGGGAGGGAAGAGGAGGGAGAAGAGCAGAGAAGGGAGATACTGTGGGTGGAGGAGGGAAGAGAAAGAGAGACGAGTGGTCAAGACAGCAGAACAGTGAGGGTGGTGTTACCAAAACGGTCTTTAGGGGGCTGGATGGAGGGAGGTCTCTAGGGAGTGGGGATGCCTGAGGCTCAGGGAGGAGGGGGCATGGGGCCCCCTCCCACCCTAGGCTTACCTGAAGGAAGGGGTGTGGGCATGAAATTCACTAGGAATCTGAAACAAATAAAGTGAGCTGCTTGTTGGGTTTTGTATTTAACAAGACAAATAAAAGGAAGGAGTATGAATAATTAGGAAGTAATGAAGACCTTGCAAAAATAGCTTTTTCTTAAAAAAAAAAGGTAGAAAAGAAAATAGGTACTCAGAAAGACAGAACATATGCAAATTACCCAACCTGGGCTGGTGAGTGAGTCAGCAAGCCAGGACACCGGCGGGAACAGCTCAGCTGGGCCTGGGGAGGGGGGGGAGGGGGGCAGTTGACCAGGCAGCCAAATCCTGCCAGAGTGGGCTGGGAAGTTGAGATCATGTACCTCCCCCTCGCTTCCCAGCCTGCCGCTCTCTGCTGGAGCACCTGGGACCCATTTGGGGGAGACCATAGCAGTCCCCAGCAGGGATGCTGACCTCAAATGTCTAAGCCCAAACCCCCAGCAGCTCTCACTTCCTTTAATTACCACTGGGGACCCATCATCCATTAATTTCATGCAACCCTTTCTGAACTCCTTTCTATTTTCAGCTTGTGCAGACCCCTTGGGGGTAACAAATTCCAGAAGTTGGACAGCAGCTGTGTAAAGCAGGACTTCCCTTTAGAAATCCTAAATTAAGTAACTCCAGCTTCAGAAGGAACCTCCCTGTTCTGCACTAACGTTTCCTTATCAGTAACTTGGGAGGTTTGGTCCATCCCTCCTCCCAGCCCGCAATGTTTCCAACAGCCCCCTTGCTCCAACATTACAAATATTCTGAGCTCTGAAGTCAGACTTGGGTCCAAACAGGGGCTCTACCACTTCCTAGCTGTGTGATCTTTGAGCAACTCACTTATCTTTCTGTCTGTAGTGTTTCCATCTGAAAAATTAGAAGTAATTATATTGCCTATTTCAAAAATTGGCACATGATGAAATAATGTATGTAAATCATCTAAAACAGTTCCTAGCACACAGTAAGTTGTGGTTCTGCGCTGTTCTAGCCCCAGTGGGAGAGCCGTGAGCAAGACGGGGAGACCCCTGCCCTCGGGCAGCTTCCATCCCAGGAGGAGGTGGGGAGGTGACCATTAGCCAGGACACAAAAGAATACAGTGATCCCAAAGAGTGGTGGAGCTCTGAGGACAATGAAAAGGTGATGGGAAGGTGCGGGACAGATGGCTGATCTGGGAAGACCTCTCTGCTAAAGTGGCACTTGAGCTGAGAAGAAGCCCGAGAAGTCGTCTGGGGGAGGAATTTTTGAAATTAATCTCAAGGTTCGTAAGCAGTTCAGGACCACACTTTCTGTATCCTGTGTGATTTCAGAGAATTTGACCCCCTCAACCCTCATCCCACTCTCCTTCCTACTCAGGTTCCCCGCTCTGGGCTGAGTCCCCGTCTGTTCACGGTTCCAAGGCCCGAGAAAGCAGTGGAGCTGCCAAGGGGCTAAGAGCTCGGCCTCCTCCTTCCTTCGCTCCCTCACTCCCACGCCGTCCCTCCCTGGTTCTCTCCCCTTGCCACTGCCCAGGGTGATGGATGCCTCCTTCCCAGGACTGAGTCATGCGCTGCCTCTTGGAAGCCCTGGGCGATGTCTCTGCCACCTCCCCACTCCCTGCCGGCCGCAGTGGGGAGGCACCTTTATAGGGCCTTTCCCCGGGGACACACATAAATTCTGCTTCACTCTGGCTTCAGGCTGCAGGAGAAGGGGCCGCTGCTCAGAGCTACTGTCTTTAATGCACACCAGGAAACTGAGACAGGGAGGCTTGCCTGTGCCGCCACCCGGCAGAGGCTGAGCAGGGGCTTGAGGCCAGATCTCCAGACTCTGTGTCCAGTGCTCTCTTCCTGGCACACTTGACTGCTTGCCTGCATTTAGGGCTTTGCCAGGATCTCAGCTTCTTGAGTTCCAGAGCTGGGTCTGTGCAGCCTCCTCTGAGTAGCCCACAGTCCAGCGCTCTGTGTAACTAGCCTCACTGTGGCTCTGGGACTGATGGTTAGTGACTGCTTAGGGTGCGTGTTGAGGTTTTTGATGCTGCATGGGGCTTAGAGGAAAGAGCATTATAGTTCAGTGGTTCTCAAATTTCAGCCTGCATCAGAATCACCTGGAGGGCTTATTAAAACACAGATTGCTCGCTACCACCCCCAGAGTTTCCCATACAAGGGGTCTGGTGTGAGGTCTGATAATTTGCATTTCTAACCAATTCCCAGGTGATGCTAACAGCTGCTGGTCTGAGAACCACTTTGAGAACCACTGCTGTAATTGACTAGCGCTGTCTGCTTTGGGTATGAGAATGGGCAATTCTGACAAGTATAGCATAAATTTGCCATCCCTCTTCTAATATGATTTCTGAATCTTTTTGTCATAACTTGCAAATCTTTATTTCACAGACAGCCAGAGTAATCTTTTCAAGATGCAAATATGATCATGTGATTTAAAACCGGATAAAGAGAAAAGGCCATAATGTGGTCTACAGGGTCCTGCACCGTGTGGCCACTGCCCACTTCTCCAGCCTCGTTTCACACCACATGGCCCCCTGTGTCTCCCTTCAGTCCCTCCCATTTGCTAGCATCTCTTTGGGCACAGGACATTTGCACATGCTGTTCCCGCTGTCTAGAATGCTCCTACCACCAGTCAAGCTCCCTGACTAATAAACTCCAACTTATTTCTCAGATCATCTGGGCAGAGGGAAGAGCAAACGCAAAGGCCCTGAGGTGGGAATGAGCTGGAGCAGAAAGAAGGTCTGATGCCTTTAGTGAGGTGAGTGGATTGAGGAGAGTGATGAGGGATAAAGTTGCAGGGTCAGGTCATCAGTGTCTGTGCATAGACAGATGAAGGCCAAGGTGAGGAGGCGAGCTGATGACCAAGCAGATTGCCGCTGACTGCTCTTAGGAACAGGGGGAGGTGGGCTTCTTTTCAGAGTCAGAGAGGCTGGGCCCATACCTGGACCAGAGCATCCCCCTCCAGGCAGGACCTGAATGAAGACCTGTCTGCTGCATCCTTGCAGGCAAGATGCAGGCCCAGGAAGAGCCCGTCTCCTGACCACTCACAGTCCCTCGCGAGATTTCCTGGATCCCCTACTCAAGAAAACACTGGGATGTGCCTCTCAGGTACAGTGATGAACAGGTGTTCTTTGGCAGGTGTTTCCACGACTGGCGGGTGTTTCTGAGTTGGGGGGTGTTGAGTCCCTCTGTCTTGGCCTCATTTCTGGGGCTCGAGCAGCCCCTCCCTGGGGCAGCCAGACTTGGGGGGTGGGGCTTCGGCAAGCGCGATACAGCGAGGAGCTATTTAAAGCTGCCGGCAGTTCGCCCCTTCTGTTCACGGCTCTGGGCTCTGGGCTCTGCCGGGTGGGAGCTGCCATCGTCACGCGCCCACCGGCGCACACAGCAGCCCAGTGCACCCACACAGAGACGTGGGGGAGGGTCTTTCTGCACCTCCACATTCTGGCCGGGGGTCCTGCCGCTCATAAGGCAGGGCCAATAAGGCAGGTGTGGATCCTGGAGAGCCCCTCACTCCCAGCGCATGTTCCCATCCACAGCCCAGGCGCGTCGCCTAAATTTAGGTCACTCCCACCCACACTGGCTACAAGTGTAACCAATTAACGGCTTTCCGAGGGTGTTGGTGGGGGGCGCAGGCGGGGGGTGGGGGTGGGGGAATCTTCAGGCCCACGAGGGACTGGAGGGGCTTCTTTGGTTCCGGAAGGCTGTCCCAGGCCTTGAGGGAGGAACCATGAGCCCCCGGCTCCTCCCACAGCTGCAACCCCAAATGAGTGGGTCCCCCTGGAACGGTAGTTAGCGGTCCTCCCATCTGCCACTTACACCTCCCAGGGTCCCACAGCAGGGAATCGCCTGTGAGGGCTGCCCAGGGTCCGCAGGGGTTCAGAGCATAATCCGTGGAGGCAAGCAGACCCTGGTATGAACCAAACAGGTAGCTTAACCTGAGCCTGTTTCTTTCTCTGGGAACTGGGGGTAAAAATAATGTCCACCTCGTAGCTATGAGGATTTTAATTATAAATGCACAGAGCTTCGCCACAGACTAGCACTGAGTAAGCTCTGAATAAGCTCTGGCCTCTGCCAACATTACTATGGTTATCATGCTATATTTTGAAATTGGCCCCTTCTCCCCCACACCGGGTATGGTGGCCCCCTCCAGGCCCCTGTAGATACAGACCTGGGCTGAAAGTCCTGGGGGCAGGGGTGGGGGTGGGGGACACAGTAGGTGACTTTGGCCTTGACTGTATGTGCTGGTTGTGTCCTGGACACACACGGGCCCTGAGCACACATCAGGATTCTAGCAGTGCTGACGAGAATGTGCTGGAAACTCCGTCTCTGCTGTGATCCTCAGCAGAAGCACACCTGGCTCACAGAGCCCAGGCCCAGGAGCTACGCCACCGGCGCCTTCTCAGGTGAGAACTGATTCCTCCAGACTGGGGCAAGTGGGAACTGGGGCTCTTCTTTCTGGACCAGGCAGACAGGTAGACAGGCAGACAGACAGCTGTCTGCAGGGTCAGCCCTGAAATGCAGTCTGCCACCTGCAGGACCAGACCACCCCTTACAGATGTGGGGATCCACAGGGGCGATGTCCTAAGTAGGAAAGGCTGTTAGCAACTCACAACTGCCGAGGGAGAGTGGGGATGGGGAAGCCTAGGAACTGAGAGGTGAGGGCTGGAAGCAGCAAAGTGAGTGAGGGGAGAGAGAGGGCTGCATGAGGTGCAAGTGGGGAGAAAGGAGAGGGGCAAGCAGATGGAGGGCCCTAGGAGGCTCATCCCATGGCCTGTCACCACATCCATGCCTCTTGTTTCATTTAATGCCTACTTCTGACCCCTCATATAACCGCTCCACTCACATTCATTGTCCCTTGAATCCTCTCCTGTGTCCCATCACTCCCCCCACCCCAGGCTCCTCCCCCGCCAGGGGCTCCTTCATCACACCCAACCAATGTCCCCTCCTCCCACCCCAGCCCTTCACTGAACCATCTTCACATCTAGGCCACGTTGTTGCATCCAATGGTGCCACGACCCCCACCCAAGCCCTCCATTGTCCCGCCCAGAGTCTCCTCTAGAAAGCCCCAGGTCCTCTGCCAGAGTTCCAGAGATCCAGCTCCAGCCCAGCTCCCTTTTTTGGGTCCCCATCACCCGCTTCCATCATCGTGTTCCACAGCCAGCCACCCGGGAGCTGAATCAGAGCCATAGAGCTAACATTTTGCACACACGTCTCTCCAGATGACAGGCAAGATGGGCCTTCTGCCCTCGGCCCACACGCACCGGTGCTCAGGAAGTACAGAAAGCCAGGGCTGCACCCCACACCGGGTGGGGGAAGAGGGCTGGGGGGCCCTTTTCCTTCTGGATAACTGGCCTGGACCCGGCCTCTCGAGATTTTGCTCAAGGCTGGGACTTACCTTTTACGGAGCAGAAAAAATACACTGTAAGATGGAGAAAGACATAGAGGCTGTAGACAGAGACTGGAGGAAAGTTCCTATCAGAGATGGGGATGGGACAGGAAAACAGGGCAGGAGAGGCAGGGCGAGAGACTGGTTAGACACAGACATCAGAGACAAGGACAAGGAGAGACAGAAATAGGGAGACGGAGAGGGAGAGGGAGAGGGACTGAGGAGGGGAGACGGAAGCAAGATGAGCAAAAGGAAGGTAATTGTGAGAGTGGGGGAGGGAGAGGAAAGGGACCCTGAGAGCGGACAGGAGCTGTCAGCCAAGGGGGGAAGGAGCTGCGGGAGCGGGAGCTAACACTGAGGGGAGCCCTCACAGACACTCAGGGAAAACAGAACCCAGAGCCTCCACAGAAGGATCCAGAGCTTTACCCTGAGTGGGGAGAGCAGAGGCAGTTCCCAGGCAACCCCCACCCACCCACCCTGCCCTGGGACCAGAGGGGAGCTGCTGGCAGGCGAGCCTGAAGAGATGGTGAGGACCACGCACCCCCGACCTGGCAGAGCCCAGGCCCAGACTCCTGCTAGGAAGGGTTGGGCTGAGCCCAGGGGAGGCCCCTGATGCCAGCCCAGTGCTCTCTTGCTGCCAGCATTGCTTCTGCCCAATCATATTCACAATAACCACCATTTATTTGCACCCCTACTAGGTGCCACTTACATCCGTTATCTCTTCCAATCCTTTCACATAAAATGCTGCAAGGCCAACACCATTGTTACCCCCGTTTTATAGATGAGAAAACTGAGACTCAGAAACATGAAGAGAGGGGCTTCCCTGGTGGCGCAGTGGTTGAGAGTCCGCCTGCCGATGCAGGGGACACGGGTTTGTGCCCTGGTCCGGGAAGATCCCACATGCCATGGGCAGAGCGGCTGGGCCCGTGAGCCGTGGCCGCTGAGCCTGCGCGTCCGGAGCCTGTGCTCCGCAATGGGAGAGGCCACAACAGTGGGAGGCCTGCATACCGCAAAAAAAAAAAAAAAGATGAAGAGCTTTGTTTAGATCTAACTCCCCACATTGTCTGTGAGCCTCTGCTTTTCTAGCAGTACCATGAAGTTCCAGCTCTGCTCTAACATTTTGTGATTCTGCAGTTTTCCAACACATACACGTGGGTGGACTCCAGGACACACACACACACACACACACACACACACACACACACACACACACACACGTGTCCCCAGAGGGGACTTGGCATCTGTCCTTCATCTGCCCCTTGGTTTCCCCACCCCCACCCCCAGCATCTCATGCTTTCCCTCCACAGTATCTCAGATCGCCTCCCTCTAGCTCAGCAGCTAAGCACGAGGATGATGTCATTCTTTTTATTTAAAGAAAAGGGCTGAGCTGGAGCTTCAGGATGGCAGTCCACGTGGGAGCAGGAGGCAAGTGACGGGCCACGCCGGCTCCTGGCGCAACCTCTTCTGTCCCCCCAGCTGCCATCTGCTGGGCTGCTTCATGACCCTGGCCCCTTTCCCTGAGAAGCCCCTTAGGAGGCCCTGCTCAGCATGGGAGCAGTATGGGTGAGACCAATGGGAGAAGGAAAGTGGGTGCCAGAGGTCTGCAAGGATAGCATGCTTGTTAAGGGCTCCCTGGGCTCAAGGAATGTGGTGCTGTTAAAGCCGTGATGCAGGGGAAACTGAGGCTCCAGGACAGAGTAAATCACTCAAGGTGGTTATCTATGTACAGCATCCCAGTTAGAGGGTACCTGGGAGGAAGACTGAAAGGGGAACTTACTCCCTGAGTCACTAAGTCTGAGTTCTTCCTCCTTCCTCCTTTCATGGTCAGAGTCTAGTCACCTGTTTCTCTCTGGATCACCCAAGAGTGCGCATCAGTGAGGAAGAGCCCCTGTTCCAGGAGCGGGACCTGCTTGGCTTGCCCTCGGTTCCCAGTTCCCTTCCAGGGCCTGTCCTCCCATCCATGCAAGACCTCCTAGCTGTATCTCTACCCCGTTCCAGCCTCAGCCTCACTCCCTTCTGGGAAGCCTCTTTTTGGAGGGGCATGGAGAATTTATGACCTCATGTAAATCTAGCAACATCGCTAAGAGGTTGGTATGACGACTGCCTTCCTCATTTTACAGCCAAGGCAACTGAGGCTGGGAAAGGAGGAGCAGCCTGCCCAGGTCGCACAGCTGGTCAGTGGCAGAGCCAGCGTGCAAATCCAGGTTTGTCGCGTTCCGAAGCCACTGTCCTCTGCTTCTCCCTATTCTGCAGGACTCTCCCTCAGCTCCCGAGAGACCCCCACAGCTTCCCTGCGCTCCCCAGCCCTCTGCCAAGGCTGAGGAGCTATTAGGAGTCCACGGGCCCCCATTCTCTTCAACTATGTCCTGGCGAGAGGCTCCATACCCGGTGAACACCAGCTTCTGTTCCCCCAATCTGTTCCCAGGGTCCCTGGCCCAGGCAGCGTTCAGTGAGTCCCTGCCAGAAGCAGGCGGAGATGCTTGTTCTATGTTTTATTTAGCCACTAATTGCCTGCATTTAAAAGGCATCACGGTGCCACAGTCGTCCTCTGTTTTATGCCCTGATGCGTGTTTCTGCACGAAGGGACACGGGGGCAGGGGAACCAGTGAGCGAGGGGCCACGGGCTCCCCAGTGACGGCTTTAAAAGCCTGACCCCAGCGCTGAGTGCCAGAGGATGTCAGGTCATCACCCTGAGAAGCACGACGGGGGCGGGCAGGGCTGGGGCCTCTGCAGAAAGGAAGAGAGAGGTCAGGGCTCTGCCAAGGGCCAGGAAGGAGTGGGAGGGGGCACTCTATGTCCCCACTCACCCCCAGCATGAGGGCCCCGCTGATGGAGCCCTACCCAGAATGCTTGGAGACCTCTGCGACAAGCAGCTGCCTGGAAGAGAACATGGCACAGGCCTCAGTCACATCTGCTGTGCTCAGGAAGGAGATGACACGTGAGCCTTGCCTGTGCAAGAACAAGAGGGGAAGTCAAAGGAGATGAGGGCAAGGGTGGGAAGGTGGAGGTAAGTGGGTGAGACAGGTGGTTGGCGGCAGGTACCTTTTGAGACAGCCCCAGTAGCCCACTTTGGGTTTTCCACCTGTTCACCCAGGTAGGTGAAGAGGAAACTTGTTTCCCACCATTTCCCAGGCACTTCCAGGTCTAGTTCGGGGCCAAATATCGTGTCACTCTGACCCCAGCTCTGACTCGCACCAATGTCAGACCTATACTTCAGCGACAACCCTCACCTTATCTCCAACCTCAACTCCAACCCTCATCCCAACTCCAGCTTCACCCCCAATCCCTCCCCTGATACCAAAATCAAGCCAAAGCCCACCCCCAATTCTTACCCTAACAGCAATAATAATCCCCATCCCATTTCCAACTCCAACCCCCACCCTGTCTCTCATATCAACCCGCCTTAACTCCATCCCTGCCTCCAGCCCCATCCATCCTCTAATACCCATTTCAGATGGGAGTCCACCCCCAACTTCCTTTCCAGTCCTTATTTCTCACCTGATCTGACCTTTTCTCCAGCCCAAGATGACCTCCTAACTGCCACTGATGCCAATCCCTCTCCCTGGCACCACCCCCTGCCCCTGGCCTGGTCCCATGGTGCCTGGTGAGGCTGAATGTGGGTTAGAGGGCTGCCGTCTTGAGCCGAGCCACCAGGCTACGGGGAGCTTTGGGGCGGTGCCTCCCCGCTCAGAATGCTCGAGGTCCCAGCTCTGAGTGCAGGAATCTGGGCCACTCCTGCCCTTTTCAGTTCTCAGCAACCAGCCAATGACACCAGGACACAGGCAGGGATGTGACAGACCCCCCCAGCTGAGGAGCCGTGCTTCTCTGGAGGAATGGCGAGGTTAGTACTCTGCAGAGCAGCCCACCACTGCCACTCCTCACACCTCACTGGGTAATTTCTACACGGCCAAGGACTGAGGCTAATGGGCCGCCTCCTTCCATCCAGCTGCACAATCAGGGAGGGCAGCCCCCAGGCGCTCCCACAGACCGAGGGGCTCTGCGTTCTGCTGAAAGGATGCCATTTCCATCCTACATCCGTCACAAGAGAAGGGCACTCTGAAAGCTTGGAATCCTGCAGCCACTGGGAGAGAATGAGCAAGTTAGAATGCTCCGCTGAGCCCTAAGAAGCAGGAAAACTTCCTCTCTGGGGATGGGCAGAGAAGGCATCCCTCTCAGTGGCTTGAGTGCCAAGGAGCCACCGTCTGAGCTCAGCGAATGCCGAGTGATTAAGCCTCCAATGTGCAAAGCCTTCCAAACAGCCCCTTCCAAGAACAACTTGGTGTACCCGTGCCCTGTTCCCGAGGCCCACCGCTGTCCACCCTCGAGCCACCCGGTGACAAACACCGGGCATCACCACCGCATGGGCTGGCGCCCCCCCAGCCCGCTGTCATCACCCACCCCTCTTCCTGGGGTCTGTCTGCCTGCTCAGATGGGGAGCTGGTGGCCGGGCTAGCTGCCAACTCTGCACTTCCTGCCGGGCCCAGTGCACCATGGTCGCTCACCAAACACAAACTAAATGTCTGGTCCGAACTTTCTCCAGTTTCATTTCCCGGCAACTTCCACTTCCTGGGAGGTGAGATGGTGACTTTTGCTCCATCCTGCAGGGAGGCAAGATGGTCCAGTGATTGAGAGTTCCAGTTCTAGGATGAAACAGATGTACCTGGACGCCACCCACACTTCCAGCCCCACCATTTGCTAGCTGTGTGACCTTGGGCAGGGTGTCTTCACTTCTCTGAACCTTGGTTTTCTGTTTTGTAAAATGCAGGTACTTACGGGATCTGTCTCACAGAGCTGCTTTAAAAATTCAATGAGGTGGTGCACAATCAGTGTGTGTGTGTGTGTGTGTGTGTGTGTGTGTGTGAAGTGTCAAACATAGTAGCTTTAGGTCCTCAGTAAACACTAGATCTGCTGATGATACGGCTACAGACGCTGGTGCCTAACTTCAAGACAAGGTCCCGAGAGAGCAGGACAGCTTGGGTCCTTCTCCTGGGGAGAGAATATTCGATACTGTTTACAGTCCTGTCTGAAGCACCCACTCCCCTTTCTCTTCATCCCACCAGACATTCTCCTTTGCCCGTCCCCAAGCCTGGGCCAGGGAATCTAGTTATGTTCATTCATTTGCTCATTCACACCTTCCTCTAACAAATATTTATAGATTGACTATTCTGGGCAGGTCCTGTGCTATGGGCTGGGAGAGAAGCAAACAGGTCGAGGTCGTTAACCTCACAGAGCTCGTGGTCTAGAGGGGTGGGGACAGGGGCTTGTCAGCATAAGCATGGGGGGCGCACAGGAGGACCCCCGGACTAAGGGAAGGGAGGTGGGATGGTCTGAGCTACCATCTGGAGGACCAGATAGGAGGTAACTGAGGAAAGGGGAGAAAGAGAGGAAAGCAGAGGAAACAGCCCCAGCAAAGGCCTGGGTAGGAGAGAAAAGGCAGATTTAGGGCTTCGAGAGTGTCCAGGGTAGAAGCAAAGCCATAGGTGATGCGGTATCATCACACAGGCTGGCATTTGCCTCTGTCTTCAGAGCTCTTCCTTTGGAGACTGACAAGGCCTAATGCTTTCCCCTCTCTCTGCACGTGGCCTCTTGTCTCCACAAGGAGCCCTTCCTGAGCCCCTGCCTAGTTGGTGCGCGGTGGGAGGAGGTAGGGTGGGACCCAGGAGAGGCATTCACACCTGGGAGGGCCTGGGATGGACGGAAACCAGGAGGAGGAACTTGTCAGCTGGAGAGAAGACCTGCCACTGCCAGTGTGACCAAAGCATTCACTCTATTTTCTCGCTCAATCTTCCCGACATTACAAGAAGATACCCTTGTTAGTTCCATTTTACAAATGAGGGAACTGAGGCACTGAGATTTTCAATAACACAAATGTGGCCCTGGTATCAGTCCCCAAAGCCGGTGTTCCGAACCACCAGGCCACCCTGGAGGTGGGATAGCACTGGGGGAGAGGACCAGGCACAGGAGGGGACAGGAGAGGGAATGGAGCTTTCCGGGGGGTGACTCTCCTTGGCCTCTCCACTGGCCTCTTCCCCAGACACAGACCCCGGGAGCCAGAGCCTGCCAGTCCCTTGAGGGGACAAAGCCCCCATTCAGGGCTCTGACCGTCTCCCCTCCCAGCTGCTCAGCTCCTTGCAAAGCATTTTCCCTTAATAGCCTCCCATTCAGCAGGACGCCTGCAGCCCACATCTGTGGAAACCAGGGCACAGCAACTCCTCCTACCAGGCCAGCAAGGCTGCCACGCCATGGTCACCATGTCCCAAGTGTCTCCTTTTCCTCCAAGTCAGGAACCTTCCAACCCCCTTCCACTCCACCTGCTATTTCTGGGACTCTGCCTGTAGAGGGGGAGAGAGCTGAGACCCTGTCCTTCAGGCCAGTCCTTAACTTTTCTCTGCAAAATGTGTCTGAAGGGTGGGGATGGAGAGCCGGAGGAAGAGAAGATCTCTGGGTTCTAATCCCTCCTCTGCCTCCAATTTGCTGGGTGACCTTGGGAAAGTTACTTCACCTCTCTGGGCTTCCTGTTTTTTCAACTGTAGAATGAGAAGGTAGCCCAGGCATGGATTCAGACCACCCAGGACAGAATCCTGGACCCACCACTAACAAATTGTGTGACCTTTGACATACCTCTCTGAACCTCAGTTTCCTCATCTGTGTGAATGGGATGACCTACCTCAACGGCCGTTGAGAAGATTCGAAGAGGTAATCCGTGTGAAGCACTTAGCATAGGCCTGGCCCACAGTAAACAATCAATAAATGTTTGCTGTAATTATTATTATTACCATAATAGATGTTTTTCAAAACAGCTGTAGAATTTTTTTCTTTTCGAACACAATTTATAACCAAAACTCTGATAGTGGGGCATGGCGGGCAGGGCCTGTCCACCCTTTCTTCCAGCTCTTCCCAGCTCTCACCCACAGTGGCCTCTGGTTGTGACCAGTAAGTCTCAGACCTGGCTGGTTCTCAGCTCCTCCTGGGAGGGTTTTAAAGTCAGCTTCCCAGGCTCCACCTCTGAGATTCTCATCCAAGTAATCTCGGGGGAGCCCAGAGACAGATCTTGTAGAATCACCCCAGGTAGTTCTAATGATCTCCCAGGTTCAGGCTGCACTAAGGTCCTTTCTGGCCCTTAGGTGACATCAAGACTTTAAGGACAAGGGCCTCCTTCCCCGTCGCCCCCTCTGAGGCTGAAAAGTACCCCACACAGGCCCAGAGGGTTCCAGTGGTCCCCACAGCCTTGCCTAGCTCCCAGTCTGTCCCCTACCTTCATCAGAATCCCTTCTGCAAATTCCTGACTGAGAGGGGACAGAGGTGAAGGGCTCCTTCACCCACCTACAGGCCCAGCCCTCAGGCACCATGTTCCTGCCCCTCCTTTCCAGGCCTGTCTCTTTTGCTAATAATGTTTAAAAAGCCTGTGAGGGCTTACCATGTGCCGGGCGCTGTGCTAAGCTCCTTATAGATATCATCTTGTTAAATCCTCGCAAAGCCCTATGATGTATGAATTACCATCCCCAGCGACAGATGAGAAAACAAAAGCATAGAGAGGTTAAGTGACTTGATTCTAGTCACACAGCTATAAGTAGCCCAGCTGAAACTCTACCCTAGGTCTGCCCAACGCTGTAACTCATGCTCTTAACCGCTTTGCTGACGTCCTCCCCTCAGTGCCCCCACTCCTAACCCTTCTCCATGAATCCCCACTCCCTGCCTCTACATCCCCAGGGGCCTGCTGAAGCTTCTCCCAAGAACGTGGCTCTGGCCACAGCTCCAATGGCAGGCAAGAAGCACCGCAGCAGAGCTTGCTCTAACTGGCGCCTGAGAGCGCGCCTAACCTTGGGGTAGAGAGGCCAGACACTCCCTTGGGAGATCACAGATGCCCTGGTGAATCCAGTCACCCAGCCAGTTCCTCCCAAGCAGACTCCCATCAGCCCTTCTGTCTGCCATGTGACAGTCATCCATCCATCCGGACATCAGGTCAGCCTGCACTTACCAGCCCTGGGCATCTGTCAATCTTCCTTCTGACATCAGAGGCCACCAGATGGTCCTTACATGCTTCTTGGTTCATCAGTCAGTCGGTCCCTCTCCTCAGACCAAGGGCCTTGATGTGTGAGTCTCCAGGGTGGAGATCCCTGACTCAGGGTCAGTGGGAACAGACCTAGCAACTGTGCCTGGAGACCTTATCATCGGACATCCACAGAGCCAGCATTCACCCAGCAGCCGCCTAGGTCATGATGCCAAACAGATCTCCCATCCTGACCCACCACCACCTCATCTCCCCTGGGCCCATCTGCCCCCCCCCCCCCCCCCCCCACTGCTGGGGACCTTTCCCTTGGCGACATGTCTGGGTAATTTGGAAGGTGATTAACAGCAATCATGCTTGAGTTTGACATCCAGTCATGGCCGCTAAATTGAGGCTCACAAAGCCTCCTTGACATCCAATATGTTATATGCTTTTCCCCTTAATTAGGAGCTAAAGTGGATAAATATGAGGTTGCCATGGCAACACCCTCCCAGGTTGGTGGAGGGATGCAGCTCAGTTTCTGTCGGCTGGCTGGCTGACATGTTGGCTGATGGACCAAGTCGGCTCCTGGGAAGGAGTAGGATGGGGCCCCCTTCCACTTCCCTGGGAACCTGTCCCCCAGGCCCAGTTCTGGTTATTCTGTCACTGTTCACCAGACTTCACAGAGCCCTGGAATGCCCCACCTGGACCATAGACCTCAGCTGGTCTAAGCCCCTCATGGAGCAGGTGGGGAAACTGAGGAGGAAAGTCTCTGCTCCAGGAATGAAAGGCAGACAAGACCTACCGACTTTGGGACCAGAGTCCATAGTCATTCCTCACCAACCTGGGATCCTAGATGCTTTGGAGGATCTGCTGAAGCCTATGCATTGTCTATCTGAATACACTTTCAGGAGGTCCAGACCCCCGAAGCGTGTTTGTGTACTGTACCCAGCTGTTTCTCCAAAGCTTTTACCACATGCAGAAACTCTTTAAAAAATGCATTTGTGTGGTAAGTCTTCACTCTTTCATTTCTGCTTTCCCCCACTTGATAGTTTTGTCTGAGACACCCCACAATCTTCTCTTCCTCACCCCACCTCTCTTAGGCACCCTTGGCAAGGTGCCTAAGCCATTCCTCCACCAGGATTCTATGTGTGTAGCCGGAGTGGGCGGGGGCAAGGGTAGGATGATGGGGTGGGGAGCCCTTGGGACTGTAGCATGGCTTCAGGGAACAGCTTTTCCAGCTCTGCAGCTGGAGGGTGACCTACACGTTTGGTTTTTGCCTGGGAACGGGAGGCTTGGGGCTGTGGGGGCAGTGATGGGGTGAGCAGAGTCAGTCCGATCTGAGGGGAAGTCTCTGCAACGTGGGCCTGAGATCAGCCACATAGTGGGGTTCAGGCCCAGAACTGGACTTTGCTTTTAAATTTTCATAACTAATAGCTGAGCACTTACGGTGTGCATTTTCTCATGTTATCTCATTTAATCCTCAGCAATTCTACAGAGCCGGTACTATGATTATCCCTACTTTACAGAGGAGAAAACAGATTCAGAGAGATTTAGCCACATCGCCAAAATCACACAGCTAGTAGGTGGAGTCGTCAGAATTTGCACCCACGTCTGTCTGACTGCAGAATCCAAACTCTAACCACTACACTCCACGGGCATTTGAACTGCCTTTCCCTGACCCGCAAGTTAGCAGCTACGGGGTTTCAGCCAGGGAGCCTTTCTGCTGGGGCGGTGGGGACACTGAAAAACTCCTCCGTCTCTGCCCCCAGCTCTGCTCTTGGGGCCGGTGGAGGAGAGTCTATGGGCTCATGCCTACACAAGTTCCCCTACTGAGGAAGAGCCAGCCTCAAACAGCTTCTAACAGAGTCAAGATGTTTAAACCTTGAAGGAGGAAGTGAGGGCCCTGGTCAAAGAGCCCACAAAAGGAAGCACCTCAGAGTGACCTAGTCCTATTTCAGGAGACCAAACTGGGTCTTTCTTCTTCTCCACCCTCTCCCTCTGTGCCACAGCCCTAGTGCAGAGCCGCGTGTTCAGGCAGGGAGAGGAAGCTGCACTCCCTCCCCAGCCCCACTGCGGAGGGAGCATGTCCCCTCATCTCATCCATCAGTCCTGCGCCTGTGCTGGCAGGTGGGAGGGAGCCTCCTGAGGAGCTGGGACTCGGGGCTCCCACGCGCCCCCGCACCACGTGCCGTGGGTGCTGGCAGCGGGAGCTGGGGCTGGTGGCGTGGCCCCCGAACTTCCTTTCCTTCCAGTTCTGACTAAAGATAGAGACGGCAGGGACGAAGCTCGTCCTGTCAGACAGTGTTGGGGGGGATGCCTGTGCAGACACAGCTCCCCGCTTCTTGGCACGTGACACCCAGGCCCCAATTTTCCCCACGTACACCCCCTGCTTCTCACAGTCTCCCTCTGCTGTGGCAGCGACGGCCCAGGATCCAGGGTTTCTTGGGGGAGATCTGCTGCTTTCCCCCAAATCTCAGCAAACGTCCTCATTGGTCTCTGACTCCAGGGAGGGGTCCAGGTCGGGGCTGTAGTCTAGAGGAGCAGAAGACCTGACTTCAGGGGTTTCCTTCCCCTCTTCCCTCAAGCCACATAAGGTGGGGGGACAGGGCTGTCAGGACTGGGGCCCCTTCATATCTTTCAATATTGGAATAAGGCCCAGAAGCCCAGTCAGCTAAGTGGAATAGTCTTGGTGGTAGAGGCAGGGGAGGGGAGCATGTGCTCTAAGAATGTCTTGCATTTTTCAGGGAGGATGACTTTCAAGCCTCAAGCCTCAGGGTCCCTCCTGCCTCTTGGCCTTCCTGCAGGTTCCCCTGCTTCAGGTGACTGAGAGAAACCAGGGCCAACTTAGTCTCCTGTTTAGCTGCTCGGTTCCTGTAGGCAGCCCCACCCAGCAGAGAGGCCTGGAGGGGTCTACAGTAAGGGGTAAGGGAGGAGCTTGGCATCCTTTGCTGCTCCTCTCTGCCATCCCCACCCCACCCTGGCTGCCCAGTCTGGAGCTCTGCTTGGGGAGAAACACACACACACACACACACACACACACACACACACACACACATACATTATCCTGGACACAGCATGAATTTATAAGCTCACACCAGGTCCTGAGGGCATGAAAAGCTAGTGCTGGGCTGGGGACAGGCACAAAAAAGATACCTCTACCACAGTTCCTTGTCACCCAAAGAGATGCTTTTCTCTTGGGGACAGAGACCAAAGCTGAGACCCCTTCTGATCCCCAACCCCAATCCGATCCAGGCACCCGAAAGGTTCTAGATCTCTGCTGGTTCAATGGCACATGGGGTGGAGAGCAGTGGGCAAGAGGAAACAGTTTGCTGCTGTATCCCCAGGGCCTGAAACAGTGCCTGGCATGCAGTAGGTGCTTAGAAATATCTGTTGAATAAGTGAATGAAAGAATAAACGAACAAACAGGATGCAGTCGAGACCCAAGACAGGAAGGGGATCATCATCATGGCACTTCTGCACCAGGGCTGGATTGGAAAACGAGAGAGCCAAGGGTAGGCTAATAAATTCAGTGCCTCTTCAAACCAACACTCTCTCAATATTTGTTCAGTATTTGTTTGGATGAGAAGCTGTGCAGGGACTGGGCAGGAAGCCCCGCCCCCGCCCCCGCTGCAGCCCTCAGCCTCTCCTCCACCAGCCCCAATGATTCAGCTTTGGCCCTAACCTCACCAGTCCCGCCAAGCTACACAGAAACCCTTTGGTTCCGCAGGACCCCCTCCTCCGAAAGGAGTTTAATGAATAATTGTTGTAGCTTGAGCGCCCTGTGGGAATCTCACCTCTGTGCCCAGCGGTTTATGGAAGCATTCCTGCCACCGCTCACTCCCACCCCAGGCTTGTGCCTGGTAACTACTCTTTTCTCCAATTCGTTAAGTGACCAGTGAAGCTTTAGCGCACTTTAGAGATGGGTGCCCTGGGCAGCTGCCTGGTGGGCCGCCCTCCGCTGGATCTCTTCTCCGGGTGACTATGGAGGGGAGAGGCATGGGGGTGTCTACACAGTGCCCTCTTCAGCTCCGACAATCTCCTTCCCCCGTACCTAGGAGGGAAGGTCAGGATGGGGAGGTGGAGTGTCCGGAGGAGGTAAACCCCCTTGCTTCCAGCTCTGAGCAGGTGAGAGGCGAGTGACCAGCAACCAGAATGGACTCCTACTCCCTTCCCAGGGAGCTCCAGGGGCAGACCCGCTGCTCTCTGGCCCCCATTCTGCAGGGTAATGACCTGAGCCCCGAGATCCAGCAAGTGCAAGTGAGCCCAGGACAAATGGCATTAGAGCTGCTGAACTAACGCCACCTGACTTCCATTCCGCAGGGGTGACTGTGAAAACCAGATGTCTGGCCAATGAGACCATCACCGGAACAAAATCTTTAAGTAAATACACAGTCACTCATAGTCACTCACTTCCGTTTCCTCTGCTCTGCCTGACCCGCCCTCCCCTGCTTTCTGATTCCAGCCCCAACTTCCCACCTCAGCCTGCCTGCCCCCTGCCCCCATCCTCTCCCTGCAGCTGCTTTCCCGGCCCCCACCCCTGCCCGCGGAGGGCTTCTCCATCCTCTCCCAAGCCCCCTGCCACCTGAGCAGCATAAAATGAAACCTCTGAGCACCTGTGCAGGTGAAGGAACAGTAACAACATGAACACTATTTCTCGAGCACTCACCCTGTGCCAGACGCTGGGCTACAATACTTCTTTTATTTATTTATTTATTTGGCTGCGCCCGAGCGGGGGCTACTCTTCGTTGCAGCACGTGGGCTTCTCATTGCAGTGGCTTCTCTTGCTGTGGAGCACGGGCTCTAGGTGCACGGGCTTCAGTAGTTGCAGCATGCAGGCTCAGTAGTTGTGGCGCACGGGCTTAGTTGCTCCACGACAATGAGATCTTCCCGGACCAGGGATTGAACCCGCGTGCCTTGCACTGGCAGGCGGACTCTTAACCACTGCGCCACCAGGGAAGTCCCTGGGCTACAATACTTCTTTATGTGCATTATCTCATTTACTCCTCACAGCGACCCTGAGATATGGATACCATACATCATTTAGGATAAGGCTCTAGGGTCAGACAGAGTCCCAGCTTTCTCGCTCACCAGCTGGGTGACTACAGGAAAATCACTTAGCCCCTCTGAGCCCCTGTTTTCTCAACTGTAAACTAGGGAGATTCACAGTACCTACCTTATAGGGCTGTGAGAGGATATGAAGAACTAAAGTGCTCGGCACAGTGCCTGGCACATAGGCAGGCTGGCTCGCGGCGCCATAATCATTGTTATCTTCTTTTCAGTTGAGGAAACCAGGGAGGCTAAGTCAGGTGCCAAGGTCATGAGTGACTAGAACATGGCAGGGTCCGGGCTCTCACCAAGGCCTCCCCATCCTGTCTGAGGGGCTCAGCTTGGGGCCAGGTCAGACATCTCCCCCATCCCTTGGCTCTGCCGGCCCCCAGGGTCACGGCCCCTCTTCTCCTGTGGAAAGGAAACTGGAACTGAACGAGCTGGAGTGAGCCTGTGGATCTCTGGCGACTGCCAGCATCCCACAGTGTTCTCCGGAATGTGTGCACACGCCCACCTGCCAGGCCTGGAGGAATCCAGGCTTTAGACTTGAAAGGTAATTCCATCCCCCGTGCTTCCTACCCTCCCCCGCAGCGCTGGGTGTCCATGACCGCAACACAGACCCAGTTTCAGAGGAACAAGCCCTCAAGTGCAGAGCCCGATGTGCGCCCGCCTTGCTCTCAGGCAGCCTCCCTGGTGGAAGCAGCAGCTCTGCAACTAGCTGGAGACATAGCCACCCCTGGCCTCTCACACCTCCTCTGGACTTGACAACTCTCCACCCTTTCCTCAGCCTGCCGTGTCCAGGCTCCTCGTCTCTCTCCCTCGCCCCAGCCTGGGGAAGCTCCATCTCCCTGCTCATCCTCTCCCCTGCCTCCCAGGCCCCCGACCCAGGGTCACTTCTCATCACAGTGGACACTCCACGACTGCCCCTGTGCCTCCCCATTCACCTACCACCTCCATCCCCACCCTCTACCTGTTTCTCTCCACCCAGTGGCCCAACTCAGCTCAGGCCCTGAGCCTGGTGCCCAGCGCTTGGGACTGGGTCAGGAGGAAGCCTGGAGCAGCTCAGAGCTCTGTTTAACTACTAATGAGAATGAAGCAATCTGTAATTAGGGGATGAGGGCATGTGGCTGTGCTCCGTGGACCCTGCGCTGGGGGAGGGGCTGGAGCCCCTGCACACGTCCTCACATGCCTCCGGCCCCCCATCTCTGGCCAGATTCCTCTCTCACTCACCCTCCCACTTCATACTGGGTCCCGTGGCCAGCTCTCTGACCGTGATCCCCATTCATTCAGTCCGCAGGACCTTCACCACTCAATCCTGCCCCGGCTTCTTGTCCCAGCCTTCTCCACTGAGCAGAAGGTGCCCATTCCCTGCAGTCACAGAAATCCCCAACTCTCGCGGCATCACAACTCCCTCAGGGGGCCAGGCCAGACCCCCATCCCCAGCCAGGCCTTGAGTACTTGGAACAAGAAGCCCCCGCAAAGGAATCCACAACGAGTCAAGCCCCACGCCTCTCCTGCTCCGCCATTTGGCTTCTACTTTCTGTCCCCCTCCATTGGCATCTGCCCTATTCTCCCCACCCACCCAGCAGGGGGCCAGTGATAACCCCTCCAGCAACCTTCCCCATCCCAGCCAGTCCCCTGTCCTCTTCCCCTCTGACTCCTATGAGAGCTTCTTGGGTGGTGGGAAGGCAGCACCCCACCCCCTTCCCACCCCCACACCCCTTTGTCCAGGGACAGGAGGAGGATGTTGCCCTCCAGTGGCTGTGGCTAGCAGTAGCCCAGGGAGGGAAGGATGTCCAGGCTCCTTGGACTGTCTCAGGCCCCCATCTGTCTAGGGGCGGAAGCTGGGGGGGGGGGGGTCCTGCCAGGCACCTTTAGAGCTGGGTGCTGCCTAGTAGCCTAGTTAGCGCTGATCCCCTCACTCTGGCCCCGTGGGCCTGCTTGATCAGGTTCATCCCTGACCCCTCCCCCCACCGGAATATTTTCTGATACTTTCACCAGCTCTTGAGATCTATTCTAGCACATACTCTACCCACACCCTCCCACCCAGCACCGTCCAGCAACAGGCCTGGCACAAGGTATCAATTAATTACAAAAATGACAAGCAAGATCAACACTCCTATGGAGCACTCCCTGCTTCCTCTGCGCTAGGGAAGGGCTTTGCAAACGCTGGCCGCTCAGTCCACACGGCAGCCCCAAGAGGTGAGGGAAATTGTCAACCCCACTTTACAGATGAGGAAACAGAATCTCAGGGAAATGAGGTAATATCCTGGCTCACCCAGCCGGGAGGGGCTGACTTAGGGGTCTGACTCGAGAGCCCAGCTCTTGGCCAGGAGATATTTGGCCGTAATGGCCATTGATGGAGGGCTGTATGTAGGTGAGAAGGGGGTTAGGGACAGGCAGGGGGTGTGGCCAGCATAGGGACATGAGGAGCGAAGTGGGAGGTGAGGGAGTGTCCGGAGCAGCAGAGGGTTCCAGAAAGTGATGTGAGGTGGGGATGTGCAGGGTGGATAGAGGGTGAGAAGTGGTGGGGAAAGAGTGTGAGGGGTGCAGGGGTGAGCCAGGGAGGGGTGAGGTGTGAGGAGGGAAAAAGGAGGGGAGGGGGTGTCCAGCATGTGAGAGACGTGTACGCAGGGAGTGGTACAGGGCTGAGGTTGAAGAGAGATGAGGTTTGGGGTGAGAGGGCAACGTGAGGACAAAGCAGGAGGTGGAGAGAGTGTCGGTGTGTGGGGGGGGTGTGAGGCGGAGGGCGGGAGGCGTGAGGGGCACGAGGGGTGAAAAGGTAGGGCAAGGATGAGTGGGAGGTGGGGGGAGTGTCAGGTGTGGAGGTGTGAGAGGCACGACGCGTTTGAGGGAGAAAGTGAGAAAGGTGTGTGGGGATTGCGAAGGTCCCTGAGTATCTGGAGGACATGAGCAGGGGAGAGGAGCGGAGGAGGGGCGGGCGTGGGTGGTGTGGGGAGGGGTGCATGGATCTGAGGGGCTTCCACAGTTTGGCTTTTGTCCCTGTTTTCGTCCCCAGCTGCCGCAGCCCTGCCAGAGCTGGCCTCACTGCCAGGCTCATTTCAGGGATGGGTGGAAATTTCCATTTCAGCAAAATCCATTTGTGAAGCCCTGGAGCTGTGAGCCTTGTTCTGCTCTGCCCACCTGGCTCTGGCCTGCCCAGCCAGCCCTACTCTCTACCCCAGACCTCCCTCTGCTCTCCCTCCCCTTCAGGCAGGGGTGGACTCAGGGACTTGCCACCCCCAGCCCTGCCAGACTCCACTCCAACTCCGCCCGTATAGCCTGCAGAGGAGCCCGCACTGCAGAGCATCTCGATCTCCTGGATGCCCCCAGGGTCTGGCGGGTGTGAGGGCCTGGTCACCGCCTTGTGCTCAGCTAGAGTACCATCAGTACACCGTCTGTCCCCACTGCCCCCTTTCCCAGTGCTGTGGGTGGGTGTGACATCACAGGATAGCAGAATGGGACAGGCTCTTCTTTTTTCTCTTTTTAATTTATTTATTTTAATTTATTTATTTTTGGCTGCATTGGGTCTCTGGGCAAGCAGGGGCTACTCTTTGTTGCGGTGCCCACGGGCTTCTCATTGCTGTGGCTTCTCTCGTTGCGGAGCATGGGCTCTAGGTGCGCAGGCTCAATAGTTGTGGCACACGGGCTTACTTGCTTGGCGGCATGTGGGATCTTCCCGGACCAAGGCTTGAACCTGTGTCCCCTGCATTGGCAGGCAGATTCTTAACCACTGCGCCACCAGGGAAGCCCGGGACAGGCTCTTCAAGATAATCCTATTTAGAGCTCTTCACTTTCTAAATGAAGAAATAGAGGGCCAACCAGGAAAAGGCACTTATTTGTCCAGAGCTACACAACTGGCTGGTGTGCAGGGCCTGCACGACCCCCTTACTTAGAGGAGGAATTGTAGAAAGACAGTCATGCAAACTTAGATTCAAATCCTGGTTCTGTTGGAGTGGCATGCCTTCAACAAGTGGTTTTACTTCTCTGCACCTCAATGTGCTCACCTACCAAGTGGGGCTTGTGACCACCCAGGCTGGCGTAAGGGTGGTGAGTGGACCATAGCTAGATGCAGTGAAGTGGGCGTAGGTAAGAAAAGCTGCTGGGCCCTTGAGTCCATGGGGCAGGCAGGCACAGACACCAGTTCTAGATTCTGGCCTTTTGCCTTGCTCCACACCTTCCCAAGGGCCACAGAAACTGCAGGGACCATCTGGGATGACATGGCCAGGGACTGGGGCTCTGGATGGAAAGATGAGCTGTGGGCTCCTGGCGTAGAAAGTGAGGGGACACCTTGGGCCATCTCACTCAAGCCTCTGAGCAAGGCTTTCCTCTTCTAGCCCGTAAGGAGTGGCCACTCTGGACTCAGGGAGGAGGGATGGATCCCCTGGGTTTGAGCCACAGCCCTGCATTGGGGGAAAGACGGAGCTCCTCAGGAGCAGGGGCAGGGTCTCTCTTGCTCACTTCTGTATCCTGGCACGGCACGCGGCAGACAGGGTACACCCCTCAGGCGCTGCCACAGCTAGAGAGAGCTTAGGACAGATCTTAGTAGCCAGTACATGGCAAGCACCAAGGGCCACTTGACCTAGCCTGCGATCTGCCCAAGACCCACATCCTAGGTGCACCCTGCACACATGCCCCAGCACACACTGGAGCCAAGCTCAGCTCTAGCACGTGCCCCAGCACATCCTCCAGCTGCTGCCCTCCTCCCCCAGCCTCCACAGGAATCCCAGGGCCCATCTGCTCCACTTTCCTGAATCCCCCCTGAACATCTGGACTGCTCCCGAAATCTGACTTCAGGGAGTTGCTGGAGGGAAGAGGACACTCCTAGGTCCCATTTGTCCTGAGCTGGAGCCAGGGAAGTCTCTGCCTGACCCGCTACTCACAGCCTGCAGCTACCAGAATGAATAGGCCTGATGGGACCCTGGTCCCTAGCTCCTACTTCCCCTACCCTTGGGTACCCCCTTGCCTGTAGGGTTGTAACTATCCTCTTCTCTCCGTGCACACGTTACGCACCCTACACAACCTCCCCAGCATCTGCCCAAGTGTCACTCCATTCTCTTGAAGAAAATACATAATCTGAACGTATTTAATTTCACTGAACTGTACACTTAAGAATGGTTTTTATGTTATGTGTACTTTATCAAGAAAAATAAAAAAAACAAACAGACCCCAAACCCCAAACCATAATCTGCTCATGTGTTTAGTTTTGCACTCGACACACAAAGGCTCCCAGAGCTTCCTAGCAAGGGCTGTGGTCCATCCAGAACTGTACAGCCCAGAGCACAGGCTGCCCCTCCCCCTCCCCCTCTCCTTGGTTGGGTTGTGGGGGACTTTGTCCAGGGCAGCAACCAGTCTAGGTCCCAGTTAGGAGTCAGCCAGCCTAGGAGAGCCAGGCTGGGAATGACCCTCCCCTATGTCCAAACCTTTCCCCACCACCTCTCCCTTACCTCCACCTCACCAGCTCTCTTACAGGCTATCCTAGTTCTTTCTTTGGTTTGGTTCAGGAGAGGGCCTCTCCCCGGCGTGATGCTCTCCATGGTCCTGAATCACCAGGTCAGGGCCGTATGACTTCCCCTTAACCTTGAGGAGTGGGTCACACTGACCCACACATCTCCAAGGCACATTGACCGAGGTAAGGAAGGAGATGATAGTGAAAGAGAGGGCAGTGGAGAGACAACAGAGGCAGAGAATGGGGACACAGGGACAGAGAGAAAGGGATCAACATGAGACTGCCGGAAGGAAGAAAAAGTGATTTCTGTTGTTCCTTCTAAGAAAGGCAACCTTCCCTCTGGGTACTTGGATGTGGGTTAAGACCTCCTTATCCTATGCAGATGCCAGCTCCTGTTTGCCCCTGCAACCTTCCAGCTGTCTCACCTTCCAGTTCCTTCTCTTACCCACTGTTTCCTGCCTCTCGCTGACTTGGGATCCCTGTGTGTTGAGTGCCATCCCCAGCCCTGGCCCTAAAGGCTCAGCTGCTGCTGCCTTCTCCCTGAAAGCTGAGAGAGGCGACCACTCGCCAGACTTCTCCCATCCACCACCCCTCCAAGAGCAGGTTAGGGATGCAGAAGTCCTGTTCAGTCTCCCTAAGAGTGGCGCCCCCCTCCCCCAGTGCCCTCCTGAGCAGAGGGATGCCTGTAGCCAGAGGGAGGGACGGACCCAGCCTGGGGGAGTCCTCGGGACTGAGCCTGGAAGGAAGGAGCTGGGGAAACAGAAAAGAGTGCAAAGCGGTTTCCCGTTCTGTTATGGCTGTTATTATTTATTTATTCATGTATTTTTTTTTAATTAAAGAGGAGATGGCCTAACGAGCGGGAAGCCCTGCCGGCTCTCAGGGGCGGAGCTGGGGGTAATGGGGCGCTAGCCACTCATGCAGGGCTCCCTCCCCAGCCGCCAGAAGTCCTCAGTAGAATCTCCTCCATGCTGGCTCCCTCCCCCTCCACACTGCGCCTCTGCCTGTGCCACAGGGGCCCAACCCTCACCTGGGCAAGCGTTTCTCTCTTCCCCATCCCTACCAGGTTCTGTGGACACAAGAGCCAGGGCCGGAGCCTCAGAGGATGTCCCTCTTCCTTCTCCAACAGCCCCCTTCCCACACCCCACCTGGTGAGACCATCCCCCTCCCAGGCTCCTTCTCTAACTACAGAGACAGCTCCCAGCCCTCGCCAGATAGGGGAACAGCCCAGCTCTCATCCCCTAGTCAAAGGTCATGCCAGCCTTCATCAAGGACAAGATTTAGCTTCAGCTCTAGCTTTCAGTCAACAGCAAGCTTCAGACCTAGGTACACTTCAAGTCTTAAACCCAGCTCCTAACAGGCAGCTAGCCTCAGACCTGGACTGGATCCTCACTCCCCGCACGTGGAGACAGCGGCAGCCTAGTCCCAGCTCTGAGGCTCTCTCTGGGAAACTAGGCTTAGACCCAGCTCAAGAACCAGCACCTATGGTAGGTGTAGCCTCAATCCCTGTCTGTACTGTAGAAGAGCCTCAGACCCAACCTCCAGCCCCAAGCCCAACCCCAGGGTTTAGGGCAGTGAAGAAGGTGAACGCTTTTGGAGGCGATGCCAGTAATAGCTTGGCTGGTTCGGGGAATATGGCTGTGGGGACGAGCAGGGGCGACTGGTTGTTCCTTTTGCACCGGACCACTGCAGGTTTACTCCACTGGCAAAGGGTCGCCTCCTACTTGTCGTAAGGACCTAGCGGAGGGCACACCCTGGGAATTTATGGAGAGGAGGTGGGGGTGTGGGCCCTGAGAGACCCCTACCTATGTGAGCACAACGCCACAATTTCCATCAGGCTCCCCTCAACGTCCAACGGAAGCTGGACCAAGGGAAGTGATGCGTACAGCAAACATGAGCAGTGCCCTGCTGTGTGCCAGGATCTGGGGACCAGAAGAACATCCCCAATAAGCCAGGTCTCTCTAACGGTGGGTGGGGGACCAGCATAAAGGTCTTAGCAGCACCGAACTACTGAGCATGTACTTATGCCAAGCCCTGTGCTTCACAGCATTAACTCACTGCATCATTACAGCCCTACAAGGTACACGCTGTTATTGTTCCCCTTTTATTTATTAAATAACATTTTATTATTACAGAGGCAATACATGTGCCCTGTGGAAAATTTTAAAACACAAAAAGCAAAAACATAAAAATAAAAACATCACATTCCTACCACTATTCACACCTTAATGTACATCCCTCCAGACCTTTTTCTTACTTGTAAGTATCTTTTAACCAAAATATGACACATTTTACATACATACTGGTTCACGATCACCTTTTTTTCAGTCAACAATCTCCAGCTTTCCATTTTAGTACGTTTTCATCCCTTTTAATATCCAGACCCTATACAAACCTCCCCATTTGCTGCCCCCCGAAGTCCTTTATGGCTGGTTTGTCGGAATCCAACACCAGGCCGCACATGGCGTCTGATCATTATGTGTATTAAATTGTTTAAGACGGTGCATTGCCCCAGTTTTTTTTTTGGCCACCGCACCACGAAACAGCCAAGTCAGTTTTCCTACAGAGTATCCCTCCTTCTAGATGTCTGGTTACTTTCTTGTGCTGGATACTTCCAGTGTTTTCTGTAAACCAGAAGTCAGATCTAAAGGCTAGAATGATTCAAGTTAAATGTTTTGGGCTAGAACACATGCGAGGCTCTGTCACACACTTCACTTCCTACCACATCGGAAGACACAACGTATCTCATTCATCCACTGATAGAAATGCTCAGATGAACACCAGCTAATGATAGTTACGGCTCTCTCTTCACCTTGCTCCTAGAAAATAGTGTGTGTGGGTTACTCTGGCACCAAACAAATGCCAATGTCCCCATCAACCATTCCCCTAATAGTTTTTAATACCAATCCACAGCCCTTGTCTGATTACTTCCAGTTTTAAAGATGAGAAAACTGAGACTCAGGTCAGGGAAGAAAACCAGTCAAGCTCACACAGCCAGCAAATTTTCGTCAGGTTTTCGTCCTCTTTCCCACCATACTGAGCTGGGTGCACAGTAGGTATCTGGTACACATTTAAATGAATGAAAATCTGGGACTTCCCTGATGGCGCAGTGGTTAAGACTCCAAACTCCCAATGCGGGGGGCGTGGGTTTGATCTCTGGTCAGGGAACTAGATCCCACATGCCTGCTGCAACTAAGGGTTTGCATACCACAGCTAAGGAGCCCACGAGCCACAACTAAGGAGCCCGCCTGCCACAACTAGTACCCGGCACAACCAAATAAATATTTTTTAAAAATTAAAAAAAATATAAATGCATAAAAATACGCAGGGAAGGTGTTTCCCCTCTTCCTAGACTAGGCTGACCAGAGGTGGAAAAGGTTCTTGGTGAGGCCCAACCTGGGTCTGAGAGCTGTTGCCACTAATGATGGCGCTAGCAAAGAGACTTTGCACCTGTTATGAGGGGGCCCGTGCTAAGTGCTTTACAAATGAGAGCTTCTTTGATCCAGTCAACAACCTGCCAGCTATGCACTATTAAAACCCCAAGCCCCATTTTACAGATGAGGAATATGAGGCTCAGAGAGGTAAAGTACTTGCCCAAGGCCACACAGCTAGTGATCAACAGAGCCATGGTTAGTTCTTCTGACTCCAAAATCCAGGCACTTTACCACCACCCTGACCTGGCTTCTCAAGCTGGTCTCCCTCCCAGGCCTGAGACTGAAGAGTAAAACTAACGAGAGGGGCTTTGGGCCTCCTCCTTGCATGGGCTGGTTCTGACCCTGCCTCCAGCTCCTTATGGCCATGAGTCAGCAACAACTGGAGCAAAGAGGGTTCCCTGTGTCGCCTTTGCTGGCTTCTCCTCACCAAGTAGCTCTCTCCGTCTGTGAAATTGCTAGAATCTGACCTGGTTCCTCCAGCCTCCGCACCCAGTTAATCCCTCCTAAACCCCATTCACCCTGCCCTCCCCCAAACCCACTCTAGGCCTTAATGCCCCCATCAGAGCCCTTCACACTTGCACAACAACCTACAGTTTATGAAACACTTCCTTTTTCTCACATGTATGTAGTTGGACCCCACAATCATCTTTTGAGGGAGGCAGGGATCCTGTGTTCCGTTTCACAAATGCAGACATTGAGGTTTGCTGAGGAAAGTTCTGAGCTCAGAGCTGCCTCACTCTTCCCCAGTTCAGTACAGTATTTTCAAGGTGGGACCTAGGCCCGTGTGCCAGTTCAGGACCAGCCCAGATGATGGAACTTGGCCGTCTTTTGGAAGGTGAGGCTCGTTCGTCCCTGGGAGACGCCTGTGACCTGAGCCCGTCTGAGCCTAGAGCAGGGGCTGAGTGGTCAGCCTCCCGTCTTCCATCCCTGTCAGGGAGCAAATCTCTGAAATGTCACAGCGCTGAGGGCGTCCTGGGAAATGTCAACACGTGCTGATTCGGGTCCCTTGGCAGAGGGTGGAGCCAGCCTTTCTCTGCAGAGCCTCCCTCCACCATCTCCCTGTTCCCAACAGCCAAAGGAACAGATGCCAGGGAACTCTTAGGGCTGGTCCAACCTGATTTTATAGATGGGGGAACTGAGACCCAGGCTCACAGAGCAAGCTGGTGATTTCTTCTTTGAAAACATCAAGGATTAGTGACGAATCCCCACCCACCTCCCCACTCCCTCTTATTTCCTATCTTCCTCTGAGCCCTGGAAACTCACCCACACACACCCCCCCCACCTCCTCTCCCCCCCCACTCCCTATCCCCGTCACCCCCGAGTCAAGACACCAATTCCGGCAGCTAAGGGAGCAGAGGGAGGGCCTGAGGAGTGGCTCTGGGCCTGGCATCAGGGGCTGTGCTAAGGAGAACAGCTTGAGCTAGCCGCCACACCAGCCTCTGCCTTCCCCACCCCCTCACTGGACTGACACCTGGACCAGGTTCTTCCTGCCACCTCCAGAATAGAGAAAATAAATGTTCTACTGAATGGCAGCACGTGGGCTGCGGCGGCGACACAGTAGCCTCCATGTACCCTGGGAAGCCACCACCCTCTCCAGTCCCTACGTGCCTGGTGCTCCTGACGTCTCTCACCTTCTCTCTGTTGGAGCCTCTTTTTCCATCACCCACCCCACCTAAGCAAGGAAGGCTGCCTCTTGCCCCAACCCAGGCAGTCCTACTGAGGCTCCATCCATTTGTTTTCACATCTACTGGATCCTGCATCACCATCTCAAAGAATCATCCCCGGGGCCCTGGGGAGTCTGAACCCTGTGTTTTCAGCGGCAGAGTCCACGTCCTTTTCTCTGCCAGCCCTCTCACAATTGTAGTGTATAGCAAATGCTGAGTCCTCTCTGGGCTGCGTCCGTCTATCTGTAATGAGAACAGGATCCAATGCGGGGAGGGCACGTCTGTGTTCGTGCTTACCCTCCAGGCCTGCCATGTCACAAGTACACAGCAAATTATCATTGAGGAAATAAACACTGATATCCCAGATCAGGCCCAGACTGTACCTAATAGTCTGCACTTCTGCCTCGAAACACTTTGAGGTTGGTCTTCCCCACAGACTGTTAGCTCCCTGAAGGCAGGGACCATGTCTTTCTGATTCATTTCTGCATCCTTAGTGATTAACACAGTACCTGGCCCACAGCAGGTGCCCAGTAAATCTTCGTGGAAGGGAATATTTGAGTGGGTGGATGGATAGATACATAAATGGGTGAATCATCTGGGCAGGAGATTTTTATCCTCTTATTAATGGGGAACTGAGACTCAGAAAGGATGGACACCAGGAAAAGTCTTCCCAGATGTTAAGTGGTAGAGTCAGGATTTTAATGCAGGAAAAGCTGGCCCAGGAGGCTTGGAGCTACTGGCTGGGGGTAGGTGAAGGGAGCGGGATAGGATGAGGAGTTGAATGGGGAAGCCTTAGGGCTGCGGCCCAGGCAGTGGAGACTCTGCCTGGGAGGAAGGACTTTCCTGGAATTATCCTGCCTCCAGGTGGAGAAGCAGGGAAGCCTAAGTGGTTTTTCAGATCCTGGAGCTGGGTCCATAAATCATGGCTCCATTCAAGACATGGGTGCCTTCTCTCCGGAGACCGGGTATGACTGGATACACATTCCTAGTGACATGGGGGGGGCTTGCAGCCTCCACATGCAGGTGCCTGTGCCACCCTCGCCCAGAATAGAAGGCGCCACACAATAGGGTCTGCCAGTCCTCTGCGGTGTGTGAGGTGTATGGGGGCCCAGGGGAGGTGCAAGCGGGGGAGGGGACCCCAGAAAGGCAGTGAGCCCAGAGCGGGAGGGCAGGAGAGTGGCGACAGCCCAAATAGCCTTCCTTTGGTGAGTTCAATCCCACTCACTATTTATCGAGCACCTACCTTGTGCCAGATGCTGTGCTGGGCGCCGGGGCCCCCGACATAGCTCAGACGCAGGAGAGAGAGAGGGAGAGACAGCTACAGAGACGATAATCACAGCACGGGTGATAAGTGCTTGAGAGGGGTGTACAAAGTGCTCTGGGAGCTCAGAGCACCAGGCCATTAACTCTTCCCGCGTGTAGAAGGATTTGGAAGACTTCATTGAGGAGGAGGCGGTTCAGCTGAGTTAGTTCGGTTCAGAGGCTGGGAGAGGGAGGGAAGGGCCTTTCAGGCAGAGGTGAACATGTGCAAAGGCAGGGGTGGGAAAGAAGAGTGAGAAAACTTCTGTATGGCTGGAGCAGAGGGGAGGCAGGAGAAGAAACTGGACAGGGAGCCTCGGGCCAGAATTTGCAAGGCCATGAATGGTCCTACTAGAGAGTTTGGACTTGATCCAGTCGTGGGCAAAGGGGAGCCATTGAAGGATTTCAAGCAGGGCTGTGACAGGACCAGATTTGTGTTTTAGAAAGCCTTCTGGTGGGGGGAGAGAGAATGAACCAGGACTGTGGCCAAAGGGCAGAGAAAAAAAGTGGATTCTGGGGACGTTTTGCAAGGAAAATGGACAGGACCTTTTCCTTCCTAAGTAATTATTTTGGACCTTCTTGCCTTTCTACCCAGGCGCCGAGTTCCGCTGGGGAGGGAGCTGCTCCCTCCTTTCTCTGTCTGATGCAGGCTTCTGCATTCACAGAGCTGAATTACAAGGACTGATTGACTGATGTAGCAGAACTGGCTCCCAGTGGTCAGGGAGTCCTGCTCTGAGGAGGAGCTGGTGACTTCTTTCCAATTCAGTCCATAAACCCCAGAGCAGGGCAAAGCTTAGCCCAGGCCTGTGGGGAAGGCTCACTTGGCCCTCTCCTCCCTCCTTCCTTTTTTCCTTCTCCTCCCTCCTTCTCCTCACCAGAGCCCAAGCTTCCTTGCTGGGATCCTCTCAGAGCCAGCAGAGCTGTGGATGAAATGGTTCGGTGGCTCCAGCCCAGCTGCTACCATGGCAACCAGGCTGCCTGCCAGACCCACAGTCTAGGAGCAGACCCAGCTTTCCTGCTCTAGAACTACAATTCCCGGAATGCAAAGCATCTGGGGTCTCTGAGAGAAACCCAACTCCAAATGGGTAGATAGCCAGAGCCCTCCAGCTTGGAAGAGGACACAAATGAACACCCCCAGGGGAACACGGTACAGAATGTGGGAACCTGGAGCGGGGGGACAAGGCAAGGGATACTTCTGGGGGAGGCCTGGGAACCCCTTCTGATGGTGGCCCAGCGGACATCCCAGAAGGAGGACAATGGTTACAAGAAGGTGCAAAGGATCAGGATGGGTGCTAGTCCTGGTTTTGCCACCAGCCTGTGGTACGGCTTGAAAACTTTCTCTCAAGAACTGTCCACTACTCTCAATCTCCACCAGCACGTTCCTGGTCTGAGCCCAGATGGCTGCAACACTTACTTGTCTCTGCCTCTGCTCAAGCCCCTCCCTTTCTTCTTCGACTGAAGCCTATTGAATGACCTTTTCAAAATGTAATTCTGATTATGTCACTGCTGCCTAAGCCCGCCCCCCTGCTCTTTCAACTCTTCAGTGTTTAAACCTTTTGCTCTTAGATGAAGAAATAAATTCCTTACCTCACCTGACAAGGCCCTGCATGGTCTGGCTTCTGCCTGCTTTCCAGACTCCCCATTCACCCCACACACTTCAGACCTTCTGGACTTTTAGTACCATGTAGAAGCCATGCTCCTTCCTGCCACAGGTCTTTGCACATGCTGTTCTCTCTCTTCAGGACACTCTTTCCTCCACTGTTGCTCTACACAACCCTCTCTATTTCAGAGAAATATTTTCTACTCAGGAAACTTCCCTGACCTACTGAACTTGACCAAATCCCCCCTTTATGTACTCTCATTAGCACTACAAGCCTCTAAAGTACCTGTCATGGTTGCAATTTTATAGTAATTTGTATGATTAGTTGACAACTCTCTGTCTCACCACCAGAATGCAGCCTCTGTGAAGAGGGGGAGTGCCTTTTTGCCTGCCTCTGCGTCCTCAGGGTCCAGTGCCATGCCTGATGCTCAAGAAACATTCACTGAAGTAAATGACTCTGTCTAAGCCAGAGTCTTCCTGGCTGAGTGCCCACCACGTGCCATGCACTGTGGACGGTGGTGCCAGAGATACAGCAGTGGACAAGACGCACAGGTGTGGGCCCTCCTGCTGTGGAGCTCACAGCCTAATGAGGAAGATAGACACTGAATATATAATGACCAGAGGGCTGAGTGTCGCAAACAGTGAAGAATGTAGGGCCCTGGTAGCCCAGAGACAGAGGATCTGGAAAGACCCACCAAGGAAGAGAAGTCGGAGTTACGAGATAAACAGGGTGAAAGAACATTGCAGGCAGAAGGGGCAGCATGAGCGAGGGTGCTACTGAGGCAGAAGAGAGCACGCGGTATTTGAGGCATGAAGGAAGGCCAGAGTTGCTGGAGCGTAGAGGGAATGGGTGGTGTTAGCTTCATCTATGTGCTTTGATTTTACTGGGCAGAAAGTGGCATTACATGAGCTATCTTTTTAAACCAGCTGGCCCTTGTTTCCATCCTCCTCCCCCCTGTTCCAGGCCCAGATGGAGATCCAGCATGAACACACCCAGGCTGTCCCATGGCTCAGGCACACTGTCCTTCACCTCTGAGCACCCACTGCTGTACTTCAGGTGTCCTGTGCGGGCCCTGTCTGTGTCTTGTATGATGGGGCTGTGACATCTGGGGTGTGTGTGTGTGTGTGTGTGTGTGTGGAGGGGGGCATGTGCTGGGGGAGCAGTCAATCAATTGTGGAGCATACACTGTTGACAAGTCGGGGATGGGGTGGGGTGCCTGAAGAGGCAGAGAGGCTGGCCTGGGGCGTGGGGGTGGGCACACAGCTTGCCTGGGAAATGAGGCATGACTTACCAGCTGCAGACTTCCATGGGTAGGGAGCAGAGGCCCCTGGGCACAGAGCAGGGAGGGCTTTTCTCCTCCTCACATCTGGTGCTGTCCTCCTCTTCCTTTAGGGTCCTGGGTCAGGCGGGGGAACTATCCCTAGCTGGCTGAGCCCTTCCATTCCTTCCTTTGAATTTGGGCGGTCCCTCACAAGTAGCTCCCAGTGGCACATGGCTGGAAATAATGGGTGTCAGCTTCTTCATTCCACCGTAGGTATTCCAACCACTACCCTTCCAACACACACAGAGACATGCACTGAGCAGCCAAGATCTCCGGTTCTGTTGAGATCTCCCTGGAGCAGAAGCCCCCAGCTCACCCATTCCCCAGAACAGTGTTTCTCACCATGTGAACTTCAGACCCACTGCATCAGAATCATGCGGAATGCCCGTGAAAATGCAGGTTTCCGGGGAACTCTGATGCAGGGGTTCATGGACCACATTTTAAAAAGCTTCATCTGGAGGATACCTAATTCTGTCCACAGAACTGCCAAGGCATTCCTTTCCCCAGAAATGTCTCCTCAAATCCATCCAGTGATGGTATACTTGGCGATTCAACCCTGGACCCTGGACCCATCCCTTCACAGCCAGACCTCTGCCAGAAAGGCAAGCCATCCTGCCCCTTCAGACCGGCCACATCATGCAGTCAATAGACAAGCACCAAGGACCTACTAGGTGGTAGGTGCTAGAGTCCTGACAACGACACGGTGCCCACGACCCCTGCCCTCATGGGTCTTCTAATTCAGGAGTGAGGA
This sequence comes from Orcinus orca, assembly GCF_937001465.1. Lineage (NCBI taxonomy): Eukaryota > Metazoa > Chordata > Mammalia > Artiodactyla > Delphinidae > Orcinus > Orcinus orca. The sequence goes on from NC_064561.1 coordinate 67,012,380, forward strand.
CACTTATTATAGAAGCAAATAAATAAATAAGCAAGATAATAGTGGCAAGTGCTATGAAGGAAATAAAATATAGTTATCTGAAAAAATTTCCCAGAGGACCCACTTAATTCCAGGTTCAGGGAAGGGGGCTACCTTGGTGCTTATGGAAAGTAGTGTTCTGGAAATGAAAGAAAGAACCCTTCCTCTCCCTTTGCTCCTGTCTTTGTCTCTCTTCTTTCTTTCTTTTCTTTACCTTGGCTTGGCTCTCTGTTTTTCTGGTTAAATTCCCTCTTTGTCTCACTTCTTCTCTCCTCCTCTGCTTCCCTCCCTCCCGCTCCCTTTGCCTCCCTCTTCTTCCCACCCGCCTCCCTCTCTTCTGCTCCCTCCGGAGAAACAGATCCCTCTGCCTCTCAGGCTAGCCAGCAATAATTGAGCTGTGGGCTTGCTCAGCAGCTGGACCTGAGAGCAGGGCTAGGGGAGGAGAGCAAGGAGGTCAGAGGGGAGCTGGAGGGACGGGAGCAGGGAGGGGCCTCGGGAGGGTCAGGACTCTCAGAGGGACTGGAGGTGGCTGCTGTGCCAGGTAATCTAATCGGGGGTGAGTCATAAAGATCACTCACTCCTGTGCACCGGACTGGCCTAGGAGATCACATTCATTTCAAGCGGGTGTAAAATCTACCGAGAATTCCCCTCTTCACCACACACATGAAGATAAACTGTCTTCGGCTTCCAATATGATCTTACAACAGCTTGTCAGTGACAAAACAGCCTCAAATCCGCCCATTTATCAAACGGCCAATCCTGTTAACAGCCTAAAAGAGACATAATTACCTGCGGCCTATTGTGCGATTCTTTATACTCACGCCGCTTCCTTCTTCCTGGCAGAGTTCCAGAACGTGAGCTCAGAATTCATTCCCGGTGACTGGGGAGATCATCGGAGATGTTAAAGTTGGGGACAAGAGGGAATGGTTGAGGTGAGAAGTTTGCACCGTGGGCGGGTATGTGGGTCAGCACCACGGACAGAGACAGGGCCGGGCGCCTGGGAGTGGTGGCCTGCACGGTGGGGGGAGGAGCCAGGCCCAACTCGTGCGGGCAGAGCGAGGGCCCGCAAGGGGCCTGGCAGGCATCTCAAGGGCTAGGTTCCAGCTGCCTGTATAGAGAATGCAGTGGAGCTTCAGCCCGTGGGGCGTCAGCACTGACAGTAGGGACAGTATAGAGCACAGCTTGACCTGTAGATCAGCAGTTTGGATAGAACTGTCCACCCTCAGGCAGAGCCAGGAGTCCCTTCTGTTGACCTCAGGATGGCTGACACAATTTGGGTTTCCATGGCTTCAGAATCCGCCATGCTGCTACCTGGGTGAGTAATCATGCTGGTTAGTAAAAGCTAACATTTACTGAATGCTTGCTATGGGCCAGGCTGTTCTAAGGTCTTTAAAGATATAATCTTAATCAATATAAACCTTATGCAAATCCATTATAGGATCCAATTTTATAGATGAAAACATGGGTGAGGTTAAGTTACACGTCCAAAGTCTCCCAGAGCTGATTTAGACTTGCGGTCTGTGAGCTGGGCTGCCTCCAAGGCAGCCTCTGGCCATGATGGGAAATGAGTTTTGCAGCTCTGGTTTGGTCTCTCTCCCTCTCTGCACTTCTTCCTATTCCTCAGGGAGCCCAATCAAGGCAGGTCTCTGCTCTCACAGCTTTGGGGAGAAGGATGGGAGAACAACATGACATGACCTTTCCCTCCATGAGAAATAAGACACCCTGGAAACTGGCGTCTCTCTAGCCAGGGCTGCTCTATTAATGTATCTTCATTCCCTATCCCCTCCCTCTCTCTGCTGGCCCTAGGTGCCTCTCCTCCACCCATTCCAAGAGGCCACCACACCCCTCTTCTCCTACTTCCCAGTGCCAAACCCCCTACTTGCTACTAGCTTTCCCCACACTCCTTTCCATTTTCCAGCAGGTCCACGGGAATCCTCTCCTGGGAGGAAACCATCAGAGTTCATTTGGAAGCCAGATAAAGAGGCAGACAATGAGACAGACAGCAAGAGACAGACAACAGACAGACTGAAAATGAATTGTGAAGCACTGTTGAGTTAATGATTGTGGTCAAATCCTGTTGAGAGACAAGGCCAGGATTAGCTATCTGAGACTGTCTCACAGAATTTCTAGAACTCAGCTTTAACTCTGCTGGCTCCCTCTGCCCACCAGCCCTCCAGCCTCACCACTCTCCTTCCCTGGGCTGCCCCCCAAACTAGCATCCTTTCTCCCACCCCGCCCAGCCACAGGGCATTCATCACTTGGGTTAGTGATTTATCAAAGTCTCCGACAGTTGCCCCTTGGCAAAAATCAATCTGTGAAGAATGGGACCAACCCAGGGCCCCCTGTTCTCCCGAGCCCCCACCATCAATCTGCCCCAAAGGAACTCAGCAGCTCCAACCTCAGTACTGCCTCCCTGACCTCAGCCTCACCCCAGCCTTGGCGGGGGCGGGGGGGGGGAGGGGGGCGGGGGGGCGGGGTGTCTCTGGATCCCTTCCTGTTCTTAGAGAGAGGGGAGTGAGTGAAGGAGGACAGAGAGAGAGAGAGGTGTGAATTCGTGCCTTTGTTAAATGTTTATTTTGTTGTTTTTAAGTGAGAAAGTCCGAGCTCTATTAAATGCAATCAATACTTGGCCCAAGAGAAGCTTCCCTTCTCTGAGACATTTGAAATCTGGTCAAATCGTTTTGCCCCAATACAAAGTAATTCATCAATTTCAAAACCCTTCTAATCAGTAGAGGCTATGGAGTCCCCATTCCTGCCATCTTCTGTGGCAGGACACACACACACACACACACACACACACAGCTGTGCACAAACTCCTCCCTCCCCCCCTCCTACCTCCCAAGGACTGCAGAATGTCTTCCCCTCAGCTCAGCCTCCAGGCTGGGCGCCATCCTCAACGTCCCCAGCCCAGCCTATGTGCTTCTGGCCCAGAGAGGCTGCGGGGCTCCTGCAGGTCTGTGGCGCTCAGCCCTGGGGAAGTGGAGGTGGGCATGGGCCCAGCCACAGTGCACTGCTGAGTGCACTCCTCTCCACCCAGTGAAACGGCCAAGTGGGGACGATTCCTGTTCATAGACAGAGCCCAGGACTGGAGCCAAGGGGCTGGAAGGGGCTCAGAGCCACCAAAATCATCCCCTGGGACCTTGGCCTTAGTCTCCACGGGGCAAGCAGGATCAGCTGGTTGGAGGGGGGTTTGCTGGCTGAACCTGGGGATGATGTCACAGTACTCTCCTGCCTCTGAAGCTGCTATTTTTGCCCGCGAGGACAGCCTGTGTCTAAAGGGAGGCTGCGACAGCAGCGAAATCACCTTGCAACTCACCTGCCCGCTCCCAGGAAGGGTAGCTGGAGCCTTTGCCGTGCCATTAGATTGGGTTCTCGGCAAGCCTTTTGTGGCCACAAGCTGTGGTGGCCAGATAGGCCACTGACCTGTGGGTAGGGGCCACCCCCGAGTGGCTGATTCAAATGCTCTCCCCACAGTGGACTCTGCACATTCCTCCGTCAGAGAGTGACTGAGGAAAGTGACTCAGCAAGCCAGAGGCCACCCCACAAGGGAACTCAGGAGCACAGATGGCATAGGAGCTTTCTGAGACCTCCACCCACAGAACAGTCAATCCAACAGTCTTACCTTGACCTCCAAGGCCCTGCCATGAGGCCTAACCTAAAACCTCCAATAGACCTATGAAAGCATGCCTAGTCCTCTGTAAATATGTGTGCAGTCAATGAATGTGTGGAACTCTCTGTGTAGCTCTGCCCCCTGCTTTGTGCATTCTCCCCCCCAATCCATCACAGCTCCTCTAGGGCTAGGTCTAAGGATTTTGCATATCTTGGGAGCCCTCATAGTTTTTCCCCGAGGCTTCTGCACAAAGTAATATTAAACTAGAGTGAGCACTGTGCCCTACAGTTTATTAGGTATTTTAATATTAACTATCTATTCTGCAATAATGCTGGGGCGTAGGTATTATCCTAGTTTTTACTGAGAGAAACCAAGGTTTAGAGAGGTGAAGTCATGTGTCCCAAATCACGCGGAAAGTGCTAAACCTGGCTTGCCAATCCAAGTTCTCTGAATCCAAATCCTAAAATCTTTCTACATCGTTCACTCCTTCTTTTATCATATAAACATTGAGCCTCCTTCTTATGTCGAAAGCTTTTATCATGGCAGTCTAAAGTTAGGTGACATTATCCCCTTTCTATAGACTGGGAAATACAAACTCCACGGTGAAGTGATTTGCCCAGGTAGCACAGTGTAAGTATGAGATGGAAGTAGATTAAACCCAGGTCTTCTGACCTCAAATCTGGAGTCCTTCCCATTGCACCACACAAAATTTTCATGGCCATGCAGCATATCAAAGAGATATCCATATAAAGGGGCCATGTTTCTCCTTGATCCTGTAGACCATCTGAGGGCAGCCACTCCAGTCCAGCCCCCCACCAGGACTGCTTGTGGGAATTATGAACGTCATTCCCCCAGGAATTTGAGAAAACAGTAGGAGTATGGCACCACGAGCCACGCTAGCTGGAGGTGGTCCCCAGTGCTAAGCGGAGAGGAGAGGCATACAGATCCAGGGCTGAACCCTTCCGGGAGACAGGTGGAAGCAGAGAACCATTGAGGAGGTGACTGGGAAAGCAGATGACTTCTGGGAACTACGGTGCCCATTACTGTGTTGGATCTCCCAACCCCGCGCCCCCCCCCCCAGACCTGAGGACTGCCCAAGCCTCCCCCAGGAGGGGACGTCCCTCACAAAGAATGGCTGCAGTACCAACCAGCTCCTCACCCCGATTGCTTCCCACATTGATGGATGAAAGCGCCTCTGCAAATTAGAAAAATAACTAATGTGCTACTCCCAGCCCCTGCTGCCTATGAGTGGAGGGGGCTTTTCTGGCTTAACCCAAGAAGTGGGAGGAATCAATCCCCTGAATAACAACCTGAAGCAGTAGCAGGGAGAGGCTCCTAGCCTGGTGGGGGTGGAATTACATTTCCTACAGGGTGTTCTCGATGTCGCCTCTCATCACCATAATATTTACATCAAATGCAAAAGGCCTCCTTGGAATAGAACCCTGAGGTTGTAGATGCCAAATCCAAGAATGTCAGCAAAGGCAAAAGATCAAGTTCTTTTTTTTTTTTCCCCTTTTTTGCGGTACGCGGGCCTCTCACTGTTGTGGCCTCTCCCGTTGCGGAGCACAGGCTCCGGACGCGCAGGCTCAGCGACCATGGCTCACGGGCCCAGCTGTTCCGCGGCATGTGGGATCCTCCCAGACCAGGGCATGAACCCATGTCGCCTGCATCAGCAGGCGGACTCCTAACCACTGTGCCACCAGGGAAGCCCAAAAGATCAAGTTCTTTAAGCAGCAGTCTCTCCCTCCCTGCCCAGTGATGCATGCCACAATCCCCCCGGGGGAGGTGGGTGGGCCCCTGAACAGCCCTGAACCTCACCCAAGATCTGGAATGGCTGAGAACTTGCAGGGAGCTCAAGCTCCTAGAAGGGCACTCTTCTCTGGTCCTGGCATGCCAGGAGGTCTTGTCCCTTCCTCCAGGCTTTACACAAAGTCTGAGGAAATGTGTCCACATTTCCTCCCTGTGAAGAAAGGACACCTCATGGACAGAAAGACAGGCGAACTCTCTTCTACGAACCCCAGAGCTTCCGTGATCAGGCCTCAGTATGGTCAGCAATCCAGTTCTCAGCCCAGTGTGCCCCTCCCTTTTCTAGCTCCACCCTTGGGGAAACTTTTCTGAGGTTGTTTGTCCATCGAACATTTATTGAGCACTTACTTAGCACCAGGCCCTGGGAATACAATGGTGAACACCCTGCACAGCTTATGTTCTCAAGGGCAAAACACAATGCCCTTGTGTTTTATTAATCAGTCAAGATCGCTCAACAAATAACTTCAGATGGTATTCAGTGCTGTGAAGGAAAGAAATTGGGATGAAGGGATAGAGGGAAGGATGGAGGCCACTGTTGCCTGGGTAGTCATGGAAGCCCTCTCCAGAGAGGTGGCACTTGACCTGAAGAATGAGAAGGAGCCGCTTCGTGAAGATTAGGTGGAAAAGCGTTCCAAACAGGGAGGCACAGCAAGTGCAGGAGCCTTGAGAAGAGAATGAGCGCATGTGCAAGAGGAACAGAGAGCAAGCGGGCAGCTGGGGCAGAGTGAGTGATGAGTGGGAGGTGAGGTTAGTTGTGCAGGGTCTTACCAACCACAGAACGGAAATGGATATGTTTTTTTTTTTTGGAAACGGATTTCATACTGGAGACGCTGGGAAGTCGTGGGAGTGACTTAAGCAGGGAATGACACTATCTGATGTACATTTTTTTTTTTTTTTTTTTTTTTGCGGTACGCGGGCCTCTCACCGCTGTGGCCTCTCCCGTTGCGGAGCACAGGCTCCGGACGCGCAGGCTTAGCGGCCATGGCGCACGGGCCCAGCCGCTCCGCGGCATGTGGGATCCTCCGGGACCGGGGCACGAACCCGTGTCCCCTGCATCGGCAGGAGGACTCTCAACCACTGCGCCACCAGGGAAGCCCCCCTGATGTACATTTTTAAGTTTTGCTCAGATTATAAAAGTCTCAGTCTAGTTCCGGCTTCCCAGCTTACTCACTGTGTGATCTTGGGCCAAGTGCCTGCATTAGTAAACCTCAGTTTTCTTAAGAACTCCTTGGGGAGTCAGAAAGGTGACATGAGCTAACATGCATAGTGTGTCTAGTTCAGGGCCTGGTGTCAGTAGGTGCACAGTTAATGCCCCACATTGTCTCTCCCACTCTGTGCGTCCTCTGAGTCACAGCCTAGGCCCCATCTCTCCCCAGGTGTCACACACTAAGTGCACCCAGGGCCTAGCTGGGGTCACAGAGCAGGGGGAGGGGCCTTGTCCACTGGCATCAAGACCAGCTGAGGTGGAGCCAGTGTTCCCTTCACCCAGCGTCCCAGCATTTGTTGTCCCCACCCCTTGGGCCACAAGAGGTCAGACTTCATGGGACTCCCCAGGGGCCATCAGTGGAGTGGTGTCCAGGATGCTTGGGCACGTTTGCGTGCAGACACTCTGCGTTTCCAGGTCACCTGCTGCACCGGTAGGGCAGACACAGCATCCAGGGGAAAGGTTATTGCTGCTATCAAAGGTTGTGCTCCTCTAGACTCATCTGCATTCCTCCCCAAGTCCTTCGCGCCAGAAGTTGCCTGGAGAAGATTGGGGGAAAGGGTGGAAGCAACTGGAGGGAGCAGATTATAAAGGCTTTTGTCAGGCTGTGTGGAAACTGAACCAGGGCTGGGAGCAGATGGGTGACCCCACTTCTCCCTGGAGCTGGCCTCACTCTGCAGCCAGCTCCCAAGTGGGGAGAGGGTGGCAGCTCTGAGAGAGAATACTCCCAGCAGCTGCCTGGGTCCACAGGTCCCCTTGACTGTCCTCAAGAATAAGGTAGTTCTCCTCCCTCCCTCCCTGTACTGGGCTCCACAGAAAGGACATGATGAGGTTAATTAATTGCTCATAGCAAGTTCTTTGGAAAGAAGAGAAGAGGCAAGAGAGCCATCACGTCTGGAAGCCAGAGGGTCCTCAACACAGGGCTAGCAGCGAAGTCCTGCCAGACACAACAGGGAGTCAGGTGGGGGGTAAGGGGGTTGTGACGGCTGCAGGCAGGCACAGGAAAGGAGAGGGGCAGCAGAGGAAAGGGATGTGAGAGAGGCCTCAGATAACAGCCTCACAGGAGCCCCCAACCCTGGCATGTTTGGGAAGCCCACAGGAGGAAGAAAGCTTGGTTGGGCAGGGATGGCAAAGCCCAGATTGGCTAAGCCCAGTTCCTCAGACAAGGAGGACGAGGAACGCAACGCAAGCCACAGGCACTTCCTCTCCCTCCTCCCCCCAACTCTAGTTACCCATGAGGGGCCCTCCTTCTCCCCATCCAACTTCTTAGAAACCCCTGTAGCCGCAGTGAGGCCCCCAACTCTCTCTTGAACTTTACACGTAGGGCCACTGTACTTAGCATCTCCACCAAACCCAGAGGTATTAACATGGAGCAGGCTGGAAACAGGCAGAGAAAGCGGGTGCTGCCGGAACCCCGAGGGTACTGACCAAGGTCCTGAACAGCCCAGTTCCTTCTACAGAACCTTCACAGTTCTTCCTATTCACCCTCTCCTCCCATCCCCACCCACACATCTACCCTGCTGTACCTCCAAGGCTTCATCCTGAACGTGAACCCTCGAAGGGCTGGTTAGTCAGGGAGCTGAACTCAAGAAGCTCCTCTAGGTTTCAAACCTCCTCCCGAAAGCAGCCGCCTCCCCCCTCCCTTCCTCTCCCTAACACTGGCTCCGTCTGTTCTATCAGCTCCTTCAAGGACAGCCCCCTGTGTTCTGACCACGGCAGCAGCTGGCAGGGCCTCAGGCTGCACTTGACATCCTGATCTAACCATATTCTTGGAGAGGAAGCAGGTTGGGAGTTCCGCATGCTTGCACACACCTGCACGTACCGTGCTCACACCCTCAATGTCAGCCTGGACTAGAGAAGTGGTTCTTAGATTTCCTGGGTCAGAGACCCTTTGGCTGTGATGAAAGCCAGGCACCCTCTCTCTGGAAAAATGCACACATATACAACCTTCTGTGTGTCCTATCAGGAGGGCCTGGAAGAGGGGTAGCCCTTCCCCTGATTCCTGCTCTCAGCAGCAATCCTTATCCAGGGGTTGGGGTTCCCCTAAGAAGACGTTTTCCAGGCAGATGGGGATTTGGCCAAATCACAGGCGCCCTTTCATGGGTTGAGTCTTCAGGAATCGCCAGAAATAGTGCCAGTGGGGCTGGGCTAAGGGGGGCAAGAGGAGTCTGAACAATCTCCAATGCCACCTCCATTTCTCAGACTCAGGGACTCAGTAGTTCTGTCCCACGCATGCCTTTTGCGAGCCAGCGAAGTCCAGGCATTATCCTCGCTGCCTGCGGAGGTTCTTTCTGAACCAGGACAAGTAAGCTCTGAGCTCCTGGTGTCTCCTTGAGTCATTGCACTCTCTGACCAGGTTTTTGCCATCCACAGTGAGCATCAACCATGTAGACAAGAAACCTGAGCTCTGTGTGGCTTCAAAGCTCCCTCTGACCAGGCACGAACCCACTGCCTTGGGTTCGGTGCACACCTGTAGACACACAGGCACTGACACACAAAGCACGCACACACAAATTGTGCAAGAGCATAGAAAAACACACACACCACAAAAGCAGGAGGAAGCATGTAAAACTGCAAAAGGCACATACATGAACACACTATTCACATACACATAATCACAGTCACGTAAACCATATGTGTGCACATACATGCTCTAATGTGTAACTTCCCATTCCCACCTCCTGGGGAACACTCCAGCCCCACTAAACTTTCTATTTCTCTCTGCCGTACTTTTGTGTAGTCTGTTCCTTGGGATGGAATCACTCTTCCCTCCTTTTCCTCACATGGTAGTTTCCTAGTTAGCCTAGTAAACCTTCGTATTAGGGTTTTCCTAGGGATGCCATAGCAAAGTACCACACGATGGATGGCTCATAACAACAGAAATTTATTCTCTCACAGTTCTGGAGGCCAGAGGTCTGAAATCAAGGTGTCGGCAGGGTTGATTCCTTCTTGGGAGCTCAGAGTGAGCATCTGTTCATGCCTCTCTCCTGATCCTCTCTGGGGATAGGCAGGGGTGTGCTGATTCTGTACCCCAAGCTGTGGGAACACGGGGGCAGCCCCTGGTAGGGCTCTTCTCCTTCCTCGGAAGCTGTGGGTAGTAGCAGTACCTGCTGGAAGGGCAGGGTCAAGCTCAACCACTGGTCCCTCCACCCACTCCTTCCCTGGCAGAGGTAAGTGACAAGCTGGCAGAAAGCTTCGCTGACACCTTTGTTGGCAAAGCAGCCCCTGTCGGCCACCGATGACAGGGTGGGGGCCATGGCCAATGGGTAAAATGAAATGGTGCCTCTGGCTCTCAAAGCTCCTTCCCATCTCCCAAGCCCTGGCACCCAAGGGCCCCTGAGGAAATGGCCAAGCAGTGGTGAGGGGAGGCTCAGCCAGGAAGAGGGGGGAGCAGTGCCTGCCCTCACCAGGGAGGGTGAAGAGATGGGGAGCTCTTTTCTGGGTACTGAGAGAAATGATCATTTGTTCTCTCATCCTGCAGAGACAAGGAAGGACTGAGTCTGGGGCTAGAGAAGCAACTATAAGGCCTCTGTCACCCTACTGGCCTCCTCCGTCTCTTGCCACCTCCTAGGGATGTGGGGCTCGGAAGTAGCTGCTATCACGGGAGTTCGGAGAATCCACTAAGAAGAAAGTGGAGACCGCCAGGAAGAGGAGGGGGGCTGGGGGTTCAAGGATGGGAAATTTGGCCTGAGCACCTTCCAACAGTAGACACCCTGTCCCTGTCCCTACAGGTCCTGCTTGGAAAGGCCCCCAGAGGAAAGGAGGAAAGAGTAGGACAAGCTCTGTGTTTGGAAGGTGAAGTGATTTTCTTGAATCTGCAAGATAGGGTTCTGGAAAACCGTTCCCCTGGGGCACCTGGGTGGGTCATTGGCAAGCAGCTGGGCAAGCAGGTGGAGCTGGAGCCGGGAGCCAAGGAGGGATGAACACTCACGGCCTCCCGGGTACCATCTGCAGCTGCTTGCTCTGCAGTGACCCTGGATACAGCTCTCCTGCAGGAAGCAGGAGTGTGCTGTGGATCGTCCAGCCCAAGCGAGGGCTACAGTGTGAGACAGGATGAGCACCCCTGATGGAGGGCTGGCCAGCCAAGCAGCCTCCACGGAGAGTGATGGGCCGGAGGAAGCCCACAACTGGACAAAAAGGACAGAAGTAGGTGGCAGCACGAAGGGGGCGAGAGGGCGAGGGAGGGGAGTTTGAGGGGCCAGGCAGTCAGGAGAAAGCTCTGGCAAGCTGTCATGGGGCCATCTCCCCGCCACAAGGTCTCAGGGGTCCCCCAGTCATGCCCATCTGGGAGCCCAATGACAGCCTCCTAATAGGGCAACCAGGTCTTTCTCGGCAGCCCCCCGACCAGCTCTTCACGAGGACTTGGTTTGCTAACTTGACACCATTCGCTCAAGTTTACCCCACCGCCAGCCACAGATCATGGCCAACTGGGGAGTCTGAGGCCAGTTTTCTGGGCTTGCCTTAAGGTGGAACAGGGTACTCAGACCCCTGGATAGCCGAGCTCCTAGAAGAACTCTTCTCAGAGTCACCCACAAGCCCAGACTTGTCAGCGCCCACGTTCTGCCTTCGCCCCCACACCAAGATCAGTCTCCCAAGTCACAGCTGAGATCGGTGGGGGTTGGGCGGAGGCTGACCCAGATGCCGCCTTCTCTCCTCTTTGCTGTTTGTCTGGCCCCCGCCCTGCCATGGCCGCGGGGCCCTACACGCCTCTGTGAAACCCCATTTCCTCTCCATTCAATGACACAGTCTCTCCCACAGACTCTGACTTCCGTCCCACATCCTGAGCATTTCTAGGCCAGAACCCCTAGCCGGCAGGATCACAGAAGCCTGCCGGCCTGCAGCAGCCAGCAGGCAGGAGCGCTGATTGGTATTAACAGAGACCAGGCCACCAGATCACAAAAGACTCTCTCTTCCTGACCAGAGCCACGCCTAGGGCACAGCCTGCTTCTGGTGTCTGCTCCGGGGAGGAGGGGGCCCCTTTGGGGGGAGGGGAACAAAGGCGGGGGCGGGGGCGGGGTGCCGGCTGGGACCCTCCTCCTGGTGCTCATATACACTCAGCAAGGGGCTGGCCCTTCTCACTGACCCGCAACACAAGTCCTTGGGTAGCACAGAGCATTCCAGGGACCTTGTCCCCTCAAAGCCCACCCTGTAGGCGCATTTAAATCTAACCTCACCTGGAACAAAAAGCTCTGAGTTCAGAATGCCTGCACTAATATTCCAGACCACACTAACGTGTGTGACCTTGGACCAAAACACGGTGCCTCTGGTTTGTCGTCTGTGAAAGGGAATAACACTACCTACCTCACTGGGTTGTCGTGCAGATTAAATGCTATTCATCAAAAGCTCCTAGCATTGTCCCCAGCATGTAGTATGCACTTCCTCAATAAATGGTAATTGCAGTTATAGGATTATGATTATGATTTCCTGGATTCAGTTCCCTTTATTATAAGAAGTTCCCATTTCAGGACTTCAGCACTGAGCATAGAGTGGAACAGAGGGGCATCCCAGAGACGTTTGTTGACTAGATGGAAGGAAGGCAAGGAGAGAGGGAAGGAGGAAGGAAATCGGATGTATTTCTCACAGGTCAAATCAGTTTTATGGGTAGACAAGAAAGACCCCTATTTAATAATCCACCTGATAGACAGTCACTCCCTAAAATTTCACCAATGTTGATTCATTCCTTTGAGTGAAGCACCGCCCTCTTCTCATCGGTCCCCTTTAAGATGCAGACAATCACACTTTTGTTTGAATGAGTTATAAGACTGACTGATGAGAGGAGGTGGTTGGAGAGCACTAGAGCCTCAGTGGGGAGAAAGGGAATTTTGACGTGAAAAGTGAAGGGATCAGGGCTTCCCTGGTGGCGCAGTTGTTGAGAGTCCTCCTGCCGATGCAGGGGACGCGGGTTCGTGCCCCAGTCCGGGAAGATCCCACATGCCGCGGAGCAGCTGGGCCCGTGAGCCATGGCCGCTGAGCCTGTGCATCCGGAGCCTGTGCTCCACAACGGGAGAGGCCACAACAGTGAGAGGCCCACGTACTGCAAAAAAAAAAAAAAAAAAAAGAAGTGAAGGGATCATACAGTTGTGCAGGAGGCTGGCTGTAAGAAAATTGAGCGCAGGACACTGCAATTTGCCTTAGTAACAGTTCAGATGTGACTGAACCTTATATTCAAGAATGTCTTCCTTTTCTTTGTCCCAGATCCTTCATGCTATGGATTACAGAACAAAATGGTCATCTATTTCTCCACAATATGGGTCCAGCACAGAATGTATGACTGTATTTGTTCCTGAAGATTTTCTTTTTCTCGTGGTAGGAACTATCCATATGCAATCTCAATCCTAAAGTGACTTTCATTTGCTGGGGAAATTTGAAGACTATCTTTTGCTGGTCTGAGGTTAAACACAGAGGGAAATCTAAATGCAATTTTCCTGTTTGAGAAGCAATTACAATATTTTTAAACAACTGAAGCTTCAAAACTTCAAATTCACCATACAGTTAGGCCTCCACCACAGGAGCTACAGATTTTGCAAAGTTTACAAAACAGTGAAATAGCTCCATGGCTTTTCCCCGAGTGCTGAGTCTTTGAGTATTTCACAAATGAAGATGTTCCGGGAGACTAGATGCAGTTTGGGGCCTTTTGGGGCCTTTTAAAGTAAGTGTTACATGGGGAAAAATTAAGAGGAAAGATGGTATAACAAAATATCAGAGCAACAATACATTTTTTAAAAATTAATTAATTAATTAATATTTATTTTTGGCTGTGCTGGGTCTTCGTTTCTGTGCGAGGGCTTTCTCTAGTTGTGGCAAGCGGGGGCCACTCTTCATCGTGGTGCGCGGGCCTCTCAGTATCGCGGCCTCTCCCGTTGCGGAGCACAGGCTCTGGACGCGCAGGCTCAGCGGCCATGGCTCACGGGCCCAGCTGCTCCGCGGCACGTGGGATCTTCCCGGACCGGGGCATGAACCCGTGTCCCCTGCATTGGCAGGCAGATTCTCAACTACTGCGCCACCAGGGAAGCCCAACAACAATACATTTTTAATAGCATTATTTATCAACATTTATTGGCGTTTGGACTTAACAAACACTCTGGTCCATCCCCATTGAGCATGTGAGTAAATTTAAAGAACTTGCCTTGCCTTTGATGCAGTGAAGATGACCCAAGTAGGGTCCTTGTGACATTTTGCAGAGACAGACTTTCGGATGCTGGGCCAGAGAGGATAGATACAGAGACCATAGCCAGTTCCTACCTTTTCCCTGGTCCATTTCCCAGGCCTGGAGAACTCAGTCTGCTTTGTGAGTTTCCCCCAGGCTTTCTCATAAACCCCACCCACTACAGCAGGTGGACAGAGGGTTCTGAGGACACATGAATCATGCTGTCGTTCTGCCCACCAAGACTACCAAAGGGACAGCCATAAAAGCCCTATCTCTTTTTTTTTTTTGTGGTATGCGGGCCTCTCACTGTTGTGGCCTCTCCGGTTGCAGAGTACTGGCTCTGGACGCGCAGGCTCAGCGGCCATGGCTCACCTGCCCAGCCGTTCCGCGGCATGTGGGATCTTCCCGGACCGGGGCACGACCCCGCGTCCCCTGCGTCCGCAGGCGGACTCTCAACCACTGCGCCACCAGGGAAGCCCAAGACCTATCTCTTTTGCCACAGCTGACTTATCATTATCAGGAATTTGGCAGATGATCCACAGGCGAGAAACCCCCTCTGGGGTCTGGTGGGCGGAAAAAAGTGAGATGCGTTACTCAGAGTTTCTCTTCAAGGAGTCTAAACAGGCCAGCATAAGGCCCATGATGGACAGGTACTGTTTTTGTCTGCCCAGCACTCATTTCACAGTTCTCTAATAATAACACCTCCATATTCTTTGGGGGAGCTACTGCTCTACCGCTTTCAGCCCCTAGAGTTTAGGTAAGCTGGTCCCACCCCTAGATTCAGGGATAGAGCCCCAATCCCAAGTCCGACCAGTCAGCAGAACCCACCCCGACCACAATGGTGGGTTCAAGAGGGGAAAATGAATACATTAAGGTATTGGTCTGGCTACTGTAACAAAGAGACCCATACAGCCATCGCTTGAACAAGACAAAAGTTTGTTTCTTTTTCATGTAAAAGCCCAAATGAACGCAGTAGCTCTGCTCCATGGAAGTCCTCAGGAACCCAGGACTCCTGCTGGACTTCTTCTGTCTTCTGCTCTGCCCCTCTGGGGTTTACTCTCATCCCCTCCACGACCACATGGCAGCCAGAGGCAGGAAAAAAGGAAGGGGAAGCATGACCTTTCCTTTGAAGGGAACAGCCCAAGAGTTGCACATGTCACTGTTGCTTACAACCCATTAGCCAGAATTTAGCCCCAGACCACACCTAGCTGCAAAGGAAGACTTACGGCCAGCTAAAAACTTCTACCAAGTTGGAAGAAGAAGAGAATGACAACGGTGAGACAACCAGAGGCCCTGCCGTAGCAGCCATCTGTCACCATGATGGGAGAGTCTGTCCACAGATGGAGTTAACACAGAGGAAAGAAGAGATGACTGATGGCAAGAACGTCACTGAGGCCCACAGATCCAGCCATGCTGAAAGCCAGCTCTCCCTCTGATTTTTCAGTTATGTGACCCAATAAACTCCCTTTCTTTTTTTTGTTTTCTTTCCTCTTGTTTTTGTTTTTGATTAAACTAGTTTGATTTGGGTTTCTGGCACCAGAACCCAAAGAGCTCCGGCGAATCCATGGCAACATTAGAAGGTAAATGGTCGTAAGGAAGAAAGAGGTCAAAGAGACCATGACGAGAAAGCCAAAGGCATGAGGAAACAGGACCCTCACAAGACAAAAAAAAGGGGCAGAGAGTCAAGGATGGTGAGAGGGGAAGAGGTGGACACACAGAGGGAAGATAAACTTTCATCTCCTTCTGTAAATGTCCCTCCTGCCAAGCCACTCTGAGGTTCAAATTACCTTCTAGTTCAGTTACAATGTAGGGAAAGTTGTTTTATTTTTCAAAATATTTGCTGCCCTTCCCTTGGGTGCCCTTTCTGAAGGAGGAATAGACTTCCCATTGATGTCAGCCTTGGCCATGTAATTTACTTTGGCCAATAAAATGTGAAGGGAAGCTTTAAGCCCCAGTGTGCTCCTCTGTCCGCCTGGGCTCCAGAGTGAAGAAAACATGTAGCAGGGCTGCAGCTGACCCACAGCAGACATGTAATATAAAGGAGAAAAAAAATTTGTCATAAGCCTCTGAGATTTGGGGATTGTTTGTCACTGCAGCATAACCTAATGTAAGCTGACTGATGCACATGTCTTTAAGGCCTATATTTCCTGCAGTTCCTGCTGATCTTGAAGCTTGATTGTTCATCTTTCCATGGGTTCTCAAGCACATATTTCCTTACAGTATTACCTCTCCTCTACTTGTAACCGACAGGGAGTATGCCTTGGAGAATCATCCTGATGTCTAGGAAATTTGGAGAGTTCTCTCCATTAAGTCAGGAATGACAGGCCTATGCTTCATGAGCAAGTACCCTTTATTACCAAGTCCTTTTCCAATTCCTTCTCCCCAGTTCCACCTGTAGCCCCAAGAGGACATGGAACAGATCTGATTATTATAAAACTGAGTAACTGCATGATTAAGTAGTTTCATACCTGCAAATCTTACAGAATTTCTGTAAGACAAAATCAGAAATGGATCATTTTACCGATGCTGACTTATCGAACTTGAGGATGTTTCACGTTAGCGTATGTGCCGCACTAGCAACGATAATGATGGTGGACAAATTCACGCAGTGCCTTCTATTTTCAAAGCATGTCACGAACTTGCTTGCTTTAAATTCACAATAGCCTGCAAATATTATCCCCATTTTACATACAGGGAGACTGGGGGAGAGAAAGTTGGGGAGACCTTACAAACTTTGGAGCTCTGGCTCTTTGTCCTGCTTCTTCTCCCTTCCTTCTACCTGAATCACAGCAGGAAGAGAACACCTCCTCCATGACAGGAGCTTGGGAAGGGCAATCAGAGACACCCTGATTTAAATAAATAAGTGAATGCATGAATGTATGACTAAATGGATGGCTAGGTAGATAGGTGGATGGATGGATGATGGATAACTGGACGAGTGGATTGATGGACAGATGAATGGTTGGGTGCCTTGCTGGATGGATCCCTTTTGTATGGGTGGGTAATCGGTAGGTGGATTGGGGTGGCTGCTGTGGTCGGAGAGAAAAGGCAGTGGTGTTCTCTCAGAGTCTGGAAAGTGTGCACAATACCTCTAATACTCTGCCACCCAGAATGCCCTATACTTGGCCAATATCTTAACCCTACCTGCGCAAGTATTCTAATTCCCCCTCACCCCCAAGAAAATAGAATGTGTTTCACCCAAAAGGTTGCCTACTGTTACTCTACAACTTATAAGCCATGTTCACTACATCTCTCCATGCCTCAGTTTCTTCATTTGTGAAGTGGAAATAGCACCTCCCTCTCAGGGTTGTTGTGGGAATACGTAATATATATAGATCATTTAGTAAAGTGCTCAATGTATCATAAGTTCTCCATAAATAATAACTATTAAAATTATTATGTCCTAAAGTTCAGGATGGTTGCCTGTGGAAATCAAGTTAAGTTCCCGCTAAGCATACCCAATTGTGATTACCGTCTTTAGCCCTTTTTCATTAGTGGTGGAATCTGTAATAATACAATAACCTTTATTTTATTACACAGCCCTTGGAAATTGAGGGTTTCATCCGTGTCAATTAATTCCTTCGCAGCCCACGTTGGCAGCGACAGTCAGAATGTCAAAATGTCTCAGAGGATTCCTAGGAAATCTGAGGCCCTTCACGACGAGCCTGCCTGGGTGAGAGCCCAGCCGGAGTGAATCGTTAATGTACTTCACAGGAAGGGGACTCTTCCCAAATGCTAATACAATCAACCTGAAAGGCAAACTAAGCGTCCTGCTCAGTGATCACAGAGGCGCTCCCGGAGCTGGGGCGCTGTCCGCTGAGCAGGCCAGAGGCCCTGCTTCCCGCCCAGTCTTCCCGGGGAGGAGCAGCCTGTCAATGAGGTTTGCAGCTGCCTCGTGCAAGGTCAGCAGGCACATCCTGCCACAGACAGCCGGGCAGCGCCCTCACCGACTCTGGCCACACGGACCTGGGTCCGCCCCAGGGAAACAGCACATTCTGGAGGAGGCTTAGCCAGGAAACCCACATGGAGCGAGAAAGGAGATATCTGGATAAAGGAGGAACTGCCTAATTCCCAGCGTTTGCTCCTGGGACCCTGTTTGCCGCATCCTGTGGAGCCAGACTGCTTCAGTTCAAACCCTGGCTCCCCCGCTCCGCTTCCTAGGTGTGTAGCCTTGGGTACATTACTTAACCTCGTGCGCCTTACTTTTCTCATTTGTAAAGTGCAGATAATAACAACATCCACCTCCTAGGGTTGTGTGAGGATTTAATGATTTAATAACTATAAAGCACTTAGAGCAATGCCTGGTGCATGGAAAGCACTGTATACACGTCTGCTATTATTATTCATTCTTTCTTAAATCCCTTCCTTCATGCCTGCATTAATTCTTCCACCAATCCATTTATTCCTGCATGCGTGCATTCATGTATCCAACCTGCCTATCTGAACCTCGGATGAGGTCATGTTAAAAATGAATAAATAATAAGGTTTGGTTTGAGAGACCAAGAGCTGCCCCGGGTAGCTGGGGAAGGTATCCTAAATCCCCAATTCCTGAGGCAACGTTCCACACAATCAACAGCTGGATGCCTTCGCTCATGTGGTTGTCTCTCTTTGGATACCTGCCTCCCTCCCTCTTCTCCCCTCAGAAAACTCTTACTCATCCTTCAAGGCTCAGTTCAAAGGGCATCTTTTCTAACTCCCAGGCATAACTATTCTCCATCTCCTCAATGAATGCTTATTTTAATGAGTGAATGAGTGACCGAATGAATAAAGGCTCCCAGTGCTTTGTTCATATTAGTATTATAGCCAGTATCACCTTGTGTTACAATTAGTCATTAGTACTCTCCCTTGTGCCTGGAACACTCTTTCCCCTTCTAGTAGGCCATTCCTATTTGTCACTCAGGTCTTGGTTTGGAAGTCACTTCCTCCAGGAAGCCTTCTTTGACTTACCAGATGGAGTCTTGGAGCATCTCCTGTAAACTCTTGCAGCCCCTGCTCCTCCCCATCACCTCACTGGCCACACTGTGAGATAATTCCTAGTTCATCTGACTGTCACCCCTATGGGACAGCATCTTCTGTGAGGTTAGGGGCCAGGTCAGGCATTCCCAGCACCCAGTAAGGCGTCAGGTACACATGTCCACAGAATGGACAGCAACGCAAAGGGTTGGGCACTGCACAACTGTGGACGGCAGCCCTGCCCTGGAATGGTAAATTCTATTAACGGTAAATAGATGGTGGCAAAGCCTAGCACTCCAGGTCCCTGTGCCTGGTGTTTCTCCCCTGCTGCTCCAGGCCCCTTCTGGGTGCCGCAGAGGTGTTGCGGCTTCTCTCCTCCTCCTCTGTCAGGAGGTTTTCTGTGTTTGTGAACCTCTCAGTGCACCTGGAGAGAAGTGGATGGTGGAATGGAATGGGATGGAGAGAGGCGGGTTCCCTGAGCCTGAAAGAAAGGAGGCCGTGGCTCTCACCTTGATAACAGTAAATACTGAGTGTTTTCTGGTGATAACGTAGGCCCTGCCCGAACACCTCCCTCCAGCTCTGACAAAGGGTGCCTGGAGCCCCTCCTTCTCAAAACATTTAGGCACTGCAGGACTCTCCCCACAGAGGGCAGTACAGGGGAGTGGTTAAGAACAGACCACAATGCAAATTCCAACCCACTTCCTACTGGCTGTGTGGCTTTTGGCAGGTTGCTCAGCCTTTCTGAGCTTCATTCTCTCACCTGTTTAAGGATCATACCTCACAGGAAAAATGTGAGAATTAAATGAAATGGCACATGTAATATGCCCAGCCCAGAGTAAATGTTCCACGAGTGTTTGCTAAGATTATTATTGTTGTTGTTATTAATCATCTTGTCAGAATCAGATGGGAGCTCAGAACAGATGCGTAATGTGGTGTTGATCTATCCCCAACTCAATGCAGTCCCTCATTGAGTCCTGGAGGCAAATGACGGTTTGTCAGAATCACAATCTGGCAGCAGAACCAGAACCTTCCCATCAGTGTTCTCCCCACCACGTTGTCAGTGAAATGTCACTTACTTCATTCCTTTCCTCAGCGTCTGGAGGATACATATGCAGTGGAGGGTGAGACGGGACACTGGATTGAAATTCTGCGTTTAGCACCTAGCAGCCATGTGAACTTGGGTGAGTTACCCTCTCTGACCTTCGGTTTCCTCATCTATAAGATGGGAATAATCATAATAATTCCTGCCTTAGTGCGAAGCATCAGTAGATTATCAGAAGTTAATCAGGAAGTTCAAGGAGAGTACTCAGTACACTGTCTGGCACAGAGTAATAACTGTTCATTATTATTATTATTTTATTAGTAAGTCTTAGGGTAGATGGCTGTTGGGGGAGGGAGCATTTAAACTGTGTCCTTGAAGGAGGCTTTTATTCTCCCTGGAAGTCCAGGCTACTGTGCTCCTGACCTGGGCACACCATTCCCATCTCAGGCCTGGGGGCCACCCCCCATGCCCCATTGTGCGATTCCTCCCCACTCCCTTCCATACTGCACCTCGCACTCCACCCAGGCAAGCTGTGGCCTGCTTCTACTTTCCTGGTGACCTCACCAGGGGACACTAATCTCAGATGCTTCTTTCTGCGAAATGCAATCCATGTCTGATGACAGAGGGACCCAGGCTCCCCCAGGCTGGGCTGGCTGCTGGGATGGCTCTGTCTCGTAAGGCAGACAGAAACCTCTACTAACCACAGGGGAGCCGGCTGCTGGCTGCCTTCTGTGTGCTCTGCTCTACCTGTCTGCAGCCTGAGCCGCTGGCTGGTTCTTGAGGACGGGCAACTGACCTGGGTTTTGTTCCTAAGCTGGCATCACTGCCCTCATTCCAGTGTCATCCAAAGAGCTATTTGTCCCCCTATGTCCCAGAGCAACCTAGATGTCTGGGGGCCCCTCTACTCTGTTGTACCCGGGAGCTGTGGGATTCTGGGGAGGGGAGAACCCCTGGCCCCATCCCGCCCTCGCATCTCCCACCAGCTTCTTTTCTGGGAGCAGATCTGCAGGGCCCCCACCTCCAGGTGCCCAGAGGCCTGAGGAGTTGTCGAAACCACTGAACCTGACATGTATAATCATAGGAGATGCCAGCCGTCTCCTCCAGATGCGGACTAAAAATACAGAGGAGCAAGGGCCCTTGGTAATGGAGACTTTAAGAGCCTGTGACATGCGGCAATGGCTGCGCGGTCGCTAATGAGCTCTGAGCCGGTCGATGCCTGGGCCGGGAGTGAGCGCGTGGGCTGGGAGCAGGGATGGGGGTGTCACTCAGCATTTGTCCATCCTGGCTTAGAAACCTGGAACGCTGGTGTGCGCCAGGGACTTGGGGACCAGCTTGAGTGACCCCTGGACGATCAGATGGGGAGACTGAGGCCAAGTGACAGGAGGTAGGAAGACATCCAGGGCCCCCAGCCACACACCCCAGAGCTCAGCACACAACCTGCACTGGGACAAATGGGTGACGACTGACCAACTGAGTAAACAATTGAATGAGTGAATGAATAAATATCTTCCTCACTGCAATGTGAGCTCCCCAATGACGGGGACTGTAACTTAGTCCCCTGTCCCTCTAGGAGCGCCTGGCACAGAGTAGGCACTCAGACACTGCTTGCTGGCTGAATGAACACGTGATCTGCTTCTTCATCTACCCTCTTCCTGAGTGCAGAGAGAAGGAAGCCTGTGCAAACTGTTCCTGGGGTCTCTTTCCATGGGTCCTGCCGCTCAAAAAGCCAAGGTGTAGTCCCACCTACCAGAGAGAAAAACCACCACGACACAGCAGACGTCTCTTAAACACCCTCCTAAGAACGTGGCACAGATTATCTCACTTAGTCTTCATGTCAACCTTATGAGTTAAACGCCATGTTTACACGCATTTTGCACAGGAGGAAGCTGAAGGGCTCAGAGGGGTTGTGTGACTTGCCCTGGGTCACGCCTCGAGGAATAACTGGGGCCAGGATTCAAACCGGACCAGCCTGCCCCCCTCCCTCCTGAACCACTGTGCTACCCTGCCTCCCCTAAAGTACAGCAGGAGAGGAGAGGAGAATTGCGGGCCAGAGAGAGCCAGCAGCGTGGAGGCAAAAAAATACCTCCAGGGCTCATAAAGTGTTTGATAAATTCCAGGAGAAGAATAGGAAGAAATAATGAGCATTTGTCAGAGTCTTTTATAGCATATAATACGCTTTCCCCTGCATTCTCTCATGTGATCTTCACCACAGGCCTGGGAGGAAGGTATTATCATTATCTACATTTTACTGGGGAGGAAAGGAAGGCTCCCACGCATCCCTGCTCAGGCTGGGCAGGCTGCATACCTTTGGGGGTCTGGGGAGACGGTGATGTGGTGATGGGGACTTGCTTCCCATCTCCTGGACGTTGTCATAAACCCTTCCCAAACTGTCACTGGCTCAAAGGCTAAATCCAGGCTGAGGCCCATGACATTTCTGAGCTCCCTATCACCACAGGAGAAAGGCCAGAAGAGGGCAGAGGGCGGACCAAATGCCACCTCCGCCAAGGAGCCTGCCTGGACCTGCCCAGGCCTGCAGGCCTCCGGGAATCTCACTCTTCTCTGAGCTGTTCATCGCCTCCATTTCTTTGGCAGCCCCTCCCAAAGTAGGGCCGAGCTTGCTATTTCTGCGTCATCACAATAGGTATTAGCCAACAAATAGTTACTCTCAGGTGGTGGGAAAGTAAACACCTGTGCAAGTTTGCTGGTGCACTGGTATGTGATGGTTTCAGGGCTGAAAGTATGTGTGGAATGAAGCCAGAGGCCCTCACCCTCTCTTTGCCCCTCTGGCTCCCCAGCTCCTCTGTCAGCTTCTCAACCATCAGAGCTTGTGGCCGAGGCTGGGCACAAAATGGGTGTGGTGACACCTTTTCTGAGGCTCCGCATGAGAAATGAAATTCAGATATAACATGATGGCGGGCTGGTGTAGGGTTCCTGTCCTACGCCCAGTCACTGTGCTCCAAAGTGAATGAGGGTGTCAGGCAGTGACTGCCCTGTGATTAGTTGGAACTCCCTCAGCTCAGTATAGGGTCAGTTGCGTTCAGCATAAGTCATCATCATTACTTTTTGTGCCAGTTCAGATGGATGGAAAAAAAATATTGTTTCTCACCAACGCTACAAAAATGAGAACCCAGGGGCTTCCCTGGTGGCACAGTGGTTAAGAATCCACCTGCCAATGCAGGGAACACGGGTTCAAGTCCTGGTCTGGGAAGATCCCACATGCCACGGAGCAACTAAGCCCGTGTGCCACAACTACTGAAGCCTGCCTGCCTAGAGCCCGCACTCTGCAACAAGAGAAGCCACTGCAACGAGAAGGCCGCACACCACAACCAAGAGTAGCCCCCGCTCGCCGCAACTAGAGAAAGCCCACGCACAGCAACAAAGACCCAACACGGCCAAAAATAAATAAATAAAATTTTAAAAAATAAATGAGAACCGAGGTTTTATGCGATTGAATTTCTTGGACCCCGGTTAATGCATATGGTAGAGTTTTACAGTCCTTGTGATTGAAAGGGGGAGCCAGAGCAGGAACGTGCCTGAGCAGGAGGCAGGCAGACGGTCCACAAACATATATGGAGCCCCTGCTGCGTGCCCCGCACTGTGCTAGGCTTGGAGGACACAGTGGTGAACCAGGTAGACACTCCCTGTTGTCAGGAGTTTCCAGTCCAGTGGGGGACGGGCAAGCAAACTTCACAGGGCAGTAGGTGCTCCTAGGGGTGGGGAGGGGGAGGGTGTTTCGTGTACCGAGAGCATGAAAGCCCACAGAAAGCTCCTGACATAATTAAGGAAACAGAAGACCTCTGGGAAGGGGTTGAACCTGGGCTGAGTCCTAAAGGATGTGTCGTGATAATGAACGCCTGACCTGGAACCTGGGCTCTGCTACTTCTAGGGGGTGACCTTGGGCAAGTCACTTGAACACCCTGTGCCTTGGTTTCCTCATGTACAAAATAGGGATAATAACGGTAACACTTACCCCATGCGGTTGTGAGGATCAAGTGAGTTCACACATATAAAGCACTTAGAATAGTGCCCAGCAAATGGTTAGCATCTCCCACATGTCAACTATGATTATTTTTACCTCTCAGGTTGTTGTGAGGATGAAATAAGATAACACTGAAGCACTCAGCGCAGAGAGTAAGTGTCAGCTGCTATTATTTTTGTTATTAAGTAGGCACTTGCCAATGCTGGCCAGGTGGAAAGAGGGCCAAGGAGAAGAGGAATCCAAGGCGGACACAACAGCATATGCAAAGAGAGGCCTGGAGGCCACAGAAAGCCCGGTGCATTTGGCAAAGTTTAGACATTCAATTAGACTGGCACATAGCTAGCTTCCAGGAGTGAGGCAGGACCGGGCTGGAGAGGTAGAGGTAGGGGCTGGATGGGGAGGTGTTGGGAATACTGAGCCTCCCGCCCCTTACTGACAGCCCAGCTGAGAGTGCCTAGGCGTTAAAGGCTTGCCTGGGATGGGGGGCTGCTCGGCTCCATCCCCCACCCTGCCCAGTGCCACTCTGCGTGGAGCTGCCGGCTGTCAATTAGGCAGCCTCAGTGCAAGAGGCTCTCTTTCCTCATGCAATACATGTCACATCCGGGAACGATCAAAACAGCTTTGCTTTGGCAAAACGTCTTGTGCTGCGTGTTTGTTCTTTGGTGTCTGAGTGTAACTCCTGTTCTTCCTGAGACACCTGTGATTTGCTGGTCCCTGACAGCCATTACCTGCTTATAGTCTCTGCCTGCCACACACCCCACCTGGTGGCACCACCATTCCTTTCTCTGCCATCCCCAGAGCACTAAATGCCTCTCCAGGCCGCAGGGGTTGAGGCTTGCACGGAATCAGACATAGCTGGCAAGAATGGCCAATTTTAGGGCTTCCCTGGTGGCTCAGTGGTTAAGAATCCACCTGCCAACGCAGGGGACATGGGTTTGAGCCCTGGTCCGGGAAGATCCTACATGCCGCAGAGCAACTAAGCCCGTGCACCACAACTACTGAGCCTGCGCTCTAGAGCCCATGAGCCACAACTACTGAGCCTGCACGCCACAACTACTGAGACTGCACGCCACAACTACTGAAGCCCGCGTGCCTAGAGCCCCTGCTCCACGATAAGAGGAGCCACCACAGTGAGAAGCCTGTGCACCACCACAACGAAGAGTAGCTCCCACCTGCTGCAACTAGAGAAAGCCCGTGTGCAACAAAGCCAAAAAAAAAAAGAATGGCCAATTTTAGTAATCACCTCTGCTATTGGGGAATACCTACTGTGTGCCGGGTGCTTTAAATGCCTTATTACTCTGCCCAACAACTCCACAGTTCAGGTTTATTATCTTCATTTAACTGAGGCACAGTAAAGCTAAGAAACTGGCCCAAGTCCACCCAGTTGATAAGAGTCCAAGGCAGCATTTGAACCCAGATCTCTTGGCCGCCACAGCCTGCACACCTGCTGTGACACCAGGCTGCCTCTCTCCAGCTCACTTCCTCCACAGCCAGCTGCTTCTGAAAGGACGGTCTTGAGGATGGCTGGATTCAACATAGGCAGGAGATCAACAGATGAGAAGTCAGCTCCTCTGGCCACAGGGCCCCTCAGCCCCTGAGGACAGGCCCCCTCGCAGGTAGCAGGCCCCCAGTGCTTGTCTCCAGAGCTCAGGCCCCGACCAGCTCTTCCTGCAGGCAGCCCCTCCCCTGTCTCTTTCAGCTCCTGGACCCATCCGTTGGCCTCCACCATCTACCCACCAAATCTCCCTTTGAGTTCATACGTGTCAAGCATTCAATTCAAGCTAACTGTTGTTAGTATTATAATGGGTGCAATCATAGCCTTATGTAAGGCTTGAGAGCCCTGCCTTTTCCCCCTTTCCAGGACCAAAGGAGGTACAGGTGCTCCATTTTGTGATAAGCTCCTTGAGGGCAGAGCCCTGTCTGATTCACCTTTATTTTCGCAGTGCCTTGAACCACAGTAGGTACTCAGAAAGTATTTGTTGAATAGTCATCTCCACAGCTGCTATAATTGAGCTGCCCTGAGCATTTCACTTACATGACCCCGTTTAGTTGTGATAGGAACCATATAAAGTGGGTATTATCTTCCCCTCAGATGAGGAAACGGAGGCTCTGAAAGATGGAGCGATGCGTCATCAACCACCGTTAGGAGGTGGTGGAGCCAGGATTCAAAGCTCAGGGCTGCCGGGCCCCAAGCCCACCTTTCCTACCCTCTATCCTCTACTCTCTGTTAATGTAATCAGTCAATGAATAGTCAGTCAGTGAGTGAATGGAGGAGTCTCACGTGCCCTCTGCAGTTAGCTGCACCTGGCCTGAGCCCTCCCACCATCTCCTAGGACACTGGAGTCCCTGCCCATCCTGCCCCTCCCCTGGCCATGGGCTCAGAGCAAAGCCTCTTCCAACAAGGCTTATTATTTCTAATCTTAGGAGAGAAGCCTCAGTTCAAAGGCATTTCAATTCCATTGGAGACATGGAACACTTGGCCCCTCTGACCCCCTTCTACCCCTACCTCCTCCTCCACCTGGCGCCAATAACACAAGATAAATCTTTCCTCAGAAATATAATAGTTGTTCTTCCTCTTCCCGTTGAAGTCTCTGCCAGGTAATTAGCATACGCTGACACCCTGATAGATGAAAAGAAAGGCATGAGATAATTCCCTTTTTCTTTAACCATTATAGTATGAAGCAGCCTTTCAGTTTGCCAGTTACCCCATCCAGCATTCCTGAACGCAGCCCACTGTGTGATATGTTATTCTAGCTGATCCTACCATCTCCGGTAATCATCACCAACCCCAGGTCACGCTTGAGAGAGCAAATTCTCCCTCTTCACACTGACACCTCTCTAGTAGGAGGGGCAGCCAGGGTTCAGATGGTCTGGAAATTGTAGGGATGATGCCATCACACTTGGTTGGGCACCCCCAGCTGGCAGCCTGAGGCCTCTTCCAAGGGCCTCCAGGGGCACTTTCAGAATCCTTCCCCTCTTCCTCTTTCCTGCTCCCCAAAGAAGCTGGCCTTTGACCAGGGCTCTGGAATCCCTGCATTTGATGATGCAGCAGGAGGTTCAGCTTGCAACTGGTGGTCTTTCTTTCTCCTCACCGACAAACACACACACACACACACACACACACACACACACACACACACACTCACTCTCTGGGCTCATGGGCCTGGCATCTTGGGGTGGTGCCCAGCCTCTTTAGAGGGACTGTTCCTCCATGGTCATATGTATGTTTACATGTATATGATTTTCTCTTTGTCCTTTTTGGGGGGTGAGGGATAGGAGAATGAATTCACTTAATTCATTTTACTAAATGAAATAAATAATTTATTAACTGTTTATTAAGTGTTTACTATGTGCCAGGCAGACAGGGATGAACAAGACAGGTTAGAGCCCCCGCCTCATGGAGTTTATAATTCAGTCCAAGGAAGCACACAAGGAATTATTAATAAACCAGTAAAAGGTATAATTTCAGATGGTGATACATGCTGTTTAGGGAAACAAAACAAAACAAGTGAGGACATAGGGAGGGCATGGGAGGACTCTCTTGAGACAGGATGGCCAGAGAGGGCCTGAGATGTGAACTGACAAATGATGAAGGTGAACAAGCCAGCTGTGTATGAGCTCGGGGGAAACATTCCTGGAAGTGGGAACAAATACTCACCACTCACAAACCGGTCTGAGAATGCGTCATCCTGCAGCTGGGACCGTCACTTTGGAGGGGTCTGTCCCACCCTGACGCAGTCTGACTTTCCCTGGGACCGCAGAGGGTGGGGCAGGGTTGGGCGAGCAGCTTGCTCCTCCGTTGGGAGATGGTGAGAAATAGCTACCTGGGTCTACCAGTCACCCAGGCCACCCGCAAGGCTGGGGACCAGGCACCCCACACCTGAGCAGAAACCGAAAGCAGGTCAACTCTATCATCCTCCCAAAGGCTGCCCAAAGAAATCTAGTAGCCCCCCTGCCTCAACCCTCTTCCACTCCAGGCAGGAGGCTCAGCTGCCCCTACCTTCCCCTCCCCTGTTTGCCCACTGGCTCTGCCTTTTGGATGGGACAGGCTCCTGACACCCTCACACTGGGCCCAGGGGCTGGGGGCTGGGGAATGAGAGCCTGCCAGCTGCCTGCATCAGCACAGACACTACTCTTGTCAGCCAGCTAAGAGAAAGTAAGAATTTTCTTTAAAGGAAACTCATCTAGCAAAAAGAGGAAAAAATAAAAGAGAAAGAAGTCGGCGGGGGGGTGGGGTGGTGGCGGGGGATGCAGAAGCTGGGAAACAGGTATCCACAGAGCTGGGGTTTTGGACTCAAGAAATTCAAACCTAGCCACAGCTCACTTGGCCTCCTGTGGACTTCACCCCACCACCATCCTGTGGCTCAGGATGCAGGAGGGCCTTGGGACAGCGCTCAGGTTTCCAGGTGACTTGTCAGTCATTCTGTTGGGGGGTGAGGAGCACAGGCCCAGAGCCCAACTGGGCCACGTGGAGCCTCTCCTTCCCCTGCGTCACAGGGGACCTGTTGGCGCTCCCAGCCGCCTCAGCCTCCAAACCTGTCTCCCCACCTCACCCTGTGCCCTCCCCCCATCTATTCCCCATACATGAAAACCAGTGATTCTTTTTAAAAACAGTATATATGAATCAGGTGACATCGTTGATGGATAAAACCCTCTACTGAATAAACACTAGGATGGGCAAGAGAGAAAGGCCTGGATACATGGGATGAACAACATGAACTGCCAGCCAGACCTCCCACCTCCCTTCAGGGAAGGGCCGGGTGCCCCAGGTGCTGGAGTGCCGTGGGCAGACAGCTGCCAGCCCTCAGCCCCTCCAGGGACTGCCTCAGCTGCAGAGAACACGGTTCAAGGCCATGCCCCTTCCTGGGGTCTCCGAATCCTAGAACTGACTGATGTAGGACACAAAGGACAAGCCATCAGCTCAGCTCCGAAGGGCCGTGCCAGCTATAGAGCTCCCGATCAGGTTGGCCAAGGCTGTCCTTGACCTATATCCCAGCTCCGCCTCTCCCTCTGCCCTGGCCAGCCTCCTTCCACAGGTGCTGCTCCCAAACGAACACCTTAATAAAATCTTGCACACTAAAGCAAAATCAAAACCAGAAATAGAAAAATTCCACTGACCTCCCACAGTATTTTCAATAAAAAAATCAATTTTTTTACGAGAGCCAATAGACCTTGCATGCATGCCCTGACCCCAGCCCGCCTTTCTCAGCTCGTGTCACTGAGGTCCTCCCTGGCCACCTTGTCTAAAATGTCAACCTCACATAGCCATTAATTTTTTTTCTCTTTACCATTTATCACTATCTATCATACTATACATATTTTTAAATTTATTTATCCAGTTTATTTTCTGTCTCCCTACTAAAATATAAGCTCTAGGGGGGCAGGAGTTTTGGTCTTTTTGTTCCTACTGTGCCTCCACAGTTTAGCACAGTGTCTGGCACGTAGTAGGTTGTTCAGTGAAATAGTCAATGAATCTCCTACCTACTGCTATCCCACACAGCACCTGGAACATAGTAGGCATGAAATACTTGTAGACCAAACGAGTGAAAGAAAGAATGAAGCTGTGTCCACCAAGTGGGCCTCTCTCCAAAATCCTCCATTTGTTCTCAAGGGCTCCTGCCCCTCCAGTTCCTTAAGTTCTCTTTGGTAACCCCTCCAGGAGCCCAAGGTCACAGGGATCCGGTGACAGAGTTGTATGCCTGTCCCCCACCGCCTGTAAGCCTCTGATCATAGACTCTCTGACCACGGGCTGTGTGGTCAGTGCTAACAAACCAGGGCTCTGGAACCAGACTGCCCGGATTCAAGTTCTGGTCCAACCGCTTATCAATTGGGTGGCCTTAATATCTGTGAGCCTTTCATCTGCAGAGTAAGGAGGATGACTGTGCCCACCTCATGGGGTTCTGGCATGTGCCTACTGGACGCTCGTCCCCTACGACATCCTGAATGCTCAGAGGGCAGGACCAAATATACAAGGTCACAGCTGACCCCTCAGCACTTAATAGGTACACGATAAATGGGAGAAGGAAATTCCGTGTTTCCCACTGTCCATGGCTCCCCAGATGTGCACGAGTGAGCAAAACCGGTGGGACGGCACGGCAGAGGCAGATCCCTAATGGCTGCACTCAGGGGTCTCTGCCCGATCACCCAGGGTTTGCTTTCTCCTTCCTTCGCCTGAGGACTGCCTCTATTCTCTTATTTGGTGGGGAGGAGGAAGTCCAGTGGTGGTCATCCTATGCCCAGGGGTCCCTGCGTACCCCCAGATGACCACGCTACCCTGCAGCTTCTCTGCTCATGGGCCTCTGACCGAACCCCAATCTCTTCTCTGGCACCCCCTCTCCTTACTCCAGGATCCAGCCGAGTCCTCCTCCAAACAGCCTCCGATAGCTCAGGCCACAATATTCTCTCCCCTTCCTGACCACCCACTGCATCTATCGACTGAATCGTGCTTGCTGGTATTTGCTTCCACCTAGGTCTGCATTTGATTAGGTTCTGCCGCAGGTTCCCATCTCACTTGCCTGTTAGATCTCTCCAAATCGACTTTAATAATAATAACCGTAATGCTCCCACACATCTGGGAACCCACTGCGCACTCATACAAAAGGCTTCAATTGCTTTTATCTCTGTTTCCACAACCACCCCAGAAAGGAGAAAGTGGGGATGTAGAATCTTCCCCACTCTGCAAGTAAGGCAACCAAGGCTCAGATAGGCTCACATCAAAAACTCCTCACCCCGACCCATTCCCCTTTCACCAGCTCAGTCACTGGCACCACTGTCCACCAAGATGCCCAAGCCAGAATGGGGGTGACATCACCATGCTTCACCTCATCCCTTCTCTCACAGCCAGACAGTCCCCAAGCCCTGCCCAGGTCACCTAAGTCTCTCCCCCAACCACTCTCCAGCTCTGCCGTCTTGGCCATGTGAGCTGGCCATCCCCTTCCCTAGAGGATTGCAAAGGTCTCCCTCCTCACCTCCATCATCATCCCACCCCACCCCATCCTTCTGTACACTGCATCAGAGTGGTCTTTCTCTGCTGCATACTCATTTATGTATTCATTCATTCACTCATTCAATAGTTTTGAGAGCTTACCCTGGGCCATGCCACTGTTCTAGATGCTGGAGGTTCAGCGATGAACTAAATAAAGCCCTTGTTCTCACGGAGCTTATATTCCAATGGAGAGGTGGGGGACCAATAAGAAATAATCGAGTAAATATATAGCAGCTAGAGAGTGTTAACCTTCATGGAAAGAAAAGAAGCAGAGGGAAACAAGGAAGTGCTTGGGCAGGAGAGAGGCTTGGGATTATACAAGGGAGGGAGGGAAGCAGACTTCTAGAAGAAGTGAGGGAGTGAGCCTCCTTGACACCTGGGGCTGTTCCAAGCAGATGGAACAGCAAGTGCAAAATCCTCGGGTGGGATTGCGCTTGGCAAATTCACGTTTGAGGAAGTGCACAGCGACCAGCAAGGCTAGGGGAGTAAGAGAAGAGGGAGGGGTTTGGCAGGAGGCCACACCTTGCAGGGTTTGTAGGCCATCTTCAAGATTCTGGCTTTGACTCTGAGGGAGATGTGGAGCCATTGGAGGGTTTGAGCAGAGGATCGACATGATTCGTTGGACATTTTAACAGGATCCCGCTAGCTGCTCCATAGAGAACAGACGACAGGGGGACAAGAGTAGAAGCAGGGAGACCAGTTAGGAGGCCACTGCGGCAATGAGGGGAGAGATAATGATGGCCTGGACCAGGGAGGTGTCTGTGGAAGTGGTGAGAAGTGGTCAGGAGTCATATGACTTACAAAGGTAGAGCTGACAATATTCTCTAATGAATTGGATATGGAGTGTGAAAGAGAGGACGCAGGAATGACACCAAGGACGACTGCAGATTTGATCTTGTCACTCCACTACTTCCCCATTGCTCTTTGGTTTGTCCAAACCCCTTAACAGGGATTATAAGGTCCTCATGATCTGAAGCCCCCCTTTACAGAAGAGGAAACTGAGGCCCAGAAAGGTTAAATAGCATGACCAAGGTCACACAGCTAGTAAACAGCAGACTCAGGATTTGAATCCAGGCATCCGATTCCAATGCTCCTTCTTTAACGAGAGACTGAAATTTCAGTTCCACAACCAGCCATGAGCTCATTCCTCTAAACTCTGTGACTCCCAACAGGCGGCTCCACGTGTCGAGAACATTCTCCCTCCCACCACTCACATACCCCTAACCCCCCCGCCCCACCGCCACACACACACACTTTTGTCTGGCTAAATTGCCTTCCTCTGGGAAGCCAGTTAGGGTTAGGCACCCCTGCTCCGAGCAACCACGGCTGCCTGTGCTTGCTGTGTGACAGTCTGCCACGCTGCCTACCTAAGAGCCTGTTTATCTACCTACTAGATGATCTCTGTGTGCACACAGGCCAGTATCCACAGAGCAGGAACGAGGGCCTGGCATCTGTAATTATCTGTGACGGATAAAGGAGACAGAGCTCAGACTCAGACATTCTACCTCTAAGAAGGATGCACTTTGTATCCCCCCTCTAATAAACTCTAGGTCTGTGCCCCTCCACTTTGCCTTCTCACAGCCCCTCCACTGCTACCTACATAGTAGATAATAATAATAGCTGACATTTACTGAGTGCTTACTTTGGACCAGGCACAGTACTAAGCAGTTACATGCACTATCTCTCTTAATCCTCCCAACACATCTATGAGATAAACATGCTTATTATCTCCATTTTACAAGTGAGGTAACTGTGGCTCTCGGAGGTTAAGTAAACTCCCCCAGGGTCAAAAGTACTTGGATGCTAAACTAATAGCTGATGAACTGAACTGATGACATTGGCAGTGACCTGTGCCTGCTTTCTGTGGGTCCACGGCTCTCAGCCCAAGACCTGGCACAGAGTGGACAATCAGCTCAACCAGTGAACAGATCCGCAGCCCAGCTTTCAGGCCACAGAGGAAGACCTCCCTCCTCTCTTCCAGAGCTTCCCTCTCCTCATTCATCTCTCCCTTCACACCCTTAATAAAAGCCCTGAGAGTGACCGACCGAAGGCTGTGATTTCCTCCGGAGAGCAGCACCATTTACGTGGGAACATTCAAACAGGAACAGAATTCTTCCGCGAGGGCATGGGCTTCAGAAGACAGCTGTGGATGGACAGTTGTTGTTGCGGAGGAGGGGGGTGCCCGAGGGATGGGGAACGATCCTTTATTTCCCTCTCAGAGCCTTCACCTTTCATTAAAACAGCCTCCGGATGGGGGTGCAATCAAACATTCATTAGACAAGCAAGGTACATTTAAAAAGAAAACTAACAACGCCCAAACGCGCACGCGCACAGAGCAATCATCTGCGCAATGAAACCAGTCGTTCAGGCGAGAAAAGCAGGCTGTGAGCCTCCGCACGATGCTCCCGGGGCCCTGGGTCTACCCCTGGTGACCGTGGCTCCCTCCCTGGCTGCGTGCCCGCCGCGGTCCCTTGGCTGTCTGCCCCTAAGCTACGACCCTGGGATATGTCACCTGTGGGATACTGCACGTGCGGAGCAGTCCGTACCCCCACCAGCGGGTCTGACACAAGGGGGTCC
Organism: Orcinus orca; assembly: GCF_937001465.1. Classification (NCBI taxonomy): domain Eukaryota; kingdom Metazoa; phylum Chordata; class Mammalia; order Artiodactyla; family Delphinidae; genus Orcinus; species Orcinus orca. The sequence goes on from NC_064561.1 coordinate 67,045,701, forward strand.
TTCCTGATGCTCCCACCTCGACAGGTTTGCCCACCGGCCTCAGACGCACAGAGTTCTCACTTGCATCTGTTCGCACATCCTGACCCGAGGCTCAGACCTTGGCCCCGGGGGTCGTCTTCACAGAGCAGTGGCATTTCCCCAAAGCCCGGTGGTTGGGGGAGTGGGGGATGAAAGGCAGTTGTCCGGAGGCCTCGGCTCTCCTCCCCTCAATCACGACCGGCTTCCCGCAGGAGACGGCGGCGGAGCCCGGAACGGGGCAAGGAAGTGGCTCGACAGATGGGGAGTGGGAGGCTCTTCCCAGCATATGGGGCTGCGTGGGCGTAAGGAGTCTGGGCCGGGCATGGGGGAGGGGGCACAGGGCTGCGGAGACGGTCCCCGGAGTCGGGACCCGCACTGGAGTGGGGGTGGGCGTGTGAACTGGACGGAGAGGGGAGGAGGTAACTCCTTAAAGGTGGGGGCGGGGGAGTGGGGGAGGCCTTGGATGCGCTCATCCCAGAGCCTTCGGAGTGCGCAGCACGCCGAGCGCCTTGCACAAGAGCGCCCCCTGATGGCGCTTCTCACGTCAGACACGGTTTCCATTTTCTTCTCTTATCAGTTTAACAAAATCCTTCACGGAGAGCTCCTTCGGAGCAAGGCGCTCGGCTGAGATCTTTGGAGGATCCTACCATGTCCATTTTTCAACTAGGAGAATGGAGACCCAGCGAGGTTATACCGCTAGACCTGGGCGGCAGGAGGCATTATTCCAACCCGTGCACTCATTCATTTCACAGTCATTAAGACGTCCCTCCTGTGTGCTGGGGGCTAGGGATACTGCAGTACACAAGACCAACGGGTCCCTGGCCTCGTGGGGCTTATGGTCTAGGTGAGGAGACAGTACACAAGTGAACAAATAAAGGAGCAAGATAATTTCAGTGTGCAGAGGAAATAAACCAGGGTGTGGAGCTAGGCAGCAACTGTTCTCGGCTTCCCCCAGCTGGCCTCCTCCTCACTGCTCCATGGGGGACAGGGATTTGTCAGCCGTGGCTTCTAGGCAGCAGCAAAGGAAGGTGGCTCTGGGGGTGAAACTAAGGTGCAGGGGTGTGCAGATTCCCAAGGCCAGGAGCTGCTCCCCTCCCTGGCACCCCCTCCCACGTGCCACCACCAGCACCTGCAGCCCAGGCTCTCCCACTGTGGCCAGCAGGCTGAATTATCTTCTCATCTCAACCCGAAGAGTTTTTAATCTGTCCTTACACAGGAGCCTGGCTGCCTGCGCCAGGATTATTACTGAGTTCTCTGCACATCGCTCCTGCCTCCCCTGGCTGTTCTGACCAAGTGAGGCTCTGAGATGGAGGCTGGAGGAGTCTCTGCTCCAGAAAGATCTAGGGGAGATCCAGTGCTTGCTGTGGGCAGGGCCCTGAAGCATTCAGGAAGCAGATGCTCAGGAGTTCAGGGGCACTGTCACGCAAGATGGGGTGCAGCCAGGGTGTAGAGGTGTGGGGAGGAAGGGGCAAAGTTCACCATTGGAGCTCAGGAGACGGGGCTGTTCCTGTAGTACCAGGTGACTTGGCAGCTCCAAGGGGAGAGATGAAAGGAGGCAGGAGAGGCTGGGACGGCCTAGGAAGGGACAGGAGATCAGGAGAACAGGGTTCCGGTCCCATCTCTGCTACTTACAAGCCATATGCCCTTGGGCAATTATTTTTTCTGTAAAATGGAGGTGAGGAAAATATTCTGATAACATTTAATGAGGTGGTGTACGCACACGGTATTCCCACAGTAAACACACGGTCGTGTCAGCTGTGGTTATTAATATCATTATCCGTAAAATGGGAGTAGGAGTGCTGGCTCTGCTTCCTGGACAGATCTCTTGTGAAACTCAAGTGGACAGAGGCACCAGGCACACATGAAGACTATTGTTGATCTGCGGCCAGCTCACCGAGGCTAGTAAAGGTGTGAGGAGGTGTGAGGCAGACACACGCAGTCAGTCGCTTCCGCGTTGGGTCAGTGACAGACACACGCTGACAGGTGCTTATTAGACATGCAGCCTGGATAACCGCATCCCCACGCCGCACCCTGCCTTCACACCAGGCCTAATAGCAGGCACTGTGGAACGGAAGCTCCCACACGCGACTTCGTGTCTGCCCTGGTGCCAGTGGGTACTTGAGAGTGGACTTTCAAGTACGCAAATCTGAGCGTCTCAATCATTGCCCTGGGATAAGCCCCCGATGCCCTCCGTGGTCTGGGTATGTCTTCTGTTCCCGCCTTGCCGCTCACCTCTCCCTAGCACACTGAGCTCCTTAGGGCTCCTATTGTATACTTGGCCTCTCTTATCTCTTCCCCCACACATGCAGTTCCTTCTTCCTGGGACACTTTTCCCTTCAGACTCCAACCCCCGATAACAGAGACTTGGTCTATGGGTTTATCCAAAGTGGATGATCAGTAACTATTGGTTGAATTGAATTGAATCCACCCTCATCCCAGCTGACTCCTTCCGGCCTCAGCTCAAACCTCAATTCTCAGGAAGAGCCTTGCTGCTGCGGAGGCTGGATAAAGCCTCAGAAAACCACCTGTACCTCCCCTGGGAAGTGGACTAAACTCCACAAGGGCAGGGACAGCTCTTTCTCGTTTACTTTTCTGTCTTCAGTTACCCAGCATGTAGCAGGTGCTCAGGAAATATTTTGAATGAGCAAATAAATGGATGGATGGTACCAGGACACCCTGCTTCCTGTTTTAGTCCCTCCCATTCACCCTCCTTCCCCATCTTCAGAGGAATGACTTCCGTATCTCAGGGCCAGGTCTTTATTCTCCAGCCCCTTTTCCTTCTGTCTCCTTCTTCCATACCCATTCACTTCTAGGCCACGCCCTGGCGCCTGGGCACACCCCTCTGGCTGGGCCCTCTCAGCTTTGGGAGCCCCTCCCTGATGAAGGGTAGGGTCTGCTCTGAGCTCCTGGGGCAGGCCTGTCCCTGGGCGCTCTGAGCCCACCTCCCTTCCCCGCTCCAGAGATCACGGCTGTGAGCCTGCAGACACAGTGAGGCTGGGCGCCTCTCTCCCCTCACCAGCCAGCCCCGCCTAGCAAATGCCGAGTCATCGGCTGCCGCTCGTCTCCAGCTCCTCCAGCCTGAGGAGCTGCCAGGAGCAAACCCAGAAGAGCCGCCCCTGGCAGCATCTGAAGCACTTCACACCTGGAGCCAAGGAACCTCTGCTCCCTTTGTGCAGACTCCCACTTCTGCAAGGTAGGTGGAGGCCCAAAGCTGGGTGGGACCACTGACCCATCTCAGTGCCGCCTCCCCACCCCAACCTTCGCTGCCAAGGGCCTCTGGACACACGCTGACCACCGGCCTCAATTTCTCCACGGGGCCCTTTCCATGAAGGAGCTACCAAGGGAACTGCGCCAAAGCTTTGGTGCCTGTGAATGCAGACTAATAATTAAGCCCCTACAAACTGCCTATAGATGAACAATCCCTGCATTTGTACAGCCCTGCACAAATTTCACAGCCTTTTCACATATATTATCTCACATGATCTCCCACAATAATCCTATTGGGTAGTTACTGGGAAGAAAATTAATGTCCTTATTTTGTAGAGGAGGAAACCAAGACTCAGAGAGGGAAGAGTCTTGTCCGAGGTCACACAGCTTGTGGGGGGCCAGGGTCGGGCCCAGGACACAGGTTCCTAAGAGTCCGTGGCTCATAATTATCCCCTTGCCCGGGATCCTGGAGTAGCCTCTACAGCACAAACCCTCTCAGCTCTCCTGCCCACGTTATAGGTGAGGTGGCCAAAACTTAGAGAAGTTAAGTAATAGCCTAAAGTCACACAGGCTCTTCAGATCCAGGACACAATGCTCGTCAGTTTGACCAATCTGACTTTAGTCCCTATCCTTAGGCTCCTTCTGGCTTAACTGAGGCTCCTTCTCAGACCCCAAACCTTCAGAACCTCTTCCTTGAAGTCTGGGACTATTAGAGAACTCCCTCTTCCACGGCTCTCTGCACTCCCACGTCCTCATTCACTCACACGTTCATTTGACAAACATCCACCGAGGCCCTTCTCTGTGCCTGGCATTATGAATACCACAGTGGACAGTGGGCCAATCTCCTGCTCTGGAGGAGTTAGCCCAGGCCGGGGAAACCCGGGAAGGCTTCCTGGAGGAAGGGGCACCCAAGATGAATCGTGAAATATGACTAGGGGGCAGGCAGCGGAGAGAGAAGGAAGAATGTGCCAAGCAGAAAGAGCCAGAGGTTAAGAGAGAGCAGCACCTGTTCAGAGATGCCATAGGTGAGGGGGTTTGGCTGGAGGAGAGAAGAGAAGTAAAGCTCATACAGTGCTGAAGAGGGGCATGTGGCAGGGTCGTCATCCTGCCAGGCCTGTGTTAAGGATGCTGTGGAGGCTGTGTAGAGGGTGGGGCTGGCACTGGGGACACCGTGTTCCCAGTCCTTTCTTGTCCAGGACCCTTGGAGCCAGCCTTGCAGACTGTGGGGATGTGGGAGGGGCCTTCCAGGGCACTCTTGGCTGAGCTTGGGGGAGACTTTGGAGGCCAGGGGTGGGGGGTGGTTTGTGGATGGGGTAAGATGTGAGAGCCAAATCTTCCCACCAGTGGTCCCCAGTGAGGTACCCGTTTGCGAGCAAGCAGAAGGAAGGGCATTCTAGGCAATGGGAACACCATGTGCAGAGGCCCAGAGGCAAAAGAGAGCAAAGCCAGCTGTGGAGCTAGAGCCGTTCAATATGGCTGAAGAGGGGCTCTGAGCTGGGTGGAGCCCCTACTGTGAGTAGGAGTGAACTCTGACTTTAATGGGTGAGAGTCCGGGGTTCTGCAGATGGAACACTGCAGGTTCCAGCCCCAGCTCCTACTACCCAGGTGTCCTGGGGCAAATTATGTCATTTCTCTGGTTCTCAGTTTTCTCCTCTATAAAATGGGATTGTTGTGAGGATTATACAAAACAATACACGAAACACAGCATATAATAAACACTTAATAAGTGCAACCTATGTTATTATCGCTCTCATTAGTATTAGCAGTTTGCAGTGAGAAATCCAAAGTGGAGTACCATGTTGTAGGGGAGGAATCTCATTTTAAAAAGTAAAAACAAGTTGCAACATGTGCTTATCTGTAATCTCCACATTCACAGATATGTGTGAAATTTAATCTGCAACTGTTTTCTCACCGTGTCATCTCATCCCAAATCAAATGATGATGTTGGATGTTGGATGTTGTCACAGGAATAGTAGGGGCATCACAGCAAATGGTAACAGGCTTGAGGCTGGGAGTGGGTGCAGGGGAGGGGAGGGGGCCTCTCTCAGTCCCCGGAGGGGTGACAAGCGCATGTTTCTGAGCTGGGATGGTGGGGGACACTTTGAGGACTGGGAATGAATCTACCTGCCCCAGTTAGGGTGAGAGAATCAGCCACACTTTTCTGGAGTGAAGGCTGCGAGAGGCGTCTGGGACACGGCCCCTGCCTCCAGAAGTTTATCATTTTGTAGAGTTATGAATTAATCTCATAGAATCTGCATTGTTTAAGCACGGGGATTGAGATTTTCAGGTGTTAACCGCGAGACCCCATAGCTCCAACATGGTCAGACAGGCCAACGAGGACCAGAGTCCTGCCTGGTTGGAATCCTGCCTCCATCTGTGCACCCATGAGCCTTAGACAAGCTACTTGTCTAGGTTTTGGTTTCCTTCCCTATACAACTGAACCAATAATTAGACCTACCTCAAGGTTTGTGTTAAGATTCAAAGAAATAACGCCTGTACAGTGCTTGACATGGGGCCTCCCACGTGATCAGGGCTCAAAACCTAGCAGTGGTAATTGCTGATGTGATGTGGTCATTGCCAATATGATGTGCTTCTCCTTCTGGGAAGCTTGATGACCAATCTTGGAGCTCCAGGTAGACTGCCCATGGAGAGGGGCAACAGGAACCTCTAACAGCAACTGGGGAACAAACTGGGCCTTGGCCTCAGCAGTGAGAACAGGGAAGGAGGTCAAATCAGCCACAGGGCTGGCTGGACAAGGACCTCTAACCAGCACACGGGGTGCAGAGCCTGGGGCAGGGCGATGTCTGCATCGGGAGCGCTGATCTACGTCTTGGTGGAGGTAGGGAGCAAGGCCAATCATTTTCCAGGCCTTCTGAAATTCAGGAACATGAAGTTTTAAAAAACAGCACACACACAAAGAAATGGTTTCTTGCAGCTGTTTTGGCATTTGGGGAGTAATTTACCAACTTGGAGTTCAACTTAATGAAGTCGGGGGTAGGCAGCTTCCATGGGAGTTCTGCTTCCTAGCAATCTGTGTTCGCCCGGCCGGCAAAGAGGGCTGAGCGGGTGGTCGGTGGGGAGCATTAACAGTAACATGTTGTGTATTTGTCATCAGAATGGAGCCCCCAGGCACTGGGGTAGTGCCCATGGCTGCCCAATGATGCATTTGTCATGTGGCCACTGACACAATCAATTGACCCCCTTACACACCGGTGTTTACTAGCCATTGTACAAATATTTCACCCCTCCCCGGCTGACACGTAATCTCTTCTTTGCTGCCTCTGACAAATGAACATTTCTCTGTAGACTCTTAAATGAGTATGTGTCACAGCTATGTCACTGATTAATTTTTTTACCACCACGAACAACGATGCATAGAAATGTAACTTATATTCATTTCCCGGCTTGAGCCTAGCTGTCTAAAAAATTCCACCAGCAGATACGCCTGACAGACAGCTATCCTAGCGCTTGGGCGTGCTGACATGTGGTTGTGTGAGTGCCAGCTTGTTAATTACGGGCTTTCTCTTCCGGCCTGGCTGCGGAGTAACCAGCCACAAGGACCTTACTCACTGTCGGGGCCGGGAAGGGCCTGCTGCAGAAGGCTCCGGGGGCTGGCTCCCCAGCCCAGCCTAACCACACACATTTTTTTCCTCCAAGCATTGGCCACATTTGCCTCCGGGCCTTGGTTTGGGAATGCCCCTGAAGTCACCCTGGTAACACTCATTGCCACCTTGAACTCTTCACCCACTGATCTGTGAGATCATGAGGTTAGGGACTGGGTCTTATTTGCTGAGCACAGGGTGGATGCTCCCCAAATATTTGCAGACGTCAAATGAGCCATGGTGTAATTATTGAACAATGTACCAGACACTTGACACGTATTGTTCATTTCACCTTTTCAGTGAATATTCTTGGAACCCCTACTATGCAGACCTGAAGACCTGGGGCCAGAGGAAAAGGTGACCATTGCTTGGAGAAAAAAATGGAGTGCGTGGTTAGACTGTGGTGGGAAGCCTCTCCCGGGAGTCTTCAGAAGCTGCCATTCCTGGGCCCAACAGTGATTAGGGTCCCTGTGATGGTTACTTGGCCGCTGGGCCAAAATGAAGTTCAGGTTCTAGTGGTGCAGGACTAGAGGTTCTCGGAGTAGGCACTATTTGTACCCTGGTTTGCAGCTGAGAAAACTAAAGGGCAGTTCTTGCCACTGGAGTCTGGCTAAGAGCCTGTGTCATCGATACCAGAGCCTGCACACCTAACCATCCTCTGTCAATCTCCCCACACCCACAATCCTTTCCTGGGGCTGCCTTAGTGTCCCCCCACTGCAGCTCACCTCCCCGCCTGTCCTTTCCTCTCCTTTACATTTTCCTCTTCCTGGCAGATTCCAGACTCACCTTGGGCTTCAGAGCCGACTCAGCATCCCTGCCCCAACCCCGACCCTGTCCATCTGCTGCTTCCCCCTCCCTACCCACCCACCCACTGGCACGGGACTGAGCCTGCAGCAGGTGTCTAGGCTGCTCCACCCCACCCCCTACCTCCATGCACCTGTGTCCCATGCACCTGTGTGCCTTCTCTCATGTCATGTAACCACTGGCTGGGAGCCAAGTCCACGACACCTGGGGGCACTTCCGATAGATTAACTAACTCACACCAGCTCCACTGTCGCCCGCAAGGCTCTCAAGAGACTGACCTGAGGGAATTCCCCGGGCGGTCCAGTGGTTAGGACTCAACATTTTTCACTGCCAGGGGCCCGGGTTCGATCCTGGTTGGGGAACTAAGATCCCACAAGCCTTGCAATGTGGCCAAAAAAAAATTAAAAAGGGAGATTGACCTGAGATATAGGGATCCTTCCCCTGCCTAATGTCGTGTCCCTGGAGTCCACACAAATCAGTCAAAACCACTGATGTATGTAGTAAGGTAGAGAGCCTGGAATGGGAGACAGTCTGAATCCCAGTTTCTCTATTTACCCACTGTGTATCCTTGGGCAAGTCACCCATTTTCTTCTTGTCTTTGACACTGGGGCTGCCGATACCCCTTTCACAGGGCTGTTATAAGGGTAAAAAGAGCTCACGTGAAACAGCACCAGGCATGGTGCCTAGCACACAGTAGGTACACAGTAAATGGCAGACATTTCAAGGAAAGGACTTTCAAGACTCCTTCCCATCTTGACCAATCATCTCCCAGTCAGAGAAGAAAAGCTGATCGAACCCATCTCCTGAGACACACGCAGGTGCCTGTCGATACCCAGCCCACACGGACCTAGGAGGTAGCCCTCTGAGACCCCACGTATCAGGTGGCACTGCCCACCTTCTCCCCTCCTGGCCTGAGTGGTGTGGGAAGAGGGGCAGCTCTAGGGAATGAGATGAAACTGCTGGGGGTGGAGCTTCCCAGAGGATCTGCTCTCACTTTCAATAAGCATCATCCAAAATGATGGCCACATATGAACATTCAGTCCAGGCAGCACTGAATGAAGGACATGTTTATGTGCATTATCCCCCCGAAAAGTCCCCCAAGCCCTCTGAGTTAGGTATGACCGACCTCCTTCTACTGGTAAAGAAATTGAGACCCAAAGAGATTAGGGAAACTATAAAACGTCACACAGAGCCAGGACTCACTTGAACTTGGGTCTACCTCCTTCCCAATCAAATGCTCTTAACTACCACCATATGTCACCTCCTTCCGATCTCCTTCCCCACTAAGCCTACCAAGTGTGCTCCAGGGGGCAGGTACCACCTGCTCGATGATGTCATCCAGGGCCTGTGCTGTGACGTCACAGCCCCAGTGGGCTTGCCTTGCCCCACCTGTGGGGACTTAGTGGTGCTGAGGGCAAGGTCAGGGGAAGGAAAAGCCCAGATGATGCAGTACTGGGTCAGAACCAGGATGACAGCAGGTCCGGGGAGGGGGCTGATGCAAGAGAGGGGCCCACACAACTGGCCCTTCAGTTGCAGGCTTGGCTGTGCCATCCCCCATACATTTCCTTGTTCGAAATGGAGCGTGGAGCCCCGGAAATCAGGACAAAGCACCACCCACAGCTCTGGTCTCGATGACTCAGATTCCACCTCCCACAGCCTCTTCCTGTGTGTGTTTCTGAATGTGTGCGTACCCGAGCGTGCATCCCGCCAGTGCATGAGGCTGTCAGCTGTGTGTGCACGTGTGTGCACATGCACACACAGGGATGAGTCCACATGTTTACCTGTGTCCATCTGCAGACCTATTTCCAAGCCCGAGCCTGCAGAATATGACAACCAGCAGGGTCGGTGATAATCATAACGTTAGTAGCAGACGCACTTCCTCTGTTCAAAGGCACTGTGCTAAGCTCTTTACATGTAGCATCATGTGGAATCCTTACAACAGCCTTATGAGATAGGTACTATCATTATTCCCATTCTACTTATGATGCGACCAAGGCTCAGAGAAGTTACACTACTTTTCCAAGGCCACACAGCCAGGAAATGGTGTAATCTTCAGATGCCAAAGCCTGTGCCCAATAAGATGTGCTTTCCTCCTTGCCCTCTAGGGGGTTTGGAGAGAAGACCCCAAGGGTCCTTTGTATGCAGAAAGCAGCCAGGGTCCCTGAAGGAAAGGGGGCCAGAAGCCAGAGTCTTGGAGGAGAAGGGGGCAAAGAGCACATAGATGCCTGAACAGGAGGGGGCAGGGCAGCTGTCTCTCAGAACAGGTGTTAGAGAAGCTGTGACAGCCACTTAGAACCATAGTGGCAAGCCTCCTTTACATGCCGATTTGCATATATTTGCATGTATTTGCATCACGAAATCCGTGGAATCGGCCTTAATGGTCCCTGCCTCGGAAGACTGGCAGAAGCTAAGAGGGTAGGAGTGACAGGGTGGGCCTGGGGAATTCGGGAAGGGAAGGAGGGAAGAGGCAGTACTGTGGAGGCACTGGGAGGTGCTGGGCACTGCTAAGAGACAGTTTCTAGGGGAAAGCAGGAAGATTCTTCCCCCTGTGTCCTGAGTCCATCTCCTGAGGGCAGCGGGGAAGAGCGGGGTGGAGGTGGGGGGAAGGGAGGGGGGGTGGATTCAGAAATCGGGGAGAGCGGAGTGGGGTGTGGGACCTGAGTCAGGGGGTAGAACTTGACAGGAAGGCCGAGGCTGAGTCGAGAGCCCCCAGCCCCAGGTCCTGGGAAGACTGGCAGGAGGACAGGGGAGGGCCTTGCCCGGCGTGTCCCCGCTGGGCGGCCGCCCACTCGGCCGCTGGAGCTCAGTGGCTCGGTGTTGGGCGCCATCTAGTGGACATATGCGGGAACGCTCCTTCTTCCTGCCTACTCTGGCGCAACACCTTCCTCTGCCTGCCTGAAGAAAATGGGTATCTGCTTTGCCCCTGCGGAGGAAGCACATCGTGTACCACGGTCCTGCAGCCCGCCGTCTGAATGGGCCTGGGAGTTGCGACTTTCCGGAGGATCACCAGCAGGGACCTTCCTACGGGGCTCAGGTCAGGCTAAGATAGGCTAGTATAGCTAAGTGATGAAGAGCTTAGGCCTTAAGGTCAGAAAAACATGGCTGTGCCAGTTACTAGCATTGTGACTTTGGCAAATTAACCTCTGAATCAGTTTCCTCATCCGTCAAAGGGGGGTGATAATAGTTATTTGTGGGACTGAAAGGAGCGAATATATGTTAGGAGCTTATTAGTAGATCAGGATTAGGAAAAGGCAAGTGAGGTGACTGGGATGCAAAATTTAAGGACTTGGGACTTGCAGGACACAGAGACCTCTTTAAGATTTGTGTCCTAGGCCCCACATTCTTTTCCCTCTAGTCCTGGCCTTGCTTATTAGCACATTGCCTTGGCACCGAAGGAGCTACTGTTGGTGTTATTATCACAGCGTTACTGCTGCGAGGATGCTAAGCCTTGGAAGGCAGCCCTACCCCCAAGGCCCAGCAGGCAGTAGCACCCCAGGTCCCATCTGGCCTGGTCTGGCAAGGGTGTGAAGCGCAACTGGAACCCAGAGAGGTGAAGGGTCACTTCCCAGTGAGTCAGGAAGTCACAGGCAGATAGGATCTAGGCGGATATTGGGTCACAAACTTTGTGTGGCCTCTTAGGTTCCCTGTGCCCAACTGATAGACGAGGATGGGGCTCGGGCCTGTTTCACAGAGGGTCAGTGTGATATGTTGGTGAGAGTTGGAAGTGGACTGTGGCCATATTATGGCCCTCTCAGGATGACCCTAAAGGGCATCAGTGAGGGGAAGTCCCACCCAGTGTGCAAAGCTTTGAGCGGTACTCTTGGTCCAAAAGAAGAGATGGACTGAGGTGTGGATATTCCCTGACTCCTGGGAAGCAGTGCGTGTCTTGGCTGGTTGGTCAGGAGCCTGGCATGAACAAGACCAGTGTCAGTGGCAAAGAGGACTAGGGAAAGGTAGATGGACAGACTCCTGGGAGTGGGCACCAAGTGTGCAAACTTCCGGTCTCAGGTAAACACCCCGCAGGGTGTCCACTGCCAGGAGGCTCTGAACCAGGCAAATAGAGTGATTCATCAGGTGGGTGATGTCCACCCCAAATGCCTGCACCATAGCCCTTGAACAGAGCGGTCATGGTGCCAGGGATGGGGATGAAGCGTGGGCCCGACAGCCTGGGCTCCCCTCACCAAGGCTAAGCTGGTCTACCACTCTGCGGGCTCAACCCACCTACTGCGAGACCTACCCTGAGTGCGTGATGACTCTTCCTCAGAAGACCAGCCAAGCCCCTGGTGGCAGGTGGATTGCACTGAGCCCCTTCCTTTCACCCTGGAGGGAACAGTGACTCATCCTTCTTGGAACCAGTGAAGGCTCAGGATTCGGGCTTGTCTTCCCTGTCCACAGAGCCTCTGCAAAGAAGGTACAAAAAAGGGTCATCTAAGACTTTTACACTTGCAGCTCTTACATTTAGGCCTTTGATTGTTTTGGGTTAATTTTTATCTATGGTATGAGGTACTCGTGCGACAGTGATCAGCAGATTCATCTCTCTCACTCCCTTGCACCTCATCACCCACAAGCGGTCAGCCTGGCAGAACAGTGGAGCGGCCTGCTGAATGCTTAGAAGATGCCGGCGGGGGTACACCTGTGGGTTTGGGCCCTGACCTCTTTGACAGGGTATTTGTTTTCAACAGCACTGTGTTCCCTATACCTAGAAATTACACGTCCCAGAGTCAATGTGGCAGTGGAAGTGGCCCATCTCACCCTCAGATTTGCACAACTTTTGCTTCCTGTCCCCCAAACTTTAGGCTGTGCCAGTTAGAGGTCCTAGCTCCCAGGGAGGGAGAACTTATACCAGGGAACTCAGTAATGTTTCCACTAAACTGAAAACTGTGCCTGCCACCTGGCCACCTTAAGCTCCTCATACCAGGGAACCAATAGCCAAAAAGGGCATCACTGTACTGTTCAAGGTCATTGGGACTTCCCTGACGGTCCAGTGGTTAAGACTCCACGCTTCCAACGCAGGGGGCGCGGGTTCGATCCCTGGTCGGGGAACTAAGATCCCACATGCTGTGTGGCGTGGCCAAAAAATTAAAAAATATTAAACAACAACAACAAGGTCATTGATCCTGGTTGCCAGGAGGAACCAGGGCTGTAGCATGTAGATACAGTGAAGGCAGGGCAGGGTAGATCTGGACCCAGTCCGGAGATTCATGGGGCATCTCCTAGAACCTCCTACCCAGTGCTAATTGACAATGGACAGCCTCAACAATGCCAATCCCAAAAGGGCAGACAATCAAAGAATCAGGCCTTTCCAGGATGAAAGTCTGTATGGTCTCATCAGGTTAGTAGCCCAGATCTGCAAAGGGCTACTTGAGGGGAGGCGGGGAAGGAGATAACATCATCAGTTATGGACTCAGGACCAGCTACAGCGGTGGGTCCTGGGCTCGCTTCATTAACCCTCTTGCCTATATCTTCCTTGAGATCCCATCAGGCACTATCTTAAAGGGGATCTGTTGACAGTGGACTGTGCCTCCCTTTGAGGAAAAAGTGATAACTTTGTTCTCACGGAAGAAAAAGGAGGCCCCATGGTGTGGTATGGAAGTCAGGTATAATGGGAGGGCTCTAGGGGATCTCAGTGGCTCGAGCGGTAGGCCGTAGGGAGACACAAAGCTTCCTTCTCAAAGGCCTTAGCTACCTCCTCTCCTTCTGACGCTGCCCCTCCGCTTTCAGGCCTAGACGAAAGACCGCACTGTGCAGTGTGGGATCTGGTTTCCGAGTGCCACCAGGGGCTGGATGACAGAACCCAGAAGTTTGGGGTGCACTGGACGCCCCGGGCTAGGTTGTGGGTGGGAGCTGTGGGCCCCTCCAAGGTGTGACCCTCCTCACAGCCTTCAGCAGAAGCCCCCTACCACACGCTGCGAGCACACCGGCTGAGCCCTGCAGCGCCTCTCTGTGGCCAGTTTGAAGCACAGCCAGGACAGCAGGGCATCATTGCCCCAACTGGCCTTGCAGCTTCCCCGCCCTCATTTCCCTTTGCCTCACCCTCAGTCCCCTGGTTTTCACCTGAATCCTAGCCGCAAGCTCTGCTTCTAGGGGACCTAAGACAAGGGGTGTCTGAGAGCCGTCTCCCCCGTGTGTCCCACTTCGTGGCCACTGCCGGAGCCCGTCTGACCAACCCAGCACTGCTGCCGAAGCCAAAGAAATGAAGACCTCAGTGGGCGGGGTGGGGGGGGGGGGAAGGAACCAGCTAAGGACTTTCCAGATGGGGGACAGAGAGGGTGGGCATCTGAGAGATGAAGGAGGAAGCCCAGAGCAAGAGGGTAGAAAGTTAAGTCCCAGTGAAAGTTGTCTTCTGTAAATGGGTCTATGCAGGGAGCTTTGGGGAGGAAGTGGCTGGAGCCTGGAGGTGAGAAGGGAGGACAGTATTTCCTCCCCACATCAGGTGGCCTCGCAGGGCCAAAGGCAAGTTCCTCTGAGCCCCCTCAGACCTCCATATTCCTGGGTTGGGGAGTGTCTGATTCGCAGATGATGTGGACAGTGAAAACGGCAGGCGTGAGTGAGTGGTGCTGGGGGCAGGAGGAGACGGCATCAGGCAGAAGGCCTGGAGCAGCAAACAGCTCCCTTTTCTAGTGCAAGGAGGCCAAGAGGGGCTGGACAGGGGCTGAGCAACCCCCCTCCTGGCCGAGGTCTCCCCACCTCCTCTGGCTACTCCAAATCCCCCAGTTCATAAACACTGCAGGCTTCCGGCACGACCCCATCTCTAGAGCACAGCTTCACACTACAGTGCAGTTGTGTGCCCCAGGAGGGACCGTCCCAGTGGCAGTCTGGTGGTTTTCAGGGAGGCCGGGCAGGAGGAAGTTCAAGCAGACACTGAGACCAAATGTCCCTCAAGCAGACACTGAGACCAAATGTCCCTAATGTCACCGCTGCCCCCATCCTGCCTTTCTTTAGATGTATGGGAAGTACTCCAGGCTGGGGGCAGAAGTCCTGGCTTAAAACTCTTCTGCTTGGAATATAGCCAATGTTTTATAATAACTATAAATGGAGTATAACCTTTAAAAATTACGAATCGGGCTTCCCTGGTGGCGCAGTGGTTGGGAGTCCCCCTGCCGATGCAGGGGACACGGGTTCGTGCCCCGGTCCGGGAGGATCCCGCATGCTGCGGAGCGGCTGGGCCCGTGAGCCATGGCCACTGAGCCTGTGCGTCCGGAGCCTGTGCTCCGCAACGGGAGAGGTCACAACAGTGAGAGGCCCACGTACCGAAAAAAAGAAAAAAACAAACAAACTACGAATCACTACGTTGTACACCTGTAACTTATATAATATTCTTCCTCAACTATGCTTCTATTTAAAAAAAAAAAAAAGGACTGTGTTCTGCTAGTTCCTAGGTTCTTCCCAGTCATTCTTCTACCTCCAGGGCAGACCCCACTTTTCTGCATTTTTAAGGCAGAAAGAGGGGCAGGTAGACCAGGGACCTGAGCCCCAGGCAGGGGACCCTGCCTGCTTGGGCCACATAAGTGGGACTGGAGGGGGCCACCTATGATAGAGTGCATGAGAAGGGGTCCATAACTGTCATTGGAATTCTCATAAAAGTTTTGCCCCGCCATGCAGCTTGCAGGATCTTAGTTCCCCAACCAGGTATTGAACCCGGGCCACGACAGTGAATATGCTTTCCTGGTTAGGAAAGCCAGTGGTTAGTGGCTTTCCTAATCACTGGGCCACCAGGGAACTCCCTAAAAGTTTAAGATCTGCATGTGCTGTCCAGTATGGTGGCCACTAGCTACATGTGGCTATTTAAGTTTAAATTAATTACAATAAAATAAAACAAAATAAACTCATTCAGCTCCTCCAGCTCACCAGCCCCTCCAGCTCACCAGCCACACAGTGTCTCAACGGTCACATGTGGCTAGTGGCCACCATGCTGGAAAGCACAGATAGAACATGTCCATCATTGCAGAAAATTCTACTGGACAGCACTGCCCACTAACTTTAAAAAAATTTTTCCCACCTTTATTGAGGTACAATTGACAAATAAAACTGTATGAATTTCAAGCATATGTGCAATGCAATGTACATATATATATTGTGAAATGATTATCACAGTGAAGTTAGTTAACACATTCACCACCTCACATAGTTACCATTTTTTTGTGTGGTGAGAGCATTCAAGGTCTACTCCCTTAGCAAGTTTCATATATATTTTTAAAAATTTATTTAGGTTGCGCCAGGTCTTAGTTGCAGCACACAGGATCTTCACTGCAGCACGCAGACTCTTAGTGGTGGCATGCAGGCTTTTAGTTGCAGCATGCATGCATACAGGGTCTAGTTCCCTGACCAGGGATCGAACCTGGGCCCCCTGCATTGGGAGCACAGAGTCTTACCCACTGGGCCACCAGGGAAGTCCCTCCCTTAGCAAATTTCAAGTATGCAGTACAGTATGGTTAACTGTAGTCACCGTGCTGAACATTAGATCCCTGCCCACTAACTTTACACACCGAGAAACTGAGACCTGTGGAGGGGGTGACCTGCCCAAGGTCCCAAAGGGAGTCTAGTGGTAGCTGCAGGACTAGATGCTCTTCATAAAATGTCTTGCAGTGAGATTGCATTAAAATACCTCCTTATAGACAGCTCACATCAACAGCCTGGGGTGGAAGGGACAAGGCTCTAGTTTCAGGGGTGGGGATGGAGGGAAGGGAGGTGTTCTGTGTTTGTTCCTCCCCTCCCAGCTCCCAGGGCTGCCCCAGTCCTCCAAGATAAAGGAGGCTTAGAGGCCTGGCACTCCCTCCCCTCCCCCACGATGACCTCATCCTCACAAAAATGTGCAAAGGGCACTGGGGAGGGGCTGCGTGGAGGGGAGTGTATGGGTGGGGGAGATGGCATAGTCTTCAGGCCAGAGAAACTGGGGGTGGGGAGAGCTGTGAGGACCCTAACCGGTCTTCTGTGTGGGCATCTTAAAAATGCAAGGATGGGGGCTTCCCTGGTGGCGCAGTGGTTGAGAGTCCGCCTGCCAATGCAGGGGACACGGGTTCGAGCCTTGGTCTGGGAAGATCCCACATACTGCGGAGCAACTAGGCCCGTGAGCCACAACTACTGAGCCTGCGCGTCTGGAGCCTGTGCTCCGCAACAAGAGAGGCCGCGACAGTGAGAGGCCGGCGCACCGCGATGAAGAGTGGCCCCCGCTCGCCGCAACTAGAGAAAGCCCAGGCACAGAAACGAAGACCCAACACAGCCAAAAATAAATAAATAAATAAATAAAATTTTTTTTAAAATGCAAGGATGAACCTATCACCTGTTTGAACTCTTCTTGGAATGGAGACCAAATCCCAACCAAGAACAACAAGGGTCTTCATGGCCTGGTCCCTGAGGTCCCTTAATCTTGGGTGGCCTCAAACTCCCAGCCTCTTTGATCTGTCTCTATTCCTCACCAGGCTTGCATCCCCCTCGGGATCTTTGCCTGGAAAACCCTCCTTCCCACCCCCAATTAACTCCTAACCATCTTTCTGATCTCAGCTTAAGCACGGCTTCCAGGAAACGCTTTCCCAGACCCCCAGGCCAGGTTGGCTTCCTCTGTTTCATGTTCTTGTAGTGCTTCCCTTCAGAACACTCATTCTGGGGTGTAATTATACGTTTATTTGGGGCACTCCTCTAGTAGACCAAACTCTCCACAGTCTGTTTCTGCTCATTGTTGTACCTTGTTGGGAAGGGGGGAATTTCCCCCTCTACCCCTCTTAAGCTCTTGTGGCTAGACTAATAATAAAATTGACACAGAGAGATTAACAGAGAAAAAGAAACAAATTTTAATTCATGTGCATGGAGGTCTCATAGAAGTGGGACCTAAGAAGTGGCCAAAGCAGGCAGCTTTTAGAGTTTTTAGACAAAGAAACAATAAATGTGTGAGAAATTGACAGGACACAGAAACATGGGTTTTGGGTGGCCAATCAGTGAAACATTTAAACAGAGTTTGCGCTTGGGGAAGTACATTAAAGAAGGAACAAGGTTTGTTTATATAGGCTCCTTGGCCTGACTTCCTATCTTTGGTGATAAGGGCATCCTTCTACCTCCAGATGCAGGGAGTGCATCAGTCACATGAGAGATTGATTTCCTGCTTTCAGGGAGAAAGAGAGTCAGGGTGTCCCTCTTGCTTTGGCTGTTTCTTAAGTCACTTTAATTCAAAACAATCAATATGTCATTGAGGCACATTTTGGGGTGGCCAACCACGGACCAACACTCTCTAAACCCTTGAGCAGCGGTTGGTCCATAACAGACACTCAGTAAAAATATGAGAGATGTCTAAACATGGGGAGAAATATGAGAAATAAATGAAGTGATCAAATGGGAGTATTCCTTCCTGCAAGAAACGTGCCCCTCAGAGGCCACCCCCACCCCAGCTGGCCCAAATATGGGTGACGGTTGTGCCCTCTACCACACAGAAGGGGAGTGAGACCTGGAGGCCACTGGAGACAATGGAGGTGATCAGGAGTCACAGGGGTGACAGGAAATTAGATGAGGAATAACAAAATTGGTGGAACGGAGAAGATGACAACCAGGGACCTTGGGGGATGGTAGAAATAGGACAAGTGCAACGTGGTCTGATTTAACAATAGGATGCCATGGGATGATTGATTAAAACAAGATCAGGGGATGTACCAGGGCGATGGGGTAACAGGCAAGCTGGTTGTAGTCTAAAGTCACCGTGGAAGTGACTGGTGAAAATAGTAACAAAGAACGGGAAATGTTTATGAGCACTTGCTGTGTTTCAGGCCCTTTGCCCATATTATCCATATATCTCCATGGATTAATCTTTACAACGACCCTGTGAGGTAGGCACTATTATTATCTCCACTTTGCAGAAAAGGAAACTGAGGCACCAAGATTTAAGTAACTTGCTCAGGTCCCAGCACTGGTAGAGGTGGGGGTCAGGGTTTGACTTTAGAGATTTGCTCTTAATTACTACATCATACCATCCCCTTCCAGTGAGCAAAATGGTATTCTAAGTGACAGGGGCTGTAGCAGTCAGTCTGTGGTGTGGGTGGGGAAGGGGAGGACAGAGCCATGCAAAGGGGTACTGGAAAATTCCCTTCCACACCCACCCCTTGTTTCTGTCCCTCCCTCTGCTCACTAGTGCCCCTTTGTCCCATGTGTTAGGGTTAAGATGTACTAATGTCACATTTCATTCTTACTCCTCTCTCCCTGCAAAATGCCAGAGAGGCTGAATCAAACCACACAACAAAGACCATGGGAGACAGAAAGGCAGGGCTGGCTATGGGAAGGTCTCTGGGGAGATGGAGTATCAAGGAGTGAGAAGACCCAGACAACTGAGGTTTGTGGAGCACACAGAAGTGTTGCTGTAGGTTATAAGGTCTTCTGAGAGATGAAACATTGGAGAACCTGGCCATTGTTTTTGGTCTCTGGACTGGACCTTATTGTTAAACCATGGCTCCATGCACACTCTGGGTCACGTGAGCCCTGCAGCTTATGTTTGGTAGACCAGAGCGGGCAGATCCGACGATGATTGTCAGTAATGCAGTCTCTCTTGCCAGGGTGAACTGGTAGGGGTCCAGGGTTAAGGTTTGGTCTAAGGGGTACCTTTTGCACACGTGGTACCACTGAAGGAGCCACAGACGATAACCCCAAAGGAAAAGGCAGCTCAGCTCAGATTATCAGCCGTGGCTGTCCATGGAGTAAAGTGAGTTCCCTGGCTCAGCCTGGCATTGCTGATCTTGCTGTAGGTGGACTCCTTGGGCAGTGAGAATGAAGGAGGTCTGGTTAAGGAACAGGGATCCAAGACAGCCCCCCAGGGAAAGAGCCCCTTCAAGGGATATGAGCCACCGACCCAGTCTCCCTCTCATTCCTTTGAGCTGGTTTACCCTGCACAATACCATTCCCCCTGCTCTCTTCTCCTAGGATGCCTTCAGCTCTTTCAGGACATGCTGTGACCGCTCTCTACACAGCTCTTTCAGGACATGCTGTGACCGCTCTCTCAATTTCTGAGACCAACAGCCCTCCCCTGGTCCAAATCATCTTGGGAGGCATACACCCCAACAAGGGAAGAGCTGATTTGGTACTCCACCCCATTCTCAAGTATTCGGAGAAAAGATCAACCCCAGAACTCCATGCTCCCCTTCCTTGAGGCCACTGACCTCCCTTCAGCCCATCCATTACGGGCCAGGGCTGACATCTGCTGTAGACTTACTCCAGAGTCCCTGTGCCCTCGACCCAGACCTGGTCAGTTGCTCAGTGCTCTTTTGGGAGCCTGGAGGAGGACAGAGGACAGCCTCGACCTCTGGATTCCTGGACTGCAGCTCCACGGAGTGGAATTCAGGGAAAGATCCCTTGGACCCAAGTCCAGGATCACAGGGGCTTCAGCCCTTGTCTTCTGGAGTCTGGGGTGCCTCCATTACCTGCCTTCGTTCTCACTCATCTCTGCCTTGGCCTGTTTCTGCCCCTAAGAAGGCTGAGAATGGAAGAGGGGGTGGGGAAGGAAAGACCTGCATCTCCCCTGCAGAGCCCAAGGCTCAGGGACATTCCCTCTTCCAGGTCCCAGTGACCCTAGAATTACAGAGTTCTCCTTGCCCCACTGTGCCCAGGCTACAGGAATCCCCTGAGTCTGCCCTGTTCCCTCAGTGACAGATTATGGGGACACAGAGAGAGACACAGAGGCACATAGAGACAGAGACAGAGATTAGAGAAACTGGGAAAAAGAGCCAGGGAGAAAGAGGGAAGGAAGATACCAGCCAAGGACCAGATGCTCCACCAGCCCCAAAGGGTTGAGTCAGAGAGGGGAAGTAGGGTCAGAGGGAAGGAGCTGGGCCTCCTTCTCTGTGGATCTGCCCTGACCCTCTGACTCAGGTGTCCTTATCTTGGAGTCACTGAACTTGGATGGGAAAAAAAATTATATTATTTTCACTAATCTCTAGCTGAAATGTAGCATGTCCTTCAGTTATGACAGCAGCAACAAACCAGTCATATTAGCCACAACTATGGCTTTGTCACCAATAGAAATCATATATATATTTGTATCATATCATTACAGTATTGCAGATAGTTTGAAATATCATGCACGCTCACCACTGCTTCAAAATTATGTGAGGCATCAACCTACTGCTAGATCTTATTTAAAGCATTAATAAAGAAGTACATATATTACTGTATCACTTAAAATAGTTTTATAACAGTATTGCAATATAATTGGTTTCCTTTGTAATCCTACATATTTCATTTTATGCATTTTTAAAACATTATTCTGAGATTGGGACGATATCCTTTACCTGATTGCCAAAGAGGAACCTGACACAAAAAAGGATTCAGAACTCCTGCATCTGGGCCCTGACCAGGACCCCCCCCCCCCACCGCCGGCGCCCATCCCTGCAGGCTCCCCGTGCCCTCTACTAATTTACCCAACTCTCCTCTCTTGCTGGGTTACTCCGAGTCCTCCAAGAAGAAGCCGCCACGGCAGGATGAAAAGTGCAAGGATCTGATTAAAGCAAAGCAAGGGAGCCAGGAGCTGGGAGAGCTATGAAAGAGAGAGGGAAGGAAGGAAGGGTGAGAGGAAATATCCTAGACCACGTATGCAGAAGAAGGAAAGTTCAGCAAGCCCATGGGGGAATTCTCGAGCCAATGTCAGCTGTGAGAGGAGCCCCCTGTCTCCCAGGGCTAGGCCTGCCTTAGGATCTCTGCTGAGCTTGGTCATTGGCTGGGAGCCGCCCAGGGGGAAGCTGGCCTTAGAGTAGGAGCTGATGGATTTCAGAGAGAAGCAGCTGAGGCCCTTGGTCAATTTTCACTCCTTATAGCTGCAGGTCTATGAGGAGCATTCTCCTGCCCCGCACCCCCCAGTTAACCATCCAGAACAAAGACATCCAGGAGACTGTCTCCTTATCTGTAAAATGGAGGTGGTAAATTCCCTATCTTAAGGGTTGCCGTGAGAATGAATCAAACTGCAAAGCAGTGTTTGCACAGGGCCTGTGACATAGTCAGCTTTCAATAACTGGTAGCCATTATTATGGCCATTTGAAGTATTAATTATTATCATTCTCTTTCTCAGCTAGAAGGGCTCCAGGAGGCCGAAAATGGCAGTCCCCTTACAAGCTGGGGCAGCTGGGAGAGGCGGGGACCACTTCCCCACATTCCCTTCACCTTCCCCTCAGGCAGGGGTCTTCCCCTAGCTACTGATAGTTCCTGTGTCTGCTGACTCACAGCCAACTTCCTCTCATACAAACCGGAAAGCACAGCCCGGCCAGCGGGCGCCCCTACCCCGCCCCCCAACCCCCACACAGCTAAAGGCCAGCCCCACTCGGAGGGGAGGGGCCTCAGGCTCTGGGGGGCAGGCTCTAAGGTTAGGGCTCCAGGCAAGATCCCGAGAGGGGAGAGGAGCCGTTTCTCCTCAGGGACCCCTCTCCCTCCCCCCCTCACCACACACACACACACACACACACACACACACACACACACACACACACACACACACACACACACACACACACACACACACACACACACTGCAGTGGGAGGGTGGGGAGAAGGGGCTTCGCCCCAGGATGCAAAGGCTGCTCGCCGGGTCACCGTGCTTACAGGGCACCAGCCTTATCTTCAAAAAGGCAGCCCCGAAACCTGACCCTCATCTCTGGGAAGAAACCTAGACCAGGCCCTTGGAGAGGGAGAAGCAGTCGCGGACTCCTCCTCCGGGCCTCTGCCTCTTTCCCCCAGGTCATACGGCTGGGCTCCTGAAGGTTCGCCAGCTTGGAAGGCTGTGGATATCCGTGACTTGTGGATATCAGCTTCTGTTCCCTCATTAACTGGGTACCAGAGTCCAGCCACCTTGCGGGGCGTGGGAGAGATGCCCTGGGGACTTAAGGCCCTATTCTTTTCCCTCCCCTTTCAGCCCGACGGGGAGGGAACAGCGGAGGGCATGCAAAGCTGTCCCCCGCAGCACTCTCCTCTCTCTGGTTCTACCCCAGTCCCCATCTCCGTCTGCTCTCTGCCTTTTTGTCCTGCTCTCTAAGGCTGTCTCGGCCTCCAACCCTGTTCCGGTCCCCCCCTTTCTTGGCCCCTCAAGGGGCTGAGCTTGCCAGGCTGCGAGATAAGCGCAGCGGTTGGGTAAGGAGCCCAAACCTTTTGGAGGCCGCCGCTTGCACAAGGAGTGGCCGGGGCCCCGCCGAGGGAACCGACGAGCGGGGCGGGGCTGGGCCCCGTCGGGGGAGGGCTGAGGGGAGGCGGGGCCGGCGCGGCAGGACCCGGAGCCTACGGCAGCGCGTCGGGCACCTGGGAGCCGACTGCAGCCGCTTAGTGAGGTGAGGACCCCCGCGCCCCTGGGCCCCTGCCTCCCAGACTCCTCCCCATCACCTCCTCGAGAGCGTTCGTGGGATCCCCGGCCCGCTCCGCGCCGGGGGCCCTCCCCTCTCCCTCTCCCCGCCGCAACCGCCCCTCCCTCGGGTTGCCGGTCTCTGCCCCCTCCCTCCTTGCCCCCTCCCTCGTCGTAGCCGGAGCTGCTCCGCGCGGCCTGGCCCGCCCCCCCGCACTCCTGCCCCGCGCACCTCCTAGTTCCCAGTCCCATGCCCTCGAGTCGGGCCTGAGTCACCGGGAAACTGGACTCTGAGTCAGGGCGGGAGGCGCAGCACCCCGGCCCTAGCTTGGGGAGGGGCTCGGCCACAGAGAGGCAGAGAGGCCAGAGCTGATGCTGGGGCGAGAGGGAGTCCTGGCCGGGACCCCGCAGGAGAGAAACTGGGAGAGAGCCGCCAGGGCAGAGGCAGAGACAGAAACCTAGAGCCAGTTTCATGTGGCCAGAGACACAGATGAAACCGAACATCTAGTTAAAATTGGAGACGGAGGCAGGGAGAGGCTTAATGACAGAGAGCAAAACAAGGAGAGGGACCAAGATGGATTTAGAGGTAGAGATGGAGATGGAGATGGAGTGGGGTAGGGACAGGGACAGGGTAGAGATAAAACTCAGGGAGACAGAATCCAAGGTAGGTCTAGGCAGTAGAGCAGGGTCAGGGTCAGGCTGGTGGAATGGGACAGAGCCTCAGAGACCTGAGTCCAAAGGCATGAGCAGGGCGAAGGAGGACTTGGAGAGAGCAGAGGTAGGGGGATGTCATTTCACATTGTGAGTTCCTGCAGGGTGGGTGCTCCTGTTTGCACACACGTGTGTGAGAAGATGCTGCAGAGTGAAGACCCTGGTGTACCCCTGGTCCCTCATCTCTCTGACTCAGTTCTCTGCCCCATCCTCACTCCCCAAGTGGCCTCTGCTCAGATGTCGGTACTGCTTAGAGCTCTCTGGGCAGCCTGACCAAGGGAGGCAGGATGTGGGGGCAGCCAGAGCCGGAGGGAAAGGAAGGAAGTCTGAGCAGAGACAATAGGTGGAAGGGGAGGGGGAACTGGGAACGTCCAGGATTAGGATGGCCCGAGCCTGTACCTCAGCTCTGGAAACCAGCGGGAGTGGGATCTGCATCTCCCCTCTCCTCTTGTGCCACAGCTGCCCTATCCCCACGCTGTGCCACAGCAGGATTAGGGCACATCGTGGGCCCTTCCTCCCCACCATCCCCCCTTCACCCTGCAGGGGCAGGGTTCCGGCCTCTTGTCCCAGACTTACTTAGTTGAACGTGCAGTAATGCAGAGGCAGAGCTTTGACCCAGACACAGGGTGGGCAGGAGCTAAGGGACCAACACTGCCATCGATAAGCCAACTTGCTGTGAGCCCTGGGAAAGCCTCTTCCCCTCCCTGGGCCTCAGTTTCCTCATCTGCAAATGAAGGGGTTCACCTGCAATGAGAAAGCATGTTCTGGGATGGCTCTGCCCCCGGATTACAGGCCTCTGGTCATTCTTTTTTGGAGGAAGACTGGAGTCTGGTACCCCTGTCCAGGCCTCAGACTTTGGCACAGGGAGGGGGAATCTCAGCCTGAGCCCTCCCTTCACCTGCCCCTCCCCCCAGCAATGGCCTGAGCCCCCATGGCTGCCCCTCAGGACCTGGACATCGCTGTGTGGCTGGCCACGGTGCACCTGGAGCAGTATGCAGACGTGTTCCGGCGGCATGGCCTGGCTACAGCGGGTGCAGCCCGGGGCCTGGGCCACGAGGAGCTGAGGCAATTGGGCATCAACGCCACAGGGCATCGGAAACGCATTCTGCGCCTGCTGCAGGCGGGAACGGCAGAGGGCTCCCCGGATCCCCAGCTGGGAAGTGCCATGGAGCCACCGCCCAGCCCAGCCCCCCAGGCGCAGCCCCCCAAGCCTGTGCCTAAGCCCAGGACGGTATTTGGGGGGCTCAGTGGCTCCACCACCACCCAGAGGCCTGGGTTGAGTCCAGCTCTCTGGAGACCAGAAGCATCCAAGAGCCCAGAGCCCAGCCCGAGGTCCCCTCCTGTCCCTCAGAGGTCCTCCTCTGAGCAGCCTTCAGCCTTGAATACTGTGGAGATGATGCCCAACGCCATCTACTTCGGCTTGGACTTAAGAGGCGGGGCACAGACAGCTCAGGACACGTGAGTGGATTTGGCTCCCTGGGGATCCCATGCGGGGGGCAGGGAGGAACAGGGCATGAGGGCTTGTCCTTCCTTCTCTTTCCTTTAATGACACTAGCCCTTTCCCCTAAGGGCCCCAGACAGCTCCCAGACAACTGCCCCCACTCCTGCCCTCAGGCCCACAACGGGCACAGGTAGGTGGGTTATCATGGGTTGGGGGAAGAGGGGCAGTGCCCTTCAGGACGTCAGACACTCTCACCTGACCTCTTCCCTGTCTCCCCTTTTTTTCCTCCTGCCAGTGCACATCATGGACCCTGGTTGCCTGTACTATGGTGTCCAGCCTGTGGGGGTCCCAGGGGTCCCCGACAGAAGAGAAGGCAGAGCTATCTGTCAGGAAAGGGCTGAACACAGGTGAGTGGTCCATAGCATGATGATGGCAGGAAGAGGGGCAGCTTGAGGAGCGGTTGAGCTGGTGGTGGCCGTGTTTCCCGTTATTTGTCAAATGTGCATTGAGTGTCCACTGTGTGCCAGCCGGGTTCTTGAGGTACAGGATGAATATGACAGACCCAGTCCCCCATGAGGGAGCTTGTGACTCAGTGGGGACAGACAGGAAATAAAACAGGTAGACAAAGAAATGGATGTATGATTTAAAATAGGGAGCAGTGCCTTTCATTCCTTCATTTAATTATCTTTATTGAGCACCTACTGAATGCCGGATATCGTTGTAGATACTTGGGATAGATCAGAAATCCCTGCCCTTGTGGGGAGATAGTTAATTAACAACAGATATAATAAATGAGCTACACCATACGTTAAAAGGTGATAAGTGCCATGGAAAAAATCAAACCGGGTTAGAGGGCTGGGATGGAGTGAGGGGGAAGTGGACTGCAGTTTTTCATGAAGAGTTGCCATTATTAAGAGGATGACATTCAAGCCAAAACTTGAAGGAGGGGACGTAGTTAGCCCTCTTCTAAGAGAAGAGTGTTGCAGGCGGGAAGAGTGGCCAGAATAGAGGCTTTAAAGAGGCCAGTTGCCCACAGGGATCCAGGAGTGATGACAGGGTCGGCCGGGCTGGGGCAGAGTGGGGCAGGGTGGGAAGAGTTGGGGGAGACGCTGCCATCAGAGCTGTAAACGGAGCCAGATGGGTAGGACCTTGTAGGGACTTGCTTTTACTCTAAGTGAAATGGGAAGGCAGCCGCTGGAAGGTTTTTCGGTTTTTTGTTTTTTTTTTTTTTTGCGATACACGGGCCTCTCACTGTTGTGGCCTCTTCTGTTGTGGAGCACAGGCTCCGGACGCGCAGGCTCAGCGGCCACGGCTCACGGGCCCAGCCGCTCCGCGGCATGTGGGATCTTCCCGGACCTGGGCACGAACCCGTGTCCCCTGCATCGGCAGGTGGACTCTCAACCACTGCGCCACCAGGGAAGCCCCGGAAAGGTTTTGACTTACATTTTAAGAATCCCTCTGGTTGCTGTGTTGGGCATGGTCTGTAGGGGGCAAAAGCAGAAGCAGAGAGACTAGTTAGGAGGTTCTTGCAGTGATCTAGGTGAGACATCTCAGGCTAGTGTGATGGGAGTGGAGATGGTGAGAAGTGGTTGGTTTGTGTTGTATTTTGAAGGCGAACCGTCCTGGTAAATTGAGGTGTGAGAGAAAAGAGCAGTCAAGAATGACTTCAGGGGTTCTGGTCTGAGCCTGTACTGTCCGTTGTGGTGGCCAGTAAACAAGTGTGGTTGCTGAACGCATGAAACGTGGCTAGTCTGGTGTGAGCTGTGCTGTAACTATGAAACAACCACATTTCAAAGATTTAGTTCCACAGCACTGTTCTGAGCAACTGGAAGTCCCTCGAGTTGCCATGGTCGGAGATGGGGAGGACTGGGCATAAAGCAGAGGTAGGTGGGGGGCAGATTAGGCGTTCAGTTTTAGATGTGTTGGATTTGAGGTGTGTACTATACACCCAAGAAGAGGTGGCAAATAGGCCACTGGATATACAAGTCTGGAGTGTGGGGAAGAGGTCCGAGCTGCAGATCCAGATTTGTGAGTCGTCAGCATGTGGATGGGTGTATGTAGCTGTGAGCGAGTGTTGACAGAGCAGAGAACCAAGCACACTCCAGTATCAAGAGGTTTGGGAGAAGAAGGACAATCAGCAAAACAGGCTGAAAAGAAATGGTTAGTGAAGCAGAGGGAAAAGCAGGAGAAGTTGATGCCACAGGAGCTAAGTGAAGAAAATGTACAAGGAGGAGGGAGAGGTCAGCTATGTCAGATGCTGCTGAGAGGTTGGGTAAGTTGAGGGCTGAGAATTGACCGCTGGAACTGGTAACACGGAGGTCACTCGGGACCTTGACAAGTGCTGAGGATGAAAGCTGGATCAGAGTGGGCTCAAGAGAGAACGGAAGGAGAGGAGTTGCAAATGTGAAGACAACATTTTTTGAGGAGTTTTTCTGCAAAGAAGAGCAGAGAGTTGGAGTGGTTACTGAGAGTAGAAGTGGAGTCAAGAAGGGGGTTTTTATAGCATAGAATGCTACGTATGTTCATAGGTGAATAGGGATGACCTGGTAGAGAGGGAGAACTAGCTGATGTAGGGGAGAGAAAAGAGAGAAAGTCTGGAGCGATGTCGTTGTGTAGGTGAGGGGACTAGGATCAAGTGCTCAGAGGACGGACCGGCTTTATACAGGGCTATTTATTCCAGTACCGGGAGGAAGGCAGTGTGTGTGTGAAATGGGGCAGATGAGGCACTGGGAGTCTGCGGGGATTCTCGTCTGATGGCTTCAGTTTCTCAGTGAAGTAGGAAACAAACGGGGTAGAGGTTCTCAACCTCAGCGGCACTACCTCCTGGGGAACTTTTTTTTTTTTTTTACCGGTATACGGGCCTCTCACTGTTGTGGCCTCTCCCATTGCGGAGCACAGGCTCCGGATGCGCAGGCTCAGCAGCCATGGCTCACGGGCCCAGCCGCTCCGCGGCATGTGGGATCTTCCCGGACCTGGGCACGAACCTGTGTGCCCTGCATCGGCAGGCGGACTCTCAACCACTGCGCCACCAGGGAAGCCCCCTGGGGAACTTTTAAAACAACAGGTGCCTGGGCCTCATTCCCAGAGACTCAAATTTAAGTGTCTGGTGTGGGGCTCATATACAGGTATTTTTAAGTTTCCTGGGTGATTCTGTGCAGCTGAGGTAAGGAACCACTGGAAAGTGATAGAGAATAATAGAAGACTTTCTGAGAAGGAACACTCGAAGGATGAGAAGAAGCAGCCCAGGGGAGCGTGCTCTAGGCAGAGGGAACACCGTGTGCAAAGGCTCTGAACTGGGGAAGAGAATGTGGCTGGACTGTAGTAAGCCAAGGTGAGGGCGATACAGGGTGAGGTCAGGGGAGTCGCCACGGGTCTCACTGTACAAAGTCTTGCAGCCCCTGGTAAGGAATTTCAATTTATCCTAAGTGCAGATGGGAAGTCATTGTAGAGGTTCATGCTTGTGAGTGAAATGCTCTCATTTGCATTGTTAAAAGAGCACTCTGGTGTCAGTGGGAGAACGGATGTTTGGTGGGAGGGTGCGAGTGGAAACAGGTGACCAGTTAGGCGATTCCCTTCACCTCGGTGAGAACTGATGGAAGCTTGGTCCCCGGAGAGAAAGGCAAGAACTTTCTGGAGCAAGAACCAGTCAGGCTTATTGATGAGATATGGGCAACTGTGGCAGAAAGCCATCTACTCAGCCCTTCCCCAAATTTTCTGCCAAGTAATCCTAATGGCAGAGGCGAAGGACTGAAATTTTTTGTTTGTTTGTTTTTTTGGGTTTTTTTTTTTTTTTTTTTTTTTTGTGGTACGTGGGCCTCTCACTGCTGTGGCCTCTCCCGTTGCGGAGCACAGGCTCCGGATGCGCAGGCTCAGCGGCCATGGCCCACGGGCCCAGCCGCTCCACGGCATGTGAGATCTTCCCGGACCGGCGCACGAACCCATGTCCCCTGCATTGGCAGGCGGACTCTCAACCGCTGCGCCACCAGGGTAAGCCCAGACTGAAAGTTTTCAAATGCAAAGTCCAAGTGTGCTCGGGGAAGAAGCTCCATGCTAGTGTTTTGGGTTCTCAACCTCCCTGTTCCCCTGTTTGAAAAGCAGATCCAGTACCTGCCAGGCATTCCACTAGGCGCTGAGGGTGGGGCTGTCCAGGGAACTGGGTCTAATGTGTGTCCCTCTCTGTCTTGGCCCCCACAGGCTCAGCAGGCAGGATCTGGAGGCACGAGAGGACGCTGGCTATGCCAGCCTTGAGCTGCCGGGGGATTCCACCCTCTCACTGCCCGCCCTGGACGCGGAGACCAACGATGACCTCATTTCACCCTATGCCAGCTTCTCCTCCACGGCAGACCGCCCCACGCCCCTGCTCAGTGGCTGGCTAGACAAGCTCTCCCCTCAGGGGTGGGGCTGCTGGGAAGGGCAGGGGAGGGGGGCGCGGGAGGCTGCGTGGTGGTGGTGGAGGTCAGGCCCCAAGTGCTCCCAGCTCCTAGGACGCCCCGGGATGCAGCTTCCACCACTTACTGGTCTCGGCCCTTGCCTTCCCCAGAAACTACGTCTTCCAGAGGCGCTTTGTGCAGTTCAATGGGAGGAGTCTGATGTACTTTGGCAGCGATAAGGTGGGTCCGGGAGATGCTACATGGGGCCTGGGGAAAGGGAGAGGGAGAGGGAGGGCTGAGGGAGGCTCAGGACTGGAAGGCCAGTCCCCCCCTGGTGGGGGAGGCAGGTACCGTATGACTGGTGTCAGCATCTAAAGGAGCTCGGTTAGCAGCTGTACCCCACTGCTTGCGGAATGAGTGCTGATCTCATTAAAAGTTGGCACTGGCCCCCCCGGGGTCAGCGCACGTGGCTGAGTTCCTGTCCCCATGGGCCAATGGTCTGTCCCTCCAGGACCCCTTCCCCAAGGGTGTGATCCCTCTGACAGCCATCGAGATGACCCGCAGCAGCAAGGACAACAAGTTCCAGGTCGTCACTGGCCAGAGGGTGTTCGTGTTCCGCACAGAGAGCGAGGGTGAGGGCCAGGGCCTCCCGGGCCAGGGCAGGGCTGGGGAGGCCAGGTAAGCACACAGCCGGCTGACCCTCTTCCCTGTCCCCCGCCAGCTCAGCGGGACACGTGGTGCTCCACGATGCAATCCTGCTTGAAGGAGCAGCGCCTCCTGGGCCACCCCCGGCCCCCACAGCCACCCCGACCCCTTCGCACGGGCATGCTGGAGCTGCGTGGGCACAAGGCCAAGGTGTTTGCTGCGTTGAGCCCCGGAGAGCTGGCCCTGTACAAGAGTGAGCAGGTGAGGAGGGCTGGGCTGGGGCCGAGGGGCCTGACCTATAGCCCATTCTGGCCTCACTGTGCCTGCCCCGACCCTGCCAGGCCTTCTCTCTGGGCATCGGGATCTGCTTCATTGAACTGCAAGGCTGCAGCGTCCGGGAGACCAAGAGTCGCAGCTTCGACCTGCTCACACCACATCGCTGCTTCAGGTGGGGCCCAGACTGGCAGGAGGCAAGGCTCGGGGAGAGACATTGGTGGGGGCACAGGGGTGCAGAGGACCCGGGACCTCCTCAGTAGGATTCAGTGGGTGTGCACTGACAGGAGGCCAGTGAACAGGGTCAAGGATGTCAGGAAGGTCTGGGCTGGCCCACATGTGGCCAGGGGGATGGAACAGGTCGGGGGGTATGTCCATGCCCACGGACTGGCTGTCCACCCCTCAGCTTCACAGCCGAGTCTGGGGGGGCTCGGCAGAGCTGGGCGGCCGCTCTGCAGGAAGCAGTAACCGAGACCCTGTCTGACTACGAGGTGGCTGAGAAGATCTGGTCCAATCGGGCAAACCGGCACTGTGCGGACTGTGAGGCCTCCCGCCCGGACTGGGCCGCTGTCAACCTGGGGGTGGTCATCTGCAAGCAGTGCGCAGGTGAGGGCTGGAGCCTGTAGCTGAAATGGGGAGAAGGAGGGATTTGGGGGCAGGAGGGCTCAGGGTGCCCCTGCCACATGCCCTTCACACCCTAACAGGTCAGCACCGGGCCCTGGGTTCTGGGATCTCCAAGGTGCAGAGCCTGAAGCTGGACACAAGTGTCTGGAGTAATGAGATAGTGCAGGTGAGGAGTCTGAAGAGGAAGAAAGTGTGTGTGGGGGGCCGGGGTTGCGGATGGAAGGAGAGCATGCAGAAAAGGCCTTGGGTCCTGCTTGGGGCAGGATTGGAATGTCTGGGGACTCTTGAGTTCCTGTCACTTGCCTCTGCCCCTTGTCATCCTACAGTTGTTCATTGTCCTGGGAAATGATCGTGCCAACCGCTTCTGGGCTGGAGCGCTACCCCCAGGTGAAGGGCTGCATCCAGATAGCACCCCTGGCCCTCGGGGAGAGTTCATCTCCCGGAAGTACCGGCTAGGTCTCTTCCGGAAACCCCACCCTCAGTATCCAGATCATAGCCAGCTTCTCCAGGTAGGAGGGAGGGCCGGGGCTGACGGGGAGGGGGGAAAGCAGTCTCTGAGTTGAAATGCCTAAACTTGCAGTGTTCTCCCTGTAGGCACTATGTGCAGCTGTGGCAGGACCCAACCTGCTAAAGAACATGACCCAGCTCCTCTGCGTCGAGGCTTTTGAGGGAGAGGAGCCCTGGTCCCCTCCAGCCCTCGATGGCAGCTTCCCTGGTCTCCTGCCCGCAGGTAATCCCCACCAATGCCTCCTCTCTCTCCCTGCAAGAACTCCCAGCCCCGACCTGAGCCTTGGTTCTTCCGGGGGGCGGGGGGAGGGGCAATTACCTCTCACCCAGCCCATCACAATGGTCCAGCCTGGGCAGTTTCCCAACCCTCCAGGTCCTCCAGGTCCTATTTCTTGATGTTATGAAATGACCACTGTCTGGAATGGATCTGGAGGTTTGAGGTGTTACTGCTGGCCTACCCCTGATGGGATCAACCAGTAGGCCGGGTCCCACCTCCCCAGGGGTAGTCTGATCATAGAAATGGTCATGTTATAGAGGCTGGTCTCCAGTAGTCGTGCCAAAGGGGCCAAGACACTTGCAGGATGGCCCATGCTCTGAGGCCTCCACCCAGAGCTGACTTGTGGTGGGGACAGACAGTGGGCAAGGCCTGGCTTGGAAGCCTCGTCACTCCCTGCCACCCTCTTTTCTAATCTAGGTGGTGAGATGTCCCCACTGGGCTCTACTTGGCCATGCTGCCAATGGAGTTGGGTCCCACTGTCTTGCTTGATTCAATCCCTTCCCAAGGAGGTCAGGCCGTCCCATTACACTGGCTTGACCTGACCACTTCTTCTTCCCCTTGCAGACCCCTCCCCTGGCGTGTACAATGAGGTGGTGGTGCCTGCCACTTACAGCAGCTTCCTGTACTGTGGTCCCGTTAGCAACAAAGCTGGACCGCCACCCCCTCGCAGGGGCCGAGATGGTGAGAAGGGAGGGCAGAAACTCTCTGGGATGCGAGGAGGTGGGCAGAAACCAGGATGGGAATGGGTGTTCCATAGAGGGACAGGGAGGAGAGGACGGGGATGGGACATGCCTTGGAGTGGGCTGGGTGCCAGGAGTCAGAGAGGGACCATGGCAGGTGGCAGCATTGGGTGATGGTTGAGAGGCTGTGCTTTGAAGTCAGACTGTGGAGGTCAAATTCCAACTCTGCTACTTTCTACCCATGTGACTTGGGCAAGCTACCCAAATTCTGAGCCCCAGTTTCTCCTTCTGCAAAACAGGAGTGAATGTAAAACCCACCTCATAGAGCCGTGAAGATTACGTGAGATCATACACAGGCAGAGGGCTTGGCATAGAATAAATATCTGGTAAATGGGAATTCTGACAGTGGGGACAGAGGTCAGCCGCCTGCTGACCATCAGTTTCCTTCTTAGCTCCCCCCCGACTGTGGTGCGTGCTGGGTGCGGCTCTGGAAATGTTTGTGTCAGAAAGCAGCCCTGAACCCCTCAACCTCATCCAGCCCCAGGATGTCGTATGTCTGGGTGTGAACCCCCCACCCACTGACCCAGGTGACCTCGACAGGTAACACCCACCATGTTCCCTGAACTCCCCTTTTCCCTTCCTGAGCCTGAGCCTGCCAACCCCCTCACTCACCCCCATTCTCCGCCTGGACCTCATCTTCTCTCCAGGTTCCCCTTTTCCTTTGAGCTCGTCCTCACTGGGGGGAGGATCCAGCATTTTGGCACAGATGGAGCCGAGAGTCTGGAGGCCTGGACCAGCGCCGTGGGCAAGGTGAGATAGCCGAGACCCCCTCCCTGACAGCTCATGGTTTCCCTGTCCCCACCTGCCCCCATCCTGTCCTCTCTTATTCCTACAGCCACTCCTACCCCTTCCACTAACAGCTAAGGTTGACTGAGCACTTATTCTGTACCAGGCCCTGTGTTAAACGCTGCCCACTCAATGTCTCAGTTAAATTTCACAACAACCCTCAGAGGTAAGGATTATTAATACTTCACACCTAAAGAACTCAGAGGTTGTGAAGTCACGTGGTCAAGGTCACAGAGCTAGGAGGCAGCAGAGCACAGGACGAAAATCAGGCCTCTGTCTCCAAAGCTCATGGGCCAAACCTCACTGTGCTGGGCCTCTTCCCACAGAGAGGCTGCCTCTGACTCCCACTCCCTTCCCCCAACCCTCAGATCTCCAAGTCCACAGGCAAAGCTGCCTTCATCTGTTCCACCTTCTCCATTCCCAGGGAAGCCACTGTCTCTCCACCCTGCATCCCCTCTGTGGCATTAAAAGTTCAGGCGCGAGAGTCAGATATCCTGGGACTTGAGTCCTCCAACTCTCACATGTGAGCTCTTCCATGTGAGTAGAGTGCTGTAAAAGACCCCACCCCCTAGCGTTGAGGATTAAGTGACACGCGAGGCCTACACTGCCCGGCACGCAGCAAGCCCTCCACCTGTGGGTGTTGAGGTAGTAATGGCAATGATGATGACAATCGCTCCCATCCTTAAACAGCTTTTCCTCCAGCCCTGCTCCACCTTCAACTCACCATCCTGGCGCCCTCCTGACAACTCCTTAGAAAGTTGTGTGCTCTGGCAGCCTGCAGTTCCTCCTTAACCCCTTGTGGCTGCCCCCCTCTGCCATACTCTTCTGAGCTGCTACCCTGCAGGTGGCTGGTGACCTGCCCTTGGTAAAGTCCAAGGGCCTCCTTCTGGCCTCACCAGGTAGTCTCTGCATCTCACACTCCTCTGTGGGAAATGCTCCCCTGCTTTGGCTTCTGACCCCACTCTCCTGGTTTGCCTGTAACTCCTCACACCAAGAAGTTATCTCCATATCCTCTAAGGGCTTTGTCATGGCCCTCCCAGCCAGGTCCAAGTCTCTTCGTATTATCTACTCTCCAAAAATCTAGCCCATCCTTTAAGGCAGTGCTACCCCAAGTGTGGTCTGTTAACCCATCCTGGCCCAGGGACTCTGTTATGGCCCATGACAGCTTAAGTACAGGGCTTGAGTCAGCATTTAGAGTCTTTCATAGCAATTTGACAGAGAGATTTTATGTGTGCAATCTAATTTTAAAACTTGGGGGCTTATTTTGTAATTCTTCTCATTTCATTTTTCTAGTAATTCATTTTGTTGCTTTTTAATGAAAGTGTTGGTTCGTGACAGATTGGAAAATTTTTTTAAAACTCCCTGTTCCTTCACCGCAAGTAGCTTGAGAAGCACTGCTTTGAGGTTCACCTCGAATAGTCCTTTCTCCATGAAGCCTCTGCCCGGCCCCAAGAGGGTGGGACTTCCCGGGGCCTCGTGACTCTTCGGTTACAGCATGTAGCTACCCATTCCGCCTTCCCCTACATCCCAATTAAGGGCATAAGGCTGCCTGCCACACAGGGATCTTCTCTGGGTTGGCTGGAGCAAATCAAATTGAATTGCATTTCTTTCTTGTTTTTCTCCATCCATCTCCTGTCTCCTTCACCGGTCTTTCCTTCATTCTCTCCCCATCCCTTTCATTCCTCTGTTTCCTTGGCTTTCTCTCCATGTTTTTCTCTGCCTTTCCCTATCCCTCTCACTCTTACTTCTCTCCCCTACTCCTTGTCTCTTTCCCTATTTTCCTCTCTCCCCTTGTCCTCCTGCCTCACAGTGGTTCTCCCCACTGAGCTGTCACCAGCTGCTGGGCCCTGGGCTGCTGCGGCTGGGCCGCCTGTGGCTGCGGTCCCCTTCCCATACTGCCCTGGCCCCTGGCCTCTGGCTGTCTGGGTTCGGACTTCTTCGTGGAGATCACCTCTTCCTGTGCCCAGCATCGGGCCCGGGCCCCCCGGCCCCCGAGGACATGGTTCATCTGCGCCGGCTACAGGAGATCAGTGAGCAGGGCTGGGGGCAGGGATGAAGGGTGGCTATGGGGAGTTAGGGTGGGTAGTGGACCTTCATCTATTTGGGGGTCCCTATGGGAGACAGCAGGAATAGTGGATTCAGGCACAAGTTCTGGCGTCAAATTGCCCAGATTTAGACCCCCACCTCCATCACTTCCTGGCTGTGTGACCTTGGACAAGTTACTTAACCTCTCTGTGCTTTAGTTGCCTCATCTTCACAACAGGCACAATATTAGGGTTGTAATGAGTTTCAAATAAGGCAATGCATGTAAAACACTTATCACAGAGCCTGTCAGGAGGCATCTTGTAGGTATTCAATAAATGTTATTTGTTATAAATGTTATTGTTATTATTATTTGGAGTTGCTTGCTTGTTGGGAACTGGGAGAAGGGACTGGGAATTCTCATTTCCTCTTAAAAGAGGAACAGTGTAGGATAGTGTTTTGAGGTTTTGGAGACAAACTTGAGTTCTATTTTATAGCAGGTAATCTGAGGCAAGTTACTTAACCTCTCTGAGCTTATGTGTAAAATGGGGATAAAAATATGTAACTCACAGGATTTATTGCAGTATTGTTTGTAAGGCTCCTAGCATGGAACCTACGTACCTTAAATACTTAATAAATATTAGTCACTATGATGAAGACGACAACGATGATAATGTCCAATGATTCTCCTCCCAGGTGTGGTCTCAGCCACTGACACCCCAGACAAGAAAGAGCATTTGGTTCTGGTGGAGACAGGAAGGTAAGTCTTGCCACTACCCTTGACTCTGGGCCCCCCTTTCTAGAGCACAGCTCACACCCTCCACCCTGGCCTGCTGGACCACTGCCCACTTCCTCAAAGTCACTTCCCTAGTTCAGGGGCCCTGTCTGGGTTGGGTGTTGTTGCCCCCTGCTGGTGTCTCTGGGAGGTCTGGTCCTTGTGCTCCTGGGCCTCTTAGTCGGAGGACTCCTCTGGAGCTGGCTCTGACTCAGGTCTCTTGGGTCTCAGGACACTGTATCTGCAGGCAGAGGGCCGGCTAGACTTCTCAGCATGGAACGCGGCCATTGCCGGGGCAGCCGGCGGGGGAGGCACAGGGCTGCAGGAGCAGCAGATGAGCCGGGGTGACATCCCCATCATTGTGGATGCCTGCATCAGTTTTGTCACTCAGCATGGTGAGTGGGTACTGGCTGACACCGAGTGGGGGATGGGGAACGTGGGCGCAGCGGGGGGGCAGGTATTTGCCCTGTGTGTGTGTGATCTGCCTTCAAAAGCTTTGCCTCCAGAGACTGCAGCCTGACAGCAACAACTGTATGACCCTTGGCAAGCTGCTTTGCTTTTGTGAGCCTCAGTTCCCTCATCTTTAAAATGGGGCTACTAACAGCGTCATCTTCCAAGATAGTTGTGATAGTGAGATAACACATGTAAAGCATTTAGTGCAGGACCTGGCAGGTAGTGAAGTGTTCCAAGGCAGCTGTTACTGGGGCGTGGGCATGGAATGAGGGTGGCACTGAGTTGTGACTGGAGATGCAGAGCCATGGAGAACAAAGAGGGGGCAGCTACAAGGCAAGAGCCACGCTGTGCAGCAAAATCCTTGGGGCTCTGAGCAGAATTATTCTGTGTGGGAGGTTTTCCAGCCATAAAGGATCAGCTATGCAAGGGGTTCCCAGAATTCTTTGTGAGTTTTTGGCCTCCGTTTTATTTTCTTTCCCAAGTAAGGACTAAGTTGAATCTCTTTTCCCCGCAAACCCTCTTTAGAAGGCTGGGCTCTTGAGAAGGAAAATTCACAGAAAACTAAGGAGGACAGTCAAGGGGAAAAAGGCACATCCATGCACCGACAAGTAGTTGTGCTTACTACACGGACAAGGGATAGTCAGTGGCTAAAGACATTCTCCACGCCTTGGCAGTAGCCTCGTGCACTGACTTCCCCCACTCGCTAGACCCCTATCCCCTTCCCAGCCTCCCTCGTGTTCATAAGAGGATTGAAGTAGGAGGCCCAGTGAAAAAGCCCTGGGGAAAGTGTGGGTGTTCTTCCCTGCTCCTCCACAGTTCCTGCACTGCCACTCTTCGTTCAGCAAATGTTTATTGAGCTGCTCCCCTGTGCCAGACACGGGGGATATGGCAGTGAACGAGGAAGGTTATATGAAGCTCAGAGACTGGTGGGAGAGATGGGTAATAATTAAGAAAACAAATACAGTCAGTTCTCGTGATTCACAGTACTTATATTCTATAAAGTCACTGAAAGGACTGGATCAATGAATGCTGAACCGTTGCCCCAGTGGAAATACAGGGTTAGGTTCCTGGGAAACTCTGGTCATATTTTCATTAATTGATCAATATGTAACTTTGTTTTATGTGTCTTTCTGTTTAAAGACACTTTTTTTTTAAGCTTCCATCTTTTTTTTTCCTCTTTTTTTTTAAAGCGAAGTATAGTTAATTCATAATGTTGAATGTGTTAGTTTCAAATATATGGCAAAGTGATTCAGTTTTATATATATATATATTCTTTTCCATTATAGTTATTATAAGATATTGAGTATAGTTCCAAGCTTTCATCTTTAAAAAAAATTTTTTTTGAAGTATAATATTAGATAAATTACAAGGGTACAATATAGTGATTCACAATTTTTGAAGTTTATAGTCCATTTATAGTTATTCTAAAATATTTGCTGTCTTCCCTGTGTTGTACAATATATTCTTATAGCTTATTTTATACCAAATAGTTTGTACCTCTTACTCCCCTACCCCTATACTGCCCCTCCCCCATTCCTTCTCATCACTGGTAACCACTAGTTTGTTCTCTGTATCTGTGAGTCTGCTTTAAAGATACTTTATTTAATATAAATTGTTGATTCGTTAATTTTGACCTCACAGCCAGCAATACTCAGCAACTCATGCCTAAACAAAGTTTATCTGACACATGTATTTTCTCAACAAGGCACATCAGAGCCTTCTTGTGCTTAGGAACACTAGACAGCACTTCAGCACTACACTTGGGGGCGAGTTTAAACCGTGAAATCCCCCCCCCAAAAGAAGCACAAGATGCAAAAAATGTGACTTTAACTATACCACGAAATGATACTTGTTTACCATATGAGGCCTTAGCTAGAAACATGTCCATCAGGCAACTCAAAATTTTCTCCACTTGGGCATGTTCACAAGTGACTGCAAAGTGCCACAAGTATTGATTCGGGGGCTCCAAATAAACTTTAGCAAGTAGATGAATTCATAAGTATAGAAACTGAATAACGAGGCCTGAGTGTAATGTGATTTCAGAGTGCTATTTAAAGATCAAAGTGGGGGAGGGGAGAAAGAGAGAGAGTGAAGGGTGCTGCTGTGTGATTAGGCAAGGACCTTCTGATGATGAGGGCTGGAGCAGGGACCTGAGAAGCAAGACCACAGAAGCCGATTTCTTCCTCTCTGACCCTCCTACCTCCAATAGCCACATACCATGAGGGTGACAGACAGGATGGTGGGTGGGTTGTGGCAGGTCTTTGGGCAGCGGTGAGCTGAGATGATGGCCGTTCTCAGGGCTCCGGCTGGAGGGCGTATACCGGAAAGGGGGTGCCCGCGCCCGCAGCCTGCGGCTCCTGGCTGAGTTTCGGCGGGATGCCCGGTCAGTGAAGCTCCGACCAGGGGAGCACTTTGTGGAGGATGTCACTGACACGCTCAAACGCTTCTTTCGAGAGCTTGATGACCCTGTGACCTCTGCTCGGTTGCTGCCTCGCTGGAGGGAGGCTGCCGGTAGGTGCTCCCAAGATCCCTAAGAACTCCTCACCGACAACCAAGACCCAACCAGGAACTCCACCCACCCCACCAGAATCCCTGAGCCTCCCCTGTGGGATTGGGCGGCCGCCCTCCCCAATACTCCTCCACTGGAAGATCACCCAGGGACTCAGCTCAAGGCAAGGTGGGAAGGGGGCAGAAACACATCCATCCTGGGTTTGTTTCTCTAAAAATCCCTCTACTCTTCCTTCCCTGACCCTCTCCAACCCTTCCCCATCCCATCCCCAGAGCTGCCCCAGAAGAACCAGCGCCTGGAGAAATACAAAGAAGTGATTGGCTGCCTGCCACGGGTCAACCGCCGCACGCTGGCCACCCTCATTGGGCATCTCTATCGGTCAGTACAGCCAGACCCCCTGCAGGCTTCCTCCCTGACCCTTCATCACCTCTGTCCAACCCCCTGGCTTACATTCACATATTCATCCCACAGATAATTGTTAAGTGAAGGTATCACAACGTAAAGGCTCACAGCGTGGACTTTGGAGTCAGACAGACCTAGGCCTTAATCCAGCTCCACTATTCTAGCGCATGACTTTATTTTTTTATTTATTTTGGCCACACCGCGCGGCCTGCGGGATTTTAGTTCCCCAACCAGGGACTGAACCCAGGCCCTTGGCGGTGAAAGCTCAGAGTCCTAACCACTGGACCGCCAGGAAATTCCCTAGCGTGTGGCTTTAGAGAAGTTATTTGCTGTCTCTGAGCCTCAGTTTCCTCATTTGTAACAGGAAGATGGTATAAGGAATAGTATCCACCTCATAGGTTATACGAGATTTAAATGAGATGATCTTTGTAAGCTTCTTACTACAGCACCTGGCATGTATGTAGTAAGCATTCAGAAATGGTGAGCAATCAGTATTATTTTGTTTTATTTATTATTCTATGCCAGGCAAAGATTAGATGTTGAAGACACAAAGAAGAATAAGATGCACACCTACCTTTACCAGTCTATTGGGGAGACAGAATTTTAAATGATTCCAGGGTGAGCCTCAGCTCTGTTGTACTGATTACACTATATCACAGGGACTGGACAACTATGGCCTATGGGCCAGATCCAGCCCATTACTTGCTTTTGTAAATAAAGTTTTGTACATAAAATATAAAGTCATGCCCATTCATTTATATATTTTCAATGGTTCCTTTCAACCTACACAGCAGACTGTATAGCCTGAAAGCCTAAAATATTTACTCTCTGTCCCCTTACATAAAAAGTTTGCTGACCCCTATTTATAAGTCTGTCTCTCCCCTAGACTGGGAGCTCTTAGAGCCAGGGTTTTGTCTAACTCACTGCCGTATCCCAAGCGCTTAGCTCAGGGCCTGGCATACAGTAGAGACTCAATAACCTTTTGCTGAATGAAGGGAGGGGTCGATGAACAAGTGAGTGGAAGCTCACTGCATTCCTCATGACCCTCACACCCCTCTGCAGGGTGCAAAAGTGTGCGGCTCTAAACCAGATGTGCACGCGGAACCTGGCCCTGCTATTTGCACCCAGCGTGTTCCAGACGGATGGGCGGGGGGAGCACGAGGTGCGGGTGCTGCAGGAACTCATTGACGGCTACATCTCTGTGTTTGATGTAAGCTTTCCCAACCCCTGATCTACAGTCCCTCTTCCTGGACTCTGGATCCTGCTCACCCTAGCAAAGGCCCAGCCTAGCCCTCTGAAGGCCTTCCACATCAGGGACCACCTCCCAGAGCCCTGGGCCCCAATCTCCTGTAACTATGCTCCTAACACGCTTGCCCCACTGGTTCTTAGCTCTTCTGGCCTCTAACCCTCTCCTACAGGTGCTCTGGTCTTGCACATCTCTCCCTGCTTCCCTCCTTTCCCGGCAGCCCCCCCCCCCAATGCGCACACACACACACACACACACACACACACACACACACACACACCCCTTCACCCTTTTGGCTCTTCCACAGATCGACCCTGACCAGGTAGCTCAGATTGACTTGGAGGTCAGTCTTATCACCACTTGGAAGGATGTGCAGGTAACTTGTCCTGACCCTAGACTCCCGAGTGGGCCAGGAGGGGACATCAGGACAGGAAGGTGACCTTCTGCTTCTGGACACTGGCCCTCAGTTCTTTGGGACACAGGAAACCCAAGGAGAGGAGTGCTTTGGGGAGGGGGTTTGGTTTAGGATTTGCTCCATTTATTCCACCATGAGGATTCTTTACAAAAGGGTGGCAGGAGCACTTCAGTTTCATGTGTAAGAGATCCAAGGAAGGGTTAGCTAAGTTAGACAAATAGGTGAGAAGAATAACAAATACAGTAGCAA
Organism: Orcinus orca; assembly: GCF_937001465.1. NCBI lineage: Eukaryota > Metazoa > Chordata > Mammalia > Artiodactyla > Delphinidae > Orcinus > Orcinus orca. The sequence continues at coordinate 67,087,066 of NC_064561.1, forward strand.
ACAGCTGAGGACTAATTATATTCCAAGCACCTGTACTCTCACTTTAGCATCACCCAACTCCAGGAGGTAGGTAGTCCCATTTTTTCAAAGAAACTGAGGTTTGGAGGGTCACTTACTCAAGGTTGTACTGTAGCAAGTGGCAGAGTTGGAACCCAGACAGTCTGACTCCAAACCTGTCTTCCCAAGCACAGCTGCACTGCCTTGGGAAGCTCTGTACACAGTTCCGCCATGCCTGGAGATTTTTCTCTTTGAAGGACCTGAGCGATGTTTGGAATGAGGGTTGGGAGGAGGCTTCTGTGGTGGGGAGAAGCACTCGTGAGGCAACCCGAGGAGTCCTCTGACCTTGATTCTTTGCACCGTCTGGGTCCTCCTGATTTCTTTACCCCTCCCCTCAGCTGTCCCAGGCTGGAGACCTCATCATGGAGGTTTTTATAGAGCAGCAGCTCCCAGACAACTGTGTCACCCTGAAGGTCAGTCCTGAGGGGACAGGAGGGGAGATGAGAGGATGGTGGGGGGCAGGGGCAATGGCCTGACCGGCACGGGTCCTTTGCTCTTGCCCTGACCCCAGGTGTCCCCAACACTGACTGCCGAGGAGCTGACTAACCAGGTACTGGAGATTCGGGGGACGGCAGCCGGGATGGACTTGTGGGTGACGTTTGAGATTCGAGAGCGTGGGGAGCTTGGTGAGTATGACCGTGCATGTGCGCATGCACGTGTGGTACGGGGTGAAAGTCACCAAGACTTATGTGTTACCAGATATGCAGTTGTCCACTTGCTCTTTCTCAGTGCTGTCTGCCCTCTTGGCTTTTGTGGACCCCACAGAACCTTGGTTTCCCTTCCACCTCAAAGGAGGCTTCTCTTTCTCCTTTGCCCAGACTCCAAATGCTGGAGGGATCCAGGGCTCAGTCCTCAACCCTCTTCCTTTCTCTGTCTACATTTTTTCCTTGGATGAGCTCATCCATTCCCGTGGCTCTAAATGCCATTAATAAGCTGGCCCCCAAATGTTTATGTGTGACCCAGACCTCTCCTCTGAGCTCCGGACTCACATATCCAGCTGGCTACTTGACACATCCACTTGTACATCTTATAGCATCTCACATTTAAAACGTCTAAGACCAGGACTTCCCTGGCAGTCCAGTGGTTAAGACTCCATACCACCACTGGAGGGGCTGCGGGTTTGCTCCCTGGTTGGGGAACTGAGATCCCACAAGCCGCCTGGCACGGCCAAAAAAAAAAATGAAAAAAAAAAAAAAAAAAGTCTAAGACCAAACTCAGTTCCCAGTCCCCTCCCCTAACAAAATGCCCAAGCCATTTCCTAGTTTCCCTAACTCGGTCAGTGCACCAGCATTCACCCAGTTATCAAGGACAGACACTTGGGAGTCTTCTGGGACTCCTTCCTTTCCTCCATCTTCATACACAATGGGCAACTAGTCCTCTTGAGTCATTTCGAATCTATCACCTCCATCTCCATCGTTACCACCAACCTAGTTGAAATCACCATGATCTTTCTACTTCCCAGCATTAACCACTAAAATGTACAGCCCGGGAAAGGGCATAGCTGGCCAATGTTCCCTTCTCGCCCCCCAACAATCCATTTTCCGCGCAGCAGTCAATGAGCATTTCAAGCATAAATCATCATGCTATTCGCATGGTTAAACCCTTCCAATGGTTTCCCATTGAACTTAAAATAAAATTCAAACCCCTTATTATAGCCCACAAGACCCTGAATGTCTGGCCCTTGCCTATTTCTCAGACCTCGTCTCACATAACGTATTCTCTTTGATTGAGCCACACTGACTGTTTAGTTCCTCAAGCACATCTTTCTGACTCAGGCCCTTTGGTGTTGCATTTTGTCACGCCTGAAGTCTTCTTCCCCCGATCTCAGTGTGGCTTGTTCTTCCCAATCCTTAGGTCCTCTGAGTCTCATCTTCAAATGCCTCCTCTGAAAGGCTTTGCCTGGTCACCCTGTCTTAGTAGCTGCCCTGTTACTGTCTCTCAGCTTCTTATTGCTTCTTTCAGAATAATGGTTTGTCTTTAGTTACCTCATTTACTTATCTGTTATTCTCTGCTCCCTCGCCAGGCTGTGGGCTTTGTGAAGGCAGGCTGTGTGTTTCATGCTCCCCACTGTATCCCCAGGGCAGCCCAGCACCTGGCACAGTCAGTGCTAAATAATGTCTGTGGCTGGATGGTGGAATGGACGAATGAATGAATGAGCGACTGGTGGGCGAGGAGGGGGGCGCTCCAGGCTGTGGATCGATATCTGGTTGATACCTACCCTCATCTTGCCCCTTAGAGCGGCCACTGCACCCCAAGGAAAGGGTCCTAGAGCAGGCCCTACAATGGTGCCAGCTCCCAGAGCCCTGCTCGGCCTCCCTGCTCTTGAGAAAAGTCTCCCTGGCCCATGCCGGCTGCCTCTTCACAGGTGAGCCTCCTGCTTCAGCCCAGCACCTCCCAGGCCTCTTTCAGGGAGCCTCCACCTAGCCCTGCCCATCTGTGCCCAGGTATCCGCCGTGAGAGCCCACGGGTGGGCCTGTTGCGGTGTCGGGAAGAACCGCCCCGCCTGCTGGGAAACCGCTTCCAGGAGAGATTCTTTCTGCTGCGTGGCCGCTGCCTGCTGCTGCTCAAGGAGAAGAAGGTGGGCCCTAGGCGAGCAGGGAGGGATGCTGGGTGGCCGTGTGGGAGGAGCCCTGACGGCACTGACCCTGTCACTCCACAGCCCATGTTCTCATCAATCTCATTGCTTCCCTGGCCCTTTGACTTCTGTGACCCTTTGACCTCACACAACCCCAGTGCTTCCATGACTTCTTGACCTCCTTAACCACGATCCTTCTCTCTCACCTCTCAACCTCACTGACTGCCTTCGCGTTGTCAGAGCTCTAAACCAGAACGGGAGTGGCCTTTGGAAGGTGCCAAGGTCTACCTGGGAATCCGCAAGAAGTTCAAGCCTCCCACCCCGTGAGTTTTTTTCCCCAGTCCACACTTCTAGAGCCTTCCTGCTGCCACCCTGCTGGCCTTTCCGATCACCCATCTCTGTTCTCCTTTGCCTCTCAGGTGGGGCTTCACGTTGATCCTGGAGAAGATGCACCTGTGAGTACCTCCCAGCCTGGCTTCTCCTGTGGCCCAGTCAGGCTCCCTGTCCTCTACCTTCTCGCTTTTTCTATCTTCCATCCCTCTAGCTGTGACCCCTTCCCCTCCTGCTGATTCCCCTCTGATCACCCCCAGCTACCTGTCCTGCACAGGCGAGGATGAGATGTGGGACTGGGCCACCAGCATCCTCAAAGCCCAGGTGAGGGGAAAGAGAGAGCTGAGGGGTAGGTCTGTGGACTCAGCACTAACCCTCAGCACCTCCCATGCCCACCAGTGCCATCCCCTCACCCTCTCTCCAGCATGATGACCAGCAGCCAGTGGTCTTACGACGCCGTTCCTCCTCTGACCTCGCCCGTCAGAAGTTTGGCACCATGCCTTTGCTGCCCATCCGTGGGGATGACAGTGGGGCCACCCTCCTCTCTGCCAATCAGACCCTGGTGAGGTCCCCCTAGCCTGCCCCAACCCCTCCGGGTCCCTGCTCACGCCCTTGCCACACTGCAGAAAGGAGTGGCGTGCCTGCCAGCCTGGTGCCCCCTCTGCCTTCTCTATGCCCCAATCTCTACACCTGCCTCCTGTTGCCAGGCCTCACTGTGTCTCTGTGTCTCTCCCTCCCTGCCTCCCCACCCCACCTGTGCCCAGCGGCGACTTCACAACCGGAGGACCCTGTCCATGTTCTTTGTGAGTACTGTGCCTGCTCCAGTTGTGTGCCTGTCAACCCTGTGTCCCTGTGTTCCTCTGTGCTGCCTGAGCCGGTGTGCTCTCTGTATTTGTCCTGATGCAGACCATCATTGAGTGTGTGTGTGTGTGTGTGTGTGTGTGAGAGAGAGAGAGAGAGAGAGAGAGTGTGTGTGTATTGGGACCAAAAGGAATGAGGAAAACAAGGGATGGTAGGATGCGGTGAGGAAAGGGGAAAGTGGTCACAGGATCTGAGAAATAGAAGGGAAGTGGTTACGTGAATGCATTTTGGAGTCAGACAGACCTGGGTTCAAGCCCCAGCACCACCTTTTACTTAACTGTGTGATCTTGGGCAACTTACTTAACCCCTCTGTACCTCAGCTCACTCACCTGCAGTGTAACCATCATACAGGGTTGTTTTTGACATCATACATGCAAAGTATTTTGCAGCATCTGGTAAAGAGGAAGAGCTCAATAAATGTTAGCGATTAATAATCTGGTAACTCTAACTCTGTGCCTGCCTCTGGTTACCCCCATTTCCATCCAGCCGATGAAGTCATCCCAGGGGTCTGTGGAGGAGCAAGAGGAACTGGAGGAGCCTGTGTACGAGGAGCCGGTATATGAGGAAGTGGGGGCCTTCCCCGAGCTGACCGAAGACACCTCCACCTCCTTCTCCATCACACCGGAGCGGACAGCCAAGCCAGAGACCCCACTGGCCAGCCAGCGGTCCTTTGATCAGTCTCCTCTGCCCAAAGCAGGCCCCCTGGGCTGGGAGGAGAGACCACCTGAGCCCCCTCCGGGGCCCCCTTCAAAGAGCAGCCCCCAGTCACGTGGGTCCCTGGAGGAGCAGCTGCTCCAGGAGCTCAGCAGCCTCATCCTGAGGAAGGGAGAGACCACCGTAGGCCTGGGCAGCCCCTCTCAGCCCTCCAGCCCCCAGCCCCCGAGCCCCAATGGCCTTCCAACACAGACACCTGGCTTCCCCACCCAAGCTCCCTGCACTTCCAGTCCATCCCCCAGCCAGCCCCTCACATGACCCTGGGACCAGCAGTCTGAGGGGTAGGTAACCAAAGGCCCAAGCTCTCCCCATGGCAGACCCTGCTGGGAGCATCCTTTGCCCTGGTTGATAAGACTCTAGAAGCCAGTATAGTGCTGTGGAAGGAGAACAGGGCCGAGAGCTCCCGAGGCTGCGTCCTGCTCAGAGAAAGGCAGGTCGTGGTGCCTCTCTGGGCCTCCACTGACTTACCTGTACCATGAAGTAACTGAAATAAGGAGAATGGTGAATCTCAAACTGTTTCTCAGAGCTGTAAGCCCCACATAGTTTCCCTCGAGAAGGGCAGCTTCCGCTCTATGTATTTGATATGTAGGGGTTCTATGAGAGATCTTGGGTTTGAAAAGAATGGTTTTATGCATTAACAAAAAAAAGATTTGGAAGGCACAGATTTGAATGATCTCCAAGTTTATCCTACCCCACCTTCAACATTCAGAGACTACAGTGAAGCCCCAGAGTGGGGAGGTTGATTAGGGCTGGGAACTGGGGCAAAGAGGAGCCAGAAAGGATGCGTCACTGTTAATAAACCTTGGAACAAAAAGACTGCCATTTTTTACTTCATTCATTCAAATATTCACCAGATATATATATATATATATATATATATATATTTTTTTTTTTTTTTTTTTTTTTTTTGCGGTACACGGGCCTCTCACTGTTGTGGCCTCTCCCGTTGCGGAGCACAGGTTCCGGACGCGCAGGCTCAGCGGCCATGGCTCATGGGCCCAGCAGCTCTGCGGCATGTGGGATCCTCCTGGACCGGGGCACGAACCCGTGTCCCCTGCATCGGCAGGTGGACGCTCAACCACTGCGCCACCAGGGAAGCCCCAACAGATATATATTGAACACCTAATTGGTGCCAGCTATTGAGGATATAGTGTGAACAAAAGAGATGGGGGTCCTTGCTTTAAGGGGAACAGAATATGCACACACAAACAAAGGGCTGTGAAGAAACTAAACCAAAGTGATGTGCTTGTGGAGGTGACATTTGGGCTGGGTGGAGGGTAAAGGTAAGAAGCCAGGCATGTGGAGTGCTGGGAGGAGGAGCACTCCAGAAGGAAAGGGAAGGCAATAGGCATGAAGGCTCTGCAACAGGAAGGGAGTTGTCATGTTGGGGGAAGAGCAAGGAGGCTGGAGTGGCTGGAGCACAGTGAGTGGGGAGCTGGACAAGAGGGGGAAAGACTGGCAGGGACCCAGTGATGAACAGCCTTGTGGGCCATGATTTTATTCTGAAGCAATTGAGGAGTCTTAGGGAAGAGAGGGATGAGATTTTGCTTCCTTTGAACAAAAAGATCAATCACTCTGGCTGTTTTCTGAACAATGAGTTGTAGGGGGAAGACTGGAAGCAAGGAGGCCAGATATCAGACCAGGAGACTGATAATGGGGACTTGGACCAGGTTGGTGGTTCTGGAAATTGAGGGAAGTTGATCAATGGGAGATAGAACCTATAGGCCTTGCTGATGGATGGAAGGTGGGGGTAGGAGGAAGGGTACATAGACTCTGGCTTTCTGACTCTCCTAAGTGGATGGAGAATGGTTCCATCTAGTATGTTACCTGGGGGAGGTGACTGGGGAAGGATCAGGTAGAAGGAGCCGTTTGAAAGTTTGAGGTACCTATTTAGATGAAGTGGTGGTGTCAGGTGAGCTGTTGGAAATGTGAATCTGGAGTTTGGGCCACAGATATCTGCCTTTTCCAAGTCGGGGGTGTAGTGAGGAGGTGTGGGCCATGGATAGGTGAGGAGGATGAGGAAAGTGTGTGTGCAGACCCTCAGAAAGCAGTGCCAGGGCGGGGATAGGGGGTATGTCCTGGGGTGTAGAACCTTAAGGGCAGGCCCTAAAGCCGATAGGGGCTTTCTGGGTTGCAAGTCCCCACTCTCATCTCCCAGCTCTCATCTCCCAGCTCACGCCCACTCCATTGGCCCTGTCTTTTCCTCTGGTACTGGTTCCTTCCTGGCTCCAGGCGTCTTTCTCACCCTCACTCACGCAGGCTTTTCCAGTTCAGTGGGAATTAGGAAAAGGTCTGGGATCAGCCCTGTTTCTCTCATCACACGCATCTGCGCTCAGGCATCCAGTGATTCAGTTTCCCTGGTTACAGATTTGAGTTCCTCACCATCCTTCACCCATCGCGTCGGGATTGGAGGTCTGCATATGTAAATGAATGATTAGAAATAATTACGAGCTAAGTCAATAGCTCTCCACCAGAAATAGAACCCAGGCGTCTTGACACAGAAACCTGGGGTTCCCCCTACCGCCCAGCGGACGCGGCGTCCACAGGGCGGCGCGGACCCTTTCCGGGGTATTCTCAGCAGTAACAGAGGTTTAGTTCCTGCCGCTCTTGGCGCTTCGCGGCCCAGCGAAGGGACTGATCAGGCGTGGGCGGGGCGAGGGCGGAGCTGGGCCAGATCCTGGGCGGGGCTTAGCTGTGGGCGGGGTTTCCTCGAGTTCCGGAGTCGAGTTGCTGCCTGGGCCGGAGCGGAGATGCAGCCGCCGCCCCGAAAAGTGAGCTTGGCCTGGGGACGGGGATTCCTGGCGGGCTGGGGGAGTGATGCGGCCCAAAGGGGCACCAGACCTGCGGTGGGGGACGAAGAGTAGGAAGGGGTTCAAGGGCCAACCCAGAAGTAACCGAGGAAACAGCCCAGCTCCTCCCTGGCCCCGCCCCCTCACCGCTCCCTGCGCGGAGTGTTTTTCAGGTCCCTGCGCCAGGGGTCTTCATCGTCTTCTTACCCACACAGGTGAAGCCATCCCAGGAGGTGAAGCTTCGCTTCCTGGAGCAGCTGAACATCCTTCAGACCCGGCAGCAGAGAGAGGCGGACCTACTGGAGGATATCAGGTAGCCCTGACCCCCTCCACGTACCCCGACTTTCTCTGTCACACGCTCCGCCTTTTCTCCAACATACTACAGCTGTCGGGGTGGGCGGGGGTGAAGAGCTCTCCAACCTGCCCATTCAAGGCCGTCATCCTAGGCCTCCCTCTCCAGATGCCGGATACAAATTATCCTTCCACGCACCCCAACACACATAAACACACAGGGACCCTCTCTCAAACCCCTTCACTCCACACCGCCCCCTCCACACCCACAATCAAACTCAGGACAGAATCCCCCCTCCCTCTTCCAGACCTGTTGGAAGGCTGGCACACACTGTACTCAGCTGACCCCCATCAGTCCTCACCTCCAAGCACACAGATGGTTCTCCAGGGGTGGGGAGGATCCTGCTGAGGCTCTGAGCACTGAGATGAGGTTGTCCTTTGCTGCGGCTGCCCGAGGTGATTTCAAGGACTCTGTCTTCAGTCTCAGGCCCTCCTGGTATAGTCACACTCCAGGCCTGGCTCCCCTCTCCCTCCTGCCCAGGCTAAGGAGAGGGTCGAGGGTGGGAGAAAAGGACCAAACAGTAAGACCACCCCATCCCCCTAATCTCCGCAGATCCTACAGCAAGCAGAGGGCAGCCATTGAACGGGAGTATGGGCAGGTATGGGACTCCTTTTTCTGGACCTTCCCTTTTGTTCTAGCCTCCTTTACACTACCAGCAATGTGCCTCCACGCATACTCCTGTTCTGGTCAAGAGCAAATGCCTAGCACCAGGCAAATTTGTGTCAAATCCCTGCTGTGGTACTTTTTAGCTGTTTGACCTTGGACAAGTTACTTAACGTTTCTTGGCCTCAATTTCTTTCTCTGTAAAATGGGAATAATAATAACTGTACCTTCACGCAAGGTTGTTGTAAGGACAGAATAAGTTAATGCATGTAAAGCACTTAGCAAAGTGGGTGGCATTATTATACTCTGATCGTATGTTCTCCCAAGTGGGGAGAGTCTTTGAAAGGGAACTGGGTCTGTGATGACTTTCCCACCAGGCACTCCAGAAACTGGCTGGGCCATTTCTGAAGAGGGAAGGACACCGGAGTGGGGAGATGGACAGCAGGTGGGTCCCATGGTGGGATGGCAGGGAGGCCAGGGAGCCAAGAAGGGATGAGGAGCTCAACCCCAGGAACCTATGAGGAGGGCACGTGAGTGGCAGGTAGAGCTGACACGGCAGCGGGATAGCAGCTGACCCAGCAAGGACACTGGATGGGGGCGGAGGGCATAAGTGATCCTTGTGGCCGAGCTAATGGGCTGATCGATTGATGGGCTCCCAGACGAGGGGGATGGGAAAGCAGTCTGTCTCCCATGGTGTTGGGGGGGGGCGCATCTCGTGAAGCTTTGGAGTGCTCCCCTCGTCAATGCAGACTTTCTCTGGGGAGAGGCAGGATGGTGTTTGGTGCCTGGCGCTGCCTGCTGGATGCCACCATGGCTGGGGGCCAAGCCCGGCTCCAGGCATCTGACCGATACCGTGACCTGGCAGGAGGCACAGGGCGGAGCGCTAAGGAGCAGGTGCTTAGGAAGGTACGGCTCAGTGGATGGGGTGAAGGAAGGGCTGACTCAGGGATGGAGGTGATCTGGATCAGGACTTGTGTGTCCATGCCCCTAGGGAGCAGAGAACCTCCAGAGGGCGCAAGCCGAGGTGCTGCAGTCTGTCCGGGAGCTGAGCCGAAGTCGAAAGCTGTATGGGCAGCGTGAACGGGTGTGGGCCTTGGCACAGGAAAAGGCGGCTGATGTCCAGGCCAGGTGGGGTCATGGGGAGTTAGGAAGCCTGTGGCGTCGGGGCATGGAGCCAAGGTGCCATGGCTGGGCCTGACCTCCGCTCCTCTCCCTTGCCTGCACAGGCTTAACCGAAGTGACCATGGCCTCTTCCACACTCGGACCAGTCTCCAGAAACTCAGCACCAAGGTTCAGAGGATGTGGGCATGAGTCGGGGCAGGGAGAGGTGGGCAGATTAGTCTAGTGGTTTGGAACCCGGGGGCATAAGTCAGAGAGACTGGGATGAATCCAGGCTACCCTACTTCCTTGGTGCCTGACCTTGGTAAACTTGATGTCTCTGAGCCTCATTTTCTTCATCTATAAAATGGAAATAGTACCTTTGTTTTTCATTCCTTTAATATGCAGTGATTGAGGACTTCTATGTACTTGGCATTGTTTGAAACACTGGGGAGATGATGGGGAACACTACCAGCAGAGCTCCTGCCTCCACAGCCTGGTTAGGGGAGACAGATAGTAAATAAACAAAGACTCAGAATAAATGAAAAGAAGGTGATATGATAAAGCATAACAGGGGAGTGTAATTTAGAGGGAAAGCCTCTCTGAACAGGTGGCCTGAGTGTCAAGGAGGAGCCAGCCATGCAGAGATGTAGGGGAAGAACATTCCAGGGAGAGGCAGCGGTGAGTGCAAAGGCTCTGAGGTGGGAATAACTTTGTAGGCTCGAGGAACTGAGGGAAGGCCAGTGTGGCTGGAGCACTGTGAGCAAGGGGACGAGCACTGTGGAAAGACTCAGAGAGGGTGCAGGGGCCAGCTCATGTTGGACCTGGTAGACCACGGTAAGGAGCAGTTGGGATTTTATCCTAAATGTATGCAGTTGCCACTAGAGGATTTTGAGCAGGAATTGTGAGTATGTAAAATTTTTAGTATGGTTTGCCAGTTATCTCAGTAATGTGAGAATCCATTCTGGATCTGGCTTGGCCGTGGAAGGACCCCAAGGGTCCAGGGCTCCCAGTTGACACCTATGTTCCTCTCCTAGCTGTCTGTCCAGTCGGCCCAGTACTCCCAGCAGCTGAGAGCGGCCCGCAATGAGTACCTGCTCAACTTGGTGGCCACCAATGCCCACCTTGACCACTACTACCAGGAAGAACTGCCGGCCGTGCTCAAGGCCAGTCTCAGCCTAGATACCCCTGCCTCTCAGCAGGGAGGGCATCTCCCTGCTTCCCACCACGATCAGGCTGGGTGGGGCTGGGGACCTAGTCTGCTCAGAGTGGGCAGAAGATACATACCTAGGTTCTGCTTCTGCTTCTAGCTGGCTGCATGACATTGTGCAGAACACTTGCCCCTCTGAACCCCAGTTTCTTCCTCAGGACTAACCCCTGCTCTGCCTACTTTATAAGACTAATGGGGCTCAAGGGAGAGAATGAATGTGAAAATGCTTTTTAAACTGTTAAGTGCTGTGCACACATGAGGGCCTATTATTAGAAGCATAATAATGTCTTATTCCTTCTCAATTTCCCATACCTCATACCCATCACCCATTCAAACCTGGACAGAGAGCCTGCTTGGGGGAAGGGTGGTGTCAGCATCTTGGGGTTCTCTCCAGGCCCTGGTCAGCGAGCTGTTGGAACACCTGAGGGACCCGCTGACTTCACTGAGCCGCACGGAGCTGGAAGCTGCAGAGACGGCTCTGGAGCATGCCCACCGTGGGGGGCAAGCGACCTCCCAGGTAAGCTCCCCAGAGATCCTCTTCACCCTTCTCTCCCAGTACAGCGCCCCCTCCACCACTGCATGTCTGCCCCTTTCCTTCTCACCTTGTCCTCTCTCTACCAAGAAGGCTGGGGACAGGCTTGGAGAGGGAGCCAGTGAGTGGCCGACCTCGATTTTTTCCGACTCCCAGGTAAGCTGGGAGCAGGATCTGGAGCTTTTTCTTCAGGAGCCCGGAGTATTCTCCCCCACCCCAGCTCAGCAGTTTCAGCCAGCAGGGAATGATCAGGTAAGACCTCTCTGCTAGGTGCAGTCAGGCCACTTGGAAAGGGGACTGTGGTGTAGGCCTCTTCCCCATTATCCTTGTCCTGGTTTTAACTTAGGGACTATTAAACCATGGAGAGAGGGTTTCAGAACCCCAGTTCACCTCCCTCCCACCAGGACACAAATTAACGCACTTCCTCCCACCCTTCTGTCCCTTCACTGCACTATCTTCTTCATTCTACCTCTGTCCCTCAACCTGGATCCCACTTCTGGGACTCTCTGTGTGTCCACATGAATGCACTCCTGTGTCCACAGTCATAGGTGTGTGCTCCCACCTATTTGTCCCTGACCCTGGAGGTCAGGAGACAGGGAAGAAAAAAAGGAGGGAACTGGAGGGAGGGGGAACGGAGAAGGAGCAGCATCAGGGCATCCTCACAGCTCCCCATTCATTCAGGTGTGTGTCCTGGAGCTCGAGCGGGGCGCAGGAGGTGTGGCCGGGGAGAGTGGCCTGGAGAAAGAAGTTCAACGCTGGACGAGCCGAGCTGCCCGAGACTACAAGATCCAGAACCATGGGCAGCGGGTGAGGTGGGGAGTGCAGGTGTCGGGGGTGGGCAAGAAGAGCTGAGAGATGGGGATCCCGGCGTCACTGGGGATGTCATGGGGCTGCAGGCAGGAGGGGAGGGAAGGGTAATTTAAGCCGACAGTGTGGCACAGTAATTGAAGAGCGTAACCTTTGGGACTAGACTCACCTGGGCTCAAATCTTGCTCTGTTGCTCCCTAGTTATGTAACCCTGAGTAAGGGAGTGACTTAAGCTCTCTGGACCGCAGTTTCCTCATCATTAAAGTGGGGCTAATGATAGCACCCACATCACAGGGAAGATGAGATGACATAATGCATGTGAAACAACTAGGAAACTCCCGGGTTATTAGTAAGTTGTGCCCCATAGTATCTCCACCCACTCCTGTCCTCTGCGTCCCCAACCAGGTGCTGCAGCGGCTGGAGCAGAGGCGGCAGCAGGCTTCAGAGCGGGAGGCTCCAGGCATAGAACAGCGGCTGCAGGAAGTGAGGGAGAGCATCCGGCGGGCACAGGTGAGCCACAGCCCTGGGGTTAGAGCCACTGAGACTGCACCTCCTCCGGCAACACCCTCCTCCACTCCTTTATCTGATGGTGGGGAGACTGGAGGCAGGAGGTAGAGGGTGGACACATCTGGGGAGGAGGCTCCACTCACCTCCCAAGGGCAGGCCCAGCCACAGCCTTGACTGACCCCCTCTTCCCTGTGTCAGGTGAGCCAGGTGAAGGGGGCTGCCCGGCTGGCCCTGCTGCAGGGGGCTGGCCTGGATGTGCAGCACTGGCTGAAGCCAGCCATGACCCAGGCCCAGGATGAGGTAGAGCAAGAGCGACGGCTCAGCGAGGCCCGGCTGTCCCAGAGGGACCTCTCTCCCACGGTGAGCTCCCTCCACTCCCTCCCCATACACACCAGGAGGGTAAAGAGCCCCAGTGGAAAGCAGAGCTTATAAAGTGGGAATCACACTAGTAGCTAACTCAAAGGGTTGTTGTGAGGCTGAAATGAAATCACTTAAGTATGACTCTTGGCACAGTTTGTAACATAGAGAGCTGTCAATGAACTTTTATTATGGAGTATACGATGGTGGTTATGAAAGGTCCCGAGAACAGACTATAAGCAGTTTGAGTACCAGCCACTCCACTTACTAGCTGTGTGATCTTGGAAAGTGACTTAGCCTTTCTGAGCCTCAGTTTCCCATTAAGTAAACTGAGGTTGATAGTTTCGCAAAATAACACTGGGTTATTAAGAAGTTTAAACAAGACAATGTACATAAGATACTTAGCATTGTGCTTGGCACATATAAGCGCTCAATACTGTAACTCTGTGATTATTGTTAGTGTTATCTTGCTCTGTGGTGGTTCTGCCTGTGACCCAGGGTGAACGGATGGGTGGTACTACCTTGGAGGAGGATCCACAATGTTAAGGATAGGATGGGGTGGGAGGGAGGCGCAAGAGCGAGGGGATATGGGGATATATGTATACATGTAGCTGATTCATTTTGTCATACGGCAGAAACTAACACAACATTGTAAAGCAATTATACTCCAATAAAGATGTTTAAAAAAAAAAAAAGGTAGAATGGAGGAGTGAGAGATATAGTGGGTGGTACTTGAGACGGGGCCTCACAACGATGCCTGTTCTCTGTCCCCCAGGCTGAGGATGCTGAGCTGTCTGACTTTGAGGAATGTGAGGAGACGGGGGAGCTCTTTGAGGAGCCCGCCCCCCCAGCCCTGGCCACCAGGCCCCTCCCCTGCCCTGTCCATGTGGTGTTTGGCTATCAGGTATGAATGGAGGTGGGGACCGCAGACAGGCAGGGATGGGGAACAGCCAGTCCTGAATCCTTCTTTGTGGGTCCCAGGCAGGACATGAGGACGAGCTGACCATCACAGAGGGCGAGTGGCTGGAGGTCATAGAGGAGGGAGATGCCGACGAATGGGTCAAGGTGGGTATGGACCCGGGGCTCTGCCCTTGGCAAGGGGGCAGTGGGAGGGACTTCTCTGTGGTCCGTAAAGACCCAGCCAGGCAAAGCTGGAAGCCTGAGTGGAGGAGGGCCAGGGCCGTGGACTGCTGAGGCAAGCCTGCTTTCTGTTCACGTTGCTGGGTGAGCAGGCTCGGAACCAGCACGGTGAGGTAGGCTTTGTCCCTGAGCGGTATCTCAACTTCCCGGACCTCTCCTTCCCTGAGAGCAGCCATGACAGCGACAATCCTTCGGGGGCAGAGCCCACAGGTAAGAAAGGGAGAAGAGTTACTGAGTGGTTGTAGCCCTGGTCTGGGGGCACTGCTGCCCGCCTCTTCCCCTCACCATCTCTCCCGGGCTTCCGCAGCGTTCCTGGCCTGCGCCCTGTACAGCTACACGGGACAGAGCGCAGAGGAACTGAGCTTCCCCGAGGGGGCGCTTATCCGCCTGCTGCCCCGGACCCAGGATGGAGTGGATGATGGCTTCTGGAGGGGAGAATTTGGGGGCCATGTTGGGGTCTTCCCCTCCCTGCTGGTGGAGGAGCTACTTGGCCCCCCAGGGCCATCTGAACTCTCAGACCCTGAACAGGTGAGGCTTCCTTTTCCCTGGGTCCCCAGGCACCAATGGGTTGACCCTCCCATGCCAGGGAGGTCCCATATTCGTCTTAATGCCCCCTCCCCCGCATAGTGGCTTGGGACTCCCCATCTCCTTTGGCACAGAGAAAGGGGACACCAAGGCAGTCTTCATTAGAGTTTGGTTGTCCTGCTTTAGAGCTGGATCTTAGTTCAGATTCCTGTTCTGTTACTTTAGGCAGTGATTAGACCTCTCTGAGCTTGTTTCTTCACATGCATGTAAAAGGGGGACAATAATGCCTCTTTCAGGAGGCTAACTATCCTGATTAGAGATAGTGGAAGTAAAGTGCTTAGCACAGTGGCCCATAGGTGCTTTGATATATGGTACCTGTTGTTCTAGCAAGAAGAGCATAGGAGTAGGAGTCAGGAGTTCTAGCCAGGACTTTGTCACTAACTAGCTCTGTGATTTTGGATAGATGGATTAACCTGAGTCTCACCTCTGACATAGGAATCATCAAATCCTTACCTCATGGGGTGGTGGTGAGGACTGAATGAATTAGTGCATGCGAAGTGCTAGCAAAATGCCTGGGACATATTAAGTGTCAATATATATTGGCTGTTGAAATGTGTATCACCTACAAGCCTCACCCAGATACAAGCATTTGGTCACTCTCTGAACTGGGGAGTGACAGGACAGGAACTGAAGATGGGATGGGAGGAAGAGCTGGTGAAACCTTCCCACATGCCGGGAATAACTCTTTGCCCCCTCATCCCCAGATCCTGCCATCCCCTTCCCCTCCCAGCTTCTCCCCTCCTGCACCCACCTCTGCCTTGGATGGGTCGCCTGCACCTGTCCTGCCCGGTGGTGAGTAGAAGGAGCTGGGGCCCTGGGAGGGTAAGAGACAGGAAGAAGGAGGAAGTCTGGAGCTCCTGGGTTACACTCAGCCCCTCTGCCTGCCCTCAGGAATCTCCTCCATCAGGCTCTCTGATGCATGATGGTAGAAGAGCTTGGGCTTTGGAGCTGGGCCCACTGTTCAAACTCTGCTCTATGACATCCTAGTGTGTGATTTAACATGCCTGGGCCTTTACAGAGTGAGGAGGAAGGTCCCTCCCTCACTGAGTTGTGAGAGTTAAAGGGATGTGTCTATAGAGTGCCCAGCGTTGTGCTGGGCACATAGCAAGCATGCAATTAGTAGCTGTTTTCTTATTATTATTATTTTAAAAATTAGCCAGTTTCTCCCACAGTGTTTTCCCAATACACATCCTCTGCCCTTAGTGTTCTTGAATCCTGCAAACACCTGGTTTGCATCATCATTTTCCTCAACCATCTTTTCTTTTTTTTTTCCTTGTTTTTGTTGTTACCTCATCCATCTTTCCTAAAACCATCTTTTCTAAAAGGTTCTTTCACTTTCTTCACTGCACCCCCCACCCACCGCGACCCTGGAACCCCGTGAGCGTTTTCTGCACCCCGCTTCTCCAGCACCCGTCGTTCACTTTGAATGATTTAGTACTCAGTCACTCATTGTGTCTGTTAGTGTTTCATTATGCAGTTCCTGGCAGCCATTAGGGGTGGGGGCGGTGTGGATCCCTCCTGCCCCCGGGTACCTTTAGCAGGCCCGATTATACAGCAGGTGCTCAGTAAGCGTTGAGGTTGGATGGACTGATGGATATTATGACCCAGGTTAGTGACTATTTGTTAATTCAACAAATATTTACAGAGTGCCACTGTCCTAAGTGCTGGAGATACAGAAGCGAACAAAACAAAGTCGTAAGACTGACTTGTGGTTCTTATTTCCAGACCAAGACCTGGACTGCCCTGGACCCCTGGATGTGATGGCGCCTCGACTCAGGCCGGTAAGGGCCCCGCCCTTGGAGGAGAGTGTTTGGAGAGGGGTCACTCCAACTTGTCCTGTTTTTTCTGCAGGACAGAGGGAATGGACAGGGATATCCCCAAGGGAGGCATCTGGTGCACTGACTGTGTGTTCTCTACAGATGCGTCCACCGCCTCCCCCGCCAGCTAAAGCCCCGGATCCTGGCCACCCAGATCCTCTCACCTGAAGCCCGGGGGAATCACTTTCCCCCAGTGATGCTGCTGCCCCTATCTCCGTGCTATCAGAGACCACCCCTCCCCACGGTGATCCAGAGCGACACAGCCAAAAGCTGGAATCTCCCTGATTTCCCTTCTCACCTTCACGGGTAGAAATTTCTTCTCTCCCCATTTCTGGGGCTGGAACCCACTCCTTTTTTGCCATCATCCTCCAGCCATCTCTAAGGGCTGAAACTACTCCTTTGTCTTCTGCTACCACCCCATCTCTAGGGTGGTGAAGTACCCTGAAATCTCTGGGACTGGGATTCATCCCCCAAAGTCTCGAGTGGCTCTGGCTTATTTGTGTCTCCACCCTGGGTCTGTGAATCACCCCACTCCAGACGCCAGAGCCACTGGGGATGGGGGCAGGCCTGTCAGAAGGAGCTGGAGCCAGTATGCGAAGCAGCTGTAATCGTCTGAGCGGATTTATTGACAGTGAATAAAGGGCACAAAGCCCAAGCCAGGGCCTGGGCCTCTTGTGCCAAGAGGGCAGGGGGTCTAAGGTGCTATTGCTTTAAGGGCCCACCAAGGGCAGGGGCCTGCTCCCAGCCGCACGCTCTAGCATATGGAGTGAGGTGATGGGGAAAGCAGGTCAGGCGGCCTGTTGGCAGACAGGGGAAGGGGAAGAGACTGAGGACCAGAGGTGGGACTTCTCCCAAGGTCCCCCAGCCTGAGACCGTGCAGTTCCAGGTGGAAGTAGGGCTGGTCCCTCAGCTGGGGGGCAGTGCTGTCCAGTTGAGAGGAGGGGCTTCATGCCCACCCAACCCCTGGCCCTGCCAGCTGGTAGTCCATCAGCGCAATGAAGGAGAGGAAGGGTAACAGTGTTGCCTCCTCTTCAAGCTGTGTCCCCGCTTTTCCCCAGGGGCTGCAGGACCTTCCCTGTCCCCTGGAGCACAAGCCCACTCCCCACCACCAAACCAAGGAATATGTACCAAAGGCTAAGCCTGCAGTTTAGCTTGGGGGTTCAGGGAACCAATGGGCTTAGGTAGTTTAAAGTAGGGGGTGGGAGGATGAGATTATCTGACTTGGGGCCCAGGCAGACTCACCTCACACACCCCCTGCCCCCTGTGGTGGGGACACCTGAGAGAGAGAGGAGGGGTCACCAGTGGGAGAACAGGAGGTGGGTCATATCAGTGCCCCCTAGAGTAGGGGCAGTAAGAGCTGAGCCCACCGCAGCCCACCACATGTCTTCATACCTGGTGATCTGAGGTGTCCGGTTTGCTTGGCTGTCCATTTGCCTCTTGACTGGCCAGCCCTGGGCTTGGGCCCCTTCCTCCAGCCCCCAGCATCGACTCTGCAGAGGCTCCAGGGCTCCTCTCAAGTGCACGAGGGACTAGGCTGCTGTCCCTGAGTCCTCCATTCCGCACTGGGGGGCTGGCAAGGGCCAGGGGCTGCGGCCTCTCAGGGGGAAGGCTCTCAGTGGCAGGCATCCCTGTCCTGGGCTGCCCTCCCCCAGACCCCTGGCCACCCCCTGGGTCCTGCCCCCCACCAGATCCCCAGCTCCTGTCCGTGGGGGAGCCATCACGATGCTCATGCAGCCCATAGCGCTTCTCAATGTGTGTCACCCGGAACCTGGGAGGGGAGGGAACACTGGGGCTTAGGACCACCACCCAGAGGCTGCTTGGCCCTTCCCTCCGGTCAGGGACATCCTGGGTTTGATAGGCACTTCCCTCTGGCCTAGGGCAGGGGAGACCAGATTGTGGGGCACATTGTGCAGCCTGGCTTCTGCTGTGGCTCACAGTCCACAAAGAAAGAGCCAGGGCCTACCTTTGGAGGCAGGTGCCTGACCGTTGGGGTCCCCACCTCAACCTCCCTTTCCCTGGGGCACTCTATACCCACCTGCCCACAGAGAACACAGTGGTCTCCCCAGGCCGGGGGCGACTCTTTCCTTCTTTGGAGCGTCCCTGACGGACAAGTGGGGGTCTCTTGTTGCGGCTGCAGTGGATGCAGGGGGCTGCGGAGCCCAGGTGCACTGTGTGATGATGGGAGGGGGCTCCGTCCTGCAAGCTGGAGGTGGCATCCACACTGGACGGTAGGGAGGAAAGGACCAGGGGTGACATTCCCAGTTTTCTTCCTGTTCGACTTGCTCCTGTTCTTTCAGCGTGCTCCTTAAACCCCAGATGCCCCACTTGCCCCAGGCCCCACCATTCGTTTCTTGTCTTTATCTAATAAACTCAATATGAAGATAGTAGTGACCATGTGTTCTCCCTCCTGGGGCTAAAAAGCGGGCAATGCTTAATGCAGAGGAGTGGCATAAGGGGTGAAGGTTAGGCTTGATGATATCCAGAGGAGAGATGTGGTTTGAAGGACTCAGGATTTCTACAAAACGTCCTTCTTCCTGTATGTTAACCAGCCTTACTCTCCCCTGTCAACCCGAACATGCAAGGAGACTGGGAGAGGAACGTGCAGGAGGAGAGGGTACTCTCCAAGGCAAGCTCAATCGTGCTGGCCCTTGTTCTCAGCTCACCTGGACAGGTGCATTGTCCCTTCTCCTTCACTGTCCCCCAGCATCTCCTTCAAGGCCTCAGCATTGGCTGAGGGCAGAAGGAAAAGAGGGGGTCAGTGGAGGCAAAGGCCGGGGCAAAGGAAAGTTGAGGAGGTGGGGAACAAGGGGCCAGCATGCACCCACCTTCATTTTGGATGATGCATTGAACAATCCTCTCTACTGTGTCCTCATTCATGTCATCGTCCTCAGCTGAAGGATGAAAGAGGTCGGTAAGGAAGCAGCAAATGAGTCAGCTTTGGGGGTACATTACCTGATGGCTTCTGTGGCTTCTTGCTCAAGACCTACCCCTTTAGCAAATTGCCATCGTGCTGTACATTAGCATTCCAAGGGCCAGGGCAGAAAAGATGGGGAAATCAATGGGAGTCCAAGACTCATCAGTGGGCCCTTCCCACCCATGCTGCCTACTCTAGCCCTGCTTTCGGGGTGGTGGCAACCCAATTGCTTTTGCAGAGTCAAGAAAGCATTACTAGACCTCCTGAAAACTTGGTCGGGATTTGGCCTGGGTCTGTTGACCAGGAAGAGGTGTGGGGAGAAGGGTCAGGGAGAAAGGCGACTGAGCCAGGTTCTAGGCTGTTCACTCACGGGGCTGGAGCTGGGTGTCGTCAGGCTCCGAGCCCCTCGAGGTGCGGCAGCGGTAGCCTTTCTTCTTGAGCACGTGGCAGATCATGAAGCCTACCAGGCCCATGAGGAAGAAGACCAGCACAAGCAGGAAGAGCATGTACAGCCCATGTTGGGGCGGCTCCAGGTCAGGCTGTGGTTCCGACATGAGGCCCTGGGGGGCGAGCGCGGGCCAGGGCGCCTCCTGGGGTTAGGAGGCTGCAGCTAGAGATGGGGGGAGGGATAGGAATGCCTTCTTCAGGATCCGAGACAGGCAAGCCTCTAAGGTCTGGCCCCACCCCCCTACCCAACCAGGGAGCTGTCCGTGCCAGGGGTGCTGGTCCGGGCCAGGGGTGCCAGACGGCAGCTGCGCAAGCTGTCTTCCACGACCCTGGTCCGCTTCCCCGACGCCCAGAACGTTCCCCTTTCCAGCTTGTCCTGAGCTTCCGTCCCTCCCAAGGACACTGCAGAGCGAGATGGGACGGAATTCTCAGGCGGCCTGCACAAGGATCGTGCCTGAGTCAGCGTCCACACCTCCTCTGCGTTGGCCTGAGCCAGGCCTCCACAGCCCCCTCCCCTTCCTGTACTCTCGCGTACACACCCCCTCCCGCCTTTCTGTTCCTCCCATCCTGACCACCTGGCCCACTGGTACCGGTGGTTTAGCTCTGGCTCCGGCTCCGGCTCGGGTTCCGGTTCCAGGGGCGTCCTAGTCCGGCTCAGGGCCCCCGACGCCCTCCCGGCGCTCATCCCTTGCTTTCTTCCCCTCCCCCCTTCGCCGCCTCAAGGGCTCCGGGCTGCGGCCGCAGATACCCTTGCCGCGGCAGGCGGGGGGAGGGAAGGATGGAGAGGGATGCGGGCTGGTTGGGACCGGGGAGAGGCTCCGGACAACTCCAGCCCTGGGAAGGGAAGGAGAAGGGGGACGCCGCCGCCGCCGCCGCCCTGGGTTCCCAAAAGCCTTCGACCGGCGCCGGCCCGGGACCAGGGGGCGGAGCGCAGGTGTGCCGGGCGGAGAGCGAGAGCCTTGCGCGCTTGTGAGCGCAAGTGTGATGCGCGCGTGACTGCGCCGCTCCCCCCCTTCCCCGACCCCGCGTCGGGGGAGTGTGCGGTGCCGAGTCTGGGTCCGGTGAGGAGGACAGGCAGTCAGGCGAGAGTGCTCTCTACTGGTCTATCGGGCACAGCTGGCTTGGCTTCTGCCCTCAGATGCCCCGGCCGGATGTGTAGCAGGGAATCTTCCCAGCGGGCCGGAGGGAGCCGGCTTTCTGCACCCGAAAGGAACAGCGTGGCCGGTTCTCCGGAGCCTCCTAGAGAGGTGACATGGCCTGCGCCCCGTTTTGGAGAGGTAGCTGGACGGGATGGCTCGGCTTCCCGAGGATTTGACCCCCGCCCGGAAGGAAATGGCCCTATCATACTATTACCGACGCTACAGTCCTCCGGCCAACGCCAGACGCTCACGCCCCAGAACCTAGAAGGGCGTAGCAAGGCGAGGGCGGAACTCCGCAGGGGGCGTGGCCTGGGCGTGGTCTAAGGGAGGCCGGCTTGGGTCTCCCAGTTCCGCAGAGGCAGGCTGCGTGCTTACGCAGCACGCAGGACCGGGGGTGGGGCAGGCGGCCAGGCTGGCGGCGGAGACGCTGGGCCTGGTCCCGCCGGCACCATGGCCAAGACTGTGGCCTATTTCTACGACCCCGACGTGGGCAACTTCCACTACGGTGAGGGAACAAGGTTGTAGGCGAGGGATTTCGGGACGCCGAGGTTTCGAGGTCGGGGCTACAACTCCAGGAATGCGTACTGACGAACTCTCTTCTCTCACCCCCAGGGGCTGGTCACCCTATGAAGCCCCATCGCTTGGCATTGACCCATAGTCTGGTCCTGCACTACGGTCTCTATAAGAAGATGATCGTGAGTCTCGCGGCTTCTGCTGGGGATTGAGGTTGGGGAGGAGCTGCGGCCCTAGGGATGGGTAGGCTGCACTGAATGCACCAAGAGCGACCCACCCCTAGAGTGTGTGTTGGCGGGTAGAAGGAACCAGGAGCACCCCTATATGCAGAGTGTTGGTGGGTGCATCCACTGACTTAATGAGAGATACTTTTTCACCTTAGGTCGGCCACCTTTTGACCTCAAGTGGACCAACTCTTGGCCTAGGGTTAGGGTGGAGTGGGGCTGGTTTGAAGACACAAAATTTTTCCCTCCCCAGCATCTTAGGGCAGTTCTGTGGCCTCAAAGAAGAGAAGGCGGCTGGCTCACTGTATCTGGATGTGAGGTTTACCCTCATTCCCATACCTTCTCTGCCACCTCTCTCCACCTCCAAGCTAGAGCTCCAGGGAGGACTTTGCAGCCCTCTGTGTAAATGTGTATGTGTGTGTAGGACAGAAGGAGATGTCCTGGGTATTCCCTTTTCAACCTAGAATACCACCCGCCCCCCCCACACACACACACATAGTTATACTTAATTACTACCTATCCCTCCATCTCCTGGATATACACATGCTGTCTGTTCCTGGCCTGGAATTTATAGCAGTGATATGTGATTATAACATATTGCTCGGCCCTGATGCATTGCAAGGGGAATTAGTCAACTGTATGAATGAGTGTCCACTGCTTGTGCTGAGGCACAGACAAGTTAATTGGTCGTAGAAAAGACTGAGGTGATGTTAGTGCATGAATCCCTGACTCTCTTGAAATTGTTTGCCAGGATGTGCCTTTGAGCATTTTCTGGGGAGAGAAAAACTTTTTGCTCTTGTCCAATTTCTAAAGAAGTGTGTGAACCACTCAAAAGATAATAAATCTCTGGCTTATTAGCACCTGGGCATCTTGGGTTTTAATTAGAAGGTTGTCGTGTGTCCCATATTATTTGATTCCAAAATTAAGAACTCAGAGGAGAGAGTGGACAGAATCAGAGCCCAGGGGAGATGAGTATGAAGAGAATCAGGAATAGGAGATCCAAGGAACAGGGCAGGTGGAAGAGGGTTAAGGTTTGAGAAGGTAGGAAAGGCTGGGCTGGAGGTGGGATGGAAAAGGCAAGCCCAGTGGTCTTTAGGGGGCTTGCTCATAATAAACCACCAAGCTAATCAGAGTCTCTCTTCACTGACATTTGTCTCATAGAATAACAAGGATTGGGGGGCGAGGGGACTGCTGTGTGTAGTTTTGGACAGTCCCCAAGTCTGGGCTCAGTGTGGGCAGTCTCAGCCCAGTGAGTGGGACTGACCCTTCCTGGGTTCACCTTGTGTTTCCATCCGAGGTCTTCAAGCCATACCAGGCCTCCCAGCATGACATGTGCCGCTTCCACTCTGAGGACTACATCGACTTCCTGCAGAGAGTCAGCCCCACCAATATGCAAGGCTTCACCAAGAGCCTTAATGCCTTCAACGTGGGCGATGACTGGTGAGGGGAGGACTGGGACCTTTGATGCCAGACACCTTGTTGCCAGGCATTTCAGTGAGAGTACTTGAGTGAGGTCTTGTGGCAGCAGTGGGAAGATATGATGGAGGGGGGATACTTGTCAATGAATCATCATTTACTCGTTTATTCAACAAATATTTATTGGTCATTGGCTCTAGGCCAGGCCCTGCGCTAGATGCTAGGGACGCAATGATCAACAACAACAAAACAATTTTAATATTGCACTTGTGCTAAGGCCTCTGAAGGAGACGTATGTGACAGACTATGAGAGTGTATACATGGGAGAATTCTGTAGCCTGGGCAGGGGCTGGTCAGTGGAGGCTTCCTAGAGGAAATAATGAAGATTGAGCTGAGATCTAAAGAAAGTAGGAGGTAATTAGAGGAAAGGTAGTTGGGAGGATGGAGGGTGAGGGGAAGAATGTCTTGGGCAGTAGGGACAACATGTGCTAAGGGTCTGTGGTAGGACAGAGTGAGACTTATTTGAGGAACAGAAAAAAGGCCACCCACAGAATCTGAGAGTGATCTGAATCGAGGCTAAAGAGATAGGTAGGGCCTTTGAAAAGTAAACAGCCCTATTATGAATTGGGGTTTTTAACCTCTTGAGTAGGGGGAAGTCATCAAAGGGTTTTAAAAAGCAAGAGAGTGATTAGACACTACCACATTTACGTTGAACTCATATCATAAGAAGTAGACTCAGAGTTAGGCCCTGTGGGAAGAAGGTGGACAACAAAGATAAGCCATGATCCTTGCTTCCATTCTAGTCTACATCCACAAAAATATAGTGACCACAACAGCTGCCATCTGCACACTTCATTTCTAAACTTTTTGTTAGGGAAAATTTCAAACATTTCTGAAAGTACGGTGAACCCGCACATATCTATCACTGAGCTACAACACTTAGAGCAAATGGCTAATCTTACTTCGTCTATATCCTCCCATGTTAGATTATTCTAAAGCAAATTCCAGATGTCACACCCTTTTATCCATAAATACTTTACTATATATCTCCAAATGATACTCTTTAAAAAAAAGTGAACAATATCATCACACCTGAAAAATTAACAGTAATTCCTTCATATCATCAAATATGCAATCAGTACTTAAATTTCTCCAGTCGTCTCAAATTTTTTCCTTTTTGCAGTTAAATTACTTTAATTAAGATTTAAACAAGGTCCACATATTATATTTGGTTGCTACGTCTCTTAAGACTTTTAACCTATAATGTTTCCTTCTCTCCTTTGAATTTATTTTTTGAAGAAACGTGGTTGTTGATCCTATAGTTTCCTACAACAGCTACAGTTTATTGAGTACTTATTCTGCTGTGCCAAGGATTACTGGTATATCCACCTAATTCTCACACCACCCGTGAGATGTACTAGTCCTTTTCCTGATGGTAGGCATAAGTACATAAACTGAAATTTGAGGAGATTTTGGTAACTTAACCTGAGTCACATAACTAGTCAGTGGAGGTGGCAGGATTCAGATCCAGAGCCTAGGTTTTTAAACACTACACTAATCCGTCTCCCTGAAAGATCCTACCAATAGAAGCAGCCTGGGCTGGAGGATAGAGGCCAACTCCTCAGGCTGGCCCTGAGCACCTTCCCAACCTTATTCCCACACCCCTGCT
Source organism: Orcinus orca (assembly GCF_937001465.1). NCBI lineage: Eukaryota > Metazoa > Chordata > Mammalia > Artiodactyla > Delphinidae > Orcinus > Orcinus orca. The sequence goes on from NC_064561.1 coordinate 67,111,722, forward strand.
GCACAGGGTGTCTTCCTGGAGTACCCTCTGTTACCCATTCAGCCTCACCAAGGCCTTCTCAGCCTTCACACCACCATGAAGCTTCACGCCATGGAGCCTTTCTTGAGCACACCAGTCGCAGTGGTCTGTCCTGCACACGCTGCCCTGCCCATTGGGTTTTTCAGTTACATGCTGTCTTGGGAGGTTCTTGTTTTTTGTGTTATTGCTGCTGCTATTTCTGAGTTCACTTTATAGATCTGGGAATGCAGAGTCAGCCCTCAGGCCACAGCTGGGGCCGTAAATGCTCTTTGTGCAGCTAGGGAATACTACCACTGGGCTTCCCTACTTCCCATCCAGTGCCTCGCACAAGGCTCGGTACATGGTTTGGTCTAAAATATTTGTCAAATAAATTTGCAGATAACCCAGGTATGTAGGAGGGGCAGGGGGGTTATTGAAGCATGGAGATCAGAGGGCTTTGGGGTAGGGAGAGAGGTGTAGGAAGGGAGTGGACAAAGGTAAAAGGGCTCCAACTTGCTCTTCTTCCTGCAGCCCAGTGTTTCCCGGGCTCTTTGAGTTCTGCTCCCGTTACACAGGTGCATCTCTGCAAGGAGCAACCCAGCTGAACAACAAGGTGACCATAGCCCCGCGTCCTATTTCCCCCTTCCTGTGGGTCCCTGAATCCAAGGCCTTAACCCTGATCCTGAGCTCCCAGCTTTGGCGGTGGGCAGGAGAAGGACTGTGAGTTGGGTGTTTGTCTTTCAGATCTGTGATATTGCCATTAACTGGGCTGGTGGTCTGCACCATGCCAAGAAGTTTGAGGTGAGTGAGGAGGAGATGGGGGAGACAACAGCTACTGTAGGGTAGGAGGTCAGGATGACACTAGGGGGCAGCTGGGTGGAGGAGTCGTTCCTCTCTGTAAGACCACTCTCTTACCGTAGGCTTCTGGCTTCTGCTATGTCAATGACATTGTGATTGGCATCCTGGAGCTGCTCAAGTAAGTAGCCTGGGAGGAGATGGGGGGACTTAAGAGGCTCTTGGCTGAGGAGGTCTGAGACTGCCCTGGCCCTGACCCTGACCTCCACCCCACACTAGCTTTTCCCAAGTTCTTGATGCTTTTCTCAGGCTGCCTCTTCCTGTGCTCTGCTGCAGATTCCCCGCTGCCTGCTCACATTTCAGCCTTCTCTGCACATCCCTCTCCTGTCCCTGCCTCCAGGCTGGAGCCCCAGGGTTGCCCTTAGGGAACTGGTGGTATTAGGTTTCAGGTGACTTGGGCCAAAGTAGACTCTTCATAATTCCAGACCTTGTGTTTGGGAGGAGCGGGTTGGGGGGTTTTCCTCCTGGGGTTCACCTCTGCCTCAGACCCTGGCTTTGCCCTCACCCCAGGTACCACCCTCGGGTGCTCTACATTGATATTGACATCCACCACGGTGACGGGGTTCAGGAAGCCTTCTACCTCACGGACCGGGTCATGACAGTGTCCTTCCACAAATATGGAAACTACTTCTTCCCTGGCACAGGTATGGGAATAGGAACGTCTGTCCCCTTCATACTCTTCAGCTCTTACCATGACTTTCTCCTCCTCAGCCTCAGGTCTCAGCTCAGATGGCCGCCTCCTTGGAGAAGCCTTTCCTGATCACCCCGTTACTCTGTCACATCACTCTGCTTGGTTTTTTCAGAGCACTCACTGCTGTTTGAATTTATTGTGGTGTTTTGTTTTGTTTACTGCCTCCCACCTTATCATGCCTACCTCCCAAGAACATAAACTTGGTGGGATTTCAGTCATTTCGTTAATTCTCTTTACTGCTGTATCCCCAGTGCCTCGCTCCCAGCTTGGCTCATGGTAGGCCCTCCAAAAGTATCTGTTGAATGAATGCAAGCTGCAGGGGACTTAGTGGTTCGAGGGAGTGAGTGGCGGGCGCACATAGATGGAGTGAGAGGCCCTCGGAGTACAGTTGGGGTAGAAGCGGCTGGGTTGTAGATACCTCCCGGGTACCGCTGCCACTCCCACCCCCCACTTCCCTACAGGTGACATGTATGAAGTTGGAGCAGAGAGTGGCCGCTACTACTGCCTCAATGTGCCCCTGCGGGATGGCATTGATGACCAGAGTATGTACTGAAGTCTTCTCCCTGCTCACTAGGCTCCTGCTCTCTCTCCTTGAGTTAACTTCTTCTGCCTGATGTTGTCTACTGTTGGGCCAGGTGTCCTTAAGGATGAATGGCCTTCAGAGGGACCGTGAATTCCCCGGAAATTGTATGCAACATATTGTATGTGCATTTTTCTGGGAAAAGGGTCATTAGCTTCCATCAGTCACTCCAGAAGTTCATCAGACCCCACCTAGAAGTTCAGAACCAATGGTTGCCCCTTTGGGTTGCCCCATTCCTGGGGCAACATCTAGAAGCGTACACTTTGGCTTTTGGTAACTTCTGCCACGCGTTCCTGGGCTCCACGCTCTCTGAACCCCCTTTTTCCTTTTGTTCCCTGTCTCCCCATCCCCTTGGGGTGCCAGGTGCCCATCTTTGGCCCTCTCCCAGGTTACAAGCACCTTTTCCAGCCAGTTATCAACCAGGTGGTGGACTTCTACCAACCCACGTGCATTGTGCTCCAGGTAATACTGTCAGTGCCTCCTCAGGCACTGGGCTTGAGGGAAGAGAGCAGGAAAGAGGAGAGTCCCTAGGCTGGTGGGGGAAGGGAAGTGAAGGACATCTGTGACATTCTGAGTAGTTATCTCACTGTAGCCACCTTGGGTTTTGATTTTTGCAGTGTGGAGCTGACTCTCTGGGCTGTGATCGATTGGGCTGCTTCAACCTCAGCATTCGAGGACATGGGTGAGGCCTGCCCTCCTTCCACTCCCCCAGGTTTTCACATGGCCTTGGGCCTCAATACATGGAATGGGAGTAGTTGGGGAATGGACCTCACCTCCTTTTGTGACTCAAAAATAGCTACATGTTGTACTTTGAACCAGAAATGTCACCTTGAACAGTGTTCCCCAGTTGGTCATTCATTCACAGTAGGTTTTTGTTAAGCACCTATTATGTTCCAGGCATTGTACTAGGAGATGGGGATGCAGTGGGGAAACTCCCATGGAGTTTACAGTTTAGCCTAGGAAACAGACAAAAAATAAGTAAGCAAACAAGACAGGTAGATAGTTATAAATTCTGTGAAGGAAAAAGATAGAAAGCTAAGACACAGGATAACAATGGAGAACCTACTTTAGATAGCACGATTTGGGAAGAATTTCCCAAAATTCTGAGCTGAGACCTGGAGGCTAAAAGGAGCGAGCCATAAAAGGAGCAGAGGGAGGTCTATCCCAAGCAGGGAGAAGGACCCATGCAGAGGCTCTGAGACAGGGCAGAGCTGGTATAGTGGAGGAGATGAAGTAAAACCAACAAGGTAGGGACAGGGAGAGCAGGCTGCAGGTGGTTTGAGGTGAGGTCTGAGAAGTCGGCAGTGGTGGGGTTGTGCAGAGCCTTTAGACCCTGGTAAGGAGTCTGGATTATATTTCAGATGTGATGGGAAACTTTAGACAGGTTTTAAACAGGGAAGTGATATGATCCGGCTTATATTTTAAAGTGACTGCTCTGAGTGCTGAATGGAGAAAGGTTTGGGGTGGCGGGGGGGCGGTACACAGGAGTGGAAGTGGGAAGACCAGTTAGGAAGCTATTGGTATTGTGTAGGCAGGATGCCAAGTTGGAGGAGGTGGTTGATGGAGAGAAGCAGATGATTTGAGTTATATTTTGGTGGCTGAACTGACAGCACTTGCTGGTGCCTTGGTGAGAACAGTTGATTAACAGGTCGGGTGCCAGGGTGGGTGCTGAGCAGGACAGAGGTAGGAGTGCGCCCTATTTTAAAGTTTTTATTGAGACACAACATGTGGATAATAAAGTGCGCAAATCTCAGGGATATAACTTAGTGATTTTCACTGCCTAGATCAAGATAGAGAACATTTCTAGTTTCCTTGTGCACCTTTCCAGGCAATATCTAGAAGCATATACTTTGGCTTTTGGTCACTTCTGCCACCTGTTCCTCTGGTTCCTTTTAACAGGGAGTGCGTTGAATATGTCAAGAGCTTCAATATCCCTCTGCTGGTGCTAGGTGGTGGTGGCTATACTGTCCGGAACGTTGCCCGCTGTTGGTGAGCACGCCCCCATTTTTCCTCCTCCCCCTTGTCCAGTGTGAGCTAGGGGCTCCCTGAGAGATGGCCAGGTGGGCCCTTCAGCCCACTTGTTCAGCCCGCCCCCCTCTGCTGGTTTGTTTCAGGACGTATGAGACATCGCTGCTAGTAGAAGAGGCCATTAGTGAGGAGCTTCCCTACAGTGGTAAGGACCACCCCATGATGCCCCCAGAACAGGAAGGCCATTTTCACAAGACCCCAAAATGGCCTGGTTTGAAAGCAGGTGGAAAGTTTGACTTTCTCAGAGCTCTGCAGACTAAACCCCTGGACCCAGGTCAGGGAAAAGGTTGGGCAGCTATTACGTAGGGGTTTTGGATGGAAAGGAAAGGGAGTGGCAAGTCTTGGGACCTGCCTGCCTCTATCTGAGCCATAACGTCTCCTCCTAATCTCCTTTTCCCCCAAGAATACTTTGAGTACTTTGCCCCGGACTTCACGCTCCATCCAGACGTCAGCACCCGCATCGAGAATCAGAACTCACGCCAGGTCAGCAGCTCGGAGAAGCTGAGCACCAGGGCGGGGGAGCCCAGGAGAGGTCCAGGATGTGGGAAGTCAGAGAAACCAGGGAAGAAAAGAAGTTCTCAGCCATCACTGTCACTGTTCTCAGCTAGGAGGCAGCCCAGGTTAAGGCAGAAGCAGTCAGGGTTGGGAGGAGGGACAGTTAACAGCTGGGAGACTCAAACTAAGATGCGAGGTGGGATTGAAACTAGGACAGTAGGGGCAAAAGGCAGTTAGAAGCATAGATGCCCTGGGAATCACTGGGAGCTGCTCACTGTCTATTCCTCATCCCCAACCAGTATCTGGACCAGATCCGCCAGACAATCTTTGAAAACCTGAAGATGCTGAACCATGCACCTAGTGTCCAGATTCACGATGTGCCGGCAGACCTCCTAACCTATGACAGGACTGATGAGGCTGACGCAGAGGAGAGGGGTCCCGAGGAGAACTACAGCAGGTCTGGGGCAGGGACTTGAGAGCAAGGGATTCCCACAAGCTTTTTGGGGAGGTTAAGAGGGAAAAAGTACATTAGAGGGCATTAGCCTAATTGTCCTTGGCTTACCTCCTTTGGTATGTGGCAATCCCACACTTTTCTGCCCTGCTTCTAATGATGTAAGTAACATATGTTTGTTGTAAAAATTTTAAACAGCACCAAAATATGTTCAGTTTGCTTTTACATGATCCCAGACCCGTTTCACAAAGTATCCAATGTTAATAGTTTGACTTCTATCTTTTCAGATTTTTTCTGTAGATTACAACTGTACTATTTAACATTCACATATAAACACAAGGGCACACATACACTCATTTTCAGAGTTGTGCAGTCTTTTTTTTTTTAATACAAATTGGATTACTCTATACATGTTCTACAATTTCCAACTTTTTTTTTAACATAACAGTGTATCTTTTCATGCCAATATATATAAAAATCTGCTTCATTATTTTATTAGCTGTATAATATTCCATTGTGTGGATGTAGCATAATTTAACCAAGTGCCATTGACAGGCATTTACATTATTTCCCATTTTATCCATATTACAAAGAGTATGGAAGTGAATCCCCGTCCATATACATCTTTGCATGCTTGTTTGAGTGGGTGAGATTCCTGGAATTGTTGTTGCTAGGTCAAAGGCTGTGTGCACTAAAATTTTTTTATTTGTTGCCAAATTGCCTTCCATAAAGTCTGTAACAGTTTATATTCTTGGCAGCATTTTACTCACTCCTTCCAGATTCTAAGCTGGACAGGTCACTGCCCATGTACTGCTCTTGAAAGGCCCTTAGATTTCTTTCCTCTGTTAATTTTCTCAGTTGTATTACGTATGTGTGTGTGTTTTTATGTCTTTACCTTTCTGAGATACATATTAAAATATTTACAGATGCACTGAATAGGGGAAAAAAAAGACTAGAATAGACTTTTTAAAAAACTCCAAACCAGGCTTTTCTGAAAAATGAAGGGAAAAAACAGCAGAACCCAGAAGTGCAGAAACAGATGCACTTAATAGAGAACAGATTTCCTTACGTGACTGGGGGATAACCACAGCTGGACGCTTGTAGGACACCTGGTCCTGCTCCCATGCACTGTTAGATGTTTGATCTGGCTCTGCTGCGGAGTCTGATGGGCTTCTCAGTCCCTTCCAGAATCTTCTGTCTTTCTTAGAGTTCAGGCTTTCAGATCTCTCCTCTGGACCTGGGCTCTACTGCTTAGACCCTTGGGACCACTCCAACCCTTCTTCTCCATGAGTAACCCCTTACTTTCTCTCTTGGTTGAGGAAGTATCTGAACATCTGGCCTCAGGGATCCTTTTTGACCCCTCATCTCCTTCTCAACTTCTCCAGGTCTCTGGGGCTTGACTTTTAGAAATTGATTTTCTTAAAAATCTGTTTTTAAGTTCTTCCTTTTGGCAAAGTTTGTTTTATTTTTATCTGTAGTTCCAGGCTGGTATCTGGGCCTAGTTTCTGCATTATACAGCCTGCTCTCAAGAGCCAGCAGAAAAGCCTCAGGCCTCTTCCTGTCCTAAGCCCTACCATCAGACCACCCACTGAACTCCTTTTCTTTGATGCCTATAGCTCCAGCTTGCATATCATTTGCAGAGTAGTAATAAGTTTTACCACTTTTTGTGGGTTTGCTAAGCAGCAGACTGTTACTGAGTGCTTTATATTAAAACATACATGATACAATGTCATCCTGTCATCAGTCTCTTGCCATCAGACAACCCTAAGAGTCGCTATTCTTAAATTACCAGAAGAGGAATCTAAGGCTCAGAGAGGCTAAATAACTTTCTGAAAGTCCCACAGCTAGCTAAATATCAGGGCTGAGATTCAAACTCGAGTCTCTGACTCCTCACCTTTAACCCTTGTGCACTTAGAGGTAACTGAGACATTGCTTTCCAGGCAGAGGGGCCTTTCCTGACTTTGTTCCCTGGCTTCTCTTTGATGACTTTCTTCCTTCTTTCTCAGTTATCAGCCGTGGGCAGGATAATTCAGTTATACATATTCTCCCAGAGAATAGTTTTCCAAAAAGAAAGAGAGCAGTATTGAGTGCTTACGGGATCTTGTGTTGCTTTCACATCCCTTTGCTCACTACAGGTTTATAGTATATCACTCGTCTGCTAAAAATGCTCCTTTCCATTGCACTTAGAAGAAAATCCAAATTTCTGACGGTGGCTTTAAGAGGCCCTGCATGCTTTAAAGGCCCTTACCTATGTCCCTGGTCTCATCTCTAATGACCATCGTCTGTGCACACTTCCCCTAGCCATCTTGACCTCCTTTTCTCACTGGAATACATCAGTCTCCGTCCACCTTATAACTTCTGTACTTGGTTTTCTTGCAGCTTGGAATGGTCTTCCTGATGTCTTTGCCTGTCCAGCTTCTTCTCAGACTTCAGGTCTTACCTTGTTAGAACAGCCTCTCCTGATAATCCTATCTGAAATTTTACCTGTTTCCTGCCATCACGCTCAGTCACATCCCTTTATTTCATTTTATTCGTAGTGCGTTCCACCATCTGAAATTACCATATTTATGTTTTTACTTTGTTAGTTATTGTCAGTCTCATTTATTCGGTGAGTTTTTTGAGGATAGGCAGAAATTTTGTCTGATTGATTCTCTACTGCTAAGGCTTATGACAGTGTCTGGCACAGAGCAGTCTGTCAGTAAATGTTTATTGACTATATGAATGCATGAATGAATAGCAGTCAGTCTCTACCAGCAGAAGGAGAGGAGTGGTTCCCTGACAATGGGGGCCTGAGAAATGGCTCCAGAGAGGGTACCTATGTGGGAGAAGATTGGAACTTGGAGAGTAGGAACCTGACCTCTCTTTCTCTCTTTCCTTACTTTGTAGGCCAGAGGCACCCAATGAATTCTATGACGGAGACCATGACAATGACAAGGAAAGCGACGTGGAGATTTAAGAGTGGCTGGGCTTGCTGTGTCCCCAGATATTCCTTTTTACCTCTTGGTTGGGTGGGAGGGAAAAGGTGTGGCTCTTCCACCCCTGGTCAGGTTACTCTCAGGGCTTTTACCAACGCTGGGGGAGGGTTTGGAGACCACATCTTGTTCTGGAACCAACTATCCCCTCTCTTCTCCCTCCCAAGGTCTGAGAATGGTACCTATTAGGGATTGGATGGGGACAAGGATAGCCATCTCTAGGACGTCTTGGGCGGTGAGCCCTAGAGGCCAGTCCCAGCCCTTCTGGCTCACTTATTCCTTCCCTACTTCCCTGTAACCCAGAGGCTTTAGGGGTGAGGGGGTAGACAGGAGTAAGGTTGCCTTTGACTTCCTCCTGGGTTCTCCTAATGCAGGCCTTGTTTCCAGTGCAGGTGAAGAGTAAGGGATTTTAGGGGGCTCTGGCTCCCTAACACCTTAACCCAGATGATGGGAAGTGCAGTTTTGAGATCGGGGAGGGTGTGAAAATGTCCTGTTCTAACTTCTGGCTTTATGTCCATTTTACCACCCTTTTTATTCAATAAACCAAGTTGGTATTTTTTGTACCTTTTGCCTTTCTGGGAATATTCTTAATTCTTGCTAGCTGCCTGTGTATGAAGAGAGAGGAAATGGGGTGATGATGTATATAATAAAAATCATAGTTAACATTCATTCAGCACTCACCTTACATTAGGACCTGTATATATGTATTCTACATGGATTGTCTTACTCATATATAGGGAGTTAAGAGAGCATATTAGTTAAGAGTTAGACAAACCTGAGCAGATTACTAGCTTAAGAGAGGGAGTAGAAGATGACTTCAGGTTTTTGAACCTGGGTGTTGGGATTGGTGATGCTAGTTGGTGAGGATACACTGAGATAAAATGGTGACTGACATAAGCAGTTGCTCCTTATCTTCATTGTCTATGTGAAGAATGATGCTAGATATTGTAGTAGCCACAAACATGGACTCTTCCCCAGTAGGGAGTAAGATAAATGCTATAGTAGATGTAGACAGTGGTACAAGAAAGAAGAGTAATACCTGGGTCACTCCTTCCATGCTCTGATCCTGTCGTTTCTCAACACTAGCATAGAAAGTAAGTAGCTTTTGAACTGTTTGGGACAAATTGATTTCGAAGTGTGGGCTGGACAACTCTGTGCAACTGTCCATCAGGCAATTAGAAAGTGGAAGGTAAGAGATGAAGGTCAGATTTAGGAGCCAGCCAGCTTGGCAGAGTCTTTGTAAAATAACAGACCCTAGACTGAGCACTGGGCTCCCTAATGAATGAGTCACTGACTGCCCTCCAGGAACGTGCAGTTGAAATCTTTTGCCAGTCGTGGGAAAGATAAGTCCAGACTTTGAGGACTTACTGGGTACCACAGGCTTTTCACACAAGGGACAGATGTAGCTATTCTTGAGAATAGATGAAATCACTGAGGGAGGAATCAAGCTAGTAGAGCAAAGAACATACTTTTGGAGAATGCCTGTTTTTTTCACTCAGGTTTGGTTTATGTCAGTAGGGAATCCTGGTTAAATATAGGGCTTGGCCGTCAGACCAACCTGGTTTTAAGTTTTTTGTCACTTCATTAGGTGTCCCTGGGCAAGTCACTTCAATTGTCGATGTCCAAATTTCCTATCTTTAAAATGGTGAGACTAGTGGAATCTATCACATGGCATTGTGAGGATTCAGTGAGAAAATAGGTGTAGAGTGTTTTTGCATAGAGTCTGGCATAGAACAAGTGTATGGTAAATGGTTAGCTATTATTAAGCTTCAGGCACACTGTAGCAATAACTAGTTTTTCCAGATTAGAAACATGGAAAGTAGTAGACCTTGGATTTAGAACTAGGTAATCTAACTCCAGAGCTAGTCGACTTCAGTCTAGCACTGGCCCTGGACCAAGCTCTGTTCTTGGTACATAGCTTTCAATAAATGGTAGCTATCACTTTATTTTTTCATGTGCTCCATGGGTATTGAACACATAAAAACTATATTATCCTGGAAAGCCCGGCACTAAATTTTCTGCAAAGATAACAGTCTCTCTTATGCGATTTTTGGTTCAGATAATAATATCCTGGTCTGGAGTGTGAGAGGGTCCAGGCTTTACAGCCACGTGGGCACTGCGTGGGAGCAGGGAGGCCTGCGCCGCTCCAGCCGCCAGGTGGCGCTGCCTGGGAGAGTTGCACCGCCCACTCACCATTACCCCCCCAACGTTGGTCCGAATGGTTAGGCCCGCCAGGCAGGTAGTGCGCTTCCGCGGCTTTCCTCCACCCCCCCTCCCTTACCCCGTTGGTAGGGGCTGCGTGTCCGGGCGGAAGTGGGGCAGGCGGGCGGGAGCGAGGCGTCGCGGTTGTATATTCATGAGGCGCGCGCAGCCCGGCATGCTAATGAGGCGGGGCGCGGCGGCTGGCTGAAGAGCTGCTGGGCGGCGGCGGCGGCGGGCTTGGAGCTGCCGGGCGGGAGCGGCGTAGGCGCGGGGTCACTAGCAGCGCGAACCTGGACATGGAGCCGCCCGGCGGGGGCCCGGGGCCCGGTCGCGGGACCCGGGACAAGAAGAAGGGCCGGAGCCCGGACGAGCTGCCTTCGGCGGGCGGCGACGGCGGCAAATCCAAGAAATTTGTGAGTGTCCCTCCCACCCGGTTCCCTCAGCCTGGCCCCGTAACCGCCCTCCGGACCCCGGAGACCTCCGCAGCCGGCCCCAGGGGTGCACGCCAGTCTCTGGGGAGCCGACCCCGCGCCTCCCTTCCTCATTTTGCTCGGTCCTGGGCTCCAAAGCCCAACCTCCGACTGCTCCGGGACCTCCCGGAGCCCCGGAGTCCCAACTGGCTCTTGCCCCGGCAACCTCGGGGCTTCCTCATCCCCCAGCTCGCACGCTCTGCTCTTAGCCCCCGTAGCCCTGGCCGGTCTCGGCCCCATCTCTTCCCTCTCAGCCCCACTTCCTTTCTTCTTTCTCCGTTACCCGAACACGCCTTCTCTATCTCGATCCTGTGTGCTTTTCGGGGTCCATTTTCTCTTATTACCCTTCCCCCTGTTTCTGGTATCCTCCTGTTTGCTTCTCCAAAGGTCACTTCCTTGCCCAAGATTGATCTCTTTCACCTGCTAACTTTCCTCCCGCCCAGTCTCCTCTCTGGGCCCTCAGCCCAGTGTCACCTGATAATCCTTCCCCCCAGGAATGTTACCTGACTTTGGCCCTGCCTTCCCTCCTCCCTTGGACGTTTGTCCTTGCGGCTGCAGGAATGGGTACCTGCCCAGTTACTCTGGTCATTGGGCATGACGGTAGTTGGCTTCCCAGTATTTCTTTATCCAGAGAACCTGTCCCTTTGCCCTGTTGCTTATCACTTAGCAAGGGGTTCGAACTTCTCTCATGAATATGCCCTTCTTAGGACGGTGATCACCCTCCCCCATGGGGAGGAAGTTAGACTAAAAGGCCAAGGAGTTTGTGAGTACCTAAGGGAATTGCCTTTTGTACGTTTCCCATGATAACTATCTCTTCAGCTCTTCTGCCACATCCTGTGCCCCAAGGCTACTGACAACCCTTTTCCAACCTGTAGAAGAGTCTGACTTTCATCAGGTGCCAATTCCAATCTGAAAGAATATTGATATTCGTGTAACACTGTGGTATCTCATTACCTTTGCACACACTGCATCTTCTTTTTTACTCCTCTCTCCAGGGAGTTGTTTGCTTTTTACTGTAGAAGCTTTGAAAGATAGGGGGCGCTGTCCAAGAGAGGGCGTTTTGGATCTTAATAACCGTTTGCTAGTCGTAACTGTAATGTAGTCTTCTCTCCCACGTAATTACTCTGCCACCCCAGTATCTTTTTCTACTAACCAAAAGGTTTCTAACTTTTTCCTCTTTCTTTCTCTTTTCTCTTATCCCCACCCCTTAGCGTTCGGACCCAACTCCACAAGTCTGGGAAGAAAACTGAGAAAGTGATGAAAAAGGATAATGTTGCTTTGGGACCTAGAGGGTTGGAATGTGGAGAGCACTAAACAGAATTAAAATAGTGACTCATCTCTTCCTACCTATTTCTAGCAAGACAGGTGCTTCTGGATGTCCTTTCCTGTGACTGTAGGCTGGCAGTCACTGCCTGTGTTTTTATCTGGTGAACATCTTTTTTCCCCCAGAAATGTAGGTTTAATAGTAGTGACAGTTTTCCCCCTATGGTGACCAAAGCAATATTTCCCTGTGTTTCTTTAGGATAAGCATGAACTTCTAGTTAGGGAGCTTTCCTTCTAAGCCTTAAGTTTTAAGGCCCATATTTCTTCTATTTATGTATCATTTTGTTTTGCTTTTGTTTCCATGGTTACCCTTTGACCTTCCTCACCCAAATTCCAGCTGTTTTTGCTGATTTATAGTGACCTCTGTGACTCGTAAATGTTTTTCAGGTTCTAAATGGAATTTTACATGTGCTTTTGTTTTATCTAACACTTACGTGTTTCACAGATTTGTAAATTCTACTAAGTGTGTGGGGCTGAAAGGTGAGATACCTGAGGAAATTCAACTTCTTTTCATCTGTTTTTTGGCATGTCCGTGGAGTCTTGTGTATGCTGAGTGGATTAGGCTCAGAGTCGTTGGTATTTGCTTTAGAGAGGGTACAGCTGAACCAAGTTCTCTTTTTCTTTCTGAGGTGTTGGTCTTAACTCTTAATCTGCTGAATTTTAAAAAAATATGTAGCACACACAGGTAGTGAGGAGAATTGCATTCCTGGCTAGGAATTGGAAAGTTTCCAGGAAAGTAGAGCTGCTTAACCCCTTTATTGCCAACTATACCATACCTCAAGGCTTCAGGATATTCTGTCTTTCTCATTGCTCTTTATATAAGAACTCTGTGGAAATGAGAGCCTAGGAGGAGCATTGCAATCCACTTCTCTTTGTGTCTGTGTATGTATATGGCGGTGGGTAGAGTGGGCGAGATTGCTGGTTTGCTTTTGTTACCCATAGTGTAGTTTTCTTGAACTACAGGCTAAAAGTGAACTCAAAGCTGTTTCGCCTGCTCCACCTTTTCTACAGTGTGTGTCCTCGGGAGCTACATTAAGAATGCATTTTATAAAACTGCACTGGTTTGGACCTAGTGTGCCTGAAGGTATTTGTTTGCACCTGAGGGGTTACTAATCCCTTTAGCTGCTACATACCTTTCCAAGCTGATGCAGGTTCTAATTACAGATCAACTGATGAGAACACAGAGCTCACAAATTGCCTAAGATCTGCTCTTTACCCTTAAAGGCATCTAGTGTGGAAAGGACACAAGGAGTCTAAGTTTAAACAGTGGTAGGGCTCATCTTTTTAAAACATGTGGTTGTTCGAGATGCTAATGTGTGTGGTGAAGCCAGGCTGTCTGGTGTTCCATTCCCCTTGGTTCTTCTTGAGTCTGTCGTCTCCTGGACCATGAGCTTATCCCCTTGTCCAGCATTATACCAGTTCCTTTTGGAAGCCCTTAAGATGAAGGGAAATAAAAATGCTAAATGAACAGAGTGTTTTCTGCCTTTTCAGCAGTAATGAATGTGGGTGTCAGAGAGACTGATTTCTGAAATATGTGTAAGGGGAGTAAGTATAACCAGGATGTTAGGAAGCTGCAGAGTATTCCTGCATTTTACAGACTCCATGTCTTCTCATACAATCGAGAACTGATCCATTTTAAGAAAGACTATCGCATCTTGATTCAACTAGGAGCCTAACTTCGTAAAACATGAATTTTAGTGTGGGATTAGAAATAATAGAAGATATGTAATTTTTAAAATCTTGTTTAGTTTTGGATACCTATGTAAAATTATTGCTGTGTTGCAGTTTCATGCCCTTCTAAAAGCAAAGTGAGGGACTTCCCTGGTGGCGCAGTGGTTAAGAATCCGCCTCCCAATGCAGGGGACACGGGTTTGAGCCCTGGTCCGGTAAGATCCCACATGCCATGGAGCAACTAAGCCTGTGTGCCACAGCTACTGAGCCTGCACTCTAGAGCCTGTGAGCCACAACTACTGAGCCCGTGTGCCTAGAGCCTGTGAAGCCACCGCAATGAGAAGCCCTCGCACCACAATGAAGAGTAGCCCCCACTTGCTGTAAGTAGAGAAAGCCCGTGCGCAGCAACGAACACCCAACATAGCCAAAAATAAATACATTTATTTTTAAAATAAATAAATAAAAGCAAAGTGAGAGTGAAAGTATATTTAGTTGTAGACCCCTGTTCATCCAAAATGAAGGATGCCAGGCAGAATTTTTTTTTTTTTTTTTTTTTTAAGATATTGGGGGTAGGAGTTTATTAGTTTATTTATTTTTGCTGTGTTGGGTCTTCGTTTCTGTGCGAGGGCTTTCTCTAGTTGTGGCAAGCGGAGGCCACTTCTAATCGCGGTGCGCGGGCCTCTCACTATCGCGGCCTCTCTTGTTGCGGAGCACAGGCTCCAGACGCGCAGGCTCAGTAGTTGTGGCTCATGGGCCCAGTTGCTCCGCAGCATGTGGGATCCTCCCAGACCAGGGCTCGAACCCATGTCCCCTGCATTAGCAGGCAGACTCTCAACCACTGCGCCAGCAGGGAAGCCCCGCCAGGCAGAATTTTAAACAAATATTAGGAAAGGTAGAGATTATGAAAGAAGTGGAGTTGTTCATGCAGATACCTGCTTTAATTTTGATCCAAAAGGTCGCTGAAAACCAAGGAGTATGCATAGAACTTTATACAAGTCATTTGTGTTTTTTGAAGTTGATAAACACAGGGATTACTTAGTTTGGAAAGAGGGAGGGGAGCCTACAGGAATGTTATTGAGAGTTTGAGATGACAGAATGATACCTTAAAAATTTGCCCTCTGCCTGCCTGGTCTTTAAAGAGACAGCACAAGGATCCACTGGATAATGTTACATTTACTTGTCTCAAAGGAAATCCTCCCTCACAGGAGGTGAAACTGAGGGAATGCCTCAATTAAAATCTCTGCCTTGAGAGAGTTGTTAAATGTTCGGATATTTTTATAAAAAGAGTTGAAATTTTTATGACCTGTAAATTGTTTATTTAAAAAGCTAAGAATATAGTAATAAGTGAGAAGTGATTTAACTTTGTTGATGGGCATATGGGTCAGAATAGACTAATTTTATTTCCTGTGTGATAAAATCACCTTTTGTCATCCCCTGGGGTGTTCAGTGTATTTTATAAATGGATTGCCACGTTATTCTTGGAGAGTGTTATATTTTCAGTGAAATGTAACAGAGGCTTAAAAGATAAGGTTATACCACGTATGATTTAGAAAAACAGCTTAAAATCATGTTTATTAACAAGAAATATTAGGTATTATAGAGAAACTGAGTTTGTATATGCAGGTGGTGTTTTCTCTCATTTTATGTCTCAGCTGAAATCATGACTACAAAAAGCATCCCCATATTGAAAGAAATCTTAAGTGTTTTTCTTTATTATGTTGAGCCTTCTATTCTCAATCACTTTTGTCTGAAAGTAGTAGGAAAAAATTCATCTCTTGCTAACCAGCAAAGCAGCATTGGGTGTTTGCCCCTTGTTTGGGTTAGATGAGACAATGCCAACCCTCTCCCTGTGCCTAGCTGTCTTATCATTCCCTCCCTCTTTGTTTTTACTACTGCCCTGCTGCTATAAGGACTCGTTCTAGTTCCTTGGATAGCCAGACCTTTGGGGAATCAGGAGCAGTAAAAGATGCTTATACTAAAATTTCTTAAAACCTTGAAGCTAAAATGGAAAAATAAAGAATATTTTAATCACTATGAACATATCTTACCTTATTTTCTACCTATCTTTTTTTTTTTTTTTTTAACAAACACAGTTTTTCTAATCAAAGAACCTTTTTTAAGAAAGTAAGAGAATTACTGTAGGAAAAGGGAAATTGAGACCAGTATTTTAAGGAATTTTACCACTGATTACAGGATAACTCTGGGTGAATCATTGTTCTTTCAACTTTGAGATTCTTACTTCCATTCATTAGTAAAGCTTGCTGTGAATGGTAGTCTTAAAATTTTAGAGTTGGAAGGGACTTTAAATGTCATCAAGCCCAAACACCTGCTCAGTGTAGCATCCCTTCTTACAGTTGTAGGTTGGAAATTGGATAAATAAATGGACGAGGCAAAAGCATAAAATTTTGGATTCTACATTTCCTTTAGTAAATTTCAGGATCTTGGAGGAAAGGGATTATATAAAAGGAAGAGATACGCTAGAAGCTATGAGACTGAAAGGGAAAAGATTGAAGAAATTGACTCTGTTGCTTGGCTCTGTGACAATTAGGGAGTGTCAATTGGTCCTTTAAATATTTGCTTAAATTTCTTCCCTCCAAGAAGGGGGATGAAACAGATAAGGGGACAAAAAAGAGAAAAATCATAAAGAACTTAATTAAGAGAAACACAGCATTCCTATATGGAAGCATTGTTATATGGAAGATGGGAAATTCCATCCTTGATTGTGGTTATAAGTGGTCTTTAGGCAGTAGCTACTTTGTCATTTTGTTAGGTAGCAGATACAGGTAGCGTTTATGGTGTCCTAGATTATTTTTCTGGGTTTCTGATTCTGTGACTTATTCCCTGTTTTAGGAATAGTACTGTTTGAAAGCAATAGGATTTGCATTTTCTTTGAAGACTTAGCATACTTCAAGGATCCAACAGAGGTTGCTTTATAAACCATCTTTGATCCTAAAGGTCACAGAAAACCAAGGTAGTGGGCTTATATCTCAGATATAGCTGCCTTTTTTTTTTTTTAATGTTAAGTAATTAACATTAAAGTAAATCAAGTAAAAAGATAACCCACGCTTGCTTTTTTTTTTTCACCTAGAGTAGCTGATACTTTATTCAGGGGTCTTCACCTGTTTGTTTTGCCACAGATCCTTTGGACATCTTTTTTCTTTAAACATCTTTATTGGTGTATAATTAACATACAATAAACTGCATATATTTAGTGCACAATTGGTGAACCCATTGCCACAGGCAAGATAACGAATATATCCATCACCCTCAACAGTTTTTTCCTGCCCCATTGTATTCTCTCCTTCTCATTCCTCCTTGTGCCCCAATCCCCAGGTAACTAACGACTGATTTGCTTTCTATAACTATAGATTAGTTTGTATTTTCTAGAAGTTTATATAAATAGACTTATACACAATATGAACCCCTTCTTTTGTCTTCTTTCAGCATAATGTATGTTAGCTATATTAATAGATCATTCTTTTTTATTGCTGAGTAATATTACATTGTATGGGCTTACTGTACTGTAATTTGTTGATGGGCATTTGGATTGTTTCCAGTTTTGGTTCTTTTTTGTTTTGCTGTGAACATTCATGTACAAGTTTTTGTCTGGACATATGCCTTCATCTCTCTTTTGTAAATACCTAGGAGTGGAATGACTAGGGTATATGGTAGGGCTATGTTTAACTTTTAAAGAAGTTGCCAAACTGCTTCCAAAGTGGTTATACCATTTTACATTCTCACAAGCAATACATGGGTTCTGGTTCCTTGTCAGCTCTTGGTATGATCAGTCTTAAATTTTAGCCATTCTAGTGGGTGTGTAGTGAGTGGACAAAGAATGTCTCTGTCGCTTGCCATTTCAGTAAACAAAGGATGTTGTGGCCATAAAGTCATCAGCCACTGTAGGAGTCCCTGTTGGTGCACCCTGAGGGGAATGCAGGAAGGAGAAAAACAGGTTGCCAGCCACCAAGCCATCAGTCACTGTAGCTGTCCAGACTATGCACCCTGAGGGGAATTCAGGATGGAGAAAAACAGGATACTGGCCTTAGGTAGTTAAGATGCATATCAAAGGAATGATTTCAGTAAGCCCAGACTCTTACATCTTCCCATATACAGAAAAGCACTAAAAATCATTAACTTGAGATGTCTGTTTTTTTGTGATTAGCAGTAATCTTTTGATGTTCAACTTCATGGTTTTTTTTTTTTTTCCCAGCAAGAATTCCCGTATATCCCGGCTCCTCTCTTAAATCTTTGGAGTAGTCTCTCAGAACTATCTGAGAGGCTGCCATCCGGTGCTTTAGTCCTCAGTAAGGCCTCTGAATAAAACATAATTTTCAACTTTTAAGTTGTGCATTTTTTTTCCAGTCTACAAACGGTATCTCAGTGTGGCTTTAATTTGCATTTCCTTAATGATGTTGAGCATTTTTTCATGTGTTTATTTGCTGTATATCTTCCTTGAAGTATCTGTTCAAAAATTTTGCCCACTTAAAACTTTATTACTGTCTAAATACAAGTCCTTTGTTGGATATGTTTTACAGATGTTTTCTTCCTCCTGTGACTTGCCTTTTCATTTTCTTAACAGTGTATTTTGAAGAACAAAAATGTTTAATTTTGATGAAGTCCATCCAATTAATTGTTTTTGCTTTTTGTATCATATTTCAAAAATCTTTGCTAAAATCATAGTCACTAAGATTTTTCTCCTAAAAGTTTTATAGATTTAGCTCTTAAATTCTCCTATCACTGTGGAAATGTCAGTTATATTCCACATGTTCTCTTTGGGGTATTAATTTTCACCTGTAGACAAGACAGACCATTTCTGATACTCTTGGAATTGGGGACCTTTGAGATTCTATTTATAGTGAAAGCATTTTCATCTCTTATGTGGTGTTAGAAACCTTCTGTTTTCCTGTGCTCAGTGTGTTACAGGTTGTATAATGCCAATCTTCCTATCTATAGATATTAACGAGTGCTCATCATCTTTATAGATAGGAAGATTACTTCATTGCAGACTGGAAGGACAGGGAGTAATAATAACTGTAACAGTAATAATAGCACTTGTTTGTTGCATACTTGCTATAGCCCTAGAGCTGCACTGAACAGCTCTAGATATAAAATAGGTACTATTGTTATTCCTGCTTTCTAGGTAATTAAACTGAAACTCAGTGAGATCAGCAACATGCTTTAGGTCATAGAACTGGAATTCAAACCTAGGTCTGGCTGATTTAAACACACACACACACACACACACACACACACACACACACAGCCATCTTCTTGTTCACTGCATTGTATTGACAGTTTACAAATGTCCAGTTTTTGCACTTGTTGTATCAAAGGGTATTCACTGTTAGGAATTTCATAGAAAATTTTGATGGTATATCTTTAGAGCCCTTTGACTACTGCAGTCTATTAAAACTGGACTCTTTTTCAGTTCAGTTAGTGGGAAAAGAAGTGTTGGGTCTAGATGAACAAAGTGCAGTGGCTAAATGCCTGACTGCGTTTTGCATTTAATAATTTAGACTTTGAGACCATTGCAGGAATCTTAATTAAACCTTTCTTAGGCATGTAAAAGTAGCTGTTATAGTGCATGCAAAATATACCTTTCCCCTGGCTCATACGTTATTAAGAAGTTGTCTAAATTATTATTATTTTTTAATGTAACCTTATCTCCTTTGTAAATAGAACAGCTCTAACAGCATCACCTGGCAGGAATTTTAGTTGTTTAAATTGCTGCGAGCAGCAAGTAGTGGTGACGTATAGGAAGGAGGAAGCTGTTGCTAGACCAGCTCCATAGTTATCTTTTCTATATTTTAGAATTGGCCCTGAAACAAATAAGGATTGCAAATGGTTACTAACTCTAGGGTCTCTCCTGAGTCTGGGGACTGCTGAAGTTTATTCTTTAGACCTGGCAGTTATTTGCCTGTGGTTAATAATTAAGACTTTGCCACAGAGGTCCAGGAACTAGGATTTTCTGTATGATTGGTGGCAAAGAGTAGAGAATAGAGTTTCTCTTGTTTGTGTGAATCTACCCTAGATCCAACAGGCTGAAGATCAAGAGCCATGTTTTTGACCTATCAGGTTCAGTCCATGCTTTTTAAGAGATTGTAATCTCAGCCGTGTCTGTAGAAGAATAGGTAGGAAAAGCTTAAAAGCCATGAGCATAGACTTCAAAAGCTGTAGAAATTCAGAGAATTTAAGGAATTATGTGGAAAGATTACTGAGCTGAGAGTCAGAAGACCTGTTTCAGAATCATAGAATGCTGAAGGTGAAAAGGATGCTATTTAATTCAAATCCTTTATTTTATAGATGAAGGAATGTGGGCCTAGAGAAGTGATCTGTCCAAGTTTACAACTAGACCTAGGACTAGAACCCCCATCTCTCACTCTTACTGAAATATTCTTTCCATATATTGCTACTTAGTTTGACTTTCCTACTAATTAACTGTGTGAACTCTGGGCAAGTCACTCTTCTTTCTTGGTCTTTCCTCATAAAATGAGAGAGTTAGCATGAATGATTTCAAAGGTCTATACTAATGTCCCAAATTCTACATAAATGATCTAGAATACAATTGTGGGCAATGCTAGTTAGCCTCATGGAAGATGAAGCCCTGGAACATGAAGGAACATGATAGGCCCTGGAAGTAAATCCAGGGATTGGTAGAGGAGAGGGGTAAGGGGTTTCGTGGGGTGGGGAACAATGTGAACAGAGGCTCAGAGGTTTGAATGTATGACTGTAGTAAAAAGAAATGGCCCGGTTATAGCAGTCAAGAGGATCAGTGGGAGATGAATCATTTAAGAAAGCCACTTCATAGAGATTATTTTATCCCTGGGAAGGGCTTTTAGGTTCTCTTTCTGTAGAAACCCACGGAAAGCAGAATGGAAAAACTTGCATTTTGTAACATGTCATGATGCATGTTGATGCAGTTTTTGGCCTTGTGAATATGTGGTGGTGAAGAACATGAACAGATTAGTGTTAAGGTTCCAGCAAATCACTTCTGCTATCTAGATGGGAGTTTAGGTAGTTAAGTTTGTTTGATTTCCATTCCTTATCCATTGTAATAATCCATCTTCTCAGACTTTCAGTGATCATTCTAGATTTTAAAAGATGTGACTGTCTTCATCTGGATCTCAGCACTGTATAGTCAAATTGTGGGCTCAGAGACTTCCCTGGCGGTCCAGTGGTTAAGACTTCACACTTCCAATGCAAGGGGCGCAGGTTCAATCCCTGGTTGGGGAACTAGGATCCCACATGCCATGCGGTGCGGCCAAAGAAAAAAAAAGTTGTGGGCTCAGGTGGGAAATTGTGGGAATAATCTGAGCCTATCTCTGGGACCTGTTATTTTCTTCTAAACATACTTTAGCACAGTGCAGTTATACTGGTTTTGATTGCATGCTTATTTGAAGTGTTCTTTAGTCTTTCATGAATGCACTATATATATATTATGTATATATTGTGTGTGTGTGTGTGTGTGTGTGTGTATATATATATGTATGTATAAAGAGACAGAGAGAGAAAGACAGAATGATATCGAAATCTCTTGAGGAGGGTGGGTCTTATCTCCCATCTAGCTTGTAAGGTATCTTAAGAGTGGTGGTGTTTAGCTCATATTAGCAATAACCTGTTATGTATTTTAGTTTTACTGTGAGTCTTGTGACTCTTGGGATTACTTTCAAGTCTCTCCATTTCTGTGGTCTAATGTAGGAGATTGACGGTTTTGAAAACATTAGTCCTCTCACCAAGGTAACTGTGAGGCAAAGAGAACCACTGATATGACTATACCAGACCAGAAGAACTCTGTTGAGAAAAGATTTTTATTTTTCTCTAGAGATAGTGTCTTAGGTTTTGTCTTGTATCAATATTTAATGAAGGATCATGTCTATCGGATTTTAAATCTGCATTATTTTACATAGCACAGGGCTGCCAGCTTTTATCGTTATAAATGAGAGCAGTATTTGACCCACTGCTCTAGGGATTGATAACATACATTTAAAGTGAATAATTGCTAAGTTCCTATATTATTTGAATCAGTACCACAGTCTTTCATGGCTACAGAAAGGTTTACACAGAACATTAAATAAAGGAGACCAAGATGAGTCTTCAGGTCCTCAGGATATGTCTGGATCTCCACAGAAAATGCTGCTGGCAGTAGGATTGCCTTAGTTTTTTCTCAAAGTCACATATTTCTGTCCATAGCTATGGAGTTCCTTTGATTCCTTCATTTGGCCGTAGAAGCAAAGTAGTTTTAAGGACTCTTCTAAAATTATTTCATCATGCTTTCACGGGGCCTAAAGAGATATTTTTAGTTTTGTTAGTTTTTGTGAAAGATGTGTGTCAGGCTCCCCAGGCATAGAGGTTTCTAGTGATTTCTTGATTCTGGTATTTTAAAAAGATGGGAGTTGGCCTTAGTTGGCAGCTCTTTGCATCCGCCAGGGCTTGTTCGTTACTTACTTCTAGGCCCATGGGTGACGTCTGTTTCCTGTGATTGAAACCACAAGAAGAAGTGGTGAGAAGTCTCTGTAGGATATGTCCTATCAAGCAAGCAGCAGGCATTGGGCTGCCCTCAAAAAGAACACTAGTAACTAAGCACTGTCTTTAAGGGTCCCTGAAGAGACCCTAGAAATGATCTGACTCAGCCTCCTCATCTTAACATGAGAATGCCACTGAGGCCTAGAGGTATTAAGTTGCTCAAGGTCATGTAATTAGGTAAGCTAGCTTTTAGACTCCACTAACTGTTCATTATTCTTTCTCACATTGCATTGTCATCCCTAAATTTTGTGACTGTGCCCTGCCAGAGTGTTGCCTTAAGCAAAGTACTACTGGAAAAGAGTAAATGCCGGTGGGCATTTTGAATATGAATATTGGATATTTTGCTTTTCGATGCTGTGCTAATTTTTATACTCTTTTAAAATAATTTTTTATACTCTTTTTGAAAAGACATATACATACATTTTCAAAATAGCAAAATCTAAGAACCCCCAATTTTTATTTTTTATTTCACTTAGTATTTGAATATTCTAGTCATCTCTATGCACAGATATTTTTACAACATTACAATTACAGTTGCTACACATTTTCTGCTTTTAAAACAATGTGTCATAAACATTTTTCAGCTCTCTAATCTTTGAAAATTGGTACTTTTGTTTGAAATGGAAATTTTGTTTTATTTTGCTTTGGCCGCACCGCACGGCTTGTGGGATCTTAGTTCCCCGACCAGGGATCGAACCCCAGCCCTCAGTGAAAGCATGGAAGCCTAACCACTGGACCACCAGGTAATTCCCTGGAAATGTATTTGTATCATAAAAATGATACACATTTTTCTAAGAAAATGTAGATGTGTATAAAAATAGAGTAAAACAATATCCTAACTCGTTTTCCAGAAATTTTAGTTATTTTTCAGTAGTTAGAACCAAAGAGAAAAATACATGGTACATGGAAGTCTCTTTGGAGCCTAAGTACTTTGGCATGAAATTCTGTAATGTGTTTGCATTAGAACATAGTTCCACACAAGTATCGTTGCTAGAAGTATTGGAAGTTTCTTGTTTTAACTCTTGCTTATATTTCTGGTTATAGAGGAGTAATGAGATTTCACCTCATGCTGTCTCCCTCTTCCCTTCTCCAAATTTTCTCAAAATAAAATCTTAATTCTAGATTTGTAAAAGGCCAGTAAATGTTTACTGTGGTTTCATAAGATCAAGTCTGGCTTTTTGAGTAGTAGTATAATTTTTGGATCAGTTAAGCTATTATCAGTAGGTCGTGATTACTTCTTGTATTCAGGAATGATGTGAGGGTAGAAGAAGTGTAACCATCATTTAGAAATGAAGGGTTTGAGAATGGGATTTAAAACAAGGTGGCCTCATGCTTGGTGCCTGTATGTAGAAGCAATATCAGCTGCAGGAACTTCCTGTCTGTCAGGCCGTTGGGTGTGTCATTCATGTGCTCACCCTTGAGAAAGAGTAGATGTCCTGCTACTCACATCACAACATGGGAGGAGAAGACAGTTGCTACGGAGATTGGGAAACAGCATTCCTGAGTCATTGACTGTTTCCAAATGAATGAACAACACCCCTTTTTTCTTAGCTTCTCTAAGCTAAGGCAGTGAAGAGAGAGGCCTAATAAGAAAGTAAAGAACAAGTATCAGTATTTGGAGCTTGAGTAGTATGTCAAAACTTTGGAAAAGTAGGTTAACGTTATTTATTGTTTTCTGTATATGTATTTGAAAGTTTTATTAGAACCTTTGGATGTTTGAAAGGGAGGAAGCTTTGCTTACTCTGCCCTCTCACCAGATGACAGAATGTGTGTGCGCCTCCTTCCTGACAGCAAAGGAGAGGAGCGTGTCTGCCACGTCATGTGGTACTTGATAGGAAACTAGGACTTCTAGAATCTGAGCGCCTTCTCTAGTGGCAACTTGTTTTCCCGGCCCTTGAGTGCTTTGTAGTGCAGGGGGCTGGCAGTTTGTGTGCATGGACATAGAGGAAGAATGCAATGTTCCCAGCCTGGTTTCCACCTGTTCTGCTGAGCTGGAATAGTGAAACCTGAGTGGACTGTCCTTCTTCCTCGAGGCTATCAGCTATCTAGGATGCAGTCTCTGCCAGTCCCAGGCTTCAGGATGAGCTAAGCTGGAGGCAAAAAGTTGCCCTCTCCTTTTCCCCAAGAGACTTGCCTTCTTGGACTATTAGAGAACTGTTCGAACGTACTGGACCTGTCTCTCAGAGGATTGAATTCTAATATTAAGATAGTTTTTTCCCCTCATTTTAATTATAGTCGGGAAATGTGGTTTATTGGAAAGCAGACTCTAAACAGTTTTAGACAGTCGTGAGGGAAATTGAGTTTGTTGCTTTGAATTTATAAGCAAATTGCTTCAAGTTTATAATTATTGAAACGGGATGGAGTACAGTTACCTAATAATATTCTTTACATGGCCTTTAAAAAATGTATTTTTTTTTTTTTTTTTTTTTTGGCTGCGTTGGGTCTTAGTTGCAGCACGCAGATCTTTCGTTGCGGCAGGCGGGCTTCTCTCTAGTTGTGGCGCATGGGCTCCAGAGCATGTGGGCTCTGTAGTTGCAGCACACGGGCTCTGTAGTTGTGGCGTATGGGCTTAGTTGCCCCACGGCATGTGGGATCTTAGTTCCCCCACGGCATGTGGGATCTTAGTTCCCCAACCAGGGATCGAACCCACGTCCCCTGCTTTGGAAGGCAGATTCTTAACCACTGGACCACAAGGGAAGTCCCCTATATGGCACTTCTAACTTGTGCCTCACATGGGCCACTGCCTGGAATCTTTCTGGACTCCCTGGGTTGTATCAGGATAAAGATACTGATTCTAGAAGGCAGGGGTAGATTGAAAGACGTCTTTTAATTAGGAGTAAAAGATCTTGGGGGCTTCCCTGGTGGCGCAGTGGTTGAGAGTCTGCCTGCTGATGCAGGGGACACGGGTTCGTGCCCTGGTCCGGGAGGATCCCACATGCCGCGGAGCGGCTAGGCCCGTGAGCCATGGCCGCTGAGCCTGCGTGTCCGGAGCCTGTGCTCCGCAGCGGGAGAGGCCACAACAGTGAGAGGCCCACGTACCACAAAAAAAAAAAAAAAAAAAAAGATCTTGGGCTCTCCTCTACTGTGTTTCCTGTGTTGTCTCTTGTATGAGTTGTCACAAATTTAACTCTCCAATACTGAGTTTAGCTGTGGGGCTGCTGAGGCAGTGTGGAACTAAGTGGACGAGCTGCTAGAGTCTTACTTGTTCCTTTAGCACTTTTTCCTTAGCAGTCATGGAGAACATGAGTGTGCCATCTCATTTCTGGGGGTTGCTAGATAATCTTCAGTTTTCTTTCCCTTAAGCGCATTTAACTTTATAATGGTAAATTAGCTTTAGAGTTCATATTTTTCAATTTCTAGTCATTTGGTGCTCTTGTTTTAGACTTCCTTTCCTCTGATATACGTTTTTTCTTTGATTTTCTTTTCTGAAGTGGGTACTCCAGTTCTACACAACTCCTGTTGAGGCTGTTGGCACTAATAAGTAGTGATGTCAGGATCTAGTTTGTTTCTCTGTAAATGGAATATGAGATATTGACTCATTCCATGCCATCCATGGGCCGTTATTTTAAAATGGAAGGGAAAATTTCCTACATTTGAAGGTATCCATTATTTCCTTCTCTCTAGTTCTAATTGACTTCTCTATAAGGAGTGGGAATTGAAGGGAGTTTCATTGGTTCCATCATCATATATTATTTACCTTTTACAAAACACTTTGCAAAACAAAGTGCTTTACATCTATTTTATTATTTATTCTTCACACAAGCCCTATGAGACAACATAGTCCTAAAGATAGGAAGGCTGAAACTGTGGTGGATAAAAAGAAGAGCTTGGGACTTCGCTGGTGGTGCAGTGGTTAAGAATCCTCCTGCCAATGCAGGGGACACAGGTTCGATCCCTGGTCCGAGAAGATCCCACATGCCGCAGGGCAACTTAGCCTGTGCACCACAACTACTGAGCCCGTGCTCTAGAGCCTACGAGCTGCAACTACTGAGCCCACACGCCTAGAGCCCGTGCTCCGCAACAAGAGAAACCACCGCAGTGAGAAGCCTGTGCACCGCAACAAAGAGTAGCCCCCACGCTCAGCAACGAAGACCCAGCACAACCCCCCCCCCAAAAAAAAAGCTTACCCTGCCTTTACTGTCCTTTAGTGGAAATGTAGCAAATCTTGTGGCAAAGCTGGAATAGGGCTTGTTGGTAACTGAATTCACATCCATGTTATGACCCTCTGTTGCCTCACTATCCTAAGAAACTGAATGTCAGTCCTGTGCTAGAATAAAAAAATGAATCAGAGCCAGACCCTGCTCTTTGTTCTTTCTGATTCTGAATGACAGATACCTGACCTGTTCCTTCCTGGGTAGGTATATTGGGACTTGAAAGGAAACTGTTGTTGGCTGCAGTGAGACTTATTTCCCATTTTACCCATAGGTAGCCTATATCTTTACTGAAGGCTTATTGCTTTTCACAGGTGGTGGAAGACTCCCTAGGTGACATGTGTGCCATAATTGGATATTTTCCCCAAGGACAACTAACAAATATGTCATGTGGGCTGAAGCATCACTCAGGGTCTCCTGGCCTTATTCATAGGGAAAGACATTATTCTTGAAGGTTTGGTCTGAGCTGTCTATAACAATCATACTGTACTGTCATAAACCTTAACTTGAAACTTTTCTTTAGCTTGTTCAGTTTGCATAAAGTAATGAATAAATGAATATACTGTGCTTAGGATGATGTTCTTAAACCTAGAGTGATGATAATTTTTAAAATATTTATTAAATATTGGACATGTCAAATGAACAAAGCATGGGTTCTTGCCCCCAAGCAACTTACAGTCTGGTCCACAGAAACAGCTACAATAACGGTCTGAAGAAGGATCTGATATAAAATATTTAGAGCCTGGCTTGGCTGAGTCCTTTAGATCTTTTTGTGAAATGATTGGCTATGGCTAAGTATACAATTTACAGATGAGGAATAACTTTTTCCTTATGCCATGTTGTAGGAGTACCGTGTCAACTAGTACATGTGTATATTTTATGAGAGTATATTTCTGTAGTAATAAGAGTACAATTGCTTTTATAGAATGCTCTCTCACTCCATTTTATGATCTTAGTTGTCCCAAGAAGTGTGTGTCTGGTTTTGTTTTGTTTTTTAATAAATAGGGGAACTGAAGCATGAAGAATTAACGCGATTTGCTCAGAATCATACTTGCAGTTGTTTAGCATGCCATAAATAAAAATTAGGACTCATGATCTTTTTCCTTTAGCTAAAGTTCTAGATAAATTTTGTCAGTTTGCTTACTGTATTAGTTGCCTACTTTTACATGACAAACTCAATAGCTTAAAATAAAACCCACTTATTAGCTCGCAGTTCCGTTGGTCAGAAGTCCAGCAAGGATAGTTTGGCTGGGTTCTCAGAGTATCACAGGGCTGAAATCAAGGTGTCAGCTGGGCCTTTTCTCATCTGTAGGTGCTGGAGGAAAACCTTCCAAGCGCATTCAGGTTGGAAGAATTCAGCCTCTTGCAGTTGTAGCACTGAGGTCCCTGTTTCTTTGCTGGCTCTCAGCTCATAGATGCTGCCTGTAATCCCTGCCATTTGGCTTCTTTTATGCTGAAGCCAGAAATGGCATGTTGGATCCTTGTGTTTCTGACCTCTTACCCTAGGTTTAAAGGGCTTGTGTGATTGGGTCAGACCCACATGGATAATTTCCCCTTCTTAAAAGTCAGTTGTGCTAAATAATATAACCTAATCACAAGAGTGATATCCTATAATATTTACAGTCCTGGTGATTATACAGCGTATGTACTTCAGGCTGGGAATCTTGGGGGACGTCCTAGAATTCTACCTACCACACTAAATATTTCCCTCACGCTGAATTAGCCCATGAGCAAGTGTGGATGTCAGAAGAGGGAGAGGTGGGAATTGAGTATATTGAGGCAGTGAATTGCATTGTGATTATAGGTGTTATGAGAAAAACCTGGGCCTCCTAGAATCATCACAGAGCAGGGGCCAAGTGGCATTCACCTGTGGTGTTCTCCCTTAGCCGAGAGTTCAGATATAGTTGTCCCCTATAAGTTAGCCTGAACAAAATCTTTAGAAAGTACCGAAATATGGGCTTGCTCTAATAGGTTTATATTACCCGTATGCTAGCCACATGGTTCATGAGGTAAAAGTCCATGATTAACTGTTCCTGTGAAGCACATTGGTAGGAATTAGAAACACTTTTTGCTATGTAAAGTACTCTGTGATCAGAGTAATGGTTAATCATATTCTCTTATTAGATCTCTCCTAACCTCTCTTCTGCTAAGGACACTACCTAATTACTTTTTGTTAGGCTACATGAGTATCCTGTTCCAAGAGACTGTCCTTAATTGTCTGAGAATCCTATGCCCTTTTTGTGACCAGATGGAAAAGTTAAAGATTCAGGGAACTGGGTAGAAGTGAATCAGTGCCTTGGATGAATTTTCTTATATCCTTGAATTTATAATAAGACCAGTTCTGTTACTAGGCAAACAGAGGGAACCTCTGTCCAAAAAGACTGCCAAGTTTAGTCCGATCGGCCCACTTTTAAAAAGCTGAAGTGCTAATAGATGCAGCCACCACCACCACAACAAATCCAGCTGTGGAAAAGGAGTCTTAGATTTCATTTGCATTTATTATGATAATAATTGATCAGAGTATGTTTCAGACTCATTCAGTCATGAATTTATTTTAATTAGCTTGGCCTCATAGGGCATACCTTGGGAGATTGACTTTAATTTTTGGTTTCTTAGAGAAACCAAACTGTAAAGTCTCTAGGAAGTTTCTTATTTCCTGCAGATGGTAACCAAAAGATTTATCTTACCACATATTACATTAGGATGTGGTGACTGAATCAGCGCTTTGAATTACACTCTGGAAGGAGAGCGAAGGGACAGCTTTTCATTTTTATGTTGATTGATGGTCTTAATGCAGAGCAGTGCCCAGCCAAGTATATTTATTCTGATGCTATTACTTTTGATGCAGTGTACCTTTGAGCAATTTGTGTTAATTTAAGTAAGATTTGATAATACTGAGAATCTTTTAGAGGAAATGAATCTTATTTTAATAAATGCAGTTTTGTTAAGGTCTTTTCCTGTACCAGCTAATGACCTTCAGAAATTTATTTACCCGTCCCATTCTATTGAATAAAAAATTCCTATAGAATAAAAGTTTTTCTGCCCCTTTAAAAAATATTTTGTGCTTCTATCTATCATTGTTTGCATATAACTGAAAGATTATTATAAAAATTGAGTAAGAAGCAAAAATCTAGACTATATTTAAATGACAATATTGCCACCCTGAGGAGGAGGCTCCCAAGTGTTGGAGTCATAGTCTGACTTTAGATTCTCTGTGTGTTTACAAGGGCTCCTTCTGAGGGTATCCGTGGGTTAAGCCATGAGGAATGTAGGGGATCACCACAAAGATCCTGGAATCTTTGTCCTAGGGATTTCTTTTACCTCTTTCATGTGTTAGATCTCCTGTTTCCTGTATTTCAGGTCTTTAACTTTCTTGGTTTGCTCCCTCATTTTGGTGGAGCGTATCCTACAATTGCTTCCTAAAGTGCACGGGGATAAATTTTTTGAAAGCTTCAATGTCTGAAAATATCTATTTTGAACTCACATTTGATGAGTAATTTGGTTGGGTATAGAATTCTAAGTTAGAAGTTTCTTTCTTTTTTTTTCAGATTTTAAAAAGGCCTTTTTTCATTGTTTAGCTTTTTGTATGTAGTTTAAAAAATTCAAAGCTTCTCTGATTTCTTTGTATATGACCGGTTTTCCTCCCTTCTTCCCCGCCCCCGCTTGCCCCAGCCGCACTGCATGGCATGCGGGATCTTAGTTCCCTGATCAGGGATTGAACCTGCTCCCCCAGCAGTGAAATTTCGGAGTCTTAACCACTGGACCGCCAGGGAAGTCCCCCTTCTTTCAAACTGTAGGATTTTCTTTGTTTTCCCAGTGTTTTGGAATTTCACCATGATATACCTTTGTGTGGTGATCTGTTTTTGTCTTTTGTGATGGGAACTTATCCTTCAGTACTGGAAAATTTTTTTAAAAATTGACCTATAGTTGATTTACAATGTTGTTAGTTTCTGCTATACCCCAAAGTGATTCAGATATACATATGTATACATCTTTTTAATATTCTTTTCCTTTATGGTTTATCACAGGATTTTTTTTTTTTTTTTTTTTTTTTTTGGCTGTGTCGGGTCTTCGTTGCTGCACGCAGGCTTTCTCTAGTTGTGGTGAGCGGGGGCTACTCTTACTTGCAGTGCACAGGCTTCTCATGGCGGTGGCTTCTCTTGTTGCAGAGCATGGGCTCTAGGTGCATGGGCTTCAGTAGTTGTGGCTTGCGGGGTCTGGAGTGCAGGTTCAGTAGTTGTGGTGCATAGGCTTAGTTGCTCCACGGCAAGTGGGGTCTTCCTGGACCAGGGCTCGAACCCGTGTCCCTTGAATTGGCAGGCGGATTCTTAACCACTGCGCCACCAGGGAAGTCCCTATCACAGGATATTGAATATAGTTCCCTGTGCTATGTGGTAAGACCTTGTTGTTTATCCATTTTAGATATAATAGTTTGCATCTGCTAACCCCAGCCTCCCAATCCATCACTCCCCCACCCCCCTCCTTGGCAACCACAAGTCTGTTCCCTATGTCTATGAGTTTGTTTCTATTTCATAGATAGGTTCATTTGTGCCATATTTTATTTATTTTTATTTTCTTAATTTAAAAAATTATTATTTTATTTATTTTTGGCTGCGTCGTGTCTTCGTTGCTGTGTGCGGGCTTTCTCTAGTTGCGGCGAATGGGAGCTAGTCTTCGTTGCGGTGCGCGGGCTTCTCATTGCGGTGGCTTCTCTTGTTGCGGAACACGGTCTCTAGGCGCTTGGGCTCAGTAGTTGTGGCTCGTGGGCTCTAGAGTGCAGGCTCAGTTGTGGCGCACAGGCTTAGTTGCTCCGTGGCATGTGGGATCTTCCCGGACCAGGGATCAAACCTGTGTCCCCTGCATTGGCAGGAGGATTCCTAACCACTGCACCACCAGGGAAGCCCTGTGCCATATTTTAGATGCCACATATAAGTGATATCATATGGTATT
The DNA here is from genome assembly GCF_937001465.1 of Orcinus orca. Lineage (NCBI taxonomy): Eukaryota > Metazoa > Chordata > Mammalia > Artiodactyla > Delphinidae > Orcinus > Orcinus orca. The sequence goes on from NC_064561.1 coordinate 67,143,081, forward strand.
TGTCTTTCTCTTTCTGACTTACTTCACTTAGTATGATAATCTCTCAGTACATCCACGTTGCTGCAAATGGCATTATTTCTTTCATTCTTATGGCTGCGTAGTATTCCATTGTATATATAAACCACGTCTTCTTTATCCACTCATCTGTTGATGGACATTTAGGTTGTTTCCATGTCTTGGCTATTGTGAATAGTGCTGCTGTGAACATAGGGTTGCATGTATCTTTTAAAATTATAGTTTTTTTCTGGATATATGCCCAGGAGTGAGATTGCTGGATCATATGGCAACTCTATTTTTAGTCTTTTGAGGAACCTCCATACTGTTTTCCAGAGTGGCTGCACCAACTTACATTCAGTACTGGGAAGTATTCTTGAATTATTTCTTTGATAGCTTCCTCCTCTGTTCTCCTGTTATTTGGATATTGGACCTCCCAAACTGATCTAATTTTCTTATCTTTACTCTCTTATTTTTCCATCTCTGTCTTTTTGCTCTAATTTTGGGAGATATCCTCAAATTCTTATCTTCCAGCCCTTATATTGAGTTTTCTCTTGAGTTTCTGTTCTCATGTGTTCAATTTCTCAGGGTTCTTTTCCCTCTGAATGTTTCTTTTTAAAATGGCATTATAGGGACTTCCCTGGCAGTCCAGTGGTTAAGACTCTGCACTTCCACTGCAGGGGGCGTGGGTTTGATCCCTGGTCGGAGGGCTAAGATAATGGATGCCGCACAGCATGGCCAAAACTTTAAAAAAACAATTTAAAAAAATGGCATTATGTTCTCCCTTGTGGATATTAATTTTTTTTCCTAATCTTTCTTTTTCTTGCATAGTCTCTGTATAATGAGTTGCTTTTTCCCCCCCTCTTATTAGGATTTTTCCTCATGTGTTTGATAGTCCTTGGTTGTCTGTTAATGTTTAAAAATGCGGGGCTAAAAAACTCATTGGTAACTCTGGATGCATGGGTAGGGTTTGTTAGCTGTGCAGTTTATTGTAGGCTAGCCCTGTCCAATAGAAATATAATGTGAATCACATATGTAATTTTAGATTTTCTAGTAGCCACAGAAAAAGATAGAAAAAAGTGAAAAGAAACATGTGAAATTAACTTTAATAATAAAATTTTTAATCCAGTATATCTAAAACATTATTTTAACATGTAATAGATATAACAATTATATATAATTATATATAACAATTATATATATCTATAACAATAGATATAACAATTTTAACATGTAATAGATATAACAATTATTACCTTCTGTTTTTTATATGAAGTTATTGAACTCCAGTTTTTATTTTACATTTATAGCACATCTCAATTTGGATGCTAAATTTTCATGGAGATACTTGATGTGTATTTAGATTTGAAAAAATTTACAGGTGAAAGGTAGATTCACATACCTAGCGTGTTCCAAGCACATTGATACTTAAGTTTAACAATAACAGTAAAATATTAGCTTTTAATTTTAAATTTCGATAAAATTAAATAAAGTGAAAAATTCCTTTTTCAGTTGCACTAGGCACATTAGAAGTGCTTAATAGTTACCTGTGTCTGGTAGCTACCATATTGGATGGCATGGTTCATCTGCTTGGACTATGTCAGTAGCTTAATGTTGTTTTTCAATTCCCCAGAGAAGGCTCTTCCAACCTTCTGCCTCAAGGGTAAGGGTTTTGGGGTGCTGGGGTCCTGAGAAACTAGAAGGGGGAAGGTGCTGGGTGTCTCAGCACCTCAGCTGGGTGTCTCAGCTGGGTGTCTCAGCTGGGTGTCTCATATAATCTATGCTTATAGTATGCATAGATTATTACTCTTCCTTTTGGTATAGGATCTCTGCCCACAACTGTGCCTAGCATCCCCTGATCCAGAGATATGTGTTTCTTCTAAGAATAAATTTCCAGACTTCTGCTGGAGTAAGGGAGGGTAGTCTCCCAATGGCATGGGGGGAGGGGTGTTGGGGGGTAACGGAGGATCTACCTGTCCAACTGCTTCTTAAACAGCTTTCAAACCAATCTTATTTTTGGGTCTCCCCCTCCCTCCAACTGCCCATTTCTATAGGTACCTGGTGCTGCTAATTCCTGAGCCTGTTGAGGATCCTGAAGTACAATTTGGATTGGTCATTAGCTTTTCCTATGGCAGGTTTAGGACTCAGTTTTCTTAGGTCTGTTGGGTCTTAGTCCTAGCTTCAAAAGTTGATTGCAATTACGCTTTTCTTGTTCTTCCCAACCTTGTAGGCTCCTTTCCTCTATCATTTTTTCTTTCTAAAAATTCCTTTTCTGTAGATTTAGAAGGGTTTCAAAAAGCGGGGAAATTTGATTCAGTCTACCGTCTTTTATCTGGAAGTTCCTATTAATCTGTATTCATGAGCAGATTTTGATATGCTAAAAAATTTCATTCCGTATTTATGCTTCCTTCAGTATCTGTATTTGTAGTTAAAGGTTTTAGTATAGTTTTAGTGGAAGACTCAGTAGGAGGGACAGGACGATGAAGTATTTAGTGAAGATAAGTAAGGGTTTATAGTTTGGGGGCAGAAAATAATTGATAGCAAACAAGGAGAAAGGTGAGTGTAGAAGCATTTAGAAAGAAGTAGGTGGGATCATTAGAGACTATGTTAAAAAGCTTGAACCTCTGGGGCATAAGGCATAAATATAGCTCCAGTAGCATTTATCTTCAAGGTCTCCACTATTTTTAGTCCTTCTTACTTTTCATGAGCTAGGAACCTCTTGTTGCATATCTCAGAGAATCCACAAAACAGTTAATGGTACAGTTAAAAAAAAAAAAAGCTGTTTGTAAACTGTATGTTCAAGATCTGTAAGGAAAGCACACATAGTATTAAATAAGTAAATTAATACACCCTCAGTATACTGTAGCAGCAGGTTCCATTTCAGTAATGGAACTGAGCTTGCTGTTTGGGTGTTCTGTTGGGTTCTGAAACAGAATTTTGCCTGTAGTACTGTGATTCACTTTGCTGGTAGATGCTGCCCTCTGTTGGAGTAGTTGAGGAAATGCATGGATCATTTTTACTGTCCTTACTCAAATTGAGCACTAAAGCATGGATAATTTTTTTAAGGAATAAATCTGTTTCTAATGATGCACCAAGGAAAGCAAGGGAGACTGGTTTCTTCCTTCTTAAGAAAAGAGATGTTTACTTTTGTATGTAAAGGCAACAGTTAGTGGGCATTAAATGGGAACAAGACAAGAATCTGGAGAATGCAAATATTTAGGGCTTTGGAATCTGGAAACCAGAGTTCTATACCCAGCTTGCCCTTATTCATGTGACCTCAGTGATTTACTCCACCTATCTGGGCTTCAGTTTCTTCACTAATGCAGTGAAGAGGTGGAATAGATTTGAGGGCTTTTGCAGGGATTGGTATTTTAGGAGAGCAGCCCCAGGTTATGGTATCTGTTCATAGGAGATATAATGACTAAGTCTTAGGCTCTACCCTGAAGGAACTTAGTCTGGAAATGGCTAGAGGAGGCAATCAAAAGAGAGTTGTAATCCACTTCTAGTGCTGTGAGACAGGAAAGTATCTATTTCTATATACACACAAGGAGAGGTACCCATCCAATTAGAGGAGGTATCATCCTGTAGGGCCTGTTGGAGCTAGCCTTGAAAGCACAGTCTAGTCTGAGGGAAGCAGCAGCCTAGAGAAAGTCTTGGGTTGTGAGACAGCAAGATCTGTTTGTGGACCTGCAAACTAGTTAGGATGCCCAGAACATAGAGTTTGAAATGGAGGGTTTGTTGAGAGATGAGTCAAGGGAGAGAAGCCAGAAGTGCATATGCCATGCTAAGGAATTTGGATCTTAACCTGAGGGCAGTAGGGAACTATTGCAGGGTTTTAAATGGGAAATAACATGGACAGCTTGGCATTTTAGAACGATTACTCTTGGGTATAGTATATAGAATGGATTTTGTGTTGGGCAGATGGGATTGAAGGCAAGGAGATCAGTTAGGAGGCTATTACAGTAAATCAAACAGGAGATCATAGTGGCGTGAAGTTCAATAGTGGGAATGGAGGGAAAAGAAATAAGAGTCTGCAGACAGAACAAGCTGCTGGTTTGTTGTTCTTTAACTTAACCTGCAGCTGAGATTGATTCATTAGACCCAGGTTCTGTTACCTACATTATATCCATCCCAGAATTGTTTGGGTTGTTGCTTGGTTCTGAGGGAACATTTTGAGTTTGGAGGACAAGGTTCTGGAAGCACTTGCTCTAGGAGCAAATAAGTTTAACCTTCGCAATGGCAACCTAACTATAAACATTCATCCTTTTTGTGGCTTGTTTCACCTCTGTGTGTCAGGTGACAGGGTGGTGACAAAAGGAACTGTGAGTCTCCTTGGGTGTTGCGGTCTCTGCTTCATCATCCTTCTGGCTTTGCTGCCCTTCTGCCTTTACTTTGTGTAAACAGCACACACAAAGTAACATTAGATTCCATTGACACTGAGCAAGGATCCTATGGTTTCGGGTGAGTGATTAGCATTCCATCAGTAGAAGGTTGACCTCCTCTGGACCGTGGAGGGCAAAGTTAAGATTCACAGTTCACACTGGATTTAACCGAACTCTGACATGGGGCACATGAACATAAGGACATAGATTTTTCTCGTCTGTAAAAAGGTTGGTAAAGTAGCTTTGTGGCAGTGTCAGAAATAGTTTTTCATTAGTTGAGAAAAGTTCATCAAGAGGCATTTACTATACTCTTCTAAGGACATTAGCAAAAATAGATATGGTTTAAAACTAAGTATTAGAATGAAGAATTCCTGCTTTCCTGGAATACCTGCTTGTTCAGATTTTTGGGGGTAAAGTGTAGCACATATACAGAAGAGAATATAAAACATACAGAATAATTATAAACAGAACATCCATGTAACCATCATCCATATCAAGAAATAGAATATTATTGTAAGCACCCCTGAAGCCCCCTGTCCCCTTCTGCAGTCATTACTCTTCCACCCACTTCAGGTAACCACTCTTTTGCCATTTGTGGTAATCATTCCCTTTATAATTGTACATCCTAAATAATATAATTTAGTCTTGCATGTTTTTAATCTCAGTGTATAAGAAATAATACATTCACTTTTATGTTTGTGAGTAGCTGTAAGTTCATTCACTTTCTTTGTGTAATTGTATTCCACTCTACCATTATACGAGTTTATCCATTCTATTCTTGATAGCTATTTGGATTGTTCTCTGTTTTATTGATAGATATTACAGTGTTGCTGTGAACATTCTTGTTATACACAACCTGCTATATATGTGCAAGTTTCTGAAGGGTAGATTTATAGGAACTGATATGTTGAGTTGTAATATATCTGCATATTTTAACTTTACTAGATCATGCCATACTGTTTTCCAAAGTGGCCATAGCAATTTACATTCACACCCACAGTGTGTGAGAGCTCCCGCTGCTCTGTGACTAGACAGACACACATGAAAATTTTTGCCAGTCTTGAGTGTGAAATGATATCTCGTTGTGGTTTTAGTTTGCATTTCCTTGTTTACTAATGCAGTTGAACACATTTCATAGGTTTATCAGTCATCCCATTTAGAGTTTTTTCAGTTCTCCACCTTTTTTTCCCCAAAGGGTTGTTATATTTTAGTGACCTTAAAACTCCTACCCCTTACCTAAGGGAATGTGCCAAGGAATAGTCTGGCAGAAATCTAGCATGTGGGAAGGAGCCTAGATCCTTTCAACTTATTTTCTCCTCTTTTTTTCCCCAACCCATCTGGTATTTGGGAGCTTTCCTGGCATTTCACTGATCTCTCTTCCCTTTCTTCTCCCTCGTTTTTCCTGTTCGTAGACTCTGAAGCGGCTCATGGCAGATGAGGTAAGGAAATTTTGTTCAGCATGTGCATGGCTCATTTCCTACACTATGATATTTACCAGTTGCAATAACTTTGACTTTCTATAACTTATAAATGTGATATGGGTTCTATTCTCAGATCATCCCAAAGCTTTTTCCTAACTCTTTGCTCTGTTTGACCCATTGCATGCATTTTCCTGGCACATTCATTGGCTTCCAAGGTTAGGCATGTTCTTTAAACTCCAAGCTGACTTGCTGTCTGGATGTCACTCTTATCATTTGAAGCCCCAGAATGCTTGCAGATATTTACTGTTATTTTCAATCAGGTAGTGCCGATAAGCTGCAGCTTATCGGTAGCTCTTTTTGAATCGAACACTTGTCCTTGCGGTTTGAGGAGCGGTTCATAAGCATTTGGTTGACAGAGAGATGACATATATACCCCTGAAGTAGATTATATTCTTTGCAAAGGGGATTTTGGAGAATATGTACTGAACTTTTGCTGCTTACATAACACAAGTGCTATGGAGCGTACAGAAGAAAGAAAAAGGAATGGTTCCTGGTTTTAAGGCATTTCCTTGTTTCTTGTATATGACTTATATCTATCAAAATCTATGGTCACACTTACCTCTTGAAGGGAGAGATCCTCTGAGGGCCTGGCCATATTTATTATTGGATAGCTAGAGGGAAACAAAAGGCATTTTACTGAGCACTCTGCACATGAGGTGCTGTCAGTTCTGTGCTGCTAGAGGGCTTAGAAATGACAGGGGAGCTAAAGAACAAAGTTTTCTCTTTTTAGAGAGTTGCCAGTTCTTAATACTTCATTCCTCTTATCTTTGGATGAAGGTGAGAGTACAGAGTCCGTGTAGTAAATTAGGTACAAGGAAGATTGGTTTCTCTTTTTCATGTCAGAAGAGCCTTGAACTGGCCACAAACCAGAGGAGCCATGCACGTATGAGAAGTTAGAGGCTATTTGATGTGTGCTTTGTTGTGTAAACGAAAATGGATCACTGCTAATACTTTTTTATTCTTTCTCAGCTGGAGAGATTTACCAGCATGAGAATTAAGAAGGAGAAAGAGAAGCCTAATTCTGCTCATAGAAATTCTTCTGCATCATATGGGGATGATCCCACTGCACAGTCATTGCAGGATGTTTCAGATGAGCAAGTTCTAGTACTCTTTGAACAGATGCTGGTAAGTTTCCCACCCCAAAGCATTGCTTCTTCTTGAAAATGCTTTTACGAGCATGATGGGCCCTTTTTTGTGTACAGTCCCCCTTAACTATCCTTTAATTACAAAAAATTCCAGGCTTAACAGAAAACTTCTTAATAGCAGTCCCATTAATGAAGGGACTACATATACAAGCGCCAGTCCGTAAGATTGGAATCTATGAATTAGGCTTGGAAATATCTGATCACTGACCACCTTGTTAATGTCCTTCAGCCCAGCAGCACTTTAGCCACAAAGATATAAAATGAGTGGGCCAGCTCTTGTGGTAGTGTGATGACCACCTTTGGGTTAGCCAGAGTAGATAAAGTTTTAAAACATTCACAACAAAATCTATATGAAGAAGAAGCTGAGTGACTTCCCTGGTGGCGCAGGGAATCCGCCTGCCAATGCAGGGGACACGGGTTCGATCCCTGGTCTGGGAAGATCCCACATGCTGCCAAGCAACTAAGCCTGTGCGCCATAACTACTGAGCCTGCACTCTAGAGCCCGTGAGCCACAACTGCTGAGCCTGCGTGCCACAACTACTGAAGCCCGTGAGCCTAGAGCCCGTGCTCCACAACAAGAGAAGCCACCGCAAGGAAAAGCCTGTGCACCGCAACGAAGAGTAGCTGCCGCTCGCCACTAGAGAAAGCTCACGCGCAGCAATGAAGACCCAACGCGGTCGAAAATAAATAAATAAAAGGGAGGGAGGGAGGGAGGGAGGGAAAGAAGAAGCTGAGGAATAGAAAGGCATCGTTTGCCTGAGATCTTCTACTTAGTGGTGAATCTGGAAAGAGAATTCTGATGTTACAATCACTAGAAGACCTTTAAAGGTTGGGGCTGAGGTCAGTTCAATAATGAGCTGTGCATGGATGTGACTGACTTTGCTGTCTTCAGTGAGGACCATTGCGTGGGGAGGACACTGAGTGAATGTCCGCTAGTGCTAAGTCTTGGAAAGTTTTGAGTACATGCTTATAAGGTTTCATGAGACCTATATATTAACTTGGATTTATGATCTCAGATTCAATTAGAGATTAGTGGCAGGCCTAACTTAATTAAAAGCATGCACTTAAAACCCTTAAAACTGAGGCCTGGTACCTGTGGTAGTCACCACTCAACCAGTACTACTATTATTACTTTTCCTTGAAGCTTTCAGTTTGTCTCATAATAATCCAAGTGTGTTAAGAGTCCAAGAGTATGATCTATCAAGACAGTCTCTTGGCCTTGGATTGCAAATTAAATGTCTTTAGGGCCAAGGGAGGAAGCATAAGTAAGTTAAGCAGGCTACATAGAAGATGATAAAAAGGAGAAAGGACTGCAGTAAAATGAAGGACTTTGGGCATTTTTGATAAACTCCAACCACGATTCAGTTCCAGTAGGTTTTGTAGCATTCCAGTTGGGAATGCTAGCCCAGTAGTGCCAGATATTTTTGTTTTTCAAAAGAAACCAGAAATCTCTATTTTTTTAAAAAAAACAAAAATTGTTTTTTAAAAAACAAGTATCATAGCCAGCATTCAGATTTCCTGAATTAGGTCATTTTTAGAAAAACAATTTGTTTGTTCAAATTATAATTCCAGGTAAGGTCCGTTGTGATACTCTACTAAGTTTCATTTGAACTATAGGTTTTCCTCCCTCTCTTTAATCCTTGCTTTTGTTAGAAAAAATTTGTTGAAGAAGCTGTTTGACCTGTAGAGTTTTCCATAATCTTAAATTTGCTGATCGCATCCCTTGGCGCTATAAATTCATATTTTTATATGAAGTCTCAAATTTAAAATGTTGAGCTAGCCAGACAAAACGTACTTTATCTTTGGGTCTGATTCAACCTGAGGGCCAGTATTTTGCAACTTCTTTGTTCAGTTTATCTGTAAAAGGAGGAAGAAAGCACCAGGAATTGAGTCAGAAAGAAGTCAAATTATTACTGTGACAATTTGGTGGTGGTGATTCCTTCACACATCACACACATACACAAACACACACATGGGGAAGAAATTGAATATACCCTTTTTTTTCTCCTATACTTTCCCCGTTTCAAATAATATTCTGGACTTGTTAGGGTTAAACTTGTGCTCACAAAAATAGGAGGCTCAGACACATGGTTATATATGTAACAGGGTCAAGCAGAGCCTTTCCCCCAATGACACACTCCAGGTTATGTCTGTTGAGGGAATTTGTCACAGTTCCCAGTTCTTTCTTCATGGGAAAGGAGTTTGTACAGGGACTTAGTTAACCAGGGGTAATGGGTGTTTAGGCCCTAGAGTGGTGCCGATTTTGCTGGTGTTTGCATGATGCCAGTCATCCAGTGCTTCAGTCTGAAGAGATGATTAAGGTCCATCCTAAGTGCAGAAAATACTATATTTGCTTTTCTTTCAATAATGCAAAATAAGTTTTCCCTCTATATTGAGAGTCCACTTTTGTTAGGGAAAAATTCAGTGTATGTGTATAAAAATGTCTGTTGGGATTTATAATAAAATGTTAACCATGTTTATCCCTAAGGAATTCCTATCATCTATAATAGCTTAAGTCTCTAAGGATCAGGAAAATTTATTTATTCAATAAGCATTTAGTATGTTCATCTCTTTACTAAGTATACTAAACATTAAACACTGAAAACTTGTAAGGAATTCAAGGCAATTTTTCCCCCTTTTTTCCTCCCGTTTCTAGTTGGATATGAACCTGAATGAGGAAAAACAGCAACCTTTGAGGGAGAAGGACATTATCATCAAGAGAGAGATGGTGTCCCAGTACTTGCACACCTCCAAGGCTGTGAGTCCTGGGCAGGTACCCACGACGTGGGAGACTGTGCCCTTATCTTGGACCTGTTTGTTTTGCTACTTTTATAGAACTTTTCATGTCCACATCAGTTTTATTTCATTCTTTTATATAAACCTACTCATTTGAGTTACTTTTCTTGCATACTTTTGCCTGATTCGATCTTCATGAAGTATGTATGGGTAATGGGAAGGAAATTCTGAGTCTCACACAGTTTGGTGGTATATATAATGGGTGTTTGCCCTCATATTGTTTAAACTGTATTAACTAATTCTGGTCCAATTTATGACTGAGTCCAGTGTTTACTAATCTCTGTATGCTCCTTTCCAGGGCATGAGTCAAAAGGAGAGCTCTAGGTCAGCTATGATGTACATTCAGGAGCTGAGGTCGGGCTTGCGGGATATGCCTCTGCTCAGCTGCCTGGAGTCCCTTCGTGTCTCCCTCAACAACAACCCTGTCAGGTGAGGATTCTGAGGTAGTAACAGGAGTGAGAGCCCAGTGTTGGAGCTCACTGGTGGGGATTAAAGATCAAAGGAGTCAGGGAAGTATGAGACTGTTTTGGATTGGAAGTAAAGAGTTGCCAGGATATACTTTATTTTGGTGGATATTTATTGATTTGATTTGATATTGCATCGTCTTTGTCTCTTCCTTACAGTTGGGTGCAAACATTTGGTGCTGAGGGCCTGGCTTCCTTATTGGACATCCTTAAACGACTTCATGATGAGAAAGAGGAGACTGCTGGGTGAGGACTTCCGAGTCTTGGCATCTTCTAGGTGGAGGGTAGTAGAGGACTTGGCTGTTTGCTCTAAAGGAGAAAATGGCAGTTAAATGGAAAGTTATGGACTAGGATATTATGTTGTTAGCTGAGAATGGGGTTTATCGTAGGGGTGACCGGAGAATGAAGGATGATTATAGGTACAGGGAAAGGAGGAACTTAAATTTCACGGTGAATAACACAAGATATATACCACATAAGATTGTGAGTCTCCCAGCACAGGTTCTTATCCAGTCTGGAAACAGGGTCTGATTTAGTCTAAAGCTCTTCTGTGATCTGGTCTGGGTCATATCTCATTTGGAAGTCTTATAATACACTTGATCAGTTTGGGACTAGCTTTATGATAGTCTTCAGGATTGGAATAATTCTGGGGATACCTTGCACTGTCTTAGGTTAGGCTACCTTGAAGCCAGCCTGACCCAAAATGATTTCTCTACTTCCTGGGATCTTTCCAAAACAAAACACAGGACCTCTACCTCCTGAACGTACAGACTTGAAACCTCTGACGCAGTGAGGCAAGCAGTAATAGGTGGGATGTTATCCTGATAGAATTTAGCCCTTAGGAGCCTACAGGGAGTTAAAGAGAAGATTTTAATATAATACTGAATTCTTGGTTTATGAGAGGATTAACCAATGGTTCTTTCTTCAGCTACCTCTTTTCGCCAGTGTTTTAGGGTAGAGTGCTATGTGCTAGAATTTACTCAGCTACTAGTTGGGAGTGTTCCTAAGACCCTTGTTTACAAGATTGAAAAGTCAAATGGGGAGGGGTATAGAATGAAGGGACTTCACTGATTATGTCTTCTACATGCAGAAGCTACGATAGCCGTAACAAGCATGAGATCATCCGCTGCTTGAAAGCTTTTATGAACAACAAGGTAAGATATTTCCCATTCTCATTCAACCCCCATCGTGACCGCTGTTTTTTCTCTTCTGTTGGCAGACTCAAAAAGGGACCTAGGAATATGAGGTTCAAGGCTTCTAGCTTTCCCTTTTAGTACCGTAACTTTTTGATCACCACATACACATACTTTTATGGATCTTTTCCCTCAGTTGTAATGTCTGTTTCAGAGGATAGGCTTAATTTTCTTCTTCTGTTTATACTTTTTTTGCTAATTCTTAAATTTCCTGACCTGTAGTTATTATTTTTGGAAGGTTTACTTTATTTTCTGCTTATTTGTTGTTGTTTTTTCCCCAGTCTATTCCTACTTTACAATCTTTTCTTCCTTCCTTTCTTTTTCTTTCTCTCTTTCTCTCTCTCTTCCTCTTTCTTTTTCTTTTTTTGTCTGTTTAGTATTTAAACTTAGGGATCCTATAGTTATTTGTTCCTCAGTGCAAATCTGTCTTCCTCACTATTTAATTTTGTTATAATTATTCCACTGGCTTAGGGGGAGCATTGAAAAGAAACATAAGAATCAAAGTTTTTATTCTTGGAAGACATAGAATTCTGTTGTGTCTTCTAGAAAATTATTTTGCTCTGCTCATTTCTGTTTAGCTATATTGGAAAAAGTGTTCTACCCTATATTAGTTTGCTAGGGTTGCTATAACAAAGTAATACAAACTGGGTGTCTTAAACAACAGAAGTTCATTTATCTCACAGTTCTAGAGGCGATACGTCCAAGATAAGGTGTTGATAGGGTAGGTTCCTTCTGAAGGCTGTGAGAGAGGGTATGTCCCATGCCTGTTTCCTAGCTTCTGGTGTCTCGCTGGCAATCCTTGACATTCCTTGGCCTGTAGATGCATCACCCCAATCTCAGCTTTTGTGTCCACATGGCGTTCTCCCTGTGTGCACATCTGTGTCCAAATTTCCCCTTTTTATAAAGATAACCATGATATGGGATTAAGGGCCCACCCTACTCTAGTCTGACCTCATGGTAATCTAATTACACCTGCCAATGACACTATTTCCAAATAAGGTTACATTCTGAGGTAATGGGGGTTAGGACTTAAACATACGAATTTTGGGAGGAGCACCATTCAATCCATAAGAACCCGTAAACTTGTCCTTGGTTAGATGCTCTCACCTTTAAGCCTCCCTTTTCTCTTTTTGTCCTACCAGTTTGGAATCAAGACCATGTTGGAGACAGAAGAAGGAATTCTGCTGCTGGTCAGAGCCATGGATCCTGCTGTTCCCAACATGATGATTGACGCAGCTAAGCTGCTTTCTGCTCTTTGTATCCTAGCACAGCCGGAAGACATGTATGTGACTGGAATTATTTTTCTTCTCTATTTTTTTTATCATCTTCTTTAGTCTAGAGGAATATTAAGTTGCTTGGGTGTCCACTTAGTCTTAAATACTAGGTAAGACTATATTTCTTACATGAACACTGTGTATCTTAATATTTAAGAAAGATTGTTAAGAGATGGAAGCTGTTCTGCATGTACCACTGGTTATCAAAGGTACAGCAGGATCTCCTAGATCTCCATTAATGTCTGTATTGTCTAGGACAAGGGTTTCTTTTTACATTTTTTTAAAATTCAGAAGTAACACACCATTATTTTTAAAATTCAAACAACATAGAAGTATATGAAGTACAATTTAACAACATCATCCCTTTGGCAAACCCTATTCAGCAGAGGTAACCACTGTTAATGGTGTGGTACAGTCTCATAGATCATTTTCTAGCACAGACAAATATTTACTAAATTCTAACACACCTGCCACTCCAAAAGATTGTTTCTTAGAATTAAGGAAAGATGGCTTATGCCTATAAAACCAATCTCATGTATAGGATAGATTTTTATTTTTGTGGAGGGGTTTGGTTTAACAAAAGCTAAATCATACCACCATTCTTTTCAACTTGTTTCTTTTTATTTAACAGTAGCTCTTGGACATTCTTCTCTGGCAGTACTTCTAGATCTATCTTATTATCTTTAGTGGCTGTTTAGCATTTCATACTCTGTACGTCCCATAATTTAATGATTCCTTCATTGCTAGACTTTTAGGTAGAATTTTTTTTAGCACATTCTGACCCCTGCTCCAGATGATAAAAAATTTTATTATCAATTCTTGTGCATATATTCTTTGTACATATATTATTTCATATTTATGTGTTTATGTTAGATAGATTTTCTAGAAGTAAGCCAATGTTATGTGCATTAAAAAATTGGTACTGTTAAATGCCCCTCCAAAAGTTGTACCAATTTATATGCCATAGAACAGGGGTCTTAATTTGGTAAATATAGGTAGGAGTCTGGGGCGGATTTTAGGGAGTGCATTTTTCTGAAGAGATGGTCCTTAGTTTCCTGTTGATCTGGCCTCTGCTCCAGGTGATGAGAAGAAGAATGTGAGAAATCCAGAACATTGCTAATGTCTGTTTCCTAACTGATCTATGCCTCTGTATAATATACCTGTTGTGTACCTGTCTGTGTCAGAGCACCCAACCAGTTCTCTCCCTTTCCTTACTGTCTGGCAGGAATGAAAGAGTTTTGGAGGCGATGACAGAAAGAGCTGAAATGGATGAGGTGGAACGTTTTCAGCCACTGCTGGATGGATTAAAAAGTGGGACCTCCATTGCTCTCAAGGCATGTATACCTATGAAACTTGGCCCAAAAGTAGAATTCAAGATAGAAAGACTTAAGTTCATTTGACCTTTTAAGAGAACACATGGAGTGGTTACCGATGATATATATTTCAAAGTTCTTTCTGAAGGGAAAATGATTACCCTTCTCTCCAAGAAGGCAGAGAAAGAACTGTCTTCCTCATTATGAGATGGAAAAAAGTCATGGTATTTATTTACAGGCTAGAAAAATCAAGGCCCAGAACAAATTATACCATAGAATCTCTGGGATCCTTTAGACCTCTGAACTCTCCAGACCTGTGTTTAAACCAAGTTGTATTGCTATATATAAGGAAGTCATTCTTGTAGTTTTTGTACTGAATCTTCTAGGTTATATTTGGGGGCCTCAGAATGCATGTAAAGAGAATGGAATCTTGATCTCTAGGAGTTAACATTGACACAGCTGCTGAATTTTCTTATTTTAGGTGGGATGCCTACAGCTGATCAATGCTCTCATCACACCAGCTGAAGAACTTGACTTCCGAGTTCACATCCGAAGCGAACTGATGCGCTTGGGGCTGCATCAAGTGTTGCAGGTGAGATGCAACACTTCATTAGAAAGGCTGGGCTGGTTCCTTCCTGCTCTTATAACCCCATCATCCCTGGGAAGACTTCGGTTTTCAGTTTAAAAACCAGGTTGAGGGAGTGCCCTGGTGGTCTAGTGGTTAGGATTCAGCACTTCCACTGCCGTGGGCCAGGTTCAATCCCTGGTTGGGGAACTGAGATCCCGCAAGCCATGCGGCACGCCAAAATTTAAAAAATTAAAAAAAAAAAAAAAAAACAGGTTGAAATGTTTGGGTTTTTAACCAGCATAGGACACTTTTGGGTTCCCTGGCCTATACTTTTGCTGTTGACAGGACCTTCGAGAGATTGAAAATGATGATATGAAAGTGCAACTAACTGTGTTTGATGAACAAGGAGAAGAGGATTCCTATGACCTGAAGGGACGTCTGGATGACATTCGAATGGAGATGGAATATCCTTTTACTGACTGGGTTGAAGACACCAGACATTCAGTTGCATTCAGTTGTAGATCCCTGTAAGGAACGGTGTGGAGTTGATGACTTACACGAGGGCATTAGCCCTGTCTTCTTTGTAGATTAGGCAGGTGCCTTTTGATTGCCATTGGATATATTTACGTCATTGTGGACCAGAGAAGTTGGGAAAGGCGATCTGAGGGTTGCTCAACATGGAAGCAGCCATCAAAATTAGTCTAGACCTCCTAGAACATGATAGCTTAGCTTATTAAGATGTAGAGCTGGTTTTGGGAGAACATAGACAAGTCAGGGAGTGAGGTTGTAATTTGCTCTCTTGTATGTTTCCATGAGACTGACGGGGAATAATTTGGTTACCTATTGATACTTGCCACAAGTGACTTTGAGGCAGTTACCTTTTTGTGTCTTGTCTACTGCTCGATTTTCAAGCCAAGTACTAGGAGTTTTCTATCTCTGTGTATAGTACCCCCTGACCCACTGGTCCCCTGGCCAAAGAAAGTTTATAGAGCTTAAAGTTTAGGGCAGGGTTTACAGGAGGAACAGCTGTTAGAATAGAAGTGGCATCTTGCTACTTCTCCCGAGAGTTGGGCAAGCTACCTGTCAAACTTAGTTTCTAAATATATGCTTTCCTTAGCCTCTTCTCCTTTTCCACTGACTTCAGTGAAGTCTTCCAGATTCTCTTAAACACAGTGAAGGATTCAAAGGCAGAGCAACACTTCCTGTCCATCCTGCAGCACCTACTCTTAGTCCGAAATGACTACGAGGCCAGGTAAGGTGGTATACCTGTGGGAAGTTTTGAATTTGAGCCTAAGTGGAGAGTGCAAACTTCTTAAATTCAAAGATTGTCTGTAGAGAGAAAAGGAAAAGACAAAGACATGGATTAGAGTTCATTTTTAGTTTCAGACATTAAGGGAGTTGCCAGTTGTCCCTTTAATCCAACTGAAAGGCATCTCTGTGGAAGAGATGAGAGTGTATAAGGTGAACTGCCTCCCTCTTTTGGAATGGGGTGGTGGGGTGGAGTGAAGATGATAGCAAAGGAAGGCAGCCATTTAAAGTTGATTCATGTTGGAATATGAGATTCAAGCAGTAGAGTAGAGATTCAGCAATAGTAGTATCCATCACAGGCAGGATCAAGCTCGAATTTTAGATGGAAAAGGATTTGCACTCGGAGGCAGATGGCAAGAAGTTTTTACTATCTGAAGTAGATGGGGTAGCTGATGTGGAAGAGGGGGATTTCTTAGCATGGCAGCAATACTCTGTTAATTTTATGAAAAGGTCTTTTCCAGAACATTTATCCTCAGGTCCTTCTGCTGTCAAAACAGTTACCTTTCTTGATCCTGAATACCAAAATTTTATTTTGGTTTTCCTTTAATAACCTTATTTTGTTTCTTCTGTAGACCGCAGTACTATAAGTTGATTGAAGAATGTGTTTCTCAGATAGTTCTGCACAAGAATGGGGCTGATCCTGACTTCAAGTGCCGGCACCTCCAGGTTGATATTGAGGGATTGATTGGTAAGCATATTTGTCTGTCTGGTTCCATAAAACATTGCTTCTTCTATCTTTCATTTTGCATCTTTCTTTCAGTGAAAATTTCAGAGAAGATACTTTTCTAGCCCCTGGTATTTCCATTTTCACCCTTTCTTAGGTGATATAACCAATACCTGTGCTAGGAATATATAGGCCTTTAGTTTATTTCTACATAATTCTAAAAATTTATCCTGTCTCATACACCACCCCACGTTTTGAAGGGTCTTCAGCTATTGTCTGCTACTCCTGCTGGTCCCAGAGATTCATAAGTATTACTTGTAGGTGTTCTCTGTGCCACCTGACATGGTGGCCTTACTGCATAACAGGCACTCAGAAATTATATGTTGAACTTAACTGAAAGTTCCATTTCTTTGTCTAGTACAGAACATTCTTTGTCTAGTACAGAACATTAAGAACATTTCTTTGTCTAGTACAGAACATTCTTTGTCTAGTACAGAACATTCTTTGTCTAGTACAGAACATTAAGAACATTTCTTTGTCTAGTACAGACATTCTTTGTCTAGTACAGAACATTCTTTGTCTAGTACAGAACATTAAGAACATTTCTTTGTCTAGTACAGACATTCTTTGTCTAGTACAGAACATTCTTTGTCTAGTACAGAACATTAAGAACATTTCTTTGTCTAGTACAGAACATTCTTTGTCTAGTACAGAACATTAAGAACATTTCTTTGTCTAGTACAGAACATTCTTTGTCTAGTACAGAACATTAAGAACATTTCTTTGTCTAGTACAGAACATTCTTTGTCTAGTACAGAACATTCTTTCTCTAGTACAGAACATTAAGAACATTTCTTTGTCTAGTACAGAACATTAAGAACATTTCTTTGTCTAGTACAGAACATTAAGAACATTTCTTTGTCTAGTACAGACATTCTTTGTCTAGTACAGAACATTCTTTGTCTAGTACAGAACATTAAGAACATTTCTTTGTCTAGTACAGACATTCTTTGTCTAGTACAGAACATTCTTTGTCTAGTACAGAACATTAAGAACATTTCTTTGTCTAGTACAGACATTCTTTGTCTAGTACAGAACATTCTTTGTCTAGTACAGAACATTAAGAACATTTCTTTGTCTAGTACAGAACATTCTTTGTCTAGTACAGAACATTAAGAACATTTCTTTGTCTAGTACAGAACATTCTTTGTCTAGTACAGAACATTAAGAACATTTCTTTGTCTAGTACAGACATTCTTTGTCTAGTACAGAACATTCTTTCTCTAGTACAGAACATTAAGAACATTTCTTTGTCTAGTACAGAACATTAAGAACATTTCTTTGTCTAGTACAGAACATTAAGAACATTTCTTTGTCTAGTACAGACATTCTTTGTCTAGTACAGAACATTCTTTGTCTAGTACAGAACATTAAGAACATTTCTTTGTCTAGTACAGACATTCTTTGTCTAGTACAGAACATTCTTTGTCTAGTACAGAACATTAAGAACATTTCTTTGTCTAGTACAGACATTCTTTGTCTAGTACAGACATTCTTTGTCTAGTACAGAACATTCTTTGTCTAGTACAGAACATTCATTGTCTAGTACAGAACATTAAGAACATTTCTTTGTCTAGTACAGAACATTAAGAACATTTCTTTGTCTAGTACAGAACATTAAGAACATTTCTTTGTCTAGTACAGACATTCTTTGTCTAGTACAGAACATTCTTTGTCTAGTACAGAACATTAAGAACATTTCTTTGTCTAGTACAGACATTCTTTGTCTAGTACAGAACATTCTTTGTCTAGTACAGAACATTAAGAACATTTCTTTGTCTAGTACAGACATTCTTTGTCTAGTACAGAACATTCTTTGTCTAGTACAGAACATTAAGAACATTTCTTTGTCTAGTACAGACATTCTTTGTCTAGTACAGAACATTCTTTGTCTAGTACAGAACATTAAGAACATTTCTTTGTCTAGTACAGAACATTCTTTGTCTATACAGAACATTCTTTGTCTAGTACAGAACATTAAGAACATTTCTTTGTCTAGTACAGAACATTAAGTTCCATTTCTTTGTCTAGTACAGAACATTATTAAGAAAAATAAAAAGAACAAAGACTGCCCTTTGGTTATGTAGAAGGGCTTAGGCAGAGAGAGGGGAATACGAGAATTGGGAACTTGACTTCCTGACTGTTTGCCTTCTTTTTAGATCAAATGATTGATAAAACAAAGGTGGAGAAATCTGAAGCCAAAGCTACAGAGCTGGAAAAAAAGGTATGTATGAGAGATCAAAAATAATTGGAATATATCTTTCTTTATCTAAGGATTTTGATTTTTCTGACATGTGAAACAGTTACCTGTGATATATTCAGTGTTTAGCACACAGTAGCAGTTCCTAGGGGAACCCTTTCTGCTGTAGGTTACTCAGTGGAGAAAGTGGTGTGGATGTGATCATGAGGAGCTAGTCAGTCGTGAGTTTGCACAGTTCTTGGGCCCCTGAGCAGGAGGAAAGACAGGTGACACTCTCATATAACATTGACAGCACTTGGGTTTGCTTGGCGACTCAGGCCTTTTATCCATAGAACAACAGGAACTGGAATATGTCTGAATTCTCTTTGATTAAGGACTCCTATTGTTTTTGTTTCTTTAATTTTTTTTTTTTTTTTTTTGCGGTACATGGGCCTCTCACTGTTGTGGCCTCTCCCGTTGCAGAGCACAGGCTCCAGATGCGCAGGCTCAGGGGCCATGGCTCACGGGCCCAGCCGCTTCGCGGCACGTGGGATCTTCCCAGACCGGGGCACGAACCCATGTCCCCGGCACTGGCAGGCGGACTCTCAACCACTGTGCCACCAGGGAAGCCCAAGGACTCCTATTGTTGATAGGTTTTTGATCCTTGAGAATACTGGGATTGTGCACCTTAGCTGTCCTGGTTAAATGTCTTTAAAATCTTAGTTGTTGCTATTTTTAAAAATAACTCCAAGTATAGATAGACTATGGAAATAATCCCTGGCTTCCCCCTCCTTTAACCTTGATTTTAAGGTTGAAATCATGGTGGCCTTTTTTCCAGGCATCCCTTGGGTCAGTGAGCTCAATGGATCAAGGATTAGCACAAAACAGTAAATTATGGGGACTAACACCTGGCCTTTGCTGAGTTGGAGAGCTTACTGGGAGCCTGATTTCTTTCTCCTCTAGCTGGACTCAGAGTTAACAGCTCGACATGAGCTACAGGTGGAAATGAAAAAGATGGAAAGTGACTTTGAGCAGAAGCTCCAGGATCTTCAGGGAGAAAAGGATGCATTGGGTTCTGAAAAGGAAAAAATTGCCACAGAGAAACAGAACCTGGAAGCAGAAGTGTCTCAGCTCACAGGAGAGGTAATATCTGAACAGAGAAGGCAGAGTGACCTGTAACTGCCATCAGCAGCCTCAGAGTGAGCTTGTGTTGGAGCAGGACTGTCACCTTACTCCCAGGGAGGGTTCAGATACTAATAGGTAATCAAGTTAGATGGCACATATTTTTAAAATCATAAGCTGTTTTGTTTTGGAAGTAAGTAATACATAGATGGAAAATTTGGAAAATACAGAACAACACAAAGAATAGATGAGTCACAGTACTACCCAGAAATAAAGATAATAGCCTTCTAATAAATTTAGGAGTAAATACTAAATAAACTGTTCTCATATTTGCTATTTTTCTCTTATTTTAGTCATCTCTGGACAGATTTATGCCCACACACTCTCTGCAGTTATAGATATTTATATGATCTGTGATACTTGATAACTTGATCACCTAGGTGGTTATATAATTACCTGTATAGCACATATGTTAATTACATACCTAGAATATTTGATTTACTTGATCTTTGCATTTTCTTTCTTTTTTAAAAAATTAATTTATTTTATTTTTGGCTGCACTGGGTCTTTGTTGCTGCGCGCGGGCTTTCTCTAGTTGCGGTGAGCAGGGGCTACTCTTCGTTGCTGTGTGCAGGCTTCTCGTTGCGGTAGCTTCTCTTGTTGTGGAGCACGGGCTCTAGGCATGTGGGCTTCAGTAGTTGCAGCACGCAGGCTCAGTAATTGTGGCTCGCAGGCTCTAGAGCTCAGGCTCAGTAGTTGTGGTGCACAGGCTTAGTTGCTCCGCGGCATGTGGGATCTTCCCGGACCAGGGATTGAACCTGTGTCCCCTGCGTTGGCAGGCAGATTCTTAACCACTGCGCCACCAGGGAAGTCCCGATCTTTGCATTTTCTAATCAAAGGGAGAGTTTAACATAAACTTTGAAGTTGCCGTTTTAATGCAAAGCATACTGAACTAGGAACATGAAGACCTGAATTCTAGTTTTGTCTCTGTCACTAAATAGCTATGTGACTTTAGGTGGAGCCTTTCAACTGTCTGACTCCTTTCACTCCCTTCATGTGTGAAGTGAGAAGTTTGGATTAAGTAACTTCTTGGGTCCTTTCCAGCCCCAGTGGTCCCTGAAGTGGAGTGAGAAGTACTCCCATTGGTGTTATTTCTTTAGGTTGCCAAGCTGTCCAAGGAACTGGAAGATGCCAAGAAAGAAGTGGCTTCACTCTCCACTGCAGTTACTGCTGCAGCCCCTCCTAGCAGTGCTACTTTTCCCCCTGCCCCTCCTTTACCTGGTGACTCTGGGCCTGTCAGTCCCCCCTCACCCCCTTTACCAGGAGAGGTTAGCACAGCCTCTGCACCCCCTCTTCCTGGGGGTGGGGCCATTCCTCCTCCACCACCTCCTCCTCCTCCTCTGCCTGGGGGTGCCTACATCCCCCCACCCCCTCCTCTGCCTGGGGGTACCTGCATCCCCCCACCTCCCCCTTTGCCTGGGGGTGCCTATGTCCCCCCACCCCCTCCTCTGCCTGGGGGTGCCAGCATCCCCCCACCCCCTCCTCTGCCTGGGGGTGTTGGCATCCCCCCACCTCCCCCTTTGCCTGGGGGTGTTGGCATCCCCCCACCTCCGCCTTTGCCTGGGGGTGTTGGCATCCCCCCACCTCCGCCTTTGCCTGGGGGTGTTGGCATCCCCCCACCTCCGCCTTTGCCTGGGGGTGTTGGCATCCCCCCACCTCCTCCTCCCTTGCCTGGAGGACCAGGAATGCTACCTCCCCCTCCCCCTCTTCCTGGTGGAATCCCTCCACCCCCTCCATTTCCTGGAGGCCCTGGTATTCCTCCACCTCTCCCTTTTGGAGTTCCTGCAGCCCCAGTTCTGCCATTTGGATTAACCCCAAAGAAACTTTACAAGCCAGAGGTACAGCTCCGGAGGCCAAACTGGTCCAAGGTGAGAATTTCTGTCCATCTCTTCATCAGTAGATTTTAAGAGACCACTTCAGTTTCCTACTTTGTGTTTTGTGCATGGTTGGGCTTCCCTTTCTTATGGCTCACATCTGTCTGACTTCAAGTTTCACTCATGTGTATGTTTATTCAGCAGATAATAGGCAAATCCTATATGCTGGATATCACTCGGGAGAGTTCTTCGAGCCCTATACTCTGCTACAAAACCTAAACTTATCCTTAAGTTAATATTTTTGCCCTTTTCTCTGAGGATATGAGTGCCATGGGATACCACACAGTTTGATAATAGTCATTTCACCAATCTGCAAGGTACTGATAAATTTTGCTGATCCAAAAGTCATGGATTTATGGATACAACTCCCTACCACTCCCACCCACCCCCACCCCGGTAAATAAGTTACACAGGATATGTTTGCATGGCACAGTGTGTGTTTGAGAGGGCTGTGATTCTGCATCAGCCTTTTGCTTCTGGAAACCAAGGTAAAATAAAGGAGCTTAGGGATTTGTTCATATAAAGTGAACAAATTTGGTACAGTTCACCACCCTGATGGGAAAAGTGTAATGTAGAGCAAGGGAAGATGTGAAATAAAGCCTTAATGCTTCTAAAAGTAGAGGATTTGGGGTTAGAAGGAGGATAAGCAGCATAACTGATTCTAGTTGTTGAATAATCACCAATAAACACATAACCTGGAATCATCGTCTCCTGGTCCCACCACAAAGAGCATAGCTGTTCTCTGTGTCTCAGGTTAGTCTTATTTTAGTATGATGTTGACAATAACCAGCCAGCTGCTTCTTTTGCATCTTAATCAGTTTTCTAGGATGGAAAGTACAGAGCTCAGTTTAGTAACTCTTAACACCTGCCTGTATCCACAGTTTGTCGCTGAGGACCTTTCCCAAGACTGCTTCTGGACAAAGGTGAAGGAGGACCGATTTGAGAACAATGAACTTTTCGCCAAACTTACCCTTACCTTTTCTGCCCAGACCAAGAGTGAGTCCTTTCCTCTTTCATGCAAAGGGCCAGTGTAGGACTTAGAACATTTGTTAAGGGGGTCTCCCATTTCTTTCCCTTCCCTGGGTGAGGGTTGAAGAGAGCTGGGAGTTCCTATTCAGAAGAAAATAAGCTGGTTTTGTATTCTGGGGATGCTGGAGTTGGCAAAGAGAACTGTTGCGTGTACGTATTTTTCCCCCCAGTTTTTTTGCATGTAGGTATTTTACATGCATGTAGGTATTTTACACAAGTGTAACTTGTGGGGATATGAGGTTAATGTGACAGAGCTCAGGCTGGTCTGAGAGTATCATTTTGATGATACTCTTGAATGGATTCTGGCACTGCCTTTAAGGCGCCTTCTTTAGACCTACATATGTAATTGATAAGAGCTGAGCAGAGTCTTTAGTAGGTGAGGTGGCTGAACAACTGTGTTTGTAAAATAACAAAGAACCATATGTGATCCCTTTTCTTTTTTCCATTTCTTTCCAATATCTGATGCTTTCTCCTTCCTGGCACTTTGCTCCTGCAGCTTCAAAAGGTAAG
This sequence comes from Orcinus orca, assembly GCF_937001465.1. Classification (NCBI taxonomy): domain Eukaryota; kingdom Metazoa; phylum Chordata; class Mammalia; order Artiodactyla; family Delphinidae; genus Orcinus; species Orcinus orca. The sequence continues at coordinate 67,166,497 of NC_064561.1, forward strand.
AATACAGAAGAGCCTTGTAGTTGGGTCTCTTGAATATTAGAGAAAAAAAATGAAACAGATGTAAAGGGATTTCTCTTTAGAAAACTAAGACTAGAAATTGGGGATTGATTTCTCTTTTGCTAGGTTTTTCTTGAGAGTCCAGAAGGACCAGTAGCTCTGATGTTAGCTGACAGGGAAGAAAATTATTTTAAGTTGAAGCTACAATATACTTGCTCTTTCTTTGGAAGGTGAGGGACAACTTAAATAATACTGTTACTTTACATTTGTGTTGTATTTTACAAATTTCAAAGTGCTTTAACATATTCTACCCTATTAGGACTGCAAAGAAACCTTATGAGGTAGGTTGGGTGTATATTATCTCCGTTCCATAGCTTACATAGCCTTATTAGTTAGGTAGCTTGCCCGAGGTTTTATATGGCCAGATCCAGGGGTCTTGACTTCTGGTCTGTCTTTTCATATAAATTCTTGCTTTTCTTTTTCACCTTCATATCTTCCCCTTTATTTTAGAAGAGCTGATCTATTTTGCCCTTTTCTTTCTTCACTTCCTAATTCTTGTGGTTTCGTGCTGTCTTGTGATGGGACACTTACAGTTATTTCCCCAGAGGGATGCAGTATTTGCAAGATATTGTCATGTACCTAATGACAGTTGTAACCTAATAATTTTGTATTTCCATCTTCTTCCAGCTTTTTTGTTTATTTAGAGGTTTATTATGACCCTAGTGATGACAATTAAGTGCAACTTCAGAGCACTCCTCCCTCCCCCTGCCAGTAAATAAGCATTTTTAAAGACAGTTACTACTTTTTTCCTTAAGTGATCTGATGGGACTAGGCTGCACTTCATTCTAATAACATACCTAACAGAGGGAGTTTTCTGGTGGCCTAGTGGTTAGGATTCGGTGTTTTCACTGCAGAGGCCCGGGTTTCATCCCTAGTCAGGGAATCATCCCGCATGCTGCATGGCATGACACAGCCAAAATACAAAAAAAAAAAAAAGAAAGAAAGAAAGAAAAGAAACCTGTGCCTCTGGCAGCCCCTAGTTACACATATGTATCTAGGAGTCAAAGATCACAGTGCTCAGGCCTGCCCTGTTGCCCTAGCATTCTGGGCAAAGTTGCCTTTTCCTCTAAGAGATATATCACCTTCTGAACTGAAGTTCAGCTCGGAGAATTACTTCTACCTGCTATTAAAAATGCTGTGATAATGACCACTTATACTACTCTAGAATATCAGCAAAGACTAGTTGACAATCAAAATCAAATTTGTAAGTTCACAGAATACATCCCTGTGTTGGCCTCTGGTGTCATTTTCTTTCTGGTGGCTGCATTCTGAGTGCCACTGCAAACGTACACTGACTCGGTCCCTTTTCCTGCCTGCTCTGTCACCATCCTTCTTTTATCCTGTACATTTGTATTGCTGTTGATTGCAGTGGAGTTTTCTGCAGTTTAGTGGTTTGCCTTGGCATTTTATTCCCACTGTGAATTGGTATGTAGTGTGTGTGTATGTATATATATATATATATATTTTTTTTTTTTGGCTGCGTTGGGTCTTCATTGCTGTGCAAGGGCTTTTCTCTCTAGTTGTGGTGAGCAGCATCCACTCTTCATTGCGGTGTTCGGGCTTCTCATTGCGGTGGCTTCTCATTGCGGAGCACGGGCTTTAGGCGTGCGGGCTTCAGTAGTTGTGATTTGCGGGCTCTAGAGCACAGGCTCAGTAGTTGTGGCACACGGGCTTAGTTGCTCCGTGGCATGTGAGATCTTCCCAGACCAGGGCTTGAACCCATGTCCCCTGCATTGGCAGGCAGATTCTTAACCAATGCGCCACCAGGGAAGTCCTGGTATGTAGTGTTTTTTTTTTTTATTAATTAATTAATTTTTGCCTGTGTTGGGTCTTCGTTTCTGTGCGAGGGCTTTCACTAGCTGCGGCGAGCGGGGGCCCCTCTTCATCGCGGTGCGCGGGCCTCTCACTGTCGCGGCCTCTCTTGTTGCGGAGCACAGGCTCCAGACGCGCAGGCTCAGTAGTTGTGGCTCACAGGCCCAGTTGCTCCGCGGCATGTGGTATCTTCCCAGACCAGGGCTCAAACCCGTGTCCCCTGCATTGGCAGGCAGATTCTCAACCACTGCGCCACCAGAGAAGCCCTGTAGTATTTTTTAAATACCTAAGCAAGACCTTATCTCATCGTTTGTTATTTTCAACAGTGTAACCAAACTTTTTAATGTTCTTTTAGCCTTCAATTTCTGCCCTGGAAACTATTTTCTGTTCATTGATGATTCTAACTTCCTGACAGCTTTGGCTCCCGCCCCCGCCCCTTAAATTATTCTTAGAAATCTCTGTATCTTAATCTGAAAGGAATAAGTATGAATTAGTCAATTTAGTTTAGTGTCAGTATTGATTTTCATGTAATAATAATCATCATTAGTAGTTTGCTGCTACTTTGACGAAGGACATTTCTAGCTAGTCTTTAAATATCTTTACTTTAGTTAGCACTTTCAGGTGTTAAATTGGCACCCTGCCTTAATTTCCCAGTCTTTTTATTAGGAAGCACTAGAGAAGGTGTTCTTGAAAATTATTAAATCATGAACAATTTTCCAAACATCCTAAATCTTACTCATTTAAAACAATTCCTGGGATAGATTTTTTTTTTTCCTATCAAACAAGTACTTATGGTTTACCCAACTCTAACAGTTATCACATGCAACGAAACCTTCCTGCTTGTCATCAACCACACTACATCTGTATGTTTCCAGTCATCTTCTCCCAAGAAACAAATGCTGCTCCCTTTAAAAATTATTTCTTCCTTGCATTTTCAGTGTTTTACTGACTTTAATGTTTGGTTTATTTTTTTCTTCTACATTTTCTTGCTTTCTTTTCCTTTGAGTTACTCTGCAAGTCTATAGTGATGCAAGCAGTATTTGAATGTCAGGGCTTGTTCTAATGTGTATTTCTTGGTGACAGAATAGTTGCTTTGACATCGTGTACATGGGCATCAAGTAGCAGATGGAGGTGCTGCATGTGGACCCAGTGCCACAGTACCCACCGTGATCAGGGTAACTCATCTGCTCTGCCTTTTCTGATGCAGTTTTGAGCCTCCCTCTCTTGGTGCTCTGGTTGACAGACTTAATACAGACTCCTCCCAAGTAGCCCCTTTCTTTCAACATGGCCCCCCAAAAACACTTTAGTAAAAAAGACTTTAGGCTTCTAGAGTTTAGGTTTTTATCAGGTAAGGAATTTCAAGCTAAGAAAACTTCAGAGGTGAGGACTCAGAGGATCTAGAGCTCCTCAGTATGAAGGCAAGGTTTACTTTGCTTTTGGTGCTTTGAACATCTCTAGTATAACATTTCAGAATACCTTCATTCTTAATCCTTTTTTCGAGTAGGTAACCAGTTTCAGTTACCAAGTCTCTCATTCATAGCCTTAATATTGATGGTATAATTAAATGATAGATAAATACTCATTGCCACTCTATAACTATTTCATCTTCCAGATGAAGTAGAGATATGGGTTAAATAATTTTTTCAAGGCCTTATAGTAAGTGCCAGAGGCAGGATTCAGACTCCAGAGTGTGAATCCAAAGTCCTGCTCTAACCCCCTGCTTCCCAGATGTGTATGTCCCTGCCCTAAGAGCTTCTGAAAGCTTAGATCCAGACAGAAGCTCGAAGAAGGAGATATGCTGGCTTCTGCTACCACCTCATTCATTCTGTCACAAATATTCTTAAATTGGAAGTGACTTTTATGAGTACAAAAAAGGAACAACATTAGATTAGGGAAAGTAAGATACCAGATATTTAGGGTTGAAGAAGAGAAGCCATGTTCTGATTACAGTATATTCAACTCTAGCAAAACTAATCCAGCTGGAGAAGCACGACATGCATATCTAGTACATAGACATCTTGCTTAAATGATTTCAGCCCAGTAGTTGCCAGTCTTGATGAAGAAGTTATCTGGACACAAGGTTTGCATAATATTGCATTGTTTCATCTCTCACTTGCTAAACACAACTCTCTGCTGTTTGTTAAGCATAGCTGTATCCCCCTTATATTTTAGTGGTACCTGAAACCTCCCATATACTGATGGCTCCTCCAGGAATGAACATCAAAGAAAACATCTGCCTCACTCTTGACATCTGCCTCCTGTAGGTCAAAGGTCTCGAGCCACTGCTTCATTAAGGTTCAGGAAGATGTGTGCCTTTTACTAAGAAGAGCTAAGAGAGAGGAAGTGGTTCTCAAGTTTATACTACAGATTCTTTTACGCATTTTTCTCTCTTAAGGATTATTGTCTTGTTTCTGATCTCTTGACTTTCTGTAAATCAGGAATTTACTTAGTTGATTTATTCCTTGACAGAGAATACTTTGAATTTTGATTTGATAGGCAGTGCTGTAAAACTTTTAGTCCTTTTTCACTCTCATGCTTATGGTTATCAGCCAGGAGTCTTTTTTTTTTTTTTTTTTTGCGGTACGCGGGCCTGTCACTGTTGTGGCCTCTCCCGTTGCGGAGCACAGGCTCCGGACGCATAGGCTCAGCGGCCATGGCTCACGGGCCCAGCTGCTCCGCGGCACGTGGGATCTTCCCAGACCGGGGAACGAACCTGTGCCCCCTGCATTAGCAGGCGGACTCTCAACCCCTGCGCCACCAGGGAAGCCCTCAGGAGTCTTTTATCATGGTTTCTTTGTTGAATCTGCTTCTTGAATTCCTTGGGAACATGTTCAGTAGTTAAATTTTATTCTTTTTCATCTTCTCCTAGGGAGCATTTTCATCACTGTGGTGGTGGCCTCAGGTCATTATTTGTATGTACAAGATAACTAGTTTTTCATTCTGCTTTCCTTCTCTTACTCTCTTTTGTTGATGTCATGATCCCATTAAAAGTATCACCTCTTAAAACGTAGGGTGGTAAGTGATAACTGATGTCCGAAGTACAGTGATGTTTTTCTTTTTTGGTTTATTCCTTCCTTCCAAAAAAAATTCTGCTCTTGTAAGATCCACAAGCTAATCGTCCTTAGTAGGTGTGCGGCGGTGGACAATATGTAGCATTAGACCCTCTCCCTGTTAAAGTATGAGGTGCATTTCAGGAATTACGAGCATCAGAGCAGTTCTACAAGTGGTTAATAGCAGTAATGTTGAAAGAACTCTGGCTAAAAAGTAAGATCCTGGCAAAAAGCTGAGAATTTCATAAACAGTAACAATATTCTAATTAGGATTTGACTGTCGGCCCAGATTCCAAGGTTTGTGCTGTAGTCGCGCAAGTCTGAACTATTGGTGACAAGCGGTAGGTTTACCTGTCTACTGCTGTCCCAGAACCTTCTTGCTTAAGGCTTCAGTCTACAACAGGAGCCTGTGTTGGGGAAGCAATCCCATCTTTCCCAAAAGGGATCTAGGGGTCTTTTTCCTTTTCCCTGTGATCCTTTTCTGTCCACTAGGTAGCACCCACCCAGTTGGATCTTTATCAGGAAACACCTTAGTGAATCTTTACAGCCTCTGCAACTTTATCCTCTAGAAATAAGATTTTCTAAGAGCTCCTCATGCTCCACCTTAGTCAGTGATTCTTTTGGCAGAAGGGTGTCTGTTTCATCAGTTCTCTACCCTTTCAAGTGTATAGGATTAGGACCAGAAGTGCTGCTCAAGTGAACATTTGTCTTTTAATTACTTGCTACTCTTGGATTTTGAGCAGGGTCAGGCCATTAGCTCAAAGCAGTTGGGAAGTTCTGTAATATCAGATAGTACTCCCTTGTGATTTAAAAACATAAATCTACCTGTATCACCTGGGGTTATGAGGACTCCTGCATGTGGAATAAGTACCACACTTCCTCTGGGTTGTGATCTCCCATCATCAGTGGTATAAAAGAAGAACCACAACTACCCCCTCACATATCCCTCAAAACTCCAAACCTTACCATCACTATTTGCCTTGAACCCACTGGATCTAATATTGTGTCATTTATCTAGGTTTATGTCACTCACCACAGGAAGGCGCAGACTCCCAGGTTCCCCTCATCTCCCATACTCGAATCCCCATAGGTTCTGTGTGTCTCCTATTCTGCCTCCTCCTGCCATCCCACCTGAGCTCTTGAAACCTGTCCACTGTGCCCTCAGGAATTCATGGTCCGTTACTAACAAAATCTCCTATATCATCGACTTCACTTTGTTGCTCTAACAGAAACCAGGCTTTCCCTTTTGCCCTCTCGTGTGTTTTTTTTTTCCTCTCATAAACCTCACCCCAGTGGACCTGAAGATGGGGTAGATGTCCTCTTGTTCTTCATTGCCACTTTCAGATCAGTCCACCTTTTTCTTTCCTAAAAACCCATAATTTTGAATTTCATGACATCAAGTCATAATCACCCAATTTCTCTCTTTGTGCTGTTGTCTACTAACACCCCAATTTATTCCTCTGTAGTACTCCAGTGCTGTTTCTTAAATCTTAGCAATTTCTGTATAAAAGGGTCATGATCCTCCCAATATTCTGGCCTCACATTTCCTGGCACTCTTCTTTTCTAGTGATGATCTGTCCTTCACCCCATCTCACCCATCTGTCTTACGGTCATCACCAGAACTGCAGCCCCTCCACGATCTCAATTTCATACCACCCACCTTCCATTTTTTTTCTTGTGAAAGATATAGTTTATGTCCAAAAAATATGTATCTATTGTTGCTGTAAAAACTAGATGTAATGCTAAGTGAAGAGAAATTGAACCATAGTAGCAGCACAAAATAAAATGCTGAAATAGTTTCATTCTAGAGAACACAAGACATGGTCACAGAATTCAAAACAGGGTGCTGTGGATGTGAGTTTAGAAACAGAAAAAAGATGAGAGGGTATTTCTTAATAGTACCACCTTCTATCTTTTTACCTTGCTGTCTTTGGTACCCTGACCCCAACAATCCTCCAGCCCTATTGAGACGCCACTCCATTTATCCTTCAGTTTTCACTGTCCTTCACCCCCTTGAAGACTTCACTTTCTTCAGGTAAAATTATCATTAATAATTATAATAACCCTTCCCTAGGTTTTTTTTTTTTTTCTTTCCCCATTTCTCTCTCATTTCATCTTACTTGGTTTGCGAGATCACAGTCCTGGTTATTAATTCCATCTCTATCCACCCTGCACCTGTAGCGGTGCAAGTGGACACACTGGAGAAAAGGATACAACTTGCTCTCCTTGATACACTTTCTTCTCTTGGCTTTCAGGACAGCAGGGTCTCTTTCTCCTGCCTCACTGGCTGTTTTTTCTCCTGTCTCTCCTCTGCTCAGTTGGCAATATTGCTTGGCCTTGCCAGGCAACAGATATTAAACATTTCTAGTCCATTCAGTTTCCTACTCTCCTAAATGATTATTTCGCACCTTTTCTCTCCTCAAAGGCCCAACACCTCCCTCATCCTCATTCTTAGTTGAGGATGTTTTCTTTCTACTTCACTGAGAAAATTGAATTAGAAGAGGAGCTTCCACAGACTCCCACCATTACTTTTACCTACTTTCTGTGTCTTCCACTGTGACCATGTTCCTGTCTAAAGCCAGTTTCTGGGCCAACGTGATATCCTCATTTCAACAAATGTATAGAATACACTGAAAGTATAAAATCTCCTTCTCCCCTCTCGACCATGGTTAACCATACCTTTCATATGCATATGTTATTCTAATAAAGGAATAGGTAAAATCCTTTTCTCCTTTAGTTCAGGAAAGAAAATGTAGGAAATTTTCAAATAGAACCGTACTGGAAAATTAAGGGGCAGGGGAATTAAAAGATAAAATTATAGAAATGTGAAGGTATATACATATTTTTAATGTAATGTGTGTGATCTCATTTGGTATCCACTGCTCTGCCTTTTGCTTGACATGTTTTAGCATCTCTTGATATCATTAGATCTACCTCATTTCTTTTTTCTTCTTTTTTTTAAATTGAAGTATAGTTGATTTACAATGCTGTGTTAGTTTCTGGTGTACAGCACAGTGATTCAATTATACGTATATATATTCTTTTTCATATTCTGCCTCATTATTTTTAATGGATAGTTGAATTCTGTCAGATAAATAGTACAAGACGATCCCTTATTGAGAATTTAAATTACTGATTTTTTATATAACAACAAACAATGCTGCCAGAAATATTTTATATTTATCCCTGCATACTTGCATTTCTGCACGGTAAATTCTTAAAGTAAAATTTCTGGGCCCAAATTACTAGGTGTAGGATTGTACCACTTTACACTTCCACCAGGAATAAGAAACTATTATAATTTCTGATAGGGCAAAAGTGTTACCTTGTTTTAATCTGACCACTAATGAGACTGAACCAAAGGTTATCCATCATACCTTGACTCTCTCCTCATCTGTAAAATGAGATAGATAAACCTAAAGATACCTTTCAGTTCTAAACTTATGGTTCTCTTACTGTATTTTCCTTTTTTCCTTGAATAAGCTGTCTTCGGTGTTATCTGTCTACATCTCACTCTTGTTTTGACAGCTTTCTAAGTTCTTGTGTTGGTTTACTTGTTTTGGTCTGAGTTTCATGCATCTTATCCCATGCACTGGGGCCAGGCATTAGGACTTCCTCCTTGCTTACAACCAGTATTTGGGGATAGAGAGCTAAACTGGTGTAAAACTTTAAAACTTTTGCATGAAGCCTGCTGGTATAGATTCCACGGAAGACTTACTGGTGGAGATTTAAGGGAGGGTGTAATCAGATAAAGATAATTAAACTTTAATTCCTTCTAAACTAGAGGAATTTGATATATTTTATCTGCAGTGTGCTCTTCTCCTTTTTCACCACCAGATGGCACATGGAGCTCTTCTATTTTCGATGTGTCATTGTTACGTCTGGTAGTGACGCAGTCACGTTAGAGAGAGGCAACCTCTGTTGTTTTCAAATACACACTGCCTGGTATGCTGCCCTCTACCTGTCAGGAAATTCACTTGGAGGACTGATAGTAAAACGAAGACAGGAAGCTATAACTTGCCCTTTAACGAAAGCATCTTGTCCTGTTGCAGCTTGTATTTTTATAGGAGCAATATTAGTGCTCTTTTGGGGGCCCAGAGGCTGGAGAATGCTTTTGAGTTTGTTTTTGTTTTAGTCTGATATTTTCATGAAAGCATAGCCTTCATTTCAGAGGGCTTAAAGAGGGGCTTAAATTTTACCAGCTTGGTAGTTCATTTTGTAATCCCATTATATACACGTTCCTAACACCATCTTTGTCTCAATTTCTGCTGAATAGCTACTTTAGGCACACAATAGAACTACCCACTGATTATATACTGATAATTTCCCAGGGATACTGTACTGAATTGCCTTCAGGGAATTCCCCTAGCCTATCTTGGGTAGAATTTGCTGCTGCAGAAAGGCTTTTACAGTCAACCCTTCTGTCATTTGTTAACTCCTGATTATCTTAAAATAATCCCAGTTTTAGAGCCTCTTTCTAGCTATTCAGACTTTAGTTTGTGCCTCTGTTACTATTCTAGACATAAACAGACTGAAACTGTATCTTTTAAACCCAAGGTCCTATCTCCCATTACCTACAGATTCCAGATTTTATTTCTGACAAAATGTTCTTTTATATGGCATTGGCTGAGACTCAGGCCATCTGCCATGGGATGAGTATTGCCTAAATTTCTGTCAACTTAGTGCAGTTAGTCCTTATCCTTAAATATCTATTTCTACCAGTAATTCCCAGACTTCAGTGTGCATAAGGATTACATGAGGAGTTTGTTAAAGGTATAAATTCCTGGGCTCCACCTCCAGAGATTCCAAGGACTGTAGAAGGGTATGTTTTTAACAAGCTCCTCATGTAATACACTAATATGGCTTGATCCATTGCTTCAGTATTTATTTCTTTTTCCATTTTCTGCTCGCTGTCTTCCCACTCTCTGCCGTAGTCTAGAAGCTGATTTCTACTTTTTCTTGTAATAACATTTTGATGTGTCTATCAGAGTGAGTGTTGTACAATTATTCTTGTTTTTATGGAGGTCATGCATGATCAATTAGGAAACAATCTGACATTTTCTGTTAACTGGTACCACACTTGCTTTTACAAAATTCTTTTCTTGCCATCCTCCCAGCCAGGTCTCGACAGGCAACTTAGAAGGATGGTTCTAAAGAAGTTCTCTGGAGTCAGTGAAGTAGCTGGGAAGCACTTCGAGACTGACTAGCCTGGGAGAGGGTGGATGGAGGCCAGATGATGAGAGGTCTCTCAGGCCCACACAGCAAAGATGGAGCTGTGAGGAACTAGAGGAAGTCCAGATCATGATGAAAGATGTTACAGCTGTGCAGCTATAACTCTTATTCAAGTTTGGTTGTTCTCTCACCATGGAGACCTGGAGTTGGTAGGGATTAGAGACGTGTGCAGGAAGAGGAATGGGATCTCAGGGAGATGTGAGAGCAGAGCTGGGCTTCGGATGGGTTTTGCAGAAGAGTGATCCAGTGCTCTATGGGCTCCTACTGGAGCCCAACAGTGCTGCCTCAAAGAAAAAGCACTGTTCTGAGGATCCCTTCTAGTCTTTGGGAATCATTCGGTCTGAACTTGCTTTTCTGTTGGTATGGGACAAATCTGCCTCCTAACATGAGGTTGGGAAGACTAGTTTTCAGGGAGTACAGAGGGTGTCTCCACTATAGAATATTTCCTCTGGGACTTTTCTTTCTGCATCTCTAGTATCTATTTTTTATGTAGGTGATATAGGTAGTTCAGAAGTAAAGATGATATTTTTAAAAAGTCTTAATTCCCTTCCTAGTATTCATGCATCCCAACCTTCTTCCTCTCTGTCTGTGCCATGTAGCTTGCGGGGTCTTAGTTCCCCAACCAGGGATTGAACCCGGGCCACAGCAGTGAAAGCACTGAGTCCTAACCACTGGACTGCCAGGGAACTCCCTAGAAGTAACCATTTTTATTAATTTCTTTTAGAATTTTTGAAAAATGCAATTGTAGCAAATACTAATATAGATTCTTATCCTCCCTCCCCTTACCAAAAGTACTGTCTATACTGTTCTATACCTTGCTTCTATATCCTGGAGATTTTTCTTATTAGTACATAGAGATCTTTCTCATTAAAAAAAAATTCTAAATTAAAAATTTTTTTTAGTTACCACTTTTATAATGAACAGTACGAAAAAACAGAAATACATATAGTAATGAAGTAATCTGTCCTTTTTTTGGAAACAGTCCCTGCAGTAACCCATTTGATCTGATTGCATCTTAGTGTGAACGTGTCCTTGTGTCCTCCCTGCTTTCCTTGCAAACTCTTTCATGTAACGACTAAACAGTTAGTTACCAACACCAACTCTAATAAATGTACAGCAATTCATACTAGAGCCTTACAGCCACTGTGGTATGGGGAAGAGAGACTTGAGAATTTCTGCTAAGGGGCCTTCCAGACCTCCAGCTACTTCCCTGGAGTAGGAGCCGAGCTTTGTGTCACTAGCACAGGGACACTACCCGTAAAAGGGTATGGCCTTCCTACTTAGTTTTTGTTCTGGAGATAATTGCTGTAGAACTTAATACCCTGTAACTATCCCATTTTATGACTCTGGTCCATCACCTTTGGAGCAACATGGAAGAATGCTCATGATACAGTGTTAGGTGGGAAAATGCAGGAAACAATTATATTCAACCCTTATTGCAATTGTGTTTTACAGAAAAAAATGCAGAAGTAAAAGTCTGAAAGGGAATATACCAGAATATTATAACAGATTTTGTTAGGGTGCTAGACTTTTTTTTCCTTCAACTTTTCTATACTGTGGTCTCTTAGTTTTATAATGGGAAAGACAAAAGGGTTAAGAAGGAAATTTGCTAGTGTCCAGAATGCTTGAAAAGGGGGTTTCTAGAGTATTTGGACCTAATAGATTAATTTCTGCAAGGCAGAGTGCTAATGCCCAGTTCTGTAGAGCAGGTAACAGCATCTTTTACTTCATTCTCCCTAATGATCCTAGCCTGCTTCTCTTTGAAAAGTCAGATTACAACTTAAAAAGCTATTTGTTCTCTTTTCCGCTACCCTGGGTAAGGGAGCCCCAGTTATACAACAAAAGGGCTTTGGTAGCCCCATGTCTGCAAGATGGGATGGAATCATTCATCCCTCCTGATCCTTCAGCAATCCCAACTCTGTTCTTAAAGTCAGTGATATTTTCTCTTGGATCTATTAGATGAAAAGATAAGGCACTCTCCTGTCTGTCTGTGTGTGTTTAAATTTCCTCTTTGCAAGAAAAACTGCTAAAATCCTTCCAAGAAGAATGTCCTCCTTTTCCTGTTCTCCTTGCATTCCTGTTCTGCTTGCATTTTTCTTTTCAGCCACGGGGCGTGCGCAGTTGAGCCATTTTGGCTCAGATTCCAGATTGTGAGGTCAGAGACCAGGGATTGGAGGAGACTATCAGGTGACTTTCTGTAACAGTGATGATGGTCCAGCCCTCATCCCCACCCCTTCCCTCCCCCCTCCGCCCACCCTTTCCTGGCTTCCACCTTAGGAACAAAGAAAGGGAAAAAACAGCAGTGTGACGAAAACCAGCAGCTGCGTCTGCAGACTCAGGCTGGGGGCTGGGTGTTTATTCCATCTGTTCTCTTTGTTATTCTTTTACCCTGTTACTTCCCCTCCCAAAACCCAGAGTAAAATGGAGGGTATTTCTAGGATTCTTTGTTACAGAGAATGGGTTAGAATTCTGCAGTTTACTCCGTGTTTAGGTTGGGGGCTGAGGGAGGTAGGCTGAGCAGAGATTAAAACTGTTCCCAGCACCTAGGAAAAGATGAACGTATTTTGTCTTCTCATTCCATTTTGTCCCAGAATTCCTATTTAATGTCAGATACAGTGACAGAGGCTTATCACCCATTCTTTCTAATTATTAAAACAATGCTCCCTAATAGGTATTATCTTCATTTTATAACCGACAGTTATGAAGTATAGAATAGTTAACATGTCCTTTGCTTACTGAGAGCTTATAGCAAGTAAATACCAAGCCAGGATTTGACCCCAGGTCTCTTGGGCTCAGAATCCAGCATTATTGAAGGGAGTGGCAAGAAGGCAGGAATGTCAGAAAAACCTGAGATGCTAGCTGCTGGGGACTGTCCTGGCACTGTGGCAGTGTTCTTTGCTTTTCACAAGTGACGAGTGTCCTGATTTCTTCAACAAGTAAATCTCAAGGGATAAAAGGAGATGGAAGGGAACATATACGTTAAAAGAGAGTCTAAAAATACGTCAACCCCTTATTCAGATCCTGATTCATTTTTTAAAGGAAGGAAAAGTCTTTATTCCCAGCGCCTTATTTTGATGCCTTTTCTCCTGCCCTCTCATGCACCTGTGCCCTTACATAAACCCGTCCTACCCTTTTGCTGACTTGCTTGGGGCAGTGCCTGTCCTTCTAGCCCCTACCCACCCACATCTCGGAAGCTGATCTCCTTGTTAGCACTCCCTTATTGAGTCACCATCCTGGGTGTGCTGGGAAAGTATCTGTGAGAAGCTCAATGACTGTATTGTCTGAATGAGCAAATGCTTGTGAAGTGCCCAGATTCTGAACGCTGCGTTTCTGCCACCCTTTCATACTTCTGTTTGCCCCCTTCTTGCTAACTCAGCATTTGGTTCTTGTAGATATGGAATTCTGTCTGGCTTTGTTCTTGACCTTCAGATTTATCCATCTCTGCCACTTTGCTCCATCCTTCCTTACAGCTTGCACATCCATGATGGCCCAGTTCTGTTGGATTTAGCAGATAGGTATTTATTTTGGCCAAGAGGTCAGTGATAGAAATCTGGTTACCTTTGGGCAGGAATAACAGCTGTTCAACTGGCATGCGGTTTATCTGTTCCCCCACAGTTCCCACCGAGGTGTATACCTACAAGTGGCTTTGAGGTACTGAATTTTTCCCCCCGTGCATATTACAGCTATGGGGAGTATAAAGTAGGAATCCCCCACATGGGCTGCTTCTTACATTAGCACATGATAGGGCTCTCTTGCTCTGTCCCCTTCCCAGAATCAAAGAGTTAGTGTAGAGCTTAACAGACATGGTTTATTGTATGCTGGGTGGACTTGGTGATTCTATAGCTATGTTATCCTCACAGAAAGTTTGTTGTTATTTCCTAGAGGTCTAACTAAGTATTCTCGTCTTTCAGATATGCTAGGGAGACCTAGGCCTCTTCCACAAAGACCCTGTTTTTTTAGAGAGAACTGTAGTGGTACCAGAGTCCACTTTTTTTTTTTTTAACTTCCTATTATGATTCTGTGCTCATGTGTGTTGTATGTATTGCCATTATCTCACTTTATGGACATTGGATAAACTCACATGTTTGTGCTGCCTCATTTAAGTAGTGGAAACCGTTGGTGCCTTAGATCCACAGATTTTTCAACATATTTCTGCTTTTTCCATCTTTCTCCTGTGTTCTCTTTTAGTCATAAAGTATTTAGTTTACTCAAGGGAGCTGTAGCATAAGACTATGGAGGGTGTTCCCTGTAGAATAGGGACAAATGCCGCAGGCTTCATCCTGGGCAGAGCAAGTAGTGTGTGGTCCTGAGACAATAAGTGAGAATTAAGGATAGGTGGAGTTGTTTTATAGATCAGCCTGAATCTTTCATCCCTTCAAGTGTAACTGGCTTTAGAGCCAGTCTGTGTTCTCAGCAGTATTTCACCAAAGTCCTTTTTCCTATCCCACTTAGTCACTCCCACCTGTGATTCTTAGGAACTTAGTTGCCAGGATGTCAGGCAACTCCCCACTCCTCCATTTCCTGTTTGTGGTCTTCATTGAGAGAAGCCTGCAGCAGGAATTCCCGGGGAAGTGATGGCTATAGCTGTGGGACTCCGGAGGCCATTAGCTCTTTCTTAAGTTGGGGAATACTGTGCTGAGATGGACCTCCCTTCCGTTCTGCAGGCTCTTAGAAACTGTTAATAATCATAACCAAAGTATAACTGGGACTCTGGCTGCTGTTGTGCCTTGACTCTGCTCTCTTTAGAAACGGAGAATTATTTTCTTTTCTTAGCCTCAATTTCTACCCTCTGAAATTTAGAGTTAAAACATAATTTTCAAGATTCATGACAAAATTGCTTGGACTCTGTAGGATTGATTCTTTTGACATATGCAAAAATAGCAAAAAAAGAAAAATAGGGTCCGTGTGTTGGACAGCAGGGGGTGCCCTTTCCCTTCGCTTTATTGCCTGGCACTCCCTGCTGCATTCAGCCATTTTAGATAGATTGTTTTTGCTCCCAGCTAACTCCATTTTGTGTTTGTGACGCAGGAAAAAAAAATTCTGCAAGGGAGGAGCCTGGCTGGGGGAGGGAGTGAGACAGGCTGAGGCAGGGCTTCAGATCTTTACTCAGCACTTGTTCATCAGGGACTTACCTTGCTGCAGGCTGCCTGCATCCTGAGCAATAGATGCAGCAAGTCCCTGCCAGCTGAGCGAAGAACAGAGTGATGCCTGGCTACTGGACGCCTACTAACCATGGCTGGGTGCTGGTTTTGAGACAGCATGCAGGACATCCCCTTTGCCTTATGAAGAATCTAAGCCTGGCTTCGGTGGTTTTTACCACAGATATTTAGGCTGGTATCCTCAATTAAAGAATCGGCTAAGAAGAAAAGATACCCTTTTCTCTGAGTTGTCTGAGAAGAATCAGATGCCCTAATGACTTCAGGGAAACAATACGAGTTAAAAAACAAACTTTTATTTTTGAAAATGTAACCTCTCCCCACACACATATATAATACGTACATACATACACACACACGCACACACACACACATATGCGAAGAAAATAGTATGAATACCTGTCTCCATCACCCAGTTTCAAAACTTAACTCATGGCCAGTCTTGTTTCATGTACCTGCATCAGCCTCCTCTTCACCACCCCAGTTATTGTAAAGCATATATCATTTAATATCCTTAAGTAGTTGAGAATGTGTATGAAAAAATAAGGACTTTTGAAAAAAAGAGAGAATTGTATTATCACATCTGAAAAATTCTTTAATATCGCATATCCACTCAGTATTCTTAAAGTAGTATTTTTTTAAGTTTGTTCATCTGAATCAGAGCCACACACAGTCTATACATTACAGTTGGTTGATGTCTCTATAGGTTCCCTCTCTAGCTTGCCTTTGTCTCTTATTTTTTTATCTTGCAGTTTGTGTATAGACTTAATTTCTTAAGGAGAGAGGGAGGATCTCTCAGGTTGGGATTGAGAAGATTCAGAGCCAAACTTCTCTTCTTCACACAGCGGAGCCTCCCATCTTCAGGATTTCCCCAGAGGTGATGGGAGAGGAGGTGAAGGCACAGTGCTCTGCAGCCTTCAGAGGGAGAAGGGACTGGAGTCTTTTACTAGGAGAGTGGCTTGTTTCTCCTGACATGATAGCCTGTTACCTACCCAAAGTCTTTAGAAAAGTTTGCAGACTGCTCTCAACAGAGAACGTGGTCAAAGTGGACCATGCTGTTTCCTGGGAATTAAAGGAGAGGTTTTAAGCTTTGGGACACCAAATTTACCTGTTCTTTAATAGCTGCATCTCTAGAGTGATTCCAGGTCCTCAGCTTTATCTCCCAAACCTTTCTTTTTACTTAATTGGCAGCCTTTCTCCCTGATCAGACTTAATTAGTTAGTAATACTTCATGGACTGTTCTGCAGGAAGAAAAAATATCATGTTGTGTGGGGAACGGGCACATGGGAAAATTCTTTCATGGCTTCGGGATTATAACATCCTCATGACCTTGTTGGAGATAACCCCAGGGACGGACCTGGATGCAGATGATGAGATGAAAGCTCTTGGTGTTCTTTTTCCCCTTTTGGAAATGGGTCAGTGACTCTGACTTTCAGCAGCCACAGCAGGCAGTCTATTCCCTTGCTTTGTGGGAGAGCACAGGTTACAGAAGGAAAGTTGCAGTAGTTGACTTCTTGGCAAGGCTGGCAGGGCAGTGGTAAAGTCTGGTCCTTGGAGACTAGGTTGGCCAACTGCCTAGTTTGGAAGCTGTAGTTCCCATTAACCAAAGTGCTAATTTTTAGGTTCTCTCTTCATGTTTAAACTTTTATGGTTAAATATAATAAAAATATAGAAAGTACATAAAACAGATGTGCAACTTAGTGAATTATTATAAGGTGAATACCCTTGAAATGTCACATGTCAGGAGATAGAAACTTTCCAGGAGACTCCTAGGAACATCCATGTGCCTCTTCGCCTCTAAAAGAAACCAAAATCCCGACTTAAGGTATGGTCTCCATTTTTTGAAAAAGCTTTATCACCCAAGTTTATATTCCTGAACACTATAGTTTAGTTCTACCCATGTTTTTTAATGTCTTCTTTTTTTTTCTTTAAATTTTATTTATTTATTTATTATCTTCGGCTGTGTTGGGTCTTTGTTGCTGTGCATGGGGTTTCTCTAGTTGCGGCGAGTGGGGGCTACTGTTCATTGCGGTGCACAGGCTTCTCATTGTGGTGGCTTCTCTTGTTGTGGAGCATGGGCTCTGGGTGCGTGGGCTTCATTAGTTGCGGCATGCGGGCTCAGTAGTTGTGGCTCACAGGCTCTAGAGCACAGGCTCAGTGGTTGTGGCACATGGGCTTAGTTGCTCCGCGGCATGTGTGATCTTCCTGGACCAGGGCTCGAACCCGTGTCCCCTGCATTGGCAGACGGATTCTTAACCACTGTGCCACCAGGGAAGCCCCTTGATGTCTTCTTTATGTCTTAAATCTATTGGCTTTTTCCTCTTTCTCTTTTTTTTCCCCCTTGCAGTTAATTTGTTGTAAAAAACTGTATCATTAGTCTGTGGAGTTTCCCATAATATCAACTTTGCGATTGTATTCACAGTGTAGTGCGTAATTTCTGTCCTGTGTATTTGGTGTAAATTGGTAATTGGATCTAGAGGCTTAATCAGAACTAGGCTCCATTTGTTTGTCTTTCACCAAGACTTCTTCATAATAGGTGTTAGGTTTCTCTTCAGAAGGCACATAATATGTGGCTGTCCCCTCTGTGATGTTAGCAGCTGTTGATTCTCAATACATAGATCTGTTCATTCGTTACGATTGCAAAATGGTGCTATGCCAAACAAAAGGAATTCCTTATATATCCTAGATATAATTCCTTTGTCTTTCTCTGACCTTGTGGCTTTTCGCTTTTTTTAATAAATTTATTTATTTATTTTTGGCTGTATTTGGTCTTCATTGCTGCGCGCAGGCTTTCTCTAGTTGCGGCAAGCAGGGGCTGCTCTTCACTGTGGTGTGCAGGCTTCTCATGGCGATGGCTTCTCGTTGCAGAGCATGGGCTCTAGGCGCGTGGGCTTAAGTAGTTGTGGCATGTGGGCTCAGTAGTTTGTGGCACGTGGGCTCAGTAGTTGTGGCTCACGGGCTTAGTTGCTCCACGGCATATGGGATCTTCCTGGACCAGGGCTTGAACCTGTGTCCCCTACATTGGCAGGCGGATTCTTAACCACTGAGCCATAAGGGAAACCTACTTTTTTTTTTTTTTAACAGTGTCTCAGTATAAACAGTGTCTTTATATAAAGTGCTTAGATTTACTAGTGTTTTCCTTTATGAGTAATGCGTCTGTGGCTTATTTAAGAAATCCTTTAGTCATCAAGATAATTAATCCTATAGTTTTTCCATTCACATTAAGGTTTTTAATTAATCTGTAGTTGATTTATTTGCATATGGGTACAATTGCTTTTTTTCATACGGACACTTAGTTCCAGTCCCATTTATTGGGAAGTCTGACATGCTCAGTCTGTTATATCAAGTGCTCTTTTACACCTGGGTCTGTTTTCTGGACTGTGCTCTCCTTCTTGTTGATCATTTTGTCTATCCCAATGCCGGTACCATACGATCTTGATTTATTACTGTTATAAAGTGTATTAATCTCCTATCTTTTGCTGCTTTTCCAAGAATGTCTTAGCTGTTCTTCTTTGTATTTCCATATAAATTTTAGAATCAGCTTGTCAACTTAAAAAAAGAACTCTGTTGGAATTTTTATTCTACTGACTCTATAAATCAATCTGGGAAGAATTGGTATCTTGTTATCAAGTCTTTTAATCTATGGATCTTAAAATCTACATTCACTTATTTATCATTTTTAATGTTTTTCAGAAAAGCTATATTGTTTCTCCTAGAGGTCTTACACAACTTTTATGAAATTTATTCCTAGGTACTTCGTATTTTTATATGATATTTAAAATTTCTTTATAGATTCTTTTGGATTTTTTTATACTGATAATCAGTATCTTCAGATGAGAGTGTTATTTCTTCTTTTCTAATGCTTAAGATTTTTTTCTTGCCTTACTGCACTGGCTCAGACCTCCAGCCAGTGTTGTTGAATGAAGTGGTAATGATGAATATTCTTCTCTTGCTCCTAATCTCAAAGACAAAGTTTTCAACATTTTACCTTTAAGCATGGTTTTTGCCTTCAACTTTTGGTAACTACTCTGTCGAATTAAGGAAGTTCTCTTGTATTCCTACTTTGCTGAGAGTATTTTTCATGAATGGGTACTGAATTTGATCAAATGCTTTTTTGTACTGTTAGAATTATCACATAATTTTTCTCCTTCAATCTGTAATTGTGGTGAAGCATAATAATTGGCTTCTCTTACACTAATCTTGAATTCCTAAAATAAATCCAATTTGGGCATTATATATTATCCTTTTTATTTTATATCGTTTAATTCAGTTTGTTGGTATTTCAAGAATTTTATGCTTATGAGTAAAAGTAACCTATGATTTTTTGTTCTTTTACATTTTGCTATTAAGATTATACTAGCCTCATAGTGTGACTTGAGGAATATTTCCATTTTCTGTACTGTGGAAGAATTTTTACATACAATTAGGGGAATTATTTACTCCTTGACTGTTTGAAATAATTGGCTGGTGAAGTCATCTGGGTCTCCTAGGAAATACTGACTACCAATTTAATAGCTTTCATAGTTATAGGGACTGATCAGGTTTTCTCTTATTGAGTCAGTTTTGGTAAGTTACATTTTTCTAGAAATTTGTCCATTTCATCTAGATTCTCACATATATTTTGTACGAAATTATTTACTTTAATGCCTGAAGCATATTTATTCATTTCTGTTTTTGTTTTTGCTTTTGTTTTTTGTGGTGCTTGTTCCCGACGCTGGATGCCTAATTGCTCTCTCTCATTTTTAAATACTGATCAGTCTCACCAGAGGTTTTGTGAATTTACGAGTCTTAAAAAAAAAAAAAACTGTTGGCTTTGTTAATCTCTGTTATAGATCATTAATTTCTGCTTTTACCTGTATTTTCTTTTAAAATTTTTCTTTAGAGTTTATTTTACTGTTCTAATTCTAGTTTTTTTTTTCCTGATTTCTTGAAATGAGTAGTTAACTCATTAGTTTTGGGTCTTTTTTTTTTTCCCGTATATGTGTTTGACACTAAGTTTCTGTTTTAGGTGTAGCCCCTAAGTTTTAATAGGCAGTGTATTAGCTTATTAAGGCTGCCATAGTGTTCCACGGACATGGTGGCTTAAAAAGCAGATATTTATTTCTCACAGGTCTGGAGGGTAGAAGTCATAGATTTAGGTGTCAGCAGGTCTGGTTTCTTCTGAGGCGTTTTCCCTTGGGCTGCATATGCTGCCTTCTTGCCATGTCTTCACATGGTCTTTTCCTACGTGCCTGCATTCCTGGTGTCTCCTTGTCTGTCCAGATTTTTCTTCTTATAGGGACGCCAGTCAGATTGAGCAGGGTCCACCCTAAGAGCCTCCTTTTAACTTAATCACCTCTTCAAAGACCCTGTCTCCAAATACAGCCATATTCTGAAGCACCAGGTGGTGGGGGGTGCAGGCAGGGGGCCGTGGGGTGTGTTAGGGCTTCAACATATGAATTTGGGAGGAACACAACTCGGTCCATAACAGGAAGCATTTTTATTATTCAGTCCAATAAATTTTGATTTTCATTATAATTTCTTTTCATGGGTTATTTAGAAGTGCTTTATTTCTAGATATATGGAATGTATTAATTTCCTATTGCTGCTATAACAGATTACCACAAATTTAGTGACTTAACAGGAATATAAATTTATTTGGAGTCCACAGTCCTAATATCAAGGTTTTGACAGAGCTGTGTTTCCTTCGGAGGCTTTAGGGGAGAATCCGTTTCCTTGCCTTTTCCAGCTTCTAGAGGCTGCCTGCATTCCTTGGCTTAGGGCCCCTTCTCCATCTTCAAAGTTAGCATCATAGTATCTTCATATCTCTATCTCTGTCTCTCTTTCTCTCCTCTGCTTCTGTCATCATGTCTCTTGTCTTGCTGTGACCCTCCTACCTCCTTATAAGGATCCTTGTAATTACATGGGATCGATCAACCAGGTAATCCAGAATAATCCTCCCATCTCAAGATCAACTTTACCACACCTGCAATGTACTTTTTGTATGTAAAGTTGAATTAGGATGTGGATATCTTTGGGGAAACATTATTCTGTCTACCAGTGTGAGTTCTCAGGATTTTTTTAAATGTCTTATTAATTTCTAGCTAGTTGTGTTTTGGTCAGTGCTCTTGTTTTTTGTTTTTTTGGGGTTTTTGCTTTTTGCTTTCCTTTTCTTTTATATATGAAATCAGCAAGCCACAAAGAAAAAAAGATTTTAAAAAAAGAGAAGAGGTGGGGGGAACAAAAAGGAAAGTAATTGCTGAGGTGATTTCGTACCTTGAGGTAGTTTACTTCGCGCACTTTACCTGATGGACTCCACCCACATGTCATGGTTGTCTGGTTGTTATTGTTGCAATGTCAGAAGAAGGTTAGTCCAAACATGGGCTCTTCCACATGCAGAGAGGGCTTCCTCCCTTCCCAGCATACTTGATAGCATTGTCCAAGGTAGCTAAAGTGCACCACCTGGCTAATATGCACTGACAATCAATGCTTTAGGTCACTGCTCTTGTGATTTCAGTCTTAAGAAATTTGTGGAGTTTTCCTTTATGACTCTGAATATTGTTAAATATTATAAATGTTCTATGTGCACTTGAAATTCATGTATTTGTTCTTCAGTTGCATGAAGTGTTGTATATATCTCCATTAGGTCCTGTTTGTTAATTGTGTGGCTTAACTTTTCTGTATCTTTACTTTTTGTTTGCTTGTTTTATCAGTTACTTAGAGAAATGGTTGAAACATCCCACTTTGTGGATTTAGCATTGTAATTCTGTCAGTTTTTGCTTTATATTTCTTCTTTTAATTTTTTATATCAACTTTTTATATCAATTTCAGACTTACAGAAAAGTTGCTAGAATAAAGCAAAAAATTTCCTGCACATACTTTACCACATTCCTGAGATGTTAACATTTTACCACATTTGCCTTACCCTTCTGTGTGTGTGTTATTATATTTTTCTGAAGCATACAGATCAGTTGCCTCTTTATCCTTTGGTGTGCATGTGCTAATAGTAGATCCATAGCCACATATCAAAATTAGGAAATTAACATTAATGTAATAATATTATTTAACCTGACCTTTAGATTTTGCCAATTGTCACAGTGACATCCTTTGCAGAAAAAATACTGGATCATGCATTGCATTCAGTTGTCCCTTAGTATTCTTTAATTGGGAATAATTTCTGTTATGGTCACCTGCAAAGGCATATGGACCCCTACTCAAAATTTGGTTTGGATGTCAAGAATGATGATGCCCCACACACACCAAGAGGGTATGAAAAGGTTTATTAACTTAAATGATTGAGGTCTCTGGGAAGAGGAGAATAGTCCTCTCAAGCAGGTTTGAAATGGCTTGAAAGGGCAAGACAAGGAGACTGGCCTAAGTTTTTATTGTGTTTAGGGTAGGGTCAGGCTTAGAGTTCCTGCACAAGGACCTTGCATAGTCTGAATCTCCACTGGCACCAAGGAGGGAGCACTGAGGCCTCTGTGTTCCTTTGCCCAGATGTGAGGCACAAGGTGAAGTGGGAGAGGTGAGGCTTAACAGCTGTCAACCGTTAAACCAAAAATGGAGTCAGACTCCTCATTGTAGTTCCTTGGTCTTTATCTTTTAATACCTTGGCATTTTTTTAAAGAGTATAGACCAGTTAGTTTGTAGAATGTCCCTCAGTATGGATTTGCCTAATGTATCCTCATGATTAGATTAAGCTTATCCTTTTTTGGTGCTTTATATATCTTAATACATAAATATGTGTTGTTATCAGGTGCATACAAACTCAAAATTCTTATATTTTCCTGACAAACTAAAACTTTTATTGTTATAGTGTGTCCCTATTTATCTTTGTAATGCTTTTTGTTGCCTGGAAAACTGATAATATTAATGTACCTTCATCATCTACATTGTTGGTCTTAAGTGGAGCATATAGTCTGTCTGCACTTAACATAATTACTGAAATATTTGGATTTAAATCTACCATCTTATTTTGTGTTTTCTACTAGTTCTATCTGTTCTATGTAATATGTTGATTTCATTCTGTTCAAAATATTTTCTAATTTCTTTTGTGATTTCTTTACTGACTCCAGAGTTATTTGGATATTTATTCAGTATCCAAATAATTGGGAACTTTGTAGTTATCCTTTTACTGATTTCCAACTTAATGCAATGCTAGTGTGATCAGAGAAAATACTTTGAATGATTTCTATCCTTTGAAATTTGTTGGTTTGCCCAGCATATGGTAAATTTTGGTAAATGTGCTGTGTGTGTTTGGAAAAAAAGGTGTAATTTGTCACTGTTGGATGCATTGTTCTAATGTATCAATTAGGTCAAGTTTGTTAGATGTGTTCATATTTTCTATATCCCTTCCAAGTTTTTGTCTGCTTGTTTTATTAGTTACTGTACAAAGGGTGTTAATTCTTCCGCTGTAGTTATGGATTTACCCTTTTCTTTTAGTTCAATTTTTACTTTATATATTTTGAAACTAAATTATTGGATGTATTTAGATTTAGAATGATCATATTTTCCTTGTGGATCGACCCTTTATCACTATGAAATGTGTCTATTCAAGGCAGTAGCATTATTACAGATAAAATCGTTATCTGATATTAGTACAGCTACATCAGCTTTCTTTTGGTTAGTATATTTTCTTCCACTATTTTGTCCTAAGACTTCTGTGTCTTTATTTAAGGTGTGTCCCTTGTAAGCAGTACATATTTAGTGTGTGTGTTTTGTAAATCCAGTCTGATGATCTTAGTCTTTTCATTGCAAAGTATTTAATCCACCTGAATTGATATATACCAAATTGCTCTTCGTTTTCTGTTTGATTTTTCCAATTTACATCCTTTTTTTCTGTTCTTCTTACTGATTCATTTAAAACTTTATTATTTCACATTTCCCCTATTCTTAGTTACACGTTTTTTTTTTTACTATCCTTTTAGTGTATACCTTAGAAATTACAACATGCATGCTTGACTTATTACAACCTAATAAATATTAGAACTTTTACCACCTTCCAGGTAATGTCAGAACTTTACAATATTTTAACTCTATGTACTACACATCTTTTGAGTCATGGATTTCATGCATTTTAATTCTACATATTTTTTAAACCCTATAAACATTTTTACTCTTATAATATCAGTATTCACTTAAAAACTCCTTTCTAGTGTTTTTCCTTCCTACCTGCATTTCTGTATTTCCTTTTGGGATACTTTATTTTCTGCTTGAATAAATAAATACCCCCTTTACTATTTATTTTAGTTCAGGTCAACTTGTAATGAATTCTCTGTTTTTGTCTGGATATACCTTTATTTCACTTACTTTTTTTTTTTTTGCGATACGCGGGCCTTTCTCTCTCTCACTGTTGTGGCCTCTCCTGTTGCGGAGCACAGGCTCCGGACGCGCAGGCTCAGCAGCCATGGCTCACGGGCCCAGTCGCTCCGCGGCATGTGGGATCCTCCCGGACCGGGGCACGAACCCGTGTCCCTTGCATCGGAAAGCAGACTCTCAACCACTGCGCCACCAGGGAAGCCCCATCACTTACATTTTTGAAGGATATTTTTTGTTTTCCCTTAAGAAACAAACAAACCAAACCCTCCACTGTCAGTGTTACTGTTATTCATTTGAAGATACGTTCCACCTCCTGCTACTTTGAGAATTTATTTTTTACTCTGGCTTTTAGCAGTTTTACTGTGATAATGTGCTATGGTGTGGTTTTCTTTGTATTCATACTTGGGGTTCTCTGAGCTTTTGATTCTGTGTGTTGAAGTCTTCATCACTTTTAGAACAAATATTTTCTCTTCAAATACTGCTCCTGTCTAGTTTTTCTTGTTTTTCGTTTTAATTATTGGCATTTTATTTTGCTTTCAAATTCAGTGCCAGTGAATATCACATTTAGCATTCCGTTTTACGTGTGTGTGTCATGGGGCTTTTTTGTTTTTGCTTTGTTATTTTTAATATTTTACTTTCCCTGAGTACCTGTCTAAGGCTTCTGTTTGAGACTGAAATCCTGGGACTTTTCCCATGCTCCAAGTCACATTTCTCCCCCTTCTCCAGCCTTCAGCTTTATTCTGGTATATTTAATATACAAAAAATTGCACATACTTAATGTATACATTTTGATGAGTTTGGACATATGCATATACCTGTGATACCATCACTGCAATCAAGGTAGTAAACATATCCATCACCTCCAAAAGATTTCTGAAGTCCCCTTGTTTTCATTTTCATTTTTGTTGGAAGAACACTTAACATGAGATCTGTCTTCTTAATGAGTTTTTACATGTACAGCACCATATTGTTAATTGCTCTGTCCAATTTTTTCTTCTCTTTCTGGGCCTCCAATTACACACGTCCCTTGCACTCTTTTTGGTACTTTCCATCTTTTAACTCTCTGCTGTAGTTTGTATCTTTTTTTTTTTTTTGCGGTACACAGGCCTCTCACTGTGTGGCCTCTCCCATTGTGGAGCACAGGCTCCAGACGCGCAGGCTCAGCGGCCATGGCTCTCGGGCCTAGCCGCTCCGCAGCATGTGGGATCCTCCCGGACCGGGGCACGAACCCGTGTCCCCTGCATTGGCAGGCAGACTCTCAACCACTGCGCCACCAGGGAAGCCCTGTAGTTTGTATCTTTTTTATTGATCTGTCTTGCAATTCAGTAACTTCTATTTTGTCTCTAGTTAAACCCATCTATAGAGCTCTTAATTTCATTTAGTTCTAGAACGTCCATTTATTTTTTTTAATAAATTCTAGTTCTCTGGTAAACTTCTCCATCTTCATCTATTTTTATTTTTCCCTCAATATTCTTGAACATGTTAGCTGTCATTACTTTAAAGCTCCAATGTCTGGATCATGCATAAGTCTGTTCCTATTGTGTTTTCCTCTCTAGGCAGATAAGTGTGTGGGCTGATCACCTTCATGCAGTCAGGGAGTGAGCTATGCCAAGGTTTGGTTGTGGTTTTGGAAAGGCTTGATCTACCTCTGGTTCACCCTCTTCCTAGAGTGTAGGCTTTCTAGGGCTCCCAAGTGCAAGCCTGTTGTGATCACTTTTATCTCTGAGGATGTAGCCTTTTGGGTTCCCAGCTAAACAGGAGAGAGTCTCATATGAGATTCCCCACATTAGGCAGAAACTGGATCTTGATCCCTGTGTACCCTTGCTGCACAAAGTCCTCAAACTGATATTGGAACAATGCTCCAGTGTTTTGCTTACTGTTTCTCTGGAGCAATTCATCATCTTCTCAGCTCTTCTGTGCTTCAAGGTGATTTTTTAAAATACCATACCAGCATTTTTAGATGTTTTTCCATGGGAGACTTGACCCCCAATACTGGAAATGGAAATTTTCATTTCCTTTCATATATTTTATGATGATTTTCACACCGAAAAACAAAAATTTTACGTACTCAAATCAGTCTGTCTTTTCCTTTATACCATCTTTATTTTGTGTTATTCTTAAGAAAGTTTTCATTTATTCAAAATAATACTGTATTTTGGTTTTTAACATTTAGCTGTTTAATGTATCTGGAGTTTATTTTTGTGAATAGTGTAAAGTTAGGATCTAACTATTTTCCTTTAACATGGAGAGCCAGTTGTTCCAACACTATTGATTAGATCAGGAGTCAGAAAACTATGACCAACCCATTTTTGTTAATAAAGTTTTATTGGAACGTGGCCATGCCCATTTGATTACATATTGGCTCTGACTTCTTTAATATTATACCAGCAGAGTTGAGTAGTTCCAACAGAAACTGTGTGGCCCACAGAATCGTGTATTTACTTTCGGGTCATTTAAGAAAGTTTACCAACTCCTGTGTTAGACTATACTTTTTAAAATTAATCTGAGTTTTTACTTTAGCATATAAATGTGTTTCGTATCTATTTCTAGAATCTCTTCTATTTATTATTAAGAACTTCATTTGTTCTTCTTTCATTATCACTCTTAGAGTTACTATAGCTTTATACTAATACATTTTATTGGCCTTGAAGATACAGTGTGTTTAGGCAGGTTTATTGAGGCATAATTTGCATACAGTAAGATTTACCCTTTTTATGTGTACATCTCTGTGAATTTTGACAGATGTATACAGCCATGTAAAGATAGAGAACATTTTCATCACTCTTAAAGTTTCCTCCTCCCCATTTGTCCATCGCCTCTCCTCACCACTAGGCCCTGGCAGGGGCTGATATGTTTTCTTGTCCCTACAGTTTCTTTTTCGGAACGTCATGTAAATGGAATCATACACTGAGGAGTCTTTGAAGTCTGGATTCTTTCACCAAGCATCATGTGTTTGAGATCTGTCCATGTTGTTTGCATGCGTGGTCATTCCTTTTTATTGCTGAGTAGTATTTCCATGTGTCCATTCACTGGTTGATGGACATTTGGGTTGAATCCAGTTTTGGGCATTTATGAATAAAGCCAATAGAAACATTTGCATACAAGATATTGTCTGGACATACATGTTTTTCTTTTTCTAGGACAGATACCTAGGAATGGGATTGTTGGTCATATGTTACAATAAATGTATGTTTAACTGTATAAGGAACTGCCAAACTGTTTTCACTTTACTTTCGAAAGTAGCTGTACCATTTTTTTCATTTCCACCATCAATGTATGGGAGTTGCAGGTGCTTTGCATCCTCACCAGCACTTAGTATCATCAGTTTTGTTTTTCCATTTTAGTGATTCTAGTGGGTTGGGCATTATAGTTTTAATTCCTAATTAATTTAATTCTTAGTTCGTATTCCTAATGACTTAATGATGTTGAGCATCCTTCTCTGTGCTTATGTACCATCTGTGTATCTTCTCGGTGAAGTGTCCAAATGTCTTTTGCCTGTTTTAAAAAATTGGGTGGTTTGTTTTCTTATGGTTGACTCATGAGACTTTTTTTATATGTTCTGAACACTAGTCCTTTATCAAAAATGTGTTTTGCAGGCATTTTTCTCCCAGTGTGTGGCTTGTCTTTTTATTTCTTAACAGTGTCTCTGAAGAATAAAACTTTTAAATTTTTATAGAGTCCACTTTATCATTTTTTTCTTTATGTTTTGTGTTATCTTCTATTGCCATGAACAAATTACCACAAACTTAGCAGTTTAAAACAGCATAGATTTATTGTCTCACAGTTTGCATGGGTCTGGAATCCAAGTTAGCTAGATCCTCTGCTCATGGTCACACCAAACTGAAGTCAAGGTTCTGGCTGGGCCGCATTGCCTTCTGGAGCTCAGTGTCCTTTGCCACGCTCATGTGGTATTTGGCTGAATCCAGTTCCTTATAATTGTAGGACACAGGTTCCTCTTTTCTGGCTGGTCATCAGCCAGTGGCTGTTCTCAGCTACTGGAGGCTGCCCACCATTTCCTGCCACATGGCCTTCTCCACAACATGGCGGTTGCTTCTTCAAGAAAAACAAGAGAGCATCTGCTTCAGTTTCAAATCTCTCTGACTTCTCTTGTCTCTGAGCTCTAAACCCTTGTTTAAAAGGGCTCACCAGGGCTTCCCTGGTGGTGCAGTGGTTGAGAGTCCGCCTGCCGATGCAGGGGACACAGGTTCGTGCCCCGGTCCGGGAAGATCCCACATGCCACGGAGCGGCTGTGCCCGTGAGCCATGGCTGCTGAGCCTGCGCGTCCAGAGCCTGTTGCTCCGCAACGGGAGAGGCCACAACAGTGAGAGGCCCACGTACCGCAAAAAAACAAAAACAAAAACAAACAAAAAAAACAAAACAAAAAAAGGCTCACCAGAATAAGTCAAGCCCACTCACATTCAAGGGAGAGGATTATACAGGGTATGTGCACTAGGAGGGAAACTCCTAGTTTCCTAGAACTCCAAGAAAATCCCAGGATGCCAACTTAGGATTCTTCCTACCACATGGTTTGTACTTTTTTATTTCTGAGAGATCTTTGCCTACTCCAAAGTGGTGAAAATTTTTCTGATGTCTTTTTTTCTCTTTTTGGCTGTGCTGCATAGCCTGTAAGAGCTTAGTTCCCCGACTAGGGATTGAACCTGGGCCATGGCAGTGAAAGTACCAAGTCCTAACCACTGGACCACCAGGGAATTCCATATGATTTCTTTTAGAAGGTTAATAGTTTTAGGGTTTCTATCTAGACCTGTGGTTCATTGTATGCATGTATGTGTTTATTTATGTATTAAGACAAATTCACCCTTAATGTGTACAATTCCATGGTCTTTTGTATATCACAAAGTGGTGCAGCCACTGAATTAATTCTAGAACATTCTCATTACACACAAAAGAAACCCTCAGTTCATTAGCAGTCACTCTCCACTTCTTTTTCCCACAACTTGGCAACCACTGATCTACTTTCTGTCTCTGAATTTGCCTATCCTAGATGTCTTGTATCCGTGTTCTCATACAATATGTACACTTTTGTGCCTGACTTTTTCACTAATCCTGATGTTTGCAAGGTTCACCCATGTTTTAGCATGTATTAGCACTTCATTCCTTTTTATGGCCGAATACTACTCTACTGTATAGATATACCACATTTTGTCTTTCCATTTGTCAGTTGGTGGACATTGGGTTGTTTCTATGTTTTGGCTATTATGAATAATGCTGCTGTGAATATTCTCTCTTTTTCTTTTTTAACTGAACTGTTTGAGATAAAATACCAACTTCATGGCCCTTTACCCCTAAGTTCTTCTGCATGCCTTTCCCAAGTATAAGGACTTTCTTTTTTGTAACTACAGTGTAATTATCACATTTAGGAAATTTATCATTGATATAATACTGTTATCTAATATACAATCCATATTCAAATTTCACTGATTTAATTAGTGATTTTAAATATCTTAAACAGATGTTTAAAAATTACAGATTTTTTTATTAAGGTGAAATTCACCTATCATAAAATTAACCATTTAAAGTGGATAATTTGGTGGCATTCATAAAATGAAGTAGAAAGTATTTTTTTTCCTTTTTTATTTTTTGGAGGAGATTGGCATTAATTTTTCTTGAAATGTTTGGTAGAATTCTCTAGTGAAACCTTTTGGCCAGGAGATTTTCTGTTCAGGAGACTTTTAGTTATGAATTCAGTTTTTTAAATGATTTCAGTAATACTCAAGTTATCTGTTTCATCTTGGTTGAGTTTCAGTAGTTTGTGGGTTTTGAGGAATTGGTCCATTTTTTGGTAGATTGTTCAGTTTATGAGTACTAAGTTGTTTGTATTATTCCCTTGTTATCCTTTTGATGGCTGCAGGACCTAAAGTGATATTGTTTCATTCCTGATGTTGGAGAGATAGGTCTTCTCTCTTTTTATCTTTGTCAGTATTTCTAGAGGTGTATCTATTTTATTAATTTATTTTTTAAACCAGCTTTTTGCGTCGTTGATTTTTTTTTCCTGTTGTTTTCATGGTTACTGATTTCTGTTCTTTTATATTTCCTTCCTTCTGCTTGCTTTGGGTTTCTTTTTTTTCTTTTTCTACTTTGTTGAAGTAGGAAATTAGATTACTGATTTGAGCTCTTTCTTCTTTTCTAATATAAACTTAGCACTGTCAGTTTCCCTCTCAGCATTGCTTCAGCTATGCCCCATATATTTTGATATGTTGTACTTTCATTTTCATTCATTTCTAATGTATTTTTTAAATTTATTGTGAGATTTCCTCTTTGACCCACAAATTATTTAGAAGTGGTTGTTTAGTTTCCAAGTGTTTGGA
This sequence comes from Orcinus orca, assembly GCF_937001465.1. Taxonomy (NCBI): domain Eukaryota; kingdom Metazoa; phylum Chordata; class Mammalia; order Artiodactyla; family Delphinidae; genus Orcinus; species Orcinus orca. Next base: position 67,197,427 of record NC_064561.1, read on the forward strand.
TGTTTTCCTGTTATCTTTCTGTTATTGATTTACAGTTTGATTCCATTATGGTCAGAGAACATGCTCTATGATTTTAATCCTTTAAATTTCTTGAGGTTTATTTTATGGCCCAGGTGGATATTTTTCTTGGTGGATATTCAGTGAGCACTTTAAAAAAATTTATTCTGCTCTTGTTGGATGAAGTGTTCTATATATGTATATATCAATTAGACCCTGTTGATTGATTTTACTGTTCACTTCTATATCCTTGTTGATTTTTTGTATAGAGTTCCACCCATTACTGAGATAGGGTATTAATGCCTTGAAGTATTATTGTGGCTTGGCTATGCTGGTTTCCTCATTTCATCTCTATCAGTTTTTTGTTTCTTATATTTAAGGCTCTGTTGTTTGGTGCATACACATTTAGAATTGTTATGTCTTCCTGGTGGATTGATCCTTTAATCATCATGTAATGTCCCTCTTTGTTTCCAGCTATTTTCTTTGCTCTGAAGTCTACTCACTGGATAGAATATAGCCACTCTGCTTTTATTTTTAATCAATGTTTGCACGGTATATCTGTTTTCAGCCTTTTACATTCAGCCTTTGTGTTTGAAGAAAGTTTCTTACAGACAGCATATTGTTGGGTCTTTTGTTAATCCATTCTGCCATATTTTGTGTAGGTCTCAGCCTACTAATGCTGTTGCCTGGGAATGCCTGGGGGCACTTACCTGGGCCAGTGTTGTGGCTGGACCAGCCCTTGTGGTTCTTATTAGGATTGCAAGATGCACCTCAGCAGCAAGCATCAGAGAACAAGCAAGGTTTTATTGCTCACAGGTCCTGACATGACATGTCTCAGGCCACACATTGAGGTCACAGGAAGAGAGATGGGTAGGGGGCTCTAGGTCATCCCTGGGCTTCTTCCTTTATTGGGGTTGAGGGTGAGGTGCCTAGGGTTTCATGGGTTCACTCTTTATTGGTGAATTTAAAACATGAGAGTGGGAATTAAAGTGCACAAAAGGAAAAGCAGGGTCACTCTAATGATCAGTTATGTAGGTCACCACGGCTTTCTAAAAGGGGAACTTCATGGATGGTGGCCTGGTTCTTTATCTAGTTGTGTAGCTGGCAATATGTTTATTCAAGATGGATGTCTTTGGAGTGGATGCCTCAGCAATCAAAAACTTATTATCAGGTACTTATATTACGATTTAAAAAAAAACAAACTGTCAGGTACTTACACTACAGCCAATCTCAGTTAGTTGGTATATTTAGACCGTTTATATTAAAGGTAACTACTGATATTTTAGGGCTTAAGTCTGCCACTGTGTTGTTTTCTGTATGCTTCCTCCTTTTCTCTTTTCTTACTTTTCTGTGTGTTTTTTTGAATATTTTTTATTCCATTTTAATTTATTTATAATGCCTGAGTATATCACTTTATACAGTTTGCTTAGGTGTTGCTCTAGGTATTACATTATACACACATAACTTTTCCCAGTCTAACGATATCAGTGTTTTACCAGTCCATGTGAAGTGTAGAAACGGTATTTCCATTTAGGTCCCTTTACCTTCCCCAATTTTTAAATATAATAGTATTTCCTCCACATGGGGCTACTCCGTTTTGGTGAAAGTGGAAGCCCATATGCTTGTCTTTTATCTGTCACCTTTACTGAATTATTCATTAGTAGTTCTTCATTACTTCTAGTAGTTGTCTTGAACTCTACATATAGTTATATCTTCCACAGAAATGACCTTTTCATCCCTTTCTTTCTTGTATTTATACTTTTCATTTATTTTTATTTTATTGCCAGGCAAAAAGTTGAATCTGTTTTTTCTATTTTTCAACATCAGCAGTGACTCTGTATCTTTTCACTTTATCTATATAAAATGAGAGATTTACTCGTACTTTGCCCCTCTGCTTCTAAGGTTTTGTGATACAGTCTGGATGTTTTAAGTCTAAATTTTTATCTGACTACCCATGGTTTTCTTTTTTTTTTTTTTCGGTACACGGGCCTCTCACTGTTGTGGCCTCTCCCGTTGTGGAGCACAGGCTCCGGACGCGGAGGCTCAGCGGCCATGGGTCACGGGCCCAGCCACTCCGCGGCATGTGGGATCTTCCCGGACCGGGGCACGACCTGTGTCCCCTGCATCGGCAGGCGGACTCTCAACCACTGCGCCACCAGGGAAGCCCTTCATTTTTTTATATGATCTGTCTTTAGGGCCTCTCTGACTTCAGCTCCAGCTCTCCCCCTCATTCCATCTACTCCACCAATAATGACCTTTTTGCTTTTCCTTTAGCACATCAGGGCCTGCTTCTGTCTCAGGCCTTTGCATTTGTTGTTCTCTCTGCCTGAATTGCTTAGCTTTCTCACCTTCTAAAAGGTCTTTACTGTCATGTCACATTCTCACTAAGACCTTCCCTGGTCATCCCACTAAAGTTATAATCCGTCCCCTCATCAAATCCCCCAGTTCTCTTCCTAACTTGGTTTTCTTTTCATAGCACTTATGACCATCTAATATACTATTTTATCTATTAGCTGGTTTATTGTCTACTTCTCTTCAGATTTTCATTCCTGATGTTGGAGAGATAGGCAAATTTAATTAGAATATAAGTTCCATGAAGGCAGGAGTTTTTCTCTATTTTTCTATTTCTATTTTCTATTTTGTTTTATTCCTGGCACCCAGAACAGAGCCTGGCACACGCAGGTACTCAATAAGTCTTTATTTAAATAACTAATCTTCATCTATTTAGCATTTTCCTTCTTCAAGTTAGAACTCTCAGGCCAAAGGATGTGTTTTTTTATTAATAGTTCTTTGTACCTTTTGCCATATAACTTTCTTTTTTGTTCGCTTTCTTATTTATTTATACCAGGTAATACTTTTCATATGGTTTAAAATTCAACCAGTATAACAGGGTTTGTGTTGAAGAGTATTCCTCCCTCTTCCATAGTCGAGCACCCCATTCCTCTCCTCAAAAGCAACTAGCTTGGTCACTTTCTTGATACTTCTTAAAGAGATAGTCCCATAAGGCTTTCTGAAAAGTTGACAAAATATTTTACAATTGTCCAGAACAGTTCCTGTTTCTCTTTCTATCTGCTGCTGAATCCTTCTCAATAGGCAGTGTAAATCATTTTTGAGAGGATGTTACTGTCATGCTAGGTGCTAAGGGAGTGATACAGTGAAGAATTATTTTGCCCATGCTCTTGAAGTTCAAAATCCAAATGGGGTGGGAAGGTATCCACAGTTACAAAGTAACACAGGATTTAGAAAGATCAAGATGATATATATGAAATGTCATGAACATTGAATTATTAATTGTTGAATGAAATCTAAGTGACAGATACCACGAAAATTAGTTCATCAAAGCAGAGAGTGACTACATTTATCAGAGAAGAATACATTGGTTTTGGATAATCTGAGAAGAGTGTAGAAGGAAAGGAGTATATTATACCTTCTGTGTGTGTACCAACATGATATTTATATACTAGGAATATATTTTTATGCCATGAGATTTTTCGAAGAGGAATAACAAAGTCCTCATCTTGTAGAGGAGAGATTATATGTGATTATGACAAAGTCAGTGAGAGGACTTGCTGTAAAAAAGTATCACATTCAGTGGGGATTCAGAGAGAGATCATAACCATTTGGGGATCAAGAAAATGTTTATAGGGAATTCATAATCAGGACAGAGCTTGAAAGATAAGTAATAATAAGCACAAAAGGATAACACAGTGGAAGACTCTAGTACAGGGGTTGGCAAACTATAGCCCTTAGGCTGACCACCTGTTTTTGTAAGTAAAGTTTCATTGGAACATAGTCATGCTCATTGGTTTATGTATTGTCTGTGACAGCTTTCACTCTGTAGTGGCAGAGTTGAGCAGTTGAGACAGACCACATAGTCTGCAAAGCCTAAAATATTTATTATTTGGTCCTTTACAGAAAGAAAATTTGCTGTTCCCTACAAGTAGATAGGCTATGGGTGGGAAAGTATTATTGCTAACTATTAAAGAAATGAAAATGATATATTTATTATAGCTGGAGGTGGAAGTCAGTAATAGAAGGGTGGGTGGCTAAAGAGGAGGTTATCCTTGAAGGAATTTAATAGGAAGACCATTACTAATAGAGAGGAAGTGAAGAGTATCTCTAGGCTGGGACAGTAGTTCATGTAGACATAGATGTGGTTTGTCCTTAATCATACTTCTCTAATCTTTCCCTTGCTAGCCAAGAAGGATCAGGAAGGTGGAGAAGAAAAGAAATCTGTGCAAAAGAAAAAAGTGAAAGAGTTAAAGGTGTTGGATTCAAAGACAGCCCAGAATCTCTGTGAGTAACTCTGTGATCTCAGCAATTTGAAATATGAAGGAGTTTTTCTAAGCTTAATTCTCGTGGATCCAGGGTCCCTTGATATGAAACTTCCATTTGTTAGTTCCAGGCATTGCATAGTAAATACCTGATATCTAATCCCTTCAATAGCACTGCAAGATGGTTAGCATCTAGTTTCACAGCAAGAAAATAAAGGCTAATAGGACTTTTAGGAATTTGCCTAGTCACATAGCAGGTAAGAGGCAGGTCTGGGAGTTGAACCTCATATTTTCTTATTTCAAAGCCATTACTATTTCCATTGCATCCACAGAAAATCTAACACAAATGTTCTAGGCACTGCACATTTCCTTCTTTCTCATTTTCTTTTAAGTATTTCCTTTAAAGGTGGGCACTGGCTTGACTTCCATTAAATCTAAAGTAACTTTGTGGTTTAGAATAAATAATGTAAATCCTGTACTTCTCAGAGTAGGATCAAGAACTTCAAAGAGTTCTGTTCTGAACTTGCTACCTATACTCATAACTCTGATTGGTGGTAAATTTCAGATCAGAAACTCCTCTGCAGAGTTGATATAGGTAGTATTTAATGATCAGAATGAATGTTCATTTTTTTGTTCATTTCAACTGTTGGTATCCCTACTTTATGTTGCATAATGAAGATTTAAATATTTGTTCAACAAATATTTGACGGTCTGCCAGGTTTCAGGCTCTATTAGGCACATACTAGGTGTGTGTTTCAGAGATGAAAGGGTATGTATTCCATAAAGCCCATTCATGATCCAGTGACATGGCTGTTGTCCCCATTTTACCAAGTGAGAAAACTAAAGTTCAGATGTTATGACTTGGCCAAGATCACACAGGTAATGAGGACACATACCCACAAGTATAGTCAGTGATATAATGAGAACAGTAAGCCTTTACAATTCTTGACTATATAATCTTAGATCATTGGCAACAGATATTACTAAATAGTGTCTGTCGGTAAGCCCTTTTATGGAAATTAAAGTGATGTGAGATAGTTCCTCTTCTCAAGATTATCTCTAGCAACATTAAAATGAGCAATTGTTATTTTAGAAAATGATAAAAGACTGTGGGATAGTACATTGTTATTTCCAGTTGAATGATATCAATATGGGAAACAGAATTTAGGAAGAGAATTGAGATTAGGAGGGTCTAGGTGTTATTTAGTGATTCAGTGATTATTAAGTGCCTCTTATATGGTGAGGATGCAAAACTAAGTAAGGTAGTCCCTATCCTCGTGAGCCATATGTCTAGTAGAGACAGAAAAGTAAATAATGGTTATAGCACAAGTTGGTAAGTGTTATGATGGAGGTGTGCTAGGAAGCTTATGAGAGCACTGGGCAAGGGGGCATCTAAGTCAAGTGGGAGGAGTATTGGAGAGAGCTCAGTCATTCTAAATGAAGTACTGCTTAAAACTGTTTACAACAAGCTAAATGAAGGGTGAGGGCTGGCTTGTTTCAGGCAGAGGGATCAGCATGTATGAAGGCACAGAGGCATGTGTGAGTTCAAGAACTGCAAGTAGTTGAGTACAGCTGAGTAAAGGCCGTATGTGGGGGAGTGGTGGTTGAAGAAGCTTTCAAGAAATAGACATAGAGGCTAGATCATAAAGAAGTCTGATAGGCTTAGGCTAAGAAGTATGTATTTTATCCTAAAAACTGTGAAAGTTATTGGAGGGATTTTAATCAGGAAAGTGAGTGATACAACCCTATGTAATTTGGGGGAGGGCTACGTCAGCAGTGATTATGAGGCCGGATTGCTAGGGTAGGGGAAGACTCTAGGCAGAGAGATGTGTTATGTTATGGCTTTAAACTAGGCGAGAGGTGATCAAGGCCTGAAACTAAGTTGTAAGAATGAATAGGAAGAAGATACTAAGAAGATAGAATTAATGGAACTTAGTGATTGATAGAGGGGATAAAGGAGATGTTTTCTTGGGTTAAGATCACTCTATAGAGAGTGGTACCACTTATTGAAATAGGAAAATCCAGCAGGAGCAGATTCTGTCTTTTGTGGGAGAAATGGTGGACATGAGTGAGAGATGGCAGAGTGGTAGGTAGGAATGATTGATTTAATTTTAGGATAGAATTTAAGGTTCCTGTGGGAATCCTCCAACAGGATGGGTGTATTAGGCATTTGGGTATAGAAATCAGGAGGAATGTCTGGCTGGAGATAAGAATTTAAGAGATAGTATATGAGTCATAGTTGAAGCCAATAATTTGCTTTGAAGGTCATTAATATTTGGGGGGGGGGCAAGTAACAAAAAGGGGAGACCTCAAAGGAGGCTGGAAAGGAACAGCAAGAAAAATAGTCTGACATAGTCTAAGAAGTGGGAGTCGTAGTCAAGTAAAATCAGGACAGGACAAGTGTCTTTTGGATCTGGCATTAGGAAAGCCAGTGACCTAGGCAGGAATAATTTTAGTATAGCCTAAGTGTTAAGAACAGAAGCTCTGGAATCCGTTTGTATTTAAATCCTGGCTCCAACCCTTACTAGCAGTGTGACCTTGGACGGGTAGCTTAACTTCTTTAAGTATGTTTCCTTTTCTGTCAAATGTGGTTAATAATACAAACTTATACATTATTATAAATAGGGATAAATGAGATATATATGTAGATTGTGTTTAAGATACTAGGTCTTACATGGAGTATACACTCAACAAATGATTGTCATCTTTTCACTGACTTTGTGGGGACAGAAGAATTAAGGAGAATGTGGAAGCAAGAATAGACTGTTATATTTTTAGAATGTTATAAAGTGAAGGAAAGAAGGAAGTTGGTAATTAAGAATGTTGCATCAGGGAGGATTTTTTTTTTTAAGATAGGAAAAACTTGAACGTGTATATCGTTGTCCCTCGGTATCTGTGGGGGATAGGTTCCAGAACCCCCCTCATATACCGAAATCCATGGGTGCTCAAGTCCTTTATATAAAATGGTGTAGTATAGTTGGCCCTCTGTATCCACAGATGGGGAAGGCCCACTGTATATGCTGAAGGAAAAGGTCCTTAGGGCTACCTGTTCTATTGAAACACGAGAAAAGGATGAGTATATGGATATAGTTCTGCTAAGCTTACGTAAAGAAGTGTCGGCACAAGTTTTCTTCTAGATGATTCCAAAATAGCCCTTACTCGAGCCTTTTCTAGTCTGGTTCCAACTGAGGGCCCCCAGTGCTCAGTTTATAAGTGGCATGAGAGAAAGCTTAGCAAGTAATTTGACCGATGGCTTCAATTTTTCTCAGTAAAAAGCAGCAAGGCCTTTTTAGAACAAATGGGGAAGTGGCAGGACATTTGGGAGAATGGGGATATTTTATGTGGAGGAGCTGCCAAGAGGGCCAGGAGAGCGTGGAGTAGGGACACACAGAAGGATTCCCCACCATCACCGGTGCCACTTCAGATTCGTGGAATCTGATCTGCAGTGTTCATCAGCCCAGGTGTAAGAGGAGAGATATGAGATGGCTGGGTTAACTAAGGACTGGAAGGAGAAGGAAACAAGAGAATAAGAATAGTAGTAATAATAGAATGGGAGTGAAAGGGTAGACTACAGGGTCTAGGTTAAACAGAGAAAGCAAAGTAGAACTGAGACATTCAGAGAAAATGGAATGGTCATCTCTCTCGTGGGAGAGAGCGAGCGCGCAGCAAGAGAGCACTCTGATGAGACTGAGGAGTCAATTTAGGGATAAGTGCGAGAGCTGAAAGGATGGGAAGTGCTTGTTGGGGAATGGGATGTGGCAATTTAAGAATCAGAGCATTTCAAGGCAGTGGCAGCTTTGAGGATGGAGTCAAGGGAGTGAGGAACTAAAATAGAACAGGGTGAACATTTTTGATGTATATATAGAGAGAGATCAAAGACTTCCTGTGTGAGCAAAGACAAGGTGTTTGTAGAATGTCGTGCTTGGAACAGTGTGGCTGGCGTGTGACAAAAATGTGGGGATTCGTGGGAGGGAAAGCGGGGAGGTGGGAACCTTAAACACTGAGCTCAGGAACTTGGAGCTTAACTATACAGGCAGTGGGGAGCTGGTGGAGGTTTCAGATCATGACTTTAAGAGAGCACTCCCAGGAAGGTTGTCCAGCGTAGGTTTGTAGGGTGGGCTGGAAGCGGGAAGAGACTGAGAAGAACATGTCTTTATATCTCATTTCCTGGCAGCAATCTTTTTGGGTTCCTTCCGCATGCCCTATCAAGAGATTAAGAATGTCATCCTGGAGGTGAATGAGGCTGTTCTGACTGAGTCTATGATCCAGGTAAGGAGCAAGGTCGTTCTGGAGCTGGCTCTTTGCATTGCTATACACTAGCTCTGTCTCCTCTCTGCCTAGACGACGAGGACTCTGTAAGCATCGTTGACTTAAAGAATGCTGGCTTTATATAAGCTTCCATCTCTCTGGTGATCAGGTTATTTCTGGTATATTTTTCAAAAGTCCTGCCATCTCACTAGCTGCCTCCCCCACCACCCCCTGCCCCAGCCCGTGTCTCCTTCTTAGTGGTCCTTGGGCAGAGCGAGGGACTGACAGGAGGCTCAAGTTGTCAGCTCATCCCCCTCAAACTTAGACAGTCCCTTCTGTCTTGCAGAATCTCATTAAGCAGATGCCAGAGCCAGAGCAGTTAAAAATGCTTTCCGAACTGAAGGACGAATATGATGATCTGGCTGAGTCAGAGCAGTTCGGCGTGGTGGTGAGTGAGGCCTGTGGCACAGACTCTTCTCTGACCCCCGCTTCCCCGAGAGCATCCGGGGCACTTGCTCCTGGCCTCTTGTCTATTCTGAACCCATCTTTCTCTCTTTCTCCTCCCTACCCTGGAACTCAGATTCTGCCATAGGAGGCTTAAGCCTGTATCTTCTTCTTCCTTTCCTCTCTTCTCTGTTGGCTATAACGGAACTGCTTGTCTCTCCCCAGATGGGCGCTGTGCCCCGCCTGCGGCCTCGCCTCAATGCCATCCTCTTCAAGCTGCAGTTCAGTGAGCAAGTGGAGAATATCAAGCCAGAGATTGTTTCTGTCACTGCCGCATGTGAGGAGTTGCGAAAGAGCGAGAACTTCTCTAGCCTCCTGGAGATTACCTTGCTTGTTGGAAACTATATGAATGCTGGTTCCAGGAATGCTGGTGCTTTCGGCTTCAGTATCAGCTTCCTCTGTAAGGTGAGCCAGGGGGTTAGAGCAGGACGATGGAAGGGAAGGCTGTGGCCTCTAGGAGCCCAGTGTGGCAAACTGCTGTCGGCCTGAGGTGATCGTGGGCGTGTCAGGACTCACCATTTCTCCTCTTCCCCCAAGCTTCGAGACACCAAGTCCACAGATCAGAAGATGACGTTGTTGCACTTCTTGGCTGAGTTGTGTGAGAATAACCATCCCGAGGTCCTCAAGTTTCCAGATGAGCTTGCCCACGTGGAGAAAGCCAGCCGAGGTGAGGCAGATTGGGGTGAAGCTAGAAGGCGGTTCCAAGCCCCAGAAATCTCTGCACGGGGTAGGGAAAGAAGACTCAGTCTAGATTTTAGATCATTTTCAGTTCAGACAATTTTAAGGAACGGGAGAGAGCACAGGCATGATGTCTAAGCCACAGGGAGTAGTATCGGGCAGAAGAGAGGTCTCCATGTACAGAAGTGGGAAGCACTCTTTCCCTTCTTAGGGAAACACCAGACACCAAAAAACAACTAGAAGAAAGGCAGGTATTTTTAATTTAAGTCAACAGTTTTTCTCATTCAGAAAGCGTAGACTGGATTAGCAAAAACCAGGCCTCACCGTCCTGGGACTAGGCAAAGAAAAAGCAGCATTCAGTAGAAATGGGAACAGATTTCTGCCCACCCTCTATATTTCTGTGTAAGGTCTCCTTCCTCCCAAACCCTGTTCTCTAAAATAAATGAGACCAAGATCCCGGGGGAATTTCATAGATTCTTGTTAAATTAAATGAAGCCTCTCTTCTCCTTAGTATCGTACAGCTTATGGAGGCTGGAGGTTTAATCATCATGTAATTTATAGTTTCACTGAAAAGCTGTGTGAAACAATTAGAGAGCACGTGAGAGGACTAAAATAATTAAGTACCAGCTGGATGTACAGACTGGAGCAGTGCCCTGAAGAACAGAATAGGGTTTTGAGACTGGAGGTAGTGAAAGCTCTTGCTGTCTGTTTTTGTGTCTACTTTAGTTTCTGCTGAAAACTTGCAAAAGAACCTAGATCAGATGAAGAAACAGATTTCTGATGTGGAACGTGATATTCAGAATTTTCCCGCTGCCACAGATGAGAAAGACAAGTTCGTTGAAAAAATGACCATATCCTTTCTTGAAAGGAGGGAGTTGCCCCCAGGAAAAAAAAGAACTTCCCGTGGGGGGACAACAGGATAGATACGATGATACACAATTTTTCCTTAAAAAATGGTTTTTCATTAAAAAATGTTTTTTCATTAAATGCATAGTTCTTGAAAGCATTCTCATTGTTGTGGTTTGCATCAAACCATGCAGATAAAGTAAAAGTCTCCCTTGAGACCTTGCCCTCTGCCCCATCTCCCCACCTGCCAGACACACACACCCCATACTACACACACATACATATTCCCTTCTCCCTCCCCTTCCCAAAGATAACCACTGCCACTGGGCTTCTCTCTGATTTACACCCTAATGAATGTATTTTAGTAAAAATTGCACTGTACTGCTTGAGCACTTAATATGTTTGGCCCTGTTTCCATAGCAGTATATGCAGAACAGTCTCTTTTTAAACTGCCACTTCCTATTCTTTAGGAATACCATAGTTTATGGTTTCCCATTCCCGTTTGGATGTTTAGATTGCTTCTGGGTTTTGCTAATGCGCCGTGTTGCACATCCTTGTGCCTGCCAGTACACATCTGTGAGTCGTCCTCAGGGCTAGAGAAGTGGCTCTGCTTCCTGGTGTTGGTTCTTTACTCTTTGGCTGCACAGCTTTGTGAAGGATGCACAGGAACAGTATAACAAGCTGCGGATGATGCACTCTAACATGGAGACGCTCTATAAGGAGCTGGGCGAGTACTTCCTCTTTGACCCCAAGAAGGTGTCTGTGGAAGAATTCTTCATGGATCTGCACAACTTTAAGAATATGTTTGTGGTAAGCAGGGTATACCTGCCGACTGAAGCTTTCGTGGACCTTTCTCACTTTCCACTGGGTTCATGTTGGTTGGTGGTGGGTGTGTACATGTGTGAGTGCATACGTGCCCACGTGTTCATTTTCTCCCCCACAGCAAGCAGTCAAGGAGAACCAGAAGCGGCGAGAGACAGAGGAGAAGATGCGGCGAGCAAAACTGGCCAAGGAGAAGGCAGAGAAGGAGCGGCTGGAGAAGCAGCAGAAGAGAGAGCAGCTCATAGACATGAATGCTGGTAAGAAGCGAAGGCGAAGGGCCGATGGGTTGAGACAGGAACATTTGGAAGGCTTCTCTGTCTAGAGTCTAGAGGCCAGAGAACAGCTCATGTCTGAGCTCAACTGCTGGCAAATGATTTTTGGCAGCCTTCTTCCTCCACGATCCTGATGCTGGACTTTAACCCCGACTCCGTTACATGCACGTTCCAGTGCTCGACTCTCAGTTTTTTCCCTCCTTTGCTGGTTCTGCATTATGTCTCATCTCCCCAGTGATTTAGTATTGTTGTAACATGTACTCTTGCCTTCTGCCTGTCCAAAAATGCCCCCGTCCGGTTTTCATACCCTCTGGTACATCTTTTGTTCTTTTTCCCAAACTGTTTTCCTGGCCCTGCTCCTGTCTTTTAATGGCTTGCCTTCGCTTTCTGCTTATTTCACTAAGTATTGTGTCCCCAGTACCTCAGCACAGTTGTACACACCTATCAGATTGTAAATGGATTGAACTTCTGGAAGGGGGGCAGGGGAGCTGGCCACCCTCTTCTTTCTTCAGCAGAATCTCTATTTCACTCTCAGAAGCATGTCTTTGTTGAAACATATGGCCTCAATTACTGGCCCTCTGTTTCCTGTTTCTGCTTCTTTCCTGCTGCCGACTCCCTGCCCCTCTCTGGCTGCTCTCTCTGCGGGCAGCGGAAATCCAGCATCCATTGCACACAGCCCTGAGCTGGTGCCACCCTTCTTGAACCTGAGGGGCTATGAGCCATCTAAGTGAAGAGGTTCTCTGGGCTGCTGGGTCTGGCGAGAATCCATGCTTTGCTGAGCACGAGTGGTGAGGGCTGCTCTGACACTCCAGCTCCCGGGGACTTCTCTTTGTGGCACGATCAGGGACCTGAAGCAGCAGAACTGCCTGCATTTCTGTCTTTTCTTTATATTTTTTGGGGAAGCAGTTCCCCTGCCCTTACTCGAGTTGTATATAAGCTACAAACTTTGCTCTAGTAATGCCATTAAAAAAGCCCACACCAAGTATCCTTCACCTTTCCCCATTCTCCCCAGGCCTCTAGGCTTTGTCCCCAGTTAATGTTTAGGACGTAATAGGGAAAGGTGGAGTCCAGCTGATTTGTGGGAGTCCAGCTGATTCGAAGGCTGCACACAGTCAGGCAGCACAGGGGACCCTGCCCTGGTCCATGTCCCACGGGCAAGCAGATGAGGTTGGAATGTAGGGCAGCTGCACTGGTGGTGTTTGGCCAGCAGGCGGCACTGGGAGCAGTGAGCCCAGCCTTGTGGCTGGCAGCCTACCCGCTCCTAGGGATTTCACAGTTTCAGATTTCACCACCCTTAGCTGTTGCCATGGAAACGGAGTGGGCTGGAATAAGGATTCTACATTAACTCTTTGTATTCCAACCAGAAGCTCCTCTTAGATGCAGAGCTGACTTCCGGAAGATGCAGCCACTGGGGGCAGTACTTAAGTGAAATACACTCTTGATCAGTGGTCTCTCATCTTTCCTCAGCCCTGCTCTGAAACTGAAACCAGGCTTTCCGTGAGAGGTTTATGTAAATTGGAGTGAAACACTTCAGGATAAAGAGAGAGTGATATAGTTCTTTATTAATGTCATAATCCCGGTCTCTGTACGTATCCCAGTCTTGCAGTCAAGCAGGTCTACACTTTTCTGTGCTAGTTCTGATGGGGGTGGGAAGGGAGGAGGGCACTGCAGGAAAATTATGCAAGGTTTGCAGTGGTTGGTAACCAGTGAAACCTTTTGTTTTAACCATTTTCAAACAGACACGAGTAAGCATGGGCTGTGAGACTTGAGGTTGAGCCCTCCGTGTGCTCCAAGCCCCGAGAAACTGTGGGCGTGGGCAAGCAATTCAGTAGCAATGCATTTTTTGTGGGGCTCAACACATGAGTGCTACTCGGGCTGAAGAGCTTACATCTCTGTTTTTGTTCATGACAGAGGGCGATGAGACAGGTGTGATGGACAGTCTTCTGGAAGCCCTGCAGTCAGGCGCAGCATTCCGGCGGAAGAGAGGACCCCGTCAGGGTAAGTCAGCAAGTGGAGCCCAGCCTGTGTGTTGAAGGAAGGCAGTGAGGCCTCTCTGCTCCTGGTCCTGCTTGTCTTGGGCTAATGAGCAGGTAATGATGTTCTGAGGGTTTAGAAACTTCCCCACAATAGTCCCTGCATCTAGAGTAGATTACCTAGTCGTCTTCCAACCATGTTAGAAAGTGCTGACTTGGAGAACTAGGACTTGAGGGACTGACAACAGATATTACATTTGATTATTCTTGTATCTCTCCTCATTCTTGAAGCGGAAACGTAGAATAAGCAAACCACTGTGCAGGACACAGAGATTTGAGTAGGCGTTTGTGTATATGAACAAAAAATTTGATGTAAATTCAAAACTGTACATTAGATGTAGGAATACAAAGAAAATAAGTCAAGAGTCCTTACTCTCAGCTTCACAAGCAGAAGAGATAGAATAGAAAGTATAGAATCCTATAGAGAGAAGGCTAGGCGTCATTCTCCCCAGATGTAAGAATGTAGAGGAGCATCTCAACCGAAGGATTGTGCTGTGTCTGAAACCTGCCTTTTTCTTGGGTGTAATTGGCCTCCACTGCACTTGCCTTCCCCGTTTACTCCCCCGCAGCCTCCTCTCCCGACCTTCAGAAGATTTAAGTGGATTATGTTGAGCCAGAGCCTCTAAGAAGAATTATGGGGATAGGAGGACAAATGATCCAGGCATTAGTATGGGGAAGGATCAACGGTTAAACTGCCTTTGAGGGAAGTATATAGTGGCCAAGAGACTGGTCCAGAAGAAGGTATGGCCAAAGCTACTCCTCATGACCTGCGCCACTGAGTCTGGTGAAGGCCCTTTGGGGCTAGGCATGATGGCTTCTTTCCTAGGTGTTGAAGGGTGGGCATTACAGAAAAGGCAGCATTAAGAGTTTGTACTTCTGAGGTGGTTTAAGCTATGTTCCCTGTTCCCTGGCTGGTGCGTTCTGAAACCTGTGTGATAGGAGCTTCACTTCAACGTTATTGTACAGATGAGTTGTGTGGTTTGCTTTGGACACTGCTTAGCTATTAACAGTGGTATCTGTAGGACCTGTAGTACCCGTCACAGCCTGTAAAGGTGACCTTATGATCAAGGGTATGGAGCATGTTAGCCCACACAGAGTCAGTGTCCTGGCCCAGACGTTGTAGATCACTATGAGTTTCTTCGTGAATGGCTGACTGCCTGCTTCTGCCAATACTCTGAATACCCAGAGGGAAGTTCCCTCTGAGGGCTCTTCTGTAGGACTTCAGAACCTGCCCCAAACAGAAGAATCCCTCATTACAACTCTGACCTATTTCCTGGCATCCTCTGAGTACAGGCTTTCTGGAGGGGAGGAGAGGTGAGTGTGCTCGACTTAGGTCTTTCTGGGATAGCGTGTTTAGTCGTGTAGATCTAGGTTTGGGCAGAGTATGAAGCTAGTGGTATTTTTGGTGTGTTTAGTCTTTAGAGATTGTTGCGACATTGTTTCCTCCCCACCATATAAGGTGATGTGGCCTGACATTAAGCGTTTCTAGATAAACAAAAATACATTGCCTCTCCCTATTTTCCTCTATCCTCTCAGCTAAGTGCCAACCTTCACTGGACTTTTGGTGGGGAATTCCCTTTTAAGCTTCTTCCTGTAGAACTAAACCAGAATCCCAGATGCTTCCTGGACACAGGCAGCCAGACATCAGTGGCTTCCCTCTACTGGAGAGGCCCCATTCTCCACTTCTTCCCAAGTGAGAAACCAGGACTTACAGGCCGAGGAAGCAGGGATTTTGTTAGAACCTAACCTTTCAGCAGAGGACCTGGGTCAGTCAAAGTGCTGTTTCCCAGTGCAAGAAGGACTAGGAGATTCTGAAGCAAAAAGAAGGTGAAAATGAGAACTACGTACTTTTAAAATTGGCTCCATCTTGTATCCTTATCTTTCTGGGGTCACTAAACACACCGAACATATCTGGGAGAATCAGGGAAGACATTTCTAGTTACCCTGGTAACCCCTGTAGACATTGGTACATTCATTTCCGAGAAAGTGACATGGCCTTCCATTAAACATAAACAGAAGGCCAGGCATCACGGTAGAGTGCAAAGAGCATAGGACTAGGTAGGCATCAGAAGACCCAATGTCACATCCAACTGATGCTGCCTAGATTACCTGAGACAAGTTTCTGGGACTCAATTTCTTCACGTCTAAAATGAGAGTTGGGCTAGAGTGGTCTCCAGGGCCCTTTACAGCTTTAGTTTTTTTTTTTTTTTTTTCTACCGTGACAGTAGGATTAAGAGGAGAAGAAAAGAAAGAGGCTGGACCCAGAAGGCCACATTGTAAAACTATAAAGGTTTCCCTCACTGGCTGCCGGACTTAGCTGGTCCACCCAGTGCCTGGCCATCTCTGACTGTTCCTGCTGACTGATTTTGAGCTAAAAAACCGAAGCACTATCATGCAGGTCTGCCTCACAGCCCTCCTCCGTCCCAGAAAGGCAGCTGTCCATATTGAAAGACACAGCCTTTGCCCTGGGATTTAAAGGAATGTTTAAAAAACATCTTCTGGTCTCTGGAGACCTGAGGGAGTGACCAGTATACAAAGACCCATTGAGGCGTTGGAAGAGGAGCGTTACTATCAGGGCTGGTTCATTAAAAGTGACATGTAAACTGCTGTGATCTGCAGGGTGTGGGAGAACAATGCTTGGAGTGTCAAGGGGAAGAATCCATGTGATTGTATTAGAGCTACTATTTCAGGCTGATGATTGAGTCAGCTTGTGGTTTTAATGACTCAACTTTATCTCCATGTCTGAATTGTGGCTCCTTATATACAGGCCATCTGCTCACTGGGATAAAAGTCAAGGAAAGAAAAATTCATCTCCCTCTCCCTTTCCTTCCCTCTGCCACTTCCCAGCTTCCAGCTAAGCTCTCCCTACACTGATAGAACCTGAGAGTTGGGACCAGCGCTGAAGCCCTCCAGTGATTAGCATCTCACCTTCTCGTAGGTAACAGGACTTGAGACCCAGATAAGGTCTTGCCAGGATCTACAGAACTGGCTAATGATAGAGTTGTGAATCCAAGTCCAGGAATATTTCCACTAAGCCTATGTGAGGAGCAGGAGATGACAGCGAGCCCTCTGTGTAGGCCAGAAATGCTCTTTCATACCTTCCAGCAAGGAGAGCCCTGGACATGGTGAAATTGCTTCAGGGAGTTTTCCAGCGACCACCTGTCTAGAGAGGTTAAGAGTATATCCTCTACCACCACTATTTCTCCCTCCACTTTTGTAAAAATAGGACAGGAATTATAATTAGGAGTGTTGTAGACAATAATGAGTTCTTTAGGATGGTAATGATTGCCCCATCTGTCCTAGTTTCCTCTTCCCTAAGGAAGCTTATTAACAAGAGTACTTCCTCCTTAGTAGTAGTTCCTAGCCTGTGTGTTATAAATATCTTTTTTCCAAATCATTAACCTTTTTCTAATTCATCCATACTAGTGTTATATGTCTGATTTCGCTGGTGTTTTTATCTAGCTCACCCCTAACTTCTAGAAATCTGGCCTCAGAGAGCTTTGGCCAATGTCTCAAGATTGTTCCCTTTTCCCCACAGTCTGTGGGACTACTAGGAGTTAATAATCCTCCCTGGTCCTGTAGAATCAAAATACGTATCTGCTTCTGTGGCTACTTTTCATCGTCTTAACAAGTACCCAAGTTAGGGAAAGGCTGGGAGAGGTTGTCTTCTGGATAGTCAAGCTGTTCAGCATAACTGTGGCCCTGAAGCCAGAGTGGCAGCCAGGATTCCTCGATTCTCTTCCCAGTTCCAACAAGTTTTTTTCTCTTTTCTGATTCTGACCTTAGGCCACATCAGGTCCATGCCTAGTATACCTACCTTCTAGGCTTAAAAGGGAAATTTTGGTCTTTCCTGACTTACCATCCACTCAGGTTTTATGCAATCTGCAATGCATCAGAAGCTTTTTGAATCTAGGAAAATACAGAGACGTGCTTGATTAGGTACAACTGGTATCTTCTTAGTTTTAGAGGAAGAAACCAAAGAGAGAAACAGCTGAAGATACTTCACACTTGTACTTTGACGTTTCCCATGTTGTCCAAGACAGGTGTTCCTGAAGACCCAGTGTTCCTTTTCCCTGGGTCCAGAGTCAGAAATTATTTTCACATAAACTTACCCCTTGAGTCACACACACACACACACAAGTATAGTTGGAATATTTTCTCACCTGCTCCCGACTGAATTCAAAGGAGCAGCAAAGTGATTATCAAGCCACTGCCTTTTCTGGACATGACAGGTAGGGTCCTAGAGAAGGGAGCATTCCAGAAAAAGAGCAGAAACTCAGCAGGTCTGAGGAAGATTTTGCTGGAGATAGGAGACCATCTTAGTCGCACTCCTACGCACCCCTTTCCTCCCCCGTCCGTCGCTGAGGCATCATTACACGTTCATAATCCGAGGAGTAGTTTGTGTGAAACCCTATAGTCTTGGTCACACACCTTCCCCCGTAACCAGCTGAGCCCTGTGCCTGCCAGCCAGGGTCTTCACTATTCTTTCTCCTCTTGGTAGACAATCCTGCGTGTCCCTGGGAGGAGGAGGAGGAGACCTGTAAATTGGTAACCTGTGGACGTGCTGTGTGCTTCCAGCTGACCCGCGGGTAGCCTCTGCCGTGTGAACACAGTGGCTCTGGGTCATGTTTCTGCAGAGGCTGACAGCCCTGTGAAGACCTGGGCCCTCTGACCCTGTCTGGCTTCCGTCCCAGCCAAAGCTTTTTGCTGGTCTCAAGAAGGCAAAGTGGACACTTTGTTCACTGACCCTTCTGGACCTCTTCCTTCCTGCTCGTGCCCTGCCGCTGCCCTGTCCTGCATTTAGGAGTGCTGGCCTTCTCTCCTCTGTCTCTGCTTCTTTAAGGTTTAGGCACTGCTTTCTCCACCCAGTTTTCCCATGACCCAGCAAGCTGTTTTGTTTTTTGTTTGTTTTTTAATTGGATATAAATCACATACCTAAAATTCACCCTTCTAAAGTATACAATTTACTGGTTTTTTTAGCATATTCACAAGGTTGTACAACCAGCACCACTAATTCCAGAACATTTCATGACCCTAAAAAGAAACCCCACACCCATTCTCCCCACGCCTAGGCCTGGCAACCACAAACCTACTTTTGTCTCTGGATTTGTCCATCCTAGAGATTTTACAGAAATGGAATTATAGCATCGGTGGCCTTTGTGTCCGGCTTCTTTCACCCCCGGCAGGCAGCTCTTCGGGACCTGCAGTCTCTCTGCACTGCTTGTAGGGCATGGGAAGAGGCAGAGAGCATGAGATGGGCATGGTCCCAAGGAACGGCTTTCTTGTTGAGGATACTGGGACCATAAATGTGGGTTCCATGAATGAATATGAGTCTTGGGGATGACGCCCAGGAGTTAGGACAGTTAGGACAGAAACTCATGGACTGATTGGTTCTTCTCTTCCTATTTAGGGTGGCAACAGAAGCGTCACTATCCCTTAGCCCATTGGGCTAAGATTTCTTTGTAGGGTTCGTCCTGGCCATCCTTGACCCCAGCTCTGCTTTCCCTGACATACCTTTCACTACCCCTCCCCCTACACACACCCACACACACATATTGCACACCTTGTAGAGCCCTTGGCATTTGGATCATCGCTGCTGCCCTTGAAGAGGTGGAAAAGAGCTCAGCGTGTGGGCACGGCGAGAGAGAGGGAGGGTTGGTGGAACCCAGGCGAGTGTGGCATCATGTGACGTCAGTGCATGGCTGCAGCTCCTCTTTGCGGGAGTCCCTCTGGCCGCCTGCTAAAGGCCTTCCTCTGCTTGGGACAACCCTGCCCAGGGCTGACTGAAAGTGATTTTGGCCTAGGAGCTTCCTGAGAACTGCCAAGAAAACAAAAACAATACTGTTTACTAAGCTTGAGTCTGTTTACTTCCAACAACCCTCTGATGAGAAAACAGATTTTGAGTACTTCTCTCTTTACATTACACTGCTGATACTTGAACTCCGTTGTGTCTGTCTAGCTGTATTCAAACTTCTTATACTGCTTTTCACACAGGAACTCAAGAGCTTGCTCTCCTACCTGTACCGTACTCTCATATTCCCTGCTTGCCCCCCTCCCCGCCGCAAAGGTATCTCCCATGTGTTCCTGGCTTTCTTCCCCTCCTTCTTTAAAAGAAGGGCCTCTGAACTGGACAGGGCCGCCATGTGTGCATGGCTTCTGGCCGAGTATCTGCCGTAGAGATCGATAGGGATTCGAAACTGGCCTTCCATGGATGAGATCTCTCATGTCTTCTCTTGCAGGCAACAGGAAGGTCGGGTGTGCAGCCATATCTCAGCTAGAATCAGTGCTGACCAGGGACGATGCCATGACCTGTGTTCCTGCCAAGATGGCCAAGAGCGAGGCAGTCCCCACCATCCTTGAGGAGGCCAAGGAGTTGCTCGGCCGGGCAAGCTAAGCCAGGTCCTGGGGCCATGGCAGCTCCTCAGTGGAGCTCCAGACTGTCCCTGCCCTGCAGCGTGTGGGTGAAGGGTCACAGAGATATTCCTCTGCGGTGGCCACTCCCATCACCTTGACCCCATCTTTGTCTCCAGCCTGCTGCTCTCTGTACATCACACACAGCTTCAGCTGCCTGGAGGCCAGAAGGAAAGGGCAGGGTGGGGAGGCCTGAGGCCAACCCGGCCAGCCCTGGCTCTCGTATTACCAAAGCAGGCTCTGTGTTTGCTGCCTTAACCCCAAGTATCTCCTCCGTTCTCCGTGGCCTCATCTCAGACAAGGCCCCACCTGCTTTCTCAGCCTCTACCTTTCCCGTGGGCTTTTGCCTAGGTCAGTCTTGCTGGGTTTATGCTTTTCTTTTGTGTTTTCTCTGGCCCTGAGAACAGCATGGGCTGATGAACCTTTGGGCTCTGTCCCTCCTTTCATTGCTGTCACCACCACCCCGCCTCCCTGCTCCTCCTGCCCCTGGCTCTTGTTATTTCTAGGGGTGTGGCATTGGGAGCTGCTTCCAAGGAAGTGGGGAGCAAATCCCCCTTATCCCACTTTTTGGGAAAGGCCTCCCAAAACAAAAAGAACCTGGACCACTTTTATCTGTTCTCCTATGGCCTAGGCCAGAGCCTAGGGCGGGCAGGCATGGCACAGGTGGGACCTGCCCCCAGCCTGCTGCCATGCTCTGTGCCCTTGCCTCTCTGGACCCTCTGCACCAGCCCTAGGCTACTGAGCCACAGGCCCTTCTCACGCCCTCCCTAGAGCTTTGGTGCATCTCATCCCAACACCTTATCCTCTGTCTCCAGGGAAATGGGAGGTGGAGCCTCCTGGCTGAGAAATTGTTTTGCTAAAGGATCTATTTTTATATGAATTTTTTTTTTTTAAGAAAAATAACTCTTCCTTCCTCCTTTCCCCTCCATAATATAAGAGGCTTTGATGGCAGGTTCCAGAGTCCCTGGGATTTCTCCCCACAAGCCTCAATTCTGAACAAGCCCCTGGACCTCCACCTCAGCCCTCAAGCCTCTGGGCCCTTGAGGCCAGTGCAGACTCTCTCTCCCAGCATCTGACTCTGGGGCAAGGGGAAGCTCTTCTCTTGTTGAGCTGGACCAGGCCTAAGAGTAGTGGGAGCTCTGAAACGACAGAGTTTTTATAAATTTAATATATTTATCAAGCCAAACGTGCAAATGCTAACTGGCCACTCTGGAGCAGTGCGCACAGGCTGTGCCCCACCCTGCTCTCTTCTCTGCAGTGGGCAGGCCAGACTCTTTGGCGGTCCCAGCCACAGGAAGCTCAGATTCTCCGGTCAAGGCGACACTTTGCCCTCCTGTGCTCCCTTCAGCTTCCCACCCCTGGGAGAGAGAATGGCACTGGTAGGACCTGGCGCAAAAGTATAGTTATTAGAGCACGGGGGAGCTTAGGAGACCTAAGGGCGCCTGCAGGGAGGCCTTGAGGCCCGGAAGGAGGGTTCTGGTTGTTGGAGCCTGTGTGTGGAGGGGCAACAGCAGCTCCTTTGCACTATTTCTGGGAGGACCGCGGTGCAGGGGCCTGCTGCTCCCCTAGGTCCCTCCTCCCTGCTGACATCTGGGGCTTTGACCCTTTCTTTTTTAATCTACTTTTGCTAAGATGCATTTAATAATAATAATAAAAAAGGGACAAAATGCAAACCTGTTCCCCTCACCTCTTGGGCTTCTGGGATGTCATCACCTCCAGTTTGTTGGGTTTGTCTCCAACTGTTAATAAAGCATTGAAACAGTACTGCCTTACAGCTTCGTTTGTGAATTTCTCAACTGTTTGTCTCCACTCTCATCCAGGCTTCTCCACTCTTGTCCTGCCTCAAGCCCGACTGACCTGACAAAATCATCAAAAGGGTGCCGGCACCTTCAAGGTGCCAGACGCTACGATTGGGCACAGGGCTAGAACTGATTCATACATAGTGGCTTCTGTCCCGCCATTTGCCCTCTGTAAAGGAGTAGGGCCCCAGTTCAGCCCCCTACCCTTCCACATTGCTGCCTCTTGCCTTGGAACCCTTTTCTTGGATTCAGTTCTGGGACCCCCCCACCTACCTCCCCATGACCCCAGACTTAACATGCAGTTTCCTGGCAGTACCTGTGCCTCTTTTGCTAAGGGAAACCTATGACTGCCATTCTGCCATTCTCTCGTATTCCCCTCCCACACTCACTTTTGGTGTCCACAGACCACATTCCAGGCTAGGGCTTACCCTGGGGTGGAAACCTGAGCCTGCCCAGCAGAGGTCAAAAGACAGAGGTTATGCTCCAGGTGACTTGATGCTCAGAGCCCAGACTTGTTTGAGCACATTGTGACCTGCACAAAGAAATCTTACAAACCAGGTCCAGAACAGACAGGGAAAGGCTTGGAGAGGAACCACAAACCCATTTGGGCAGGCTCCGGAACTGGAAATAAAAGCCTCTTAAGTAACCCTGGAGCCTGTGCAGCTGTCTCCATCGTATGGCTGGGGATGCGGAGGTGGGTTCTCTGCCTCCTTCTTCCCCACCCCCAGAGGCCACGCGTTTCTGGCTTAGAGCTGTATAGGCACACATACCAATTAGGGGACCGACCAACCACAGCTGCTCACGCGCTCTGCCAGTCTCCTGCCGTGCCTGGAATAGAACCCAGGCGACCGGCACCCCACCCTCTGCAGCCTGGCTCTCAGAAACAAAACCCCGCTTCCATCTCAGCAACCACGCACACCACCCTTCCTCCCACGCAAGAAAGCCGCCCCCAGACGCCTACCTAGTTGGAAGGCTTGGTTTCCATGACAACAGACTTCAGAAGCTGGGAGACCGTTTGACCGGCTCTGGGAGAGTACAGAGGACGCCCAGAGACAGCCACCCCCAACCCTGCGGTTGGGCATGCCCTTGCCCTCATCGACCCCCCTGAAAACCCCAATGGGTCTGTATGTCCTTCCGCCCCTTCCTCCCACTCTGTTGCCTGCAGCTTCTTTGGCGGCAGCAACCTCGAATCCCTCCTTGCTTCCAGGAGGCTGGAGGAGGCGGGAGACGGGCTAGGCGAGAAGTGAATGGAAAGCACAGAGAGAGGGAGAGAGGAAGGGAGGGCATCTGCGCCTGCGGGCAATCTTATATCTGTCTTGCCCTTTCTGTCCCCTTGACACCGCCCGCCTCCCTCCCCCCCCCACCCCCGTACACATGCATTCCAAGCCCCCTGGGAGGGAGGGTGAGGGAGGTGAGGGGTGTGGAGGAGGCCTGGCAGAGGAGAGTCCACCCTCCTCCCCTGGCAGGGCGCTCGGGGTGGTCATTTTAGCAGGGAAGGGACGGAACTCAGGAAACGTCCACGGCCCCTCTCCAGCTCTATTTGACAGCCCGCGCCGCCCCCTCGCCTGGGTCTCCTCTTCTGCCTGGAGACGGCAGCGAACAGACAACGGAACCCGCCGCCGCACGCTGCCACGTCGCGCTCAGAAATCCCCTCCCCCACAGCGGACCCACAAGCCGATTACACACACGGGGTACAGATCCACAAGCACCATTACGGTCAACGCACACCATTATATATGCACGACGGTGTTGCCGCATTTAACAATTATACACAGACTCTCGGGCACTGACCCAAAACCAACACGCAACACAATAATCGCGTCCGATCCCGCTCGTCTTCCAGCATACAACTGTGAGCTCATCACTTCATCCACACACGCCAGGAGCCCCCATCTCTTACATAGAAACGGTGAACCTTTCAGAAGAAATCTTTTAATTTTTTTCAAAGAAAAAAAGCCATATAAATATTAGAGTATAAAACTTGCGTGAGACACAGGAAGGGGGTGGGGTGGGGAGCCACGTGACTATGCAAAGAGAAGCGCTTAGAGGAGTCAGGACGCGGGAGGGGGTCGCCGCAGCGCGTGGACACAGCACAAAACACAGCACGGGCCGCCGCAGGCAGATTCGGGGACAGACGGCTGCATGGAGCCCGCCGCCCGCGGCCCACTCGCCATTACGGAAAAGCACGCCGCACTATACACTATTGGCTATTCTACACCAGCCGAAAGGGGGGGGGGGCTCTACACCACTGCAAGGGCCGGGTGGGGTTCTCGCGAAGCCCCGCTGCGTGAACGGGACGCCGGGGGCAGAAGGGGTGGACAGAGGAAGATCTATGCACAAGGAGGCACTGGGGAACTTTAACCAGGCTCTGGCCACGAGGGATCGGACTGGGGGCCTGGGCAGTGGCCTTCACAGAGATGAAATGGCACCTGTCGAGGTGAAGGACTGGGGTTGCTGGATGCAGGGGCCCTGTGGAGAAGCAAGCCCTGATCCTGGGCTGACACTTTCCACTTGGTCCCTGCTCTAGCTCCTTTCCTTCCCAACCCAGGGACCAAAAATGGTCTAGCTGGCCCTCCCTTCCTGCTGGGGCCACACTGATCCTTCCACCAGCAGCACCTCTGGAGTACCCAGCACCCACAGAGGCCCCTCTGACCTCTCCAGGGGACCTGGTCCCAAACCTGCTCAGAGCTTCCTTGGACCATAATGCCAGTTTAAATCCATTGGTGCCCGTAGCTCAGCCCACCGCTGGCTGCCTGGGCTGCCCTGTATATGATAGATGAGGGTCCAGCCTGGTGCTTGGCTTATGGCTGGAATTTGGGGATCTGGTCAGTACCCTGGGGGCATACAGAGCCTCCAGCAAGACCCTGTTAACTGATGGATCAAGCTTTGTCCGTCCCCCCATACACACACACACACAGACACACACACACACCCTTCCCTTCTTTATCTTACCACCCCATACTGTCTTAGAACATGCAGTGAAGTCTCTTGTTTGGGGAGGGGGAAGTCACAGCATGCAGTGGGAACATCAAACAATGAAAACCAAAAGACTGGTCCCCAGGGTGTTGGGAAGAGGCATGGTAGCAAAATGCCCTCCCTAAATCCAGCAAGCATCAGTACCATGGGAATGGTGACCATATCTCCCAAAACTTGAGCTTGGTCTCAGGTCCTGGAAGGAGGTGAAGGGATTGGCACCAAACCATGCTTTGGGGGAAGTCTGAGAATTGAAGGAGAGGCCAAGAGGTCATGATGCCCTTCCAACTCTTCAGAACTATGAGCCTTTTTAGGTCACCAGGTACCTCAACACCCCCAAACAACTTAAGAAAGAGGAGCTGTTGAGGAGGAGGGTGGGGTGGGTCGGGTAGGAGGGAGGCAGGGGATGGATGGGCCCGATTGAATTTGGAAGATGGAGGAGTTCAGCTGTAACTGAAAGGGGTGTGATAAATGGTGTCTACACTAACCCACTACCCCCATGGGCACAGCAATTGATTGGATGGGGGTTCCCAGCAGAACTCCCTTTGCATATTCAATCCCCTGGGGGCAGAGGGGGGGTGTTGACTGGGCACTTGTTTCTGTTTCCCAAGGGGAGCATGGCCTGGGCCCCTACCAGTATCCTGGGGGTGAGCCCTGAAAATCCGAGGCCTGGGCACAGGTAGGGAGAGGCTGGGCTGGTTGGGGAGGGAGGCTGCCCTGTGGCTCCAAGGCCTGGCCTCCGCATTACTTCTTCTCCTTCTTGCCCGACTTCTTCTTGTTGCCGTTGCCACCTGCCGGGGCCTTGCCATCTCGCTTGCCAGCTGCGTTGGTCAGAGTGGCATTGCTGCCGGGGATGTAGACGTTCTGGCGGTAGTCGGGCACGTGCTGCAGGGTGAACTGGGGTCCGTAGCGGGCACTCAAGCCCATGGTGCCGGCACTCCCTCCCAGGGTGGAGCTCCCATCAGCGGCTTCTGCAGAGACAAGGGAAGGTCAGGGGCTAAACTTCAGGGTCCCCAACAGTTACTCTCTTATAGCACAAGCAGTTATAGCACTGGACACACCATCCCACCCACAAAGGGGTAGGGCTAAGAGGCTCTAGCGTGACCACCTAGGTTTCATTCCTAGTTCTTTTACCTAGTCAACTGTGATCCTAGTCAAGTGTACCTAACCTCCCTATGTCTCCTCAGTTTCCTGAACTGCAAAATGGGGATAATAATAGTACCTATCTCTTCCGGTTTTCGCGAAGGCTAACCAAGATTACATATGTAAAGCATGTAGACTAGTGACTTCAAACATGCTAGCTGTCATTTCTCTCAGGGCTGAGACACTGCTCTCAAGTCCTTGCCCTAGCCCTTCTCCAAGCAGCCTCTCTGGTCTCCACACTAGACCACAGACTCCTGGGCGGCCAAGACCATGGTTCGTGCAGGTTCCCATCCTGTTCCACCCAGTGCCAAGCACAGACCGGGCATTGAGTTGTTCTCTTATGAGTTAGGAGTAGGTGCTTTTCCAGGGATTCATTTCGTAACAGCAACCAGTGCCTACTGTGTGCCAAGCACCTTGCTAGATGTTGCACATGCATGACGGCTTTTTAACTCAACTCAACACTCCAGGGACGTGTGTGCTCTTATCCCCGCTTTACAGATGAGAGAAGCAAGGGTCAGAGAAGGTAAAAGACTAGCCCAAGGCCTACGAGCCAGGACAGGTGAGAGCAGAGGTGAGGCCTAAGTGTATCTTAAGTGTATGCTGTAGGGTATGGTCACCACCACCACCACCACCACCAGAGGCCTGCACCTCATCGCTGCTCTGAGGATACAGGAGGGGGAGAGAGGCTGAGAAGATGATGATCCCAGGACCAGATGTCTTAGGTACAATGTAGGCACAGGCTCACAATGTCAGAGTAGGTGACATCAGAGAGAGCCTGTAGCCCAACTTCCCATCCTGCACAAGAAGAAACTGGGGTCCAGAGAAGTGCAAATTCTGACTCTGGCTCAGTGTCACCTGGGAGCTTGTGAGAATCACAGACTCAGAATCTGCATTTTAACAAGATCTCCTGGTGATGTGTATGCACGTTAAAGGGAGAGAAGCACAGAAGTACCTACCTCCCTGGGTTTCTGTGAGGATTCAAGGAGACGGTGCTTCATCCAGTGAAGCACTTGGTAAGAGCTCACTAAACGTCAGCTGCTGCCGCCAGCACCACCACCATCACCATACTGCGTGTCACTGCTTCCAGCCTACACGCTCCCGCACCGCCTCCCCAGGGGCAACAAACCAGGAGTTTTGATGACTCTGGCAGAGCTCATGAAGCCTCTTGCTGGAGTCCTCCCGCAGTTGGAGAGTTAAAGCCCCAGGAGTGCCCAGCCCAGCCCCCATACAGCAGAAGAGGTTCCCCCCACCCTGGCCTCCCTCCACCCTCACCCCAGACCCTGGGAGTGGGTAGAGAGGGTGACTAAAGCCGGAGAGGCTGAGTAATCCTGGGACACCAACCAGGGATTGAGAAACAGACAGGAAATATTTTCAAAGAACAGCACCAAAGGGGGAGGGGCAAAAGAGAAAGCCGAGGAGAGATGAGCCCCGGCCTTTCCCCCTCCTCACTCCAGCGCTCAGGTTTCCACAGCCTCCATTTCAAGCCCCAAATCTCCGCCGTCCGAGGGCCTTCAGGGGGCGGGGAAGTAGGTTGGGTGGGAGGGAGCAGCACCCACTTCCTCCTCTCCTTCCTCCGGCTGCGCCCCTCCCCCAGCCCTTTCATTGCACGGACGTTTCCTCCGTTTTCCCTAATTAATTCCAGGAGGGAGCGGGTCCTCGACCGCGCTGCTCCCTCCCCTCCCCGCCCCCCCGGAATGGAAGCAATGGGGGAGGGGGCCCAGATCCGGCTTCAAGAGCCAGGGTTCCAGAGTGATTTAGGGGTCAAGAGGGGAGACTGTCAGAGGCGCCAGAGAGAGAGAGACAGAGAGAGGGAGAGAGAAAGGGGAAGAAATGGGGAGAAACAGGGAGAAGGGAGGCAGAAAGAGAAAGCTAGGAAATAGGCTTGACTGGGTAACTGGAAGCCAGGCCCACCCACATCCTACATGCACCCACGATCTCTAAGGAGCACCCTAAGGGGCACCCGAGCAGATGAAATGACAAAGCGAGCCCCGCCACCTCCTCCCCAGAAACCCAGACCTGATGTTAGCCTGGGCCCTACAGGATGCAGTGAAGCTGGGCTGGACCGGGAGGGAGGAAGATGGGGAAACCCAGAGTGTAAGAGAAACGGGCTGCCCTTGAGTTCCGTCCGGTCAGCTCTGCCGCGAAGGAGCCAGCCGTGTGACCCTGACCGAGGCCCTGCCTGACCCCGACCTCAGTTGGATTGAAGGCTCTGACCTTCTGTGGAATCAAGTCTCCAATGGCCCCCCCTACCTTCTAACCCTGCAAGACCTACACTGGGCAGGAACCAGGATCTTTCCTGAGTCCAAGGAGAAACAGATTTTGAAGAGCAGCAAGAAAGAACCTGGGCATCCTCTGGCCTGGAGGAGGTGAGAGCGCTGCCAGCCTCTCTCCTCAGGGAAGCACCTCCCAGCCCCATCCTCCCCGCTCCTCCTGCCCTGCCCTCCCCACCCCGGGGCTGAGGGCAGCAGCTCCAAGCAGTCCAGGAGGCCCGGTGAGACTCAGCCAGGGCCAGCCGAGCCACAGGCTGCAGCCTCCTTGAGAGCACACCTCCCCCTCAAAGGTTTATTTAAAAAGCCTCCCAAGTATACTTGCTTTCCCGCCTGCTTACTCCTCCTCAGCAGCCCCACAGGCCTGGCTGGGCTGGACTCCAGGAACCTCTCTGGCTCCAGGGCCAGGAAGGGGGTGTGAAAGTGAGAGTAGGGCCTGACCCTGCCACCTCCACCCCCAAGGTCCATCCCCCTAGCTGACACCCGGCTCGGGCCCTGTGTGGGCCAGAGGGGTGGAGCCCTGACAGGGGAGCCAGACTGCGGTGACCCGGGGGCCTTCTGGGAGGGTCTGGGACTATAAATACTGATTCCATTTCTGTTTTTAAAATCTGGATTTAGGCTAAAAAGTCTGCTTCCTGGCCTTAGGGCTCAAAGCCACAACAGCTAAAATATACCTTACTGTCTGTTTACTTCCCTCAAGAACCCAACTTGGCATCTCCTCAGACCCAGCTAACTCCCTCTTTCCTACTCAGTATCTGGCCTCTCTAGAGCTACAGCAGCTCTCCCACTCCCACTCCCACGCCGAACCGGGGTCAGCTCTGTCCCAGAAGGCTGGCCCCCCGCCCCTTCTCCCTTCCTCTTCACCACCCACGGCCTCGCCCCACGGGGCCTCACAGACATCCGGGGAAGGCTTGCCAGATTTAACAAATAAAAATAAAGGGTGCCCAGTTAAATCTGAATTTCATATAATTTTTTTTTAGTACAGTATGTCCCAGTCCTAACATTTGGAACCTACTCCTGCTAAAATATGACTTGTTGTTTATCTGAAGTTACAATTAACGGGTCATCCTGTATTTTATCTGGAACCCTCATCTAGGAGAATAACGCAGCATTAAGAGAAGTTCGGCCTCTAAACTTATTCAGCTGAAAGGGAAACTGAGGCTGAATGGAAAGGCAGACACGGTCACTGGTATACAAAGGGCATGAACTTAGGAGTCGGGCTGGCTTAGGATTCACAGTTTGCAGCTCAAAATGGGGGCCCTGGAGCAAGCGACTTCTTGGTTCCCTCATCTGTCAAATGGAAGGAATTAGACCTGCCTTGCAGAGCTGGTGAGAGGATCCACTGACATGTGGCCCATCAGGTTTGCCTAGCATCAAGTTTGGGGCAGCACACAGGCACAACTGTAGTGATTACAGTTCTGACTTTACTTGGTTCTCTACCCACCAGGCCTCCAGACATGCTGGACAGCCGGGCTCTCGGTTCACTATGTAAGGCCACTGCCGGCTTCCATATAAGCCCAGGACTGGCTTCTCCAGAAGCTAGTTCTTATTAGCAGGCGTTATTCTAACTCTACCTTCTATCCCACCATGGGTCAAAAAAGATAATCGTTAATCAATTTTCACCACTGCGTATCATGCCCTTCCTCTCTGCCAATCCTATGCTGAGGCCTTACATTCTGCCCTCACGACACCACAGTGAGATCTGTTATTATCATACGGATTTTGTAGTCAGTGAAACTGCGGTCCAGGGGGCTTAGTCACTTGCCTGATGACTCACAGCTTAGTGGTGGCACGAGGATTTGAATCCAGGCTGGCCTGCCTCCAAAGCCTGTGCTCTTAAGTACTAATGATATTATTCCGCCCCCCTCCGTCCCCACTGGCTCAGGACTCTTCTTACTTTTCAGGGATGAAAACCATCACCTGAATCTCTATTGTTGAAGTTCTTTGTTAGCCTTGTGGGAAAAGCAAAATCCTGCTCTGCAAGTGGGGGCAACCAAAAAAGACAGTGTGTGCTCTGGACACTCATGTCCAGAGTGTGTGCTCCCTGCTGGGAGTATCCACACCCACTTCCATGGATTAAGGGCATGTATGTGCCAGGCCCAGTACTATGTGCTTTACGGTATCATCTCACTGAATCCTTACAACAATCCTTTGAGGTCGCTGTCCCCATTTTCTCGTCTGAGGAAACTGAGGTTTAGAGAGATTAAGCAAACTGATCAAAGTCACAAAGGTAGTTAGCGGCACAGCTAGGACCTGACCTATAGTTGTCCCTTCCAAGGCTAGAATTTTAACCACTACTCCCTACTTCTCCTGCAAGGATCTTTCCCTGTTCATTCCCCTCTGGGCATCCCAGGACCACCCCCATCCCTCAGCTATTCCCTAACCCGGCTTTATATCCTGGAATTATGGGCTGCCTCAGATCGGCTGAAAGGTCCAGAGGAACCACATAGATGGAAAGCCAGTCTCAGGGCACGGTGCTGTGGGATGCACCCCAGAACCCCAGGTCTCCCACCCCACACATGCTGGCACAACTTACCACTGGCGGAGGCCAAGATCATGGCTTGCAGCATCTCTGTGTCAAACTGGTTGTTGGGCCAGGTGCCGGTTTCATCGCCATTTTGGGATCTGCGGAGAGAATGGGATGGTGATCACGGTCTCCCAAGCCACCAGCTCATGCCCCTCCTGTCCTCTCCCAGGGCTCCCACATCCAGTGCCTATCCCCAGCCCATGCCCAAGACCTGCTCCCTTCCAGCAAGGTAGGAGGCAGATTATACAATCCTTCAGAAGCCAGACCCCGCCCCATTTGCCAGTCCCCCAAACCAGCTTTCTACTGTTTCAGACACCATGGCCCTTCGAGGGAGAGGGCAGGATGCACTGAAGCTTGCCCCGCCTTGAGGGAGCAGTGGCTCACAGTGAGGGGGAGCAGACCCTCTCCTGAGGACAGTGAGGGTGGGAAACGGGAGAGAATGTACCAGAACTTGACAAAGGTGAGAGGACCTCGGGAGAGAGGCTGGGGGCCCCACGAGACAGGGAGAGAGGTTTCTAAAACTCAAGTCTGATCACTTCAGTGGCTCGCTGAGCCCTCAGGATAAAATCCACAGGCACACAAGGACCAGCCCCTCCTATTTCACAAGAACACCCCCAACCTCGCTCTCAAACATTCTATCAGAAACCTTTTCTGAGGCGCTTTCCCTAATTCCTCAAACTCTCTCTTGCGGCACACCATTCCCTAGAATGCAAGTTCCCTACCTCTGCCTTGGTAACATGAATAGGTTGCCAGAGGGGACCCCTAAGCCCACCCAGGCTGGGTTAGGTGCCTCCGCTGTGCTCCCACCCCCACTGTCTGCCCTGCGGTGGCTCTAGTCCCACTGTGACTGCCACTGTCCCCACCTGTCCGCTCCACCCCCAGACCCAGCTCCTTGAGCTCTGGGACCAGGACTGTGCCCGTTTTCTACTGAAGCACCTAGTTAAGAGCTTTAGATGCTCTAAACATTGAGAAAAACACGAGGTGATTCCTAATTGTTAAAAATGTTAATCTGTAAAAGAACTCTAAGGGATGCTAGCCCAACTTGGATTTTTCCCATAGTAACTATTTCCATGCTTTGGGGGGGGATTTTCAGGGATCAAATGATTTCCATTTTTGAGGGGAAGGGGAAGCAGCCTGACACACACGTCTATTAGTCGACCTTTGCACCATCTGGAACACTAAAGTTCCTCAATAAATGTTTGTTGCCTGAATGAATGGGGAAAGCCCTGCCCAGAAAGTTAGGCTCACTATGAGGTAAGAAGGGTTTGGCACCAGGGGAGGGGCTGCAGGGAATGCCTTGAAGGCAAGAAAGAGTGTGTGTGTGTGTGTGTGTGTGTGTGTGTGTCTGTGTGTGTGTGTGTGTGTGTGTGTCTGTGTGTCTGTGTGTGTGTGTCTGTGTGTCTGTGTGTGTCTGTGTGTGTATTTTGTCACAGTGGCTGAGCACAGTCAAGAGCTGTTTTACAATTTTTCCAAGGTCTGTCCCTGCTTATGGTTTCCCCTGATCTGGAATTCCCATCCCCAGGCAGGTGGACTCAGTCTACGGCTCAGACCAGCTGCTGTGTGATCCCCTCTACGGGGTCACAGCAAATGTAGAGTTAGGGTTGGAGGAGAAAGCAGGAATGTCATTTCTCCCTCCACAGAATGGGAAGAGCTGGGATTCTGGGTTCATTTATTCAATCAATATTTATTGAGCAAGTACTGTGTGCCAGACACAGGACTAGGTGCTGGGTTTGTAGCTGTGAACATGACTGAAATAGTCTGACTTCACCATGCTCGATCTCCATGGAGAGGCTGATATTAAATAATTACACAATAATTGAATTGTAATTGTGACAAGCAAGTGCTATGGAGGCAAAGAGCAGGGGTACAGGAGAGTTCTGCCTAGTTGGGGTTAGGGAGCCAGTCAGTCCAGGCTTCCTCAAGGAAAGGACAGGGTATTTAAATCTGAAGAGGCTATCCAGGGGATCTGCAGGAGAATGCCAGCCAAACAAACGTAGGAGGAGTGATAGAAA
Source organism: Orcinus orca (assembly GCF_937001465.1). Taxonomy (NCBI): domain Eukaryota; kingdom Metazoa; phylum Chordata; class Mammalia; order Artiodactyla; family Delphinidae; genus Orcinus; species Orcinus orca. The sequence continues at coordinate 67,230,233 of NC_064561.1, forward strand.
ATCAACACTGTAGAACTGCTGATGTAAAAACCGATTCAGGCAAGGTTCATCAGTGAATATAAAAGCAGCGAAAGGTTGCTGCACAGTCTCATATATCACCCACAGATTACTTATTAATCACCAATATTTAAAAATATCTTTGTAACAGAGAGATCTGGGAATACCACTTTAACCCAGGGAACAAACTGACAGGAAATGATTCCCAGCAGAAAGTGTACAATGACCCCCACGCAGTATTCTTATCAGACTCTGTAAACTGATCTCACCATGAGAAAATGATCAGCAAATCCAGACTGTGGGACATTTTGAAAGACAACTGGCCTGGACTCTTTAAAACATGTCTATGTCTTAAAAAAAACAACCCTCCAAAAGGTAAGGAGGCTGTTTTAGATTAAAGGAGATGAAAGAGAGGTAGCAAGCAAATGCAATTCATGTTCCTTGATTGAATTCTGGAGTTAAAAGAAAAAAAATACAGGTTGAAAGGACATTTGGGGAACATTTATGAAAATCTGCTAGTAGACTGTATATTATTGCATTAATGTTAAATTCTTCAAATGTGATCATTCTTTTGTGTTTATGTACGAGAATGTTATTGTTATCAGGAGAGAGATACTGAAGTGTTTCAAATGTTATGATGTCTGCAACTTTCAAATGGTTCAGAAAAAAAAGTGTGTGAGGTGTGTGTGTGTGTGTGTGTGTGCATGTTGAGAGACAGAGAGAGAGGAGAAAGTAAATGTGCAAAATATTAACAATTGATGAATCTAGGTTTAAAAGAGTATTTGGATGTTCATCATATGATTCTTTCAACTTTGAGAGGTTTGAAGCATTTCAGAGTAAAAAACTGAGGGGTAAAATTAAGCTAACTAGGAGAAGGGTAGTGTTGTGAAAGCTTTCCAAGCAGAGGGAGCAATACGCCCCAGCCTCTGAGGCTGGGAGGACCTTGGTGAGTTCAAGAGAAAACCAGTGTGGCTGCCATAAGGCGCAGTGGTGTCAGGGCCTGGGGCTGCAGAGTGTACACTAAAGGTTTTGGTCTCATCCTAAGAGCTCTGGGAAGCCACTGAAGTATATAAAAGGGGGGTTGTCATGATCGGATTTAAGTATTTAAAGGTCATGGTTGCTCCTAGGAGAAGACTGAGCGTTAGGGGTACCTCTGGGAGGACGGGAGCCCAGTGATGGAGCCTCAGCCACCTCTGTCTCCATGAAAATCCAGGAGTCCTTAATTGCAGGCAGACTGAGCTCTCTCTGGGCCTGCCTGGGGGCGCAGGGCTGAGGCAGGTGGCCTCAGGCCGAGGTGAAGGGCCTAATGGGGAAAGAGTGGGGAGATCAGGTAGGGGGGTGAGCAGCAGGGAGAAGAGCTTTGGGGCTGTGGGGTAGACGACAGGGTCGGACACCAGGTTAGGATACCCTGTGGTCGTGGGTGATGGTGTTGAGGGAATAAAGGTGAGTGGAAGGGTGGGCCTGGAACCATGATGGCCTGGGCGGAAAGGATTCTTGGGAAATGATTGAAGGCTAGAGGCCAAGCACGTGGGCAGGAGATGAGTAGAGAGACAGACTTCTTTTTGAACCATTTACTCAGAACTTATTTCTGGGTAGTGGGCTGACTAAATTATATATATATTGTCTATTTCAGCCTCAGAACCACCTACAGATTAGTGTTATTATCCCTATTTCCCAGCAGATGAAACTGGGCTCAGAGAGGTTGAGAGACTTTCCCAAAATCACACAGCTGGCAACAGGCAGAACTACAACCTGTACCCACTATGTGCCAGTGCCTGTGACAGGCCCTAGGATTTAAGAGGTGATATGATTCTTGCCCTAAGAAGTTTGTATTCTAGTGTGCTGTGTGCGTGTGTGTGTGAGGGGCAGTCCCAGAGGCTGGGTTGTAAAATTATGAGTACTTTTTCTTTTAAACTGTTTTCTCTATTTCTCATGTTTCTATAATGAGCGTGGGTTATTTTATAAGCAGAAAAAAAATAAGATGCTATTTGTTTGTTGAATGCCCAAACTGAGGGAGAGCAGGGATAGTGTCTCTCAGGGGAGGTGGAACAGAAGGGGAAATGGCAGTGTGGAGCCATCCAAGGAGAACAGTGTGGGGACCAGGGAAAGCCAAATGGAGACCCTCCTCTGGGCAGAGGCTGGGAACAGCTGCAGGGCGGGGCCTGGGGTACAGCCTGAGAAAGGAGAACTGGCTTGCTGGGCTCAGGGCTTGAGACAACAGCTGTTGGGATCAGAAGCCAAAAGGAGGACCTGAGCAGGGGGTAGCGGTGGAGAGAAGCAACACCTGGCAGGCAGGGACTTCCTTTTGTCTAGGCAATGGGACAGGGCGCTGGCTTGAACTCGAACCAGGTTTACTGAAGAACTCGACGCTAGTCCTGCTCTGAACCTGGTGTCCCAGTAGCCAAGGTAGGCCAGAGGAGCACTGGGGAGCCAGAACCAGGCTTAGACTGAATAAGAGAAATCTCCCCTCTTCATCTTCTCACCCCCATTGACTCCTCAGAATGGCAGCAAAGAAAACCTGCATCATTCTGCTGAGGCTGAGAGGCCTCACCACAGGACCTTTGCACATGCTCTTCCCTCCACCTGGAATGCTCTTCCCTGTTTCCTTCAGCTGGTTAATCCACAGCCTCATTTCCTCCTGGATGTCCTCCTGCTCCCTGACCAGGTCAAATCCCTATTTTATACTCTCACCACCAGGAACTGCTCTTCACAGCACTTACGGTAGCTGTAATCTTACTATTTTTTTTGAGTAATTATTTGGTTCCTATCTGTCTCCCTCAACACACTGTAAACTCCCTAAGGCAGAAGTTATGTCTATCTTATATCTCCTACACCTAGAATACTACCTGTCCTACGGTAGGTGCTTATTAACTATTTATTGAATGAACGAAAGGGGGAAGTTATAGTTGCTGGACTGGGCCCCTAACATTTGACTTCATCTGGGCCCCTGTGCAGCTGAATCATAAATGTTTGTTCCATCCCCCTCAAGTTAACTAAGGAAGGGAGAGCACTGCACCTTCTCCTCCATCTCCCCAAGAGCTCCCTCATGTACTTTAGGCCACCAAGTCTCTCATTTGATGAAAAGGGACTTGAGGCAGCCAGTCTAGAAGGCACATAAGAGTCAAACGGCTAATAAGGACCTGCTGTAGAGCACAGGGAACTCTACTCAATACTGTGTAATGACCCATATGGGAAAAGAATCTAAAAAAGAATGGATATGTGAATATGTGTAACTGATTCACTTTGCTGTGCACCTGAAACTAACATAATATTGTAAATCAACTATACTCCAATAAAAATTATTTTAAAAAAAGGAGTCAATTGGTGGGGCTCTCAAGTTCAGCAATGAATTCTGCTTCAGGGCCAGTATACGGCCTGGGGTGGCGGTGGGTAAAGGGAGCATGAATTGCCCTGTACTTCTCATCACCTCAGCTCAAATGGCACTTCCTCCTGGAGGTCTCCTCTATCCCCCTCCCCCATTACACGCACATGACCCTCCTCCCAGAACTTGCCATGATTTGTAACTAGAAATTTTTTTAGTGTGATTTGTTGTCAATTTTCTGTGTTCCCTGCTGGCATGGCAGCCTGTAAGTGCAAGGATCGTGTCTGCTTGTTCACTCTTACAGGCCAATGTTTAGCACAGGGCCTGGCTCATAGTATATGCTCAATAAATATTTGTTGAATGAATAAATACATGAACGAATACATGAACGACCTAACGGATAAACCTGTGGGAAGGCTGGCAAGACCAGCAGAGAGAAAGGAGAAAGCTGGGGTCAAGGGAGGGGCAAGGGCAGTCCAAGCAATCTGGTTTGCTGCCTTCTAGGGGCCTGCTAGGATCTAACTGCCTTGAGACCTCGGCAGGACTCACATGCCCAGAAGCTGGAGTCTCCACCGTACACCAGGGTGTCCCGGGTTCTTGTGGCAGTGAGGGCTCAGCATCTGGGGAATGTGGGCAGCAAGTATCCAACCAGCGAGGAGGTGGGGAAGGCAGCCCAAGCTCTGCCCTCCGTCTCCTGGGCTTCTTGGACTCCACCAGGCTCCCAGGGTCACCAGACTTCTAACAGGGAGGCCTGGCCCAGAGCTGACCCCACTCCCCTCAGACCAACTGCAGGTCTTTTGCTGAAGTCTTCCTCCCCTCCACCCCACCCCCGCCCACTCGCCCCAGGGAGTTCCTGTCTTAGCAGGAATTCATACCAGATTGATCTGAGCAGCTGGGGCAGCCTGGATGGGAGGGTGTATGGTGGAGAACAGAGATCAAACGCTCTGTCTGTGAGGGGCTGGGGAGGGAGAGAGCCTGGGGGGCGGGCATGTGTGTGCTGGCTTGCCCACAAGTTTTAGGAAATGAGAGACAGAGAGAGGGACACAGAGTAAAAGACAGGATAAAAGAGAAAGAGAGAGATAAAGAAAGAGCAACAGAGAAAGAGACCCATTAAGGCAAAAAGAGACAGACAAGAGACTTAGAGAGATATACAGAGAGAGACAGAGACAGAGACAAAGACAAAGGAGACACAGAGAGGCTGAGAACAGAGAAGAAAGGAGAAACAGTGAGAGGGAGAGAAAGAGACTGGAGACAGAAGAACACCAGGACACTAGGAAATGATGAAAGGAGAGACAGAAGAGAGGTCAAGGACAGAGACAGGGAAGCAGAGACAGAGGGAAAAGGAGAAACAGAGACTGAGACTAAGGCAGAGTCACGTTTATTCATCGATTCCACATTTATTGAGCACCTAGCCATAGCAGGCGCAGCAAGAGGCACAGATCAGTGCAAGTAGACACAAATGGTAGGGACCGAGATACAGCAATAAAGAAAGAAACTGAGATCGAGACGAGAAAGAGAGGGAGAGGCAGAGATTGCAAACTAACATAGAGACTGAGCCGAGGACGGTGAGAGAGTGTCAGAGACAAAGGGCCTGCAGGCAGAGAAGGCTGCAGGCTCTCCATCCCCAGCCCCACCGCCAGCTGCCTGACCTCCCTCCCCTCAGCCTCGGCTCTTTCCTGCCGGCTCAGGAGGAGGCTCTGGCTGCTGACAGCTCCTCCCCTCCTCCTCCTGTCCCAGATTCCTCCGCCTGAACCCCAGTCAGGACGGAGGCCAGCCAAATCTGGAGCAGGAGGATGGAGCCGGTGGATAGGTATAAAAACCTTCCTCTCCGCCCAGAGACCTCCTTGAGACCATCCTTTGCTCCCACGGAGCCCCCAAGATACAGGAGAAGGTTTGTGTGGTGGGGCGCAGGGAAGGGATGAGTGTGTGAATTGCGTTTCCAAAATAGCCAGAGTAGGAGCGTCTTCCTTCTGGGGTTTGTGTACCAGCCGCCAACGTACCAAAACCTCCCTGAAATCTGGAACTGAGGGAGGAAGCCATTTGTAGCGAACGCTGAGCCCTCCCCCCATCTCCTCCCACGTCAACACTGAGAAAAATGTCGCAGAGGAGAGGGTGGGCTGGAGAGGCAGTCACCTACCCGCTGGTGCCGGGTCTCTGGGCCTGGGAGAAACGCCAGTCCGTGTTGGGCGGGGCTTGCTGTGGAGAAAACAGAGGGAAAGGGGCTGAGTACCCAAATGGGGTAAGATGAGGGCGAGGTAGGCTCATTTTCAAAGACAAAATACACCTCAGGTCTCAGAGGTCTGAGGTAACAGAGACAAAGAGATAAAATCACAGTTATCTGACCACAGTGAGCAAACCCAGATTCCTTTCCTAAGGAACCGGCCCCTTCCTCCCTGCCCCCAGACTCAACTTCTGAGCAGAGATTCAAGGGCTGAAAGCATCTTCTGTGAAACCGGGGGGAGGGGTGCAGAGAAGGCCCTCAAAAGTCGCAGAGGTTTTTACATGAGAATTCCACCAGCCCTAGAAAGAATTTCATTCAGCTCCTCAGCTGGGAACAAAGCATCCTCTGCGGCAAGATGGCTGCTGCTCTGGGTAACCCTTTTCATGCCAGGTTGTGCCTTTACATATTCAGAAGCACACCTCCTTCAGACCCCTGGCTCTCAAGGATCCCTTCCCACAGCTAAATACATTATTAATTTAGGAGTTATGCCAGACTGGGCCTTTGGATGGCAGGGCATCCAAGCCCCAGGACACCTCCCACCCCCAGAACTCTGTGCCAGACAATGGCTTTGACTAAGGAGGAGAGAACAAGGCAGCTCTGTCTGGAACAGAGAGAACTGCTGGGATGGAGCCCGGCAGAGATCAAGCTCCCACAGGCTCCAAGGAGAGCCAACGCAATCTCCAGGGCTCCCAAGGGGCAGATCTGTAGCCCTCTCCCACCTGGATGAAGGCGTGGGACTCTAGCCAGCCACTTCACTTCCAAGACCCTCCCAGCCTTTGCAGAGGGTGTATTATCCCATCACACACTCTCATGGAGCACTTCTAGAGCCATTTCCTCTCCATTCTGGGGTGCTCTGATAATTGTCACACTCACTCCCAGGAGCAGAGAGGGAGGTGTGAGCACCTCCGATTACACTGGGGAGAAGGAAGACCCAGGGCTGCCAAATGACTCACTCTAAGTCTCACAGGTGGCAGTGATGTAAGCAGAACCCAGAAACTTAGCATCCCAGGTACAATAGGAGTTACAAGCACCATTCTGGAGCTGCCATGGGGAAGGGCACAGGGATGTCCAGCTCTCAGTTACTATATTCTTAGACACAGCAGAATCTACATGGAGATCCAGGAACCATGACAGACCGGAGGACAGGAACTAGGCCAACTCACAACCTACATAAGGACAGCGGGTCCAAGTTTGTTCAATTAGGGATGCTCAGGAATAAGGAGCCCCAGTAGGCTTTTCTTCATGTGTTAGGCTCTAAAGGGGAAAGAATGCCCCCCTCTGCCTCATCCCAGCAGACACAAACCGTCTCTCCTGTTCTCCAGTTTTACAAGTACCAAGTGATTGAAAGCACAAATTCTGGAGTTAAGACAGACCTAGATTAGATCTTTTTCGACCACTTACCCTGTGAACTTGAGCAAGTCACTTGAGCTCTGTGAAACTCAGTTATAAGAGGGAGGATTCTAGTACCTACCCAACAAGTGTGGGGAAGAGCAAAGGAGACGTTGTGGTTCTCTAAGAGGAAGTTGTAGTAAAGCTCTCTCAATTAGCTATCAGAATCACATGGGGGTGTTGTTCCAAACTATAATTCTGATTCGAGGGGCAGGATGGGGTACGGACATATTTTGAATAAAAGCTCCTGGAGTTACAGAAATGTGTGCTTTTTACCATTATAGTTTCCCCATGTATGCAAGCACCCTGCTGGCTTCTGGCAGAGAGAGGCCATGGCTTTCCAACAACCAGGGAAAGAAAGACTTGCCAGAGTGTCAGATAATTTGGTCACTCCCAAAGCCCTGATCCTAGATCGCTGGGCACATGTGGTGACGACGGAGCCAAAAGCCTATGTCTTAGCGTCCAGAGCCCAGGTGTTCCAGGGTCCCACTTCCCACCAGAAGACAGGTCGGTGGTGCCACAGAGGGCCCAGGCGGCCTGTCCTATAGAGGCCTGTTCGCTCGTCCCAGGCCGGACCCCGCCGTCCCTTGGGCCACAGGGCAGCCTGGCCGACCCGAGCTAGGCTTCTGGGCTGGAGGCACCGCCGGCCTCCGCTCTGAGCCCTGGGCCCGTCGGGATCCGCCAGCCCGCGGGTCATAGAGTGCTGCCCGCCCCGCGCCTAGAGCGCCCAGAGTGGCTACACTGCGGGCGACTCTGGCTCGTCAGGAGGCGACTGGTCCAGGTCCGGGCGGGGGCGGGGGCGGGAAGCGGCTCCAGAGTCGTCAGGGGCAGGACGGTCACAACTTGGGCGCGGTCAGTCAGTACCTCTGAGGCGAGCAGCAGGGTGGGAGGGAAGCTGTGAGCGGGCTGGAACAGCCAGTGTACCTGGCAGCGAGCGGCTGGCAGTAAAAGGCGGTGTACGCGGAAGGCCAAGTGCGAGGGGGCGTGTGCGTGCGCGGGTGAGGCGCAGCGAGGGCGCTGCGCCTGCTCTGAGGGCGCGCTTCTGCTCTGTCCACAGATGCGTTGGTTTGATGTGGGAATAAAGAGGGTTGGGAATAACAGCGAGGTCACAGGTCAAGGGAGTGGGGAGAAACCTAAGAAGAAACCTCAGGACCAGTGGAGCGTGCCCGCACCAGAGCCTCGGAGGCTGGCTGCAGGCGTGGATCTGTGACCGCCTCCACCCGGACCCCGGACCTGGCGGAAATCGCCAGAATGATCGTCAGGAAATCGCCAGACCGCAGGCTTTTCTGAATGTGGGGTCGGTCCTTTCCTGTCTCCCCCTCAACCACAATCACCATCACCTCCCCGGGCTCAGAACCCCATCCCTGCCTCGGCCACACCTCTGGTTCCACACAATCCGTCCAAACAGTCCCGACATTCGGGCCGAGCCGGCACCAGAGGAGCGGATGCCAAGTTCAAAGTCCCTGATGCGGCTGGGCGGCTTCTCCATTGCCGCCCCCAGGGATCGCGCTGAGCCCCTCACCTGGCTCCGCTCCCGCAGCGTGTTAGAGCGGGACCGGAAGGTGTCAGGCTCCTGTGACAGCGCTGAGGGCTGCTGGACGCTGAGGGGCCTTAGAAAAGTGAAGTCACTGCCGTCCGAGGCTGGTGAAAAGCATGTCCTGTAGCAATGGCTGTGCGAGTCTGTGGGCCGCAGCGTCACCTCCATGTACTTGAGTGTGCCGTCTGAGCTCACCTGTAGGTTGGGGCCGGACTGCTTATAGAACTCCCGGGAGGGCGAGTCCTGGCGCCCACAGCACTCACCCCCACCCCCATCCCCGTCTGCGTGCCCCCGAAGGCACTTAGCTGACAGAAAGGTGAAGGTGACTAAGGATAAGAGACTGACGGCCACAAGAGCCACAATGAGATAAAGGGTAAGGTCTGAATGCTCAGGAGGGTGTGTGAGGAAGTCGCTGGATTTGGGCATTTCCTCAGGGTCCTTATCCTCCAGAATCAGAAGCACTGTGGCTGTAGAGGAGAGTGAAGGGTCACCATTGTCCCTCACCAGGACCACCACCTGCTGGGTGTCAGGGTCATCCTCCAGTAAGGCCCGGGCTGTTCGCACCTCACCAGTGTGTGCAGACACCAGGAACAGTCCTGGGGCTGTGGACTGTGGCAACAGTGAATAGGAGAGCCAGGCGTTGTGGCCTGCATCAGCATCTACGGCTGTCACCTTGGTGACGAAGGAGCCAGGAGGGGCAGAGCGAGGGAGACGCTGGGGGACTGAGAGATCCCGGCCTGGTCTGGGGTGCAGCACGGCTGGGGCATTATCATTCTGGTCCAGGACAAACACATGGAGAGATGTGTTGGCATGCAACGGGGGAGAGCCAGCGTCTCGAACGCCCACCACGATCTGCAGCATCTGCAGCAATTCGTAGTCGAAAGTACGCTGGGCAAACACCCGCCCATCCTCAGGGTTGACATACACAAAGGAGGAGGCTGGGGCTCCCTGAATCTGATTCCCTACAATGAAGTAGGTGAGGCGAGCATTTTCCCCAGCGTCTGGATCAGAGGCAGCCACGGTGCAGAGAAGGGAGCCTGGAGGCCGGTTTTCTGGGATGTAAGCCGTGTAGAGCTGCTGGGTGAAGCAGGGTGCATTGTCGTTCACATCTGAAATGTTGAGCCTGACGGTGAGATGGGCGTGCAAGGGAGGTGAGCCCCCATCGCGGGCCAGCAGCTCAATGATATAGTGGGATGTGGCCTCACGGTCCAAAGGTTTGCTGGTTAGCAGTGAGTAGTGGTTCTCAGAAGGCTTAATCTGAAATGGCAGGCCAGAAGAGATATCAAGGCTCACTTCACCATTTCTCCCTGAGTCTCGGTCCCGCACATTAAATAATCCCACTACTATGCCCACTGGTGTGCTCTCCAGGACAGGGTTGACCAAAGAGGCCAACAGTACCTCTGGGGCGTTGTCATTCGCATCCCCCACATCCACTTGAATCACACAGTGGCCTTCCATGGCTGGCTGTCCTTGGTCACGGGCTCTTGCATGAATTTCATAGAAACTTGATTCCTCAAAGTCTATGGGACCCAACACACGGATTGCTCCACTGCTAGGGTCTAGGCCAAAGAGATTCCGCACTGCCTCAGATGTATGGTCTCCAAAAGAATAGTCTAGTTGGCCATTGGTGCCTTCATCTGGATCAGTGGCATTGAGGCGGAGCAGCAGCGTACCCACGGGCGCATTCTCTGGGAGTCCCACACGTAGAACTGAGGACTGGAAGGTTGGAGCATTATCATTGACGTCCAGCACAGTGATGGAGATAAGGGTGGTCCCCGAGCGGGGTGGGATACCCCCATCCACAGCAGTGAGCACCAGCTGATGGCTTGCCTGGGCTTCACGGTCCAGCTGCTGCTCTAGCACCAGCTCTGGGAACAGCTTCCCATCTTTTAGGGTCTTCACATTCAGAGAGAAGTGGCTACTGGGGCTCAGAGTATAGAAGCTCACGGTATTGGTACCCACGTCTGGATCCTGGGCACTATCCAGTGGGAACAGTGCCCCAAGTGCAGCTGATTCTGAGATGCGTATCTCTCGCTCAGGGGTGGCAAAGCTAGGAGAGTTGTCATTGAGATCCAGGATTTCTACCTCTACACGGATTAGTTCCAGCGGGTGTTCGGTCACCACCTGTAGTGGCAGCAGGCAGCTGGTGCTGGCTCCACACAGGCTCTCTCGGTCAATTTTCTGATTCACTGCCAGAGCACCACTCACCAAGCTCAGGGAAAAATAATGCCCACTCTCCTCAGAGCCCAACCGCAGCCGGCGGCTCAACAGATCTGTCAGCTTTAAGCCTAGATCCTGAGCAACGTTCCCCACCAGCGTCCCCGGCTCAGACTCCTCCACCACTGAGTAACGAAGCTGCCCAGACACCCAGCCCCAGGAGCACAAGGACAACATGCACAGCACTTGCCATTTCCCAGCGAGCTGCGGGGGTGTCTTGGGCCCCATGACCCAGAAGTCCCTTCCTGGACACTGACTCTGTGCTGTCCTGTCTCGAAGGCAGACCCAGGGCTTGGGATGTTGCAGCTGAAATCTCTTATGTCTCCTTCCAGCCTCTTAAAAAACTGCTCCGAGGTTTGTCTGCCTGCAGCAGTTCTTCTTAGTCACCAAATGGCGGGGGTGGGTTGGGGGGGGGAGGGGAATCGAATCTGAGTGGAGCTGGGGAGCTGGGGGAGGAGAGGCGGGCAGGAAGAGCAGATCCCCCACCTTGGCTCTGAGTCTGATTGGCCCAAAAGTCTGTGCTCCCAACCAATTATCAAGTCTCCTCAGTCCTGGAAACCTTAGGAACAGGCGCTGCAAATCTGTGTCACAGAAGCCTCCTACCTCCCCACTCATTTCATGCTGCAGGTTGATTCAGCCCCCTTGGCAGCTCAGATGGTGCTCAACAGGGAAGACAAAGTGGTACAGAACTTCTCAGTGTTCTGTCCCAGCAACTTCCTGCATGACTTCAGAAGCTCCCACTACTTTGCTTGAACCAACAAAATTTTGTCCTTCTCAGGGAGGCAAAGCCCATGTGTTAGCCCCTCCCTACCCCATCCTACCAAACACGGCCAAGGTGAGAGAAAAGATTTGTCAGGACCCTTTAGAGTCTTGCTCGGACTCTCCAGCAGTACTTCGAGGAATCTCAGTGTCAGCTGATGGCTATAAGGATTCAATTTTTCTGAGATCCCAGACTTTAGCTATGGAATGGGCATCACAGCTTGTGATAGGAGGAACATTTCTAGGACTGATCCAGGTCACCCAAGGAAGATGACTAGAGTCTAGGCATGGCCTCTAGGCTTTATGGTTTCATCAATTCAGAAGAAACTACTTAAAGACTCCCATAGTGGCTGTCTCTATGAATTCCTCAGCAGTAAAACAGGTTTAGATATTTAGTGATTTCACTTATTGCCTTTTCCTCCCAAAGAGGTAATGTTCCCCTGCCCCAATCTACTGAATCTAGCTCAAATCCCAGTGGGGACTTGATTGGGAGTCCTGAAGACCTGGACGAAAAGATCCCTGCTTCCACCTCGATGCCTCTCTACTCCCTGGGCTCTTTCTTCTTTTTGCTCTCTGCTATGTTTCAAGCAGAGAGTCCCTTTCACCGTGGATTAGGGAGTAGATGATGCTGTGGGGCAAAGATATTAGCTCCCCTTAACCTAGAGTTAAAGTGTTCCAGACCCCGGCCCCCTCACATTCAGGAAGAGTAGAGAAAGCAGCCACCGGGGTTTAGGTGCACCTTGTGCACAAGAGCCTTCCATATGATCCACATTCCAGTCGTGTGTTTCCACAATACCCTGCCTCTTGATCACTTACTTTCAATTCTTACTCTCAGATAAGGGCATAACCCACCTCAAGTACTAATCCGTGAAAACTCCCTGGTTAATTCACAAAACACTTCTACAGCATAGCATCCACCACATAGTTACCACTCACAGAAGTGGTGACATCACTACAGGCTCTTACAGAGAGACCAGTACTCTCTGGGACATGGCCCAGCCACACGCCTGCCTCAGAACAACCCTCAAGCATTGGCTGAGCCTGCAAAGGTCTCACCTCTAGCCCATAGAGAAGATCAGAGGGTGGGCAACTTGGGCGAACAGGTTCCCCTGCCATAGGTGCACTGGGTGACTTCACCATCATGAAGCTATCGCTCCGAGTGGGTGCAGAAGCCAAGGGTGTACAGCCATGAGAGTGGCCGCCCACATCAACAAACTTGATAGGATCATCTGACCCTAGCTGGATTCGGAGGATCCCATTGGAAGGAGGAAGCCCCTCTCTCCTTCGAGATCGGGTGAGACAGGCACAGGTGCCAGCAGGAAAGCAGGTCACTCCACAGGCAGCCCCACGCAGGCACTTCGAGATTAGTGCCACGAATGAGCCAAAGGAGACAAAGCAAATCGCCACTAGAGATACAGCCAAGTACAGGGTCAAGCGGGATTCTCCTTCCCTTGGAGCTGAAGATTCTCGAAGATCAGGGACAACTGGATGAGTGTCTTCTTCCAAGGACACCAGGAGAGTAACGGAGGTAGAGAGTGGTGGGCTACCACTATCCTTTACCACAATGACCAGCTTCTGCGGCGGGAGATCAGCTGGGATGGGAACAGCCGTCCGCACCTCCCCAGCATAGCGGGAGACTGCGAACAGGCTGGGATCTGGGGCCTCCAGGAGCTGATATGAAACCCAAGCATTGTAACCCGAATCCAAGTCCACAGCGGTCACCTTTGTAATTAGGTGTCCAGCACCAACTGATGGAGGCAGTGCTTGTGGACATAAGGAACCAGGTCGGGCTCTAGGGCGGAGCACAGCTGGCGCATTGTCATTGAGGTCCAGTACAAATAGACGAACTGTCACGGTGCTACTAAGGGGTGGGTTGCCCCGATCCCGGGCCTGCACCTCAAACTGCAGTGTCTGTGTTTGCTCATAGTCAAAGGATCGAGTAGCATGAACAGCTCCCGTCTGGGGGTTCAGAGAGATGAAGGAGGAAGCTGACACATCTCGATTTCTGGGCTCTAGGAGAGAGTAGGAGATAAGGGCATTCAAGCCAGAGTCTGGATCAGAGGCTGCAAGGGAGCAAAGCAGGTCCCCTGGGCGATTGTTCTCTGGAACAAATACTTCGTGTGACCTCTGAAAGAAAGAGGGTGGGTTATCATTCACATCTGAAATATTGAGGAAAATGGTCCTATGGGTACTCAGAGGAGGGCTCCCAGCATCAGAAGCAGTGACCATGATATCATAGCTGGATTTGGCCTCTCGGTCCAAGGGTCCAGCAGTCACCAGGGAGAACTGGTTCTTGAAGGCGGACTTGAGGGCAAAGGGCAAATGGTCAGGAATACGGAGGCTCACATCTCCATTTGAACCTGAGTCGGGGTCCTGCACACTGATGAGCGCCACCACGGTGCCAGGTTCCGCGCTCTCAGGGAGAGTCCCAAGCTCTGAGGTCACTGTGATGTGGGGGGCGTTGTCATTTACATCCAGGAGATCCACCCGAAGGCTGCAATGTTGCTCCATGGCTGGAGAACCCCCATCTCGAGCCCGAACATCAAATTCATAGTAATTCTCGCTCTCAAAGTCTAGGGGCCCCTGAAGAGTAAGCTTTCCATTAGTGGGGTGCAGGCTAAAGAGATTTCTCACACGATCAGGGGTGTGACCACTGAAAGAAAAGGTGACGTTACCACTGGGACCCAGGTCTGGGTCAGAGGCATTGAGCTGGATGAGTAGCATGCCGGCTGGCGCGCTCTCCAAAACGCTAATCCTGTAGCTGGATTGCTGGAAGGCTGGGGCGTTGTCATTCACGTCCAGCACTGACACCCGGAGCTCCGCTGTGCCAGATCTCGGGGGGTTCCCTCCATCCACAGCAGTCAGCACTAGGCGGTAGTCTGATTGCTTTTCCCGATCCAAAGGCTTCTCCAGGAGCAGCTCTGGGACCAGGCTGCCGTCGCTGCGCTTCTTGACATCCAGTGCAAAGTGTTCATTGGAGCTTAGTCTATAGCTGCTGATGGAGTTGCTCCCCACATCTGCATCCTGAGCCTTTTCCAAGGGGAAACGCTGTCCTGGAGGAGCTGCCTCCCCAATTTCCAAGTCCAGCTGCTGCCGAGGAAATCGGGGGGCGTGATCATTCACATCCACGATTTCTACCTCTGCTCGGTACATTTCCAAAGGCCCTTCTGTTACAAACTCCAGGGGCACGATGCAGCTGGCACTGAGCCCACACAGTGCCTCTCGATCGATTGGATTCTTGATGAGCAGGGCACCGCTGTCCAAATCCACACGGAAGTGTCTTTGGTTCACCTCTCCAGCGACCTGCAGCCTGCGAGCTGCTAAGCTCTCTGCATCCAGCAGGAAATCTTGGGCGACATTCCCTACAAAAGTCCCTTCCTGTGACTCCTCTGGGACCGGGTATCGGATCTGCCCACAAACGTAACCCAGGTGGCAAAAAAGGAACAAAAGGGTAGTCCCCCGGCAGATTTCTACCCAGCTTCTCACCTTGCGGAGCATTGCTGCCGCCCACTAGTTCTCTATCTGGTCCTGAGAAGCCGAAGAAGCCGACCCGCCCCGAACGGCCACAGCAGCTGGAGACACCTATCTCCCTTTCCCCGCGCCAGCTCTGGCGCGGCTGGGCCGGCGCCGCAAGGGTTACGCGCCGTTTTTTTTGCTGGTGGCGGGGTAGATTTGTCTGCCTTCCTCCACCCGATTGGCAGACAGAGGCTCCTGGGCTCAGCCAATAGGCTAAGCAGAGAACGTCCCAATAGCAGCAGGGTAAATGCGTCGCAGCATTGGAAAAAGGAAAGAAAAAACAAAAAACAACCCACCTATCTTTTTGCCTTCCTCCTGTTCAACAGCATTTCCCCCCCCCCACGGGTTATTACCTCTATGGAGAGGCAGACAACATACACGGGTTTTTTTTTTCTAACACACCAATTCCCAGCCCACACCACCCCGCCCCTTTTCGGTGGGGGAAAACAGCGACAGCCTGAGCCCTAGCAACCTGCAGCCCAGAGAGTGAGTAGCCATTTGAGACTGGTCACTTTGTTCAAGCCAATGTTGTCATCCACCAATATTCTAAATGAGTAGCTTCTGCCTCAGTCTGATTGTATTAGAGCAACAGCTACTTAGAAGCACTGCCTTATACTAAAAACTCTGCCCCTCTGCAGATTATTCAGAAATATAGCCACCTCTTTGCAGAAAAGGCTTACACATTAAGGTAGCCTATTAAATGTATGCAGTACACATTTTTGTTGTAACAGAAGGCGCAGCAGAAACCAAACCTCTCTTATTCAGATACCCACTGGTGGTATACTAAATTGCCATTCATCGATTTCAAGGACAGTATGGAAGGAGGTGAAGGCGGGGGGAGGAAACCGGGAGAGAGAGATGTTCCAAATCAGTAAAGAATCAGTTTGTCTGGGAGACGCTAAGGACTACATCTCACTTCCTGGCAGAATGCTAATGTTCACAGATTTAACAGCTTCCGTGAATGATTGAGATCTGCTACCAAAAGCACAGTGCCTACAAATCTCCTTTATTTGACACCACTGTATGCTTGATATGTTGTTAATTACCAACAGTGACTGTTTCAAAAGAGCAAGTTTTTCACTTAGCCCTAGGGGGCCTTTTGGCAAGGGAGACTTGATCTCACCCCACCCCTACCCTGATCCAGACCCTCCCTGGTACCACCTTGCACAAATGCAGAAACATCGTTCAATTCACACTGTAGTTACCTGCAAACTGTAGTTCAAGTCGCAAACACACCAGAGCACAAAGAGAAAAATCCAGCCTGATTTGGACATGAGATTTTTTAAATTCATCTGAATCCTCACCTAGGCTACCAAAACCAGTGGCAAAACCTGAGGTTATCCTCCCCAGGTGTTTTCCCAAGCCCCTGATCCTCAAGAATATCCTTTTGATGGTGAGGCCAGCAACCAACACTCTGCTCTCAAAGGGAGGTATCTGCTTTCTGTGTTCTTTTACTCCCAAACACCTAAACTTCCTCCCATGGGAATGACGGAGATGTCAATCAATCTGACCCATCAGGTGGTTATGCCAGGATTCACTATCTCAGTGGAATGACACCATTAGCCACCCAAGCTGGGTCAGTCACAATGGAGAGGAGTAAGGAGGGTCATCCTTGACTCATTCCTCTCCCTCATTCCCTTTATCATGACAATGAATGAGTGCTGATAATTTCACTACAGTTACCTCCATCTCTACTGTCACTGTGCTGGTTCAAGCATTTATCAATCTTCTCAAATACTATAATAGCCTTCTAATTTTTTTTTTTTTGTCTACAGTCCCAATATCCCCGATCCATTTCATTTGTGGCTGCCAGAATAATCTCTCCAAAACAAACAGAAAACCCTGATGACATCACATTTATGTCTCTTCAAAATTCTGCAATGACTATCATGGATATAGAATAAAATAAAAACTCCTTGGCATGGCATAAAGGTAACTCAAGATTTAACTCATGCCTAATTGCTTCACTTTATCTCCTGCAAAGATTGTTTTACAAACACACTTTAAGGTTCATCAATAATGAAAAATCATAATCCTTCTGCATGGAATCTCCTGCAAGGGTCCCTCTCTACCCCCTTTTCCCCTTTATTATTTGACAAACTACTACTCAACCTTTTGTTCTCAGATCAAGCATCATCACCTCTATGAAGTCTCCCTGATTTCCCCAGGCTTAGGTGTTTCTTTTCCTTTGCTCCCATTGCTTCTTGTATTATACAGATCTCCATTATCGTTTTTGTGGGTGTGTGTGCATGTCTGTCTCCTACAGTACCCTGCGTACCATAGCGGCAGGGACTGTGTCTTTTTATCTTTTAAAGTGTCTGGTACATAGGGATGTTCAATAAATGGTGAAATGATAATATCACTAATTATTAGTTCAACAAATATCTACTGAATACTTGTACTTTATATGAGTACTTTATATTGAGTATACACTTTATATGCATTACTTTTCACTCTTACACAATTTTGGAAGATTTTATAGATGAAAACACTGAAGATCAGAAAGGTTAGGAGACTTGTGTAAAGCTCAACTAGTAACTGCAATACTAGGATCTCCCCACTGCCACCTCTCTCTCTAGAAAGAAATAAAGCCTCTTTCTATAACATCTTTCTTTTTTTTTTTTAACATCTTTCTTTTTTTAAATGTATTTATTTTATTTTTGGCTGCACTGGGTCTTTGTTGCTGCGCACGGGCTTTCTCTAGTTGCGGCGAGCGGAGGCTACTCTTCATTGCGGTGTGAGGCCTTCTCATTGCAGTAGCTTCTCTTGTTGCAGAGCACAGGCTCTAGGCACACCAGCTTCGGCAGTTGTGGCACGTGGGCTCTAGAGCGCAGGCTCAGTAGTTGTGGCGCACGGGCTTAGTTGCTCCACGGCATGTGGGATCTTCCTGGACCAGTGCTTGAACTCATGTCCCCTGCATTGGCAGGCGGATTCTTAACCACTGCGCCACCAGGGAAGCCCCTCTTTCTATAACATCTTAAATCATTCTTCTACCAGTTTGTCATCCCTGTAACCATAAACTCGTCCTTTACTGATGCCTTTAATATCAAAGAACTAGACCTCTTATAGGTCTCAATCCCTTTTCTTTGCAAGTTCACAGCAAAACAAACAGGCATACAATCTATATTACTAGAACTGGAAGATCATAAAGCCTAAATCCTACACATCCTAGACTTGACCTTTTTATGCCAGGTATGTGATTCTCCCCTCTCTAGATTTTTAAAACACCTTTATTGAGCTATATAAATAATATATACTTTTATATATATATATATATAAAAGTATATATTATTATATATAATTCATCCATTACACCATATGATTCATCCCTTTAAAATGTACAATTCAATGGTTTTTAGTATATTCACATATACTAAAATGATGCAACCATCACCATAGTATAGTTATAGAAAAAATTTTCATTCCCAAAAGAAATCCATTCCCAAAAGAATGGATTTCTAGGCTAGAAATCCATTGCCTAGCTCTAGATTTTTAAAGAAATAGTTGCCCAGGTGCCAGTCGTTGAGGAAGATTTTTTCTTCAGATGACTGAAATATCTTATGTCTTCCTTACAATGCTCTCCTAGAGCTATTCTATATAATATTTTAAGGTTGGGAAATAACATCACAGAATTTTTTAAAGTTCAGTTTGGCCCAATAAGGCTGGCTGCTGGTTCTGTGAACACCAGAATAACACTTTGCTTCAAAAACGTGCTAATTGATAGACTGGCAGGTCCTAGGGCAATGCTTTGCAAATTCGTCTTCACATTGAGATCACTTGGGGACCTTCAAAAACTACTGATGCCTGTGTCCCATCTCAAGAGATTATGCTTTAATCCATCTGGGATGTGGCCTGGGCTTCAGAATTTTTAAAAGGTCCCTAAGTAATTCTGGTGTGCAACCAAGTTTGAGAACATTGTCCATGGGAAAATGCCAGTTGTTTTCCGGTCTGACCAGAAAAGCAGCAGCTTCTCCTCTCTGGCTTTCATCCTTCCTTAGCCTTTCCATCTATGCCTCTACTTTGTCATCTTTGACTGTCTCCAGGTTTGTTCAATTTCTAAAGTGTGTTTAATTAAGATTTGGAGTGGGTTAAGAACTAATAAAAAAATATTAGTCACAGCTAAGAATTTTTTAACACCTTTGATATTCTAGGCACTGTGCATATATTATATCATGAACTAATGTTATAAAACCCTTGTTACTCCCTTTTTGCATATGAAAAAGGGTCTAGAAAAGAGATTAACTTGGCCACGGACTCATAGATGGTAAGTGTCTAACTGCCAAACCCAAGGCTTGATAGCAATAATACACTTATTAGTAACAAAGTAACAGTTGTTCTCCCACAAATGGAAGTGTGTTTAATTTCACTCCAAAACAAAGACCTGCACACCATCCTGAATAAATGAAAGCTTTATCTTTTTCTCAGGATATGAATTTACCTACCTTTCACACTGTGTATACCCAAGAAAAATGATGAAAGGATAGGAAATGACACTTTGGGCAAGAAGAACTTTCATTTTGTACTTTACGTTCTTCCAGATTGTCTGGATTTATCTTCGAAATAAATGATTACTTTTACTTTTATAATGAATGGTGGTTACCTTTGGATTTGGAGAATATAATTAGTTTTAATTTTTTCTTATACTTTTACATATTTTCCAAATTTTCTATAATGCACATGTATTACCATAACAGAAAATTTTTCGTGAGTAATGTCCACATAATTTCAGCACTGTGCTTGAAATAAAATTAAAAGGACCCTAGAATTTTATTTCTTTCATAGAAAGTCATCTGAGAATGAGGTACAGGATCTGTGTAGTCAAAGGAAAATTATCAGCAAACCATTAGCTTTAATGCAGATGTGGCAATCATTTGAAAGCTGGACAGATGAGGTAGTTTTTATATTCCTAGCAGCCACTGGTTAGAGGTATTCACCAGCTTGTACTCAATGCAAATGACACCAAGCTAAGCTCTTGAGTGCTGAGA
Source organism: Orcinus orca (assembly GCF_937001465.1). NCBI lineage: Eukaryota > Metazoa > Chordata > Mammalia > Artiodactyla > Delphinidae > Orcinus > Orcinus orca. Next base: position 67,250,176 of record NC_064561.1, read on the forward strand.
CGGTGAGTTATAGCTTAATAGCCCTTTAGCAGGATTGGTTAGTTGCTATGGCAAGTGAGTACTGAGGGTGTGAATTGTGTCCACAGATAAGTCAATTAACTCCACACTGTGTGGAACCACAAACCACACTCTAGCTGGGCCATCCCCCTCCCCCAAAGGCACGACGTTTGATCTGGGAAAGGCCAAGTGAAAATGCGGACGCATCATTAGGAAAACATCTTGATCACTGAAAATAAAGGTGGCTACATACTTTCCTGAAACTGATGCAGGAATCAAAAAGCATTAATATCATTCCAGGATGACTTGCTAACCCTTACCTGTCCGGGAGGGGAGCTCTCTGCACCCAACACTTGCCTATAGAACACTGGATCGAGGCTCCGCAGAGTGTTCTGGCGGCTGGCCAGTGGGCTGGCGGCACCTGGTTTCTTCAGCAGCGGGTCGCTGCGTCTCGAGTCAGTGGTGAGGTACACCTGATGGTAAAGGTGTGGAGGAAACAGGCCTCCCCGCACGGCGTCCGCGTGCAGAGAAGGCCCTGGTGTTCGGTACAGGGAGCTCACGGGAGCTCGGTATAGGTCCCTGGACTGCTTCCATTTGTAAACTTTGAATACGATCACTCCCAATACTGTGACTACGAACCCCACGGAGACCAGGATTAAAGAGAGAAGTAGATAAAAGGTGAGATTTTTATTCTGCTCCCTGGGGGCAGAGCCGGAGGGGAACTCAGCTCGAGCTTCAGGAGATTCCTCGATTACTGACACAGTCAGGGTCGCGGTGGTGGACAGCGACGGCTCTCCATTGTCTTTGATCAAGACCGTGAGAGTCTGCCTGGGCGAATCTGTATCCTGGACTGGGCGGGCAGTGCTGACTTGACCCGTGTGAAGTCCCACAGCAAAAAGGCTCTGGTTGGGGGCTCCCAAGAGGCTGTAGGAGAGCCAGGCGTTGTGCCCTGAATCCGGGTCCCAGCCTACCACACGCGTGACCACGTGGCCTGCAGACGTACCTCGAGGCAGCATCTCCACCGAGCTCTGGCCAGGCCGGGGGTATAGGACCTGGGGGGCATTGTCATTGCGATCAGTGACAAATATGTTCACGCTGATATTGGTGGCCAGGACAGGAGTGCCCCCATCGCTGATATGAGCTGTTAATTCGAACGCCCGCCGATCCTCATGGTCCAGGGGCACTAAGGATGACACGACGCCACTGTCACGATTTATCGTGAAATAGCGACCCACTAGCCCTATTTCAGTTCCTTGCTCCAAGAGAAAGAAGGAAAGGCGAGCATTCTGCGGGGCGTCAGGGTCCCAGACACTTAGGTTTAGTATTGGAACACCGGGGAGGTTATTTTCCTCAACGTAAACATCGTAGGAAGACTGGGAAGATTGTGGAGGGTTGTCGTTGATGTCGGACACTTGCACCTGCACTGTCGTGAGGGCTGAGAGGGAAGGGGTTCCCGCGTCTCGAGCCGTGATGCTGAGGTTGTATTCTGGCACAGTCTCCCGATCCAGGGCTGCGCTGGTTTTCAAAGTAAAGTAATTCTTGAGGGAAGATGTAAGGCTAAAAGGGAGACCTGGTGGAACCTCGCAAGTCACCAGCCCGTTCTCCCCAGCATCCAGATCGGTAACACTGAGCAAAGCAATGACAGTTCCTAGGGGTGCATCCTCAGGGACTGGGCTGTACACGGAGGTGACTGTGATCTCCGGGGCGTTGTCATTTACATCCACAACCTCTACCAAAACTTTACAATGTGCTCCCTCAGGACTGGCGCCCTTGTCTTTGGCCTGTATGTAAATCTCATGGAGTTTGGCGTCTTCGAAGTCCAGTCGACCCTTGACGGTCAGCACCCCAGTTACAAGGTCTAAGGAGAATAGTTCCCGCACGCCAGCGCGGTTGTGGCTGCCGAAGGAGTAAATGATTTCGCCGTTGGGGCCTTCATCCAGATCCGTTGCGTGGACTTGCACGACGCGAGTGCCGGGGGGTGCATCCTCCAGGACGCGCGCCCGGTACAAGGACTGGTTGAAGGTGGGCGCATTGTCATTCGCGTCCAGCACGACGATTCGAATAGGAAGGCTGGCCGACCGAGCCGGAGTTCCTCCGTCCAACGCTGTCAGCACCAGCTGGAGATTTGGTTCTCGCTCCCGGTCCAGGGCGCGCTCCAGCACCAGCTCCGCGTACTTGGTGCTATCTTCCCGCGTCTGCACGCGAAGCGCAAAGTACTCATTTCGGCTCAGCTCATAGGTTTGTAAAGAGTTGCTTCCCACATCTGGATCGTGCGCGCTCTCGAGCGGAAAGCGCGTCCCCGGCGCCACAGCCTCGCTAATCTCCAATTTCATTTCCCGGGTAGGAAAAGAGGGATTGTTGTCGTTGATATCCTGGATCACCACTTCCGCGCTGAACAGCTCTAGCGGCCTCTCCACTACCAACTCCAGAGTTATGGTGCAGGAGGGCAGCGTCCCACATAGCTCCTCTCGATCCAGGCGGTCGTTCACGAACATCTCTCCCGTCTCCCAGTTCACCTCAAAGAATCTTCGGCTAGCTCCGGACACCACCCGGAGCCTGCGGGCTGACAGGCTGCCGAGATCCAAGCCAAGGTCCCTAACCACGTTTCCCACCGCGAAACCCTTCTCTCTTTCCTCCAGGATCTCATAGCGAATGACGGCGGCGGAAGCCTTATGCAAGGCACCAAGAAGAAGCAAAACTCCCACCACACTCCCAGTGCTTACCAGTCCACTTCTCCAGGCCTCTGGGACCATCTCACTCAAAGACAGTTCCTCTTAGCGGGGTCCAGATTGGCCCGGCTTCTTTCCTGAGAAACTTTCAGCGGGTTAACGCTCGGGCGCTGGGCTCCGAGTCGGACATGGCTTTCTGGATGCCGTTGATTTGCTCGCCGGCTATTCAGTCTCTGCCTCATCCCGCGGCGCCAAGAGGGGACGGGCCGGGGCCAGATCTCCAGCTTCTTCATTGGCCGACAGCGGCACGCAGAGTCCCAGCCAATAACTGCACGAAAAATGCGCCAGCGCCCGGCTCACTGAGCGGGACCAGCGCTAGCGCCAGGCTTCTTTCCTTTGGCTTCCTTCCAGAGTTTACAGCCAGAGCTCCTTGGCAGTATCCGCGCATCGGAAACACACCTTAGCTGTAAAGCTAACTGCAGGGTGATGGAGATGGCCTTTCTGCGAGTCTTCAAGCCGAACTAGGGCCTATTAAACACCTCAACCGCTGACTTTAACACTTCAACCCCCAAGAAGAGGGTTCAAACCAAACCGAAAACGACACAGCGTTATCTGGTTTGTTGGAGGACTAGGTACAACTTACCTAGCTGGACCATATTGTGGCGAGGCATTTAGCATTTCTGTGGAGGTGTTGATAATTTCAGTTATATCTTTACCAAATGAGACTGTAGGACTACGGGTCACTTCCTCAGTAGAGAAAATCTACAGGAGCTACCAGCTGTTTGGTTTAACTTTGTTTTATGAAATTTAAAAGTACAATTCAGATTTCTCTTTAAATTGGATGTTGTTGCTTAGCTCTTATTTCTTAACAACCAGGGAGCAATGTGAAATTTCTATGCTGTTTGTCCCAACAAGCATAACCTCAATCAGAGAGCATCTCTAAAGTTTCCCTTTACTTGATCAATTTGTTTCTCAAGATCATATGGCATTCCACAAAGAGAAGTTGCATTGCTAATAAAGGATAATACCCCCTCTTCACTCCCCTTCCCCCCCCAAAAAAAACATAAAAGAAAAAGACCAGGTTTTATTTACCACCTGGGGCCTTTATAAAATGATTGGGATATCAGAAATACAAAGCCTTTAGCCACAGAATAAAGAGCCTGAAGTTTTCTGCATTTAGGATTGTAGTCAAACAAAATAGTAATGATTAGGATAATGAATAAGAGAGTCAGCTATGATAATAAGTTAGAACTGAGTTGTACATCCTTAGACAAGAAACTACCCTCTAAGGGTTCCTATCTTATTAAATGAACAAGGCAGATAAAATCCTGGCACATAGTAAGTCTTAATTAATGATGCACATCACCCCATTAGCTACTAGATGTAAAGAACCTCATACTATTTCTGTACGCTTATCTTGGACACCACTTTGGTTGCATATAGTCCTTTCTGAATTTTAACTGAACCCTGAGGAAGGGTGGTAGGCAGAGAGGTTAGATAGGTATATAGGAAGTATATATAGGATATTTATTGAAGAGATGAAAAGCCGTATTTGACCTGTCTCTCTATGTCCTCAATACTTTCTCTCTTAAAACCTCCAGTTTTAAATACTCAAATTTGACAATTGTCCATACCACCAAGAAGGCTGATAGGTATTAGAATATAGAATTTAGAACATATATAGTAGCCCAGCCACTTGCTACTCAGTGTGAGCCAAGGACCAATGGCATGGGCATCACCTGGGAGCTGTTAGAAATGCAGAAATGCCCCACTCCAGACCTACTGAATCAGAATTTGCATTTTAACAGAAAGCCAGGGTGATTTGAATGTAAAGTTTGAAAAGCACTGAACTAGTAGGTTTTTCAGACATACCAATTTATCAATCATTTTTTTCCCTATTCACCATCACTTAATTGACATTCTGGCTTTCAAAAACTAGCTTTTAAAAGCTGAAGTAGTTTTCCCTTTAACAATAACGCCCATAGTTTTCCTAAGACCTCTTCATAAGCCAGCAGAACCCTCCTTGGATCCATTGTTTACCATAGCAAGAGTGATCTTAAAATTTTAATTGAATCAGAAGATTCTCCAGCTCAAAACTTCTCAGCAGCATCTCACTCACTACTCTTGAAATAAAATACCAAATCCTTTGCATAGTATCCAAGTTCTCAAGCCTTCCCCTTCTCTCAATATGTTATTACACTGCTTTCAGTGTGGTCCGTCAACCAAGCTCTTCACGCTTTTTTCTCCTAGGAAAGCTTCTTTCCCTTCCTTTCCTTTGCTTATTTCTACAAATCTTTCAGGTCTCAGTTTAAATGTTGTTTTCTAATAGAGGTCTTCCTTAGGCCCCACTTAAAACCAGGATCCTTTGTTATGCTCCCACAGAGAACCTTATATTCTCCTTTATTGAACCTAGCACAATTTAAAATTTTATAATTATATTTTGTTTAAGCATAGTGCCTGCCTCTCCCACTAAAACAATAAAGCTGCAAGAAGGCAGAGACCATGCCTGCTCTGATTATCACTTGCCTCCCCAGTGACTAGCACCGTAGGCACCTGATCCTTAATTTTTCCCAGCTTTATGGAAGCATGATTGACAAACAAAATTATATAAATTAAGGTGTACAACACGATGATTTAATATATGTATATATTGTGAGATGATCAACACAATATAGTTAACACATCCATCACCTCACCTAGTTACCATTTTTTAAGGTGTGTGGTAAGAACATTTAAGACCTACTCTCTTAACAAATTTCAAGTTACACTACAATATTGTTAACTATAGTCACCATGCTGTACATCGGATTCCAGAACTCATTCATTTTATAACTGAAAATGTGTACCCTTTGACCAACATCTCCCCATACTTAAGGCTTATTAATATAGCAATCTTTATGCTAATGGCATAGTAATCATTACATGCAGTAAGGACTATATATATTCGTGTGTACCCATTTTCCCTAGGAGAAAGCATTTTTGGAAGATACAGTCAGTCTTTTAAGCTACAAGTGGCGCTAGCGAAACTATTTCTTAACCTAATGATTTGAAAGAGAAAACATAGTTTGCCAAAGAGTCAAGCAAGGTGTGGTAATATAACTCACACTGGACATAAAACTTGCTGTCACCTATATCCAGGGGAAATGGAAGTACCAGTGTACAGGATCAACGGAATTTTCCAGTCTCTATCTTCTTTCCTCTCTGTTTTATAATTCCAAGAGAGCCATAGATCAACAAGATGCAGCAAACAATTTTAAAATAGAAAGTGAATCTATTATAGTGTTCAACAGTGAGGCCTTAGTGTCAAAAAGACTTGAGTTCCAACACTGGACGTTATACTTAGTAGCTATGTAACCATGAAGCTTTTATTTTTAACTTTTATTTTCTTTATCTATAAAATGGGAATAATAATAGTACTCCTTGACATAATCACCGGTATCTCAATCTTTTATTTTAGTCTTTGAACAGCTTTGTACTTATCATACAGCTCACTTAGACAATCAATGATTTTTAGCCATTTTATACATTTACACAACCAATATTACAATCCAATTTTAGAATACTCCCATCAACCCCCAAAATCCTTCATGCCTGTCTGCAGTCAATCCTTGCTCTCACCCCCAGCTTCAGGCAGCCACTGATCGATTTTCTATATAGTTTTCCTTTTTCTAGAAATTTCACAAAAAAGGGAATTATAAAATGCATAACCTTTTGGATGCTCAACATCACTAATTATTAGAGAAATGCAAATCAAAGCTGCAAATGAGGTACCACCTCACACCGGTCAGAACGGCCATCATTTAAAAGTCTACAAATAACGCATGCTGGAGAGGGTGTGGAGAAAAGGGAACCCTCCTAGACTGTCAGTGGGAATGTAAGTTAGTGCAGCCACTATGGAAAACAGTTTGGAGGCTCCTCAGAAAACTAAAAATAGAATTACCATATGATCCAGCAATCCCAATCCTGGGCACATATCTGGACAAAACTATAATTCAAAAAAGATACATGCCTCCCTATATTCATAGCAGCACTATTCACAATAGCCAAGACATGGAAACAACCTAAATGTCCATTGGCGGATGAATGGATAAAGAAGATGTGGTACATATATACAATGGAATATTACACAGTATAAAAAAAGAACAAAATAATGCCACTTACAGCAACATGGATGCAACTAGAGATTATGAAACTAAGTTAGAAAGAGAAAGACAAATACCATATGATATCCCTTATATGTGGAATCTAAAATATGGCACAAATGAACTTATCTACAAAACAGAAGCAGACTCATAGACATAGAGAACAGACTTGTGGTTGCCAAGGGGTAGGGAGAGAGAGAGGGATGGACTGCGAGTCTGGGGTTGGTTGATGCAAACTACTACATATAGAATGCATAAACAACAAGGTCCTACCGTATAGCACAGGGAACTATACCCAATCTCCTGGGATAAACCATAGTGGAAAAGAGTATAAAAAAGAATGTATATGTGTGTAACTGAGTCACTCTGCTGCCACACTGTAAATCAACTATACTTCAATTTTAAAAATTTTTAAAAATGCAAAGCCTTTTGTATTTGGCTTCTTTCACTTAGCATAACGTCACATCCAACTCTTAACCATACCCTCAAAAATGTTCTGTCTCCAAAGTTCCTCATCTAATAATGGGCACTTCTAGTCTAGTCAAAAACTCTCAGGTCAGGGCTTCCCTGGTGGCGCAGTGGTTTAGAATCTGCCTGCCAATGCAGGGGACACAGGTTCGAGCCCTGGTCTGGGAAGATCCCACATGCCGCGGTGCAACTGGGCCCATGAGCCACAACTACTGAGCCTGCGCGTCTGGAGCCTGTGCTCCGCAACAAGAGAGGCCGCGATAGTGAGAGGCCCGCGCACCACGATGAAGAGTGGTCCCCACTCGCCACAACTAGAGAAAGCCCTCACACAGAAACGAAGACCCAACACAGCCAAAAATAAATAAATTTACAAAAAAAAATTCTCAGGTCATCCTTAACATCTTTTTCTACATTCCAACATTTAATTCATTACCAGTTCATGTCAATGCTTACTACCTCCAAAATATACTTTGAATCTATCAATTACTTTCCCCTCTACCGCTACCACCTGAGACAAAGTCACCTTAAATACTGTCAGCTTCCTCTCTGGTCTTCTTACTTCCTCTTTTGCTTTCCCTAAACTCCATTTCACATGTGGAAACCTGAAGAATCTTTCAAAAATATATATTAAATTATATACTCTCCTTGCTAAACACAGTGCTTGGTACCAGGACTGGCTACGTAATTTGCGGGACAAGCACAAAATGAAAACAGGGGGCTCCCTGTTAAAAAATTAGTACAATTTCAAGATGATGACAGAAGAGCATTAAACCAAATGCAGGGCCCTTCTAAGGTTGGGAACCAGTATGACTGCACAGTTCACATGCCCATGAAAATGGCCTTGCCTGGCACAGAGAAGCTCTCCATAAGTATTGCCTAATATTATTTTTAAAATATTAGGTAATTACCTAATATTATTTATTCCAAGAGGATTAATAATATCAAAAAATCTTATTCATGATACTATTAAATTAATGAATTCAAGGAAAAACATATGTATTATCCCCTAAAAGCCTAAATATCATCTAGTAATCTTTGAATTCAATCTAATTTGCTGATTTGAGGAACATCTTAAGGTCAAATTAAGTGATAATTTAAGTAGAAATTATATAAAAACAGATAATCAATAGATCAACATGTACCACGATGCAGACAGGTGGGATATTCAAGGATTTGGTGGAAGCTGAATGGTTTAGCCTTAATATTTCCGTGAAGCTCATCTGAAGTTTATTTATGTGAGAAAATATTTTGCATACTTTGATTTGAAAAGATGATCTATGAACCTTTTAGGATAAGAAATTATTTCATTAAAATATTTTGGAACTACAATCAGTGATTTAGAGGTCAAAGTTTAAGCAAAAAAAAAAAAAGAGGTTTACTTCTCCCTTCCATTTGAGTGATAATCTCTTTTAGTCTTGATTACATCAGTACTATTACTGTTCATCATACCACAAAGCTTAAATATGTCAGGAAACTACCCGCAAAAAATTGCTAAATTTATCCATATGAAAATATCCCAAGAGACCTTAAGTCTCCTTAGAGAGATGAAATTTGTTTAATTTTTCCCCAGCATGCTATTATATTGTTACCTAAATTATTATCAATTTTTTGAAACAGGTAGCCTTGTACGGCTGAGTTATATTTCTAAACGAAGTAATTGACCTCAATATATAATGATAACTTTGAGTGAGAAAGAAGTGTGACTTTCTGATCTTTAAAACCTTCTGGCAAGATAGAAGTTTAGTAAGTGATATAGATGCAATCTCAAATCACCGAGACAAGGATGAAGTTTTTATGTACTTTTTATGTACTGGGACAACTGGATAGCCACTTAGAAAAAAAAGAAAAAAAGATTAAATTAGTTCCATACCTCAGCACACACAAGAATAAAGTCCATATACATCAGGGATCTAATGTACAAACCAAAATACCATACAAATACTAGAAGAAAACTGATGGATTTTTCTACAACCTGAGTGTGGGACAAGGCTTTCTAACTATGACTCAAAACCTAAGTGCAATATAGAAAAGGACCGATTCACTTGGTTACATAAAAATAAAGGGGGAACAACATTGCAGTGCAAAAATACCATAAACAAAGTTGAAGGCAAATGACAAGCTAGGAGAAAATATTTGCAACTTATATCGTGGACAAAGGGCTAATATCTCTAAACATAAATAACTTTCTAAAAGACAAAATACTAAAAAAAAATCTAGAAGATAGAAAATAGAATAATGAATATAAAACATGAACAACTTTTAGAAAGATAAACTGGCTCTTAAACATATGAAAAGGTATTTAACTTCAACAGTAATGAGAGAAATTCTAATTAAAATGATTTTGAGATTTTAAAAACTGATCAGATTAGCAAAAATTAAAAAGCTTGACAACATATTCTATAGATGAGGCTATGGGAAAATAAACATTCTCCTCTATTGGAATGCAAAATGGTACAATCTGTATATAGGGAAATAGTTATATCTAACAGAACTACATATGCACTTGCCCTATGACTTAGCAATCACACTTTTAGAAATTTACCCTAAATGTACACCTCAAAAATTATGAAAATACATATATGAACCAGGTCATTCATTACAGCATTATTTGTAACTGCAAAAAGACTGAAAGCTACCTAAATGGAAAACTATAGTTAGTTGAATATACTATGATACGTACACATACAATGGAGTTTTATGAAGCTACAAAGAAAGATCTTTGTAAAATGATATAGAATGATTTCCAGAATATATTGTTAGTGCAAAAAGCAAAGTGAAGGGCTTCCCTGGTGGCGCAGTGGTTGAGAGTCTGCCTGCCAGTGCAGGGGACACAGGTTTGTGCCCCGGTCCGGGAGGATTCCACGTGCCGCAGAGCAGCTGGGCCCGTGAGCCATGGCCACTGAGCCTGCGTGTCCGGAGCCTGTGCTCCGCAGTGCGAGAGGCCACAGCAGTGAGAGGCCCGTGTACCGCAAAAAAAAAAAAAAAAGCAAAGTGAAAACCTTTTCTTCTGACAATGTGGAACTAGCCACACCACTATAAACAAATAGAAAATTGATGAAAATATTTAGAAAAATGCTTTTAGCCATTGGCTCAAAAGGAGTGCAAGACTGAGAGAAGGGAAGCAATGAGATGAGCCCCAGGATCTCTGTTATTTTACCTGGAGGCAATTTTCAGAGAAAAAAAGATTTTAAAAAAATGAACAGTGTTTCAGCAACCTGTGGGAAAATATCAAGTGGTCTAACATAAGTGAAATTGGAGTTCTCTAATTTTGTATGTGTGTGTGTGTGTGTGCATGTGATAAATAGTATTTGAATAAATATAGCCTCAAACTTCCTAAATCTAAAGAAAATTATAGACCCACAGAATCAAGAAGTTCAAGTATGCTACCCCAAGTAGGATTAAATGCACCATAAAGAAAACACACAATAAAGAAAAATACACCAAGGTCCATCATAATCAAATTTCTAAAAACCATTGATAAAGAGAAAAATTTAGAAGCAGTCAGAGGAAATACAGAAGAACAAACATAAGAAAGATTGCAGACTTTGCATCAAAAATAATGCAAGGCAGAAGAAAGAGGAAGAATATCTTTAAAGTGCTGAAAGAAAAAAATTGGCAACCTAGAATTCTATATTTAGCAAAAGTACCTTTCAAAAATGAAAGTAAAATAAAGATTTTTTGTTCAGACAAACAAAAACCTAGAAAATATATAACCAGAAGATCTATACTACAAGAAACATTAAAGAAAGCTCTTTAGTCGAAAGGAAAAGTGACACCGATGGAAACTTGGGTCTGTGTAAGGAATCAGTGACAGAAATGATAAAAATGTAGGTTGCATATTAAAGACTTTTCATGTTTAAATTTCTTTAAAAGATAAATGATTACCTAAAGCAAAAATAATAACAACATACTGTGGTGCTTAAAATACTACAGTAGTAAAATGTGTGGCAACAATGGCACTAAAAAACAAAGTAGGGGAAAGGGAAGTATACTGTTAAAGTGGTGTAATATTACTCAAATTCTGTTACATTTATGATCATAAGTTAAAGATGCATAGTGTAAACCCCAGAACAAACACTTAAAAATCAAAGAGGATACTTAATAAACTAATCTCAGAGACAAAACAGAATATTAAACAATAACCAAGAAGAAGGCAGGAAACGATCAAAGAAAAAATTAACAATGGATGAAGAGCACACATGGGCAGTGAACAGACACCAAATGCTGCCTCCACCAAACCAGAAGTCTGCTGCACCTACACACACCATATCAAGGGGATAACAGACAGCACACACTGAGGAAAGAGGCAGCAAGCACCCAAACTAAAAGCAGCCCCTTGATTCCGGACAAATTGGTGGAGTAGAAAAACTTGAGCCCACTTCCTCTCACGAAAACACCAAAATCCCAACTGCTGAACAACCATCAACAAAAAAGACTGGAACCAACCAAAAAAGATATTTTACTACCAAAGACAAAGAAGAAGCCACAACAAGATGTTAGGAGTAGCACTTTCATGATATAAAGAAATCCCATAGGGAGTTCCTTGGTGGTCTAGTGGTTAGGATTTGGTGCTTTCACTGCAATGGCCTGGGTTCAATCCCTGGTCAGGGAATTGATATCCTACAAGCTTCATGGCATGGCAAAAAAAAAAAAAAAAAAAAAAGGGAGGAAGAAATCCCATGCCCACTGGGTAGGCAACTCACAAACTGGAAAAAAAATTATATCGCAGAGGATCACCCAGAGGAGTGAGAGTTCTGAGCCCCATGTCAGGCTCCCCAGTCTGAGGGCCTTGCATTGGGAGGAGGAGCCCCCAGAGCATTTGGCTTTTAAGGACAGTGGGGCTTGAGTGCAGGAGCTCCACAAGACTAGGGGAAATGAAGACTCCACTCTTGGAAGATGCACACAGATTTCACATGCACTGGGACACAGCACAAAGCAATGACGCCATACAAGCCTGAGCTAGACCTACCTGCAGGTCTTGGAAGGCCTCCTGGGGAGGTGGGGTTGGCTGTGGCTCACTGTGGGGGTAAGGACACTGGTGGCGGAGGCCCCAGGGAATACTGATTGTCATGAGCTCTCCTGGAGGTCGTCATTTTGGCACTGAGACCTTGCCAACAGCCTGCAGGCTCCAGTGCTGGGACCCCTCAGGCCAAAAAAAACAGTGATGGGGAACACAGCCCCATCCATCAGCAGTCAGGCTGCCTAAAGTTGTACTGAGCTCACAGTCACCGCTAAACACACCCCTTGACATGGCCCTCCCCATCAGAGGGACAAGACCCAACTCCACCCACCAGCGGGCAGGCACCAGTCCCTCCCACAAGGAAGCCTGCATAAGCACCTGGACCAACCTCACCCACCAGGAGGCAGACACCAGAAGCAAGAAGAACTACGATCCTGCAGCCTGTGGAAAGGAGACCACAACCACAGAAAGTTACACAAAATGAGACGGCATGGAAATACATTCCAGATGAAGGAACAAGATAAAAACCCAGAAGAACAACTAAGTGAAGTGGAGATAGGTAACCTACCTGAAAAAGAATTCAGAGATGATAGTAAAGATGATCCAAGATCTCAGAAAAAGAATGGAGGCACAGACCAAGATACAAGAAATGTTTAACAGAGAGCTAGAAGATCTAAAGAACAAGCAAACAGAGATGAACAATACAACAACTGAAATGAAAAATACACTAGAAGGAATCAATAGCAGAATAAATGAGGCAGAAGAACAAACAAGTGACCTGCAAGACAGATGGGTGGAAATCACTGCTGTGGAACAGAGTAAAGAAAAAACAATGAAAAGAAATGAGAACAGTCTCAGAGACCTCTGGGATAGTGTTAAATGCACAAACATTCGCATTATAGGGGTCCCAGAAGGAGAAGAGAGAGAGAGAAAGGGCCCGAGAAAATATTTGAAAAGATTATAGCTGAAAACTTCCCTAACATGGGAAAGGAAACATTCACTCCAGTCCAGGAAGTGCAGACAGTCCTATACAGCATAAACCCAAGGAGGAACACGCAGAGACACATATTAATCAAACTCACAAAAATTAAAGACAAAGAGAAAATAATAAAAGCAATAGTGTAAAGCAACAAATAACATACAAGGGAACCCCCATAACTTTATCAGCTGATTTTTCAGCAGAAACTCTGCAGGCCAGAAGGGAGTGGCATGATACATTTAAAGTGAGGAAAGGGGAAAACCTACAACCAAGGTTACTCTACCCAGCAAGGCTCTTATTCAGATTTCACAGAAAAATCAAAATCTTTACAGACAAGCAAAAGCTAAGAGAATTCAGCACCAACAAACCAGCTTTAGAACAAATGCTAAAGGAACTTCTCTAGGTGGAAAAGAAAAGGCCACAAATAGAAACAAGAAAATTACAAATGGGAAAGCTCACTGGTAAATGCAAACATACAGTAAATGAAGGAAATCATCCACACACAAATATACTATCAAAACCAGCAATTGTGAGAAAAGCAGAGTACAAATGCAGGATATTGAAAGTGCATTTGAAATTAAAAGACAAGCAACTTAAAACAATCCTGTATATATACTATATATATATATATATATATACACACTATATATATATATATATATATCAACCTCATGGATACATGTACCCCAAAGTTCATTGCAGCACTATTTACAATAGTCAGGACATGGAACCAACCTAAATGTCCATTGATGGAGGAATGGATAAGGAAGATGTGCAATTACACTTACACACACACACCACACACACACACACACACACACACACCACACACAATGGAATATTACTCAGCCATAAAAAAGAATGAAATAATGCCATTTGCAGCAACATAGATGCACCTAGAGAATATTATACTAGGTGAAGTACGTCAGACAGAGAAAGATAAACATAATATGATATCACTTATCTGTGGAATTTTTTAAAAAGTGATACAAAGAACTTATATACAAAACAGAAACAGACTCAGAGACTTCGAAAACAAACTTATGGTTACTAAAGTGGAAACATGGCAGGGAGGGATAAATTAGGAGTTTAGGATTAACATACACATACTACTATATCTAAAATAGGTAATCAACACGGTCCTACTGTATAGCACAGGGAAATGTACTCAATATTCTGTAATAACCTATATGGGAAAAGAATCTGAAAAAGAATGGATATACGTATATGTATAACTGAATCACTTAGCTGTATACCTGAAACTAACACAACACTGTAAAATCAACTATACTCCAATATAAAATAAAAATTATTAATAAAAAGTTCCATAAGGAAGAAAAACAATGCACGGACAAGGAGAAAACAAAGAGCACAATGGTGGACATAATCATATCAATATTACATTAAATGTAAGTGATCTGAACATGCCAATTAAAGATCAGTGGTAGATAAAAAAGCCTCAACTATGTCCTTCAGAAAAAATACTTTATATATAAAGAATTGAAAAAGATATACTATGCAGCACTAATTATAAGAAAGCTGGAGTGACCACATTAATATCAGAAAAAATTAGGCCTTAAGACAAGATATATTAGCAGAGATAAAGAGAGATATTACAAAATGACGAAAAGGTCAATGTATCAAGTATCAAGAATATTTAACAATCTCATATGTCTATTTACCCAAAGAAAATTAAAAGGGACAAAGAGGGACATTATATAATGGTAAAAGCGTCAGTCCACCAGGAAGATATAGCCATCTTAAATGTGTATGTACTTAACAACAGAACTTCAAAATACATTTAAGCAAAAACATACAACTGAAAGGTAAAAAAGACAAATCCACCAAAATATAGGTGGAGACTTCAATTTGACAATAATTGATAGAACTACTAACAAAAATGTATAAAAAGTGAACATTTGATAAAACTTTTTCAATAACTGATAGAACTACTAACTAGAATATCAAAAAAGTAAGGAACACCATTAACTTATAGGGCCTAATTGACACTTACAGAACGTCCCCCCCCAAATCAGAATACATATTCTATTCAAGTACCCATGGAACATTCTGATTGTATCCAGGGTCAGGAAACAAAGCTCAACAATTTTAAAAGAATGGAAATCACACAAAATATATGCTCTGAACATCCTGAAATTAAACTAAAATTCAGTAACAGAAAGTCAACAGGAAAATCGCCAAACATTTGGAAATAAACACAATTCTAAATAATCCATGGGCTAAAGAGTAAGTCTTAAAGAAAATTTAAAAATACACTTACCGAATGAAAATGAAGATACAATGTATCAAAATTTATGGGATGCAACTATATTCCTAGAGGGAAATATATAGCACTAAATAAAGATAAAAATTCTCAAATCAATAAACTGTGATCTCACCTCAAGAAACTAGAAAAAGAGCTAAATAAACACAAAGCAAGCAGAAGCAAAAAATAATAAATTCAATAGCAGAAATCAATCAAATTGGGACTTCCCTGGTGGCGCAGTGGTTAAGAATCCACCTGCCAATGCAGGGGACATGGGTTCGAGCCCTGGTCCGGGAAGATCCCATATGCCGTGGAGCAACTAAGCCCATGCGCCACAACTACTGAGCCTGCACTCTAGAACCCGCGTGCCTAGAGCCCACGCTCCACAACAAGAGAAGCCACCACAATGAGAAGCCTGTGCACTGGACCAAAGAATAGCTCATGCTCGCCGCAACTAGAGAAAGTCCGCATGCAGCAACGAAGACCCAACGCAGCCATAAATAAATAAATAAATAAATAAATAAATAAATTTATTTAAAAAAAGAAATCAATCCAATTGAGCTCCTAGGTATATATCCAAGATAAGTTAAAGCATATGTTCATAAAAAGACTTGTAGCAAATGTTCATAGCAACATTTTTCACAATAGCCCCAAACTGGAATCAACCCAAATGTCCATCAATAGTTAAATGGATAAACAGAATGTGGTATATAACCTTACAATGAAATACTATTCAACAATAAAAGGAATGAAGTGCTGATACATACTACAATATGGAAGAACCTCAAAAACACTATGCTAAGTGAAAAAAGCTAACACAAAAAAACTACATATTTTATATGAAATTTCTACAAAAGGAAAAACTATGGAGACTGAAATCAAGTCAGTGGTTGCCTGGGGCTCAGCGTGGAGTGGGAATTAACTGCAAACAGACACAAAGGAAATCTCTGGGGTAAAGGAAATGTTCTAAAACTGGATAGCGAGGATGGTTGCATAACAGTACAAAGTACCAAAACTGGTCTAACTTGTCACCCTTAAAATGGGTGAAGTTTATGATATGTGAATTATATCTCAATAAGACTATTTTAAAATAAAAATAGAAATCAATAAAACTGAAAACAGAAAAACAATAGAGAAAATCAATGGCACAAAAAGCTGGTTCTCTGAAAAGCAGTAAAACTGGTAAATAAATTGACAAACTCTAGCAAGACTGACAAGCCAATATCCACAATGAAACAGGGGATATCACTACAGACCCAACAAACATTAAAAGGACTATAAGGGAATATTATGAACAACTGTTTGCATCTAAACTTGACAGTTTAGATGAAATGGACCACTTGCTCAAAAATAAAAGCTGCCACAACTTACCCAATATAAAATGGATAATCTAAATAGTCCTATAGCTAGTAAAGAAATTGAATTCATAGTTTAAAAATTCCCCAAAAGAAATCTCTAAGCCCAGATGGTTGTACTGGAGAATTCTACCAAATTTTTAAAGAAGAATTAACACCAATTCTACAATCTCTCTGAGAAAACAGAAGAGCAGAAAACACTTTCCATTTCATTTTATGAAGCAACTATTACTCTGATATCAGAAGGCAAACAAAGAAAGCACACAAAAAAGAGAAAACTACAAACCAATATTCCTCATGAATGTAGGTACAAAAACCCTTTATAAATCATTAGCAAATAGAATTCGGCAATATGCAAAAAGAACTACACTTCATGACCAAGCGGAGTTTATTCCAGGGATGCAAGCCTGGTTCAATATTTGAAAATTAGTTAATGTAATTCACTGTATCAACAGGCTAAATAAGAAAAACCACATGATCATGTACATGGATGCAGAAAAAACATGTGACAAAATTTAACACCCATTTATGAAAAAGAAAAAGACTCTCAGAGAACAAGGAATAGGGGAGATCTTCCTCAACTTAATAAAGAGCGTCCACACAAACCTAAAGCAAACATTATACTTAACAGTAGAAGACTAAATTCCCCCCACCTAAGGTTAGGAACAAGCCAAAGATGTCCACTGTCACTATTCTTTTTCAGCATAATACTAGAAGTTCTAGACAGTGCAGTAGGCTAGGAGAAGAAAGGACACACAGATTGAAACAAAGAAGTAGTACTGTGCTATCTGCAGATGACATGATTGTCTACATACAAAATCCCAAGGAATCTACAAGAAAACTCCTAGAACCAGAAAGTGACTTCAGCAAGGTCATAGGATACAAGATCAACATATTGAAATCTATTCTATTTCTATATACTGTCAATGAACACACGGAATTGAAATGAAAAAGCCAGCACCATTTACAATTGTTCAAAAAGTGAAATTCTTAGCTATAACTCTAACAAAATATGCACAGAACTTGTAGGCTGAAACTTAAAAAATGCTGATGAAAGAAATTAAAGAGTAAATAAATGGAGAGAGTGATATACAATGTTCATAGATTGGAAGACTCAATACAGTAAAGATGTCAGTTCCCCCCACTTTGATCTCTAGGTTGTGACTCCTATCAAAATACGAGCAAATGTTTTGTAATATAGACAAGCTTATTCCAAAATTTATATGTAAAGGCACAGGCCCTATAGAATAGCTAAAACAATCTTCAAAAAGAAGAAAAAGTGGGAGGTATTACTCTAACCAATTTTAAGACTTACAAAATATTACAGTAATCAAGACAGTGTGGTGTTGGAAGAGACACACACACATAGTGCAACGAAACAAAACAGAGAACAGGGAAATAGACCTACACAAGTAAGGCCAACTAGTTTTTTTTAAGCCATAAAAATTTACTGGTTCACACAACTCAAGTCCAGAAGCAAGTAGGTGTCATGATTAGTTTGCTCCAGTAGCATAAATATGTCACAAAGGACCTGATTTCTTTCCTTCCTCTATTTAACATACAATGGTATTCTTCCTGATATAGCTCCACACTAAGGCTGCCTGCCTCCTCTGTGGTCTTAACATGGTTGTTACTAACTCCTGCATGCTTCCATTCCCTGAGGAATAAAAAACATCTTCTTTAAATCCCAGCATACCGCTCCCTTCAACTTAGTTTGGCCAAGTGGTTTTCTTCTGTTTGTTTTGGGTTTTTTTTTTTTTTTTTTTTTTTTTTGGCCACGTGGCTTGCTGGATCTTAGTTCCCCGAACAGGGATGGAACCAAGGCCATGGCAGTGAAAGCACTGAGTCTTCTCTGATTGCTGTGGCTAAAACTTCCAAAACTATGTTGAATAAGAGTGGTGAGAGTGGGCAACCTTGTCTTGTTCCTGATCTTAGTGGGAATGGTTTGAGTTTTTCACCATTGAGGACAATGTTGGCTGTGGGTTTGTCATATATGGCCTTTATTATGTTGAGGAAAGTTCCCTCTGCCTACTTTCTGCAGGGTTTTTATCATAAATGGGTGTTGAATTTTGTCGAAAGCTTTCTCTGCATCTATTGAGATGATCATGTTTTTTTTTTCCTTCAATGTGTTAATATGGTGTATCACATTGATTGATTTGTGTATATTGAAGAATCCTTGCATTCCTGGAATAAACCCCACTTGATCATGGTGTATGATCCTTTTAATGTGCTGTTGGATTCTGTTTGCTAGTATTTTGTTGAGGATTTTTGCATCTATGTTCATCAGTGATATTGGCCTGTAGTTTTCTTTCTTTGTGACATCTTTGGTTTTGGTATCAGGGTGATGGTGGCCTCACAGAATGACTTTGGGAGTGCTCCTCCCTCTGCTATATTTTGGAAGAGGAAAGCACTGAGTCTTAACCACTGGACCACCAGGAACTCCCATGGCCAAGTGACTTTTGACAAAATTGCAAAAGTCATTCAATGTAGGAAGTGTAGTCTTTTCAACAAATGGTACTGAAACAATTGGTCATCCATAGATAAAAAATTGACTCTCAACCTAAAGACAGAATATGTTTTTTATTTCTTGGATAAATACCTAAATACCCCTATTTTAGAAGATAACATAGGAGAAAAATCTTCAGGGATTAGGGTATGTGAACAGTTTTTAGACCTGACACCAAAAGCATGATCCAAAAAATAAACTGCACTTCACTGAAACTTAAAACTTTTGCTTTAGGAAGATCCTGTTAGGGGATGAAAAGACAAGCTATAGACTGGAAGACAATATCTCCAAACCACGTATCGACAAAAGACTTATATGTAGAATATATAAATAACTCTCAAAATTCAACAGTAATAAAAAATCCAAATAGAAAATGGGCAAAACACAAAAACAGACGTCTCACTGAAGAAGTGGTGACAAATAAGAATATGAAAAGATTCAATATCATTAGCCATTATAGAAATGTAAATTAAAACCACCAAGAGATATCATACACTTATTAGAACTGCTAAAGTAGAAAACAGTGACAGGACATTGGTTCAAGATAGCAAAGTAGAAGGACGTGCACTCACTCCCTCTTGCGAGAGCACCGGAATCACAACTAACTGCTGAACAATCATCGGCAGGAAGACACTGGAACTCACCAAAAAAGATACCCCACATCCAAAGACAAAGGAGAAGCCGCAATGAGATGGTAGGAGGGGAGCAATCACAATAAAATCAAATCTCATAACCGCTGGGTGGGTGACTCACAAACTGGAGAACAGTTATACCAGAGAAGTCCACCTACTGGAGTGAAGGTTCTGAGCCCCACATCAGGCTTCCCAACCTGGGGGTCTGGCAACGGGAGGAGGAATTCCCAGAGAATCAGACTTTGAAGGCTAGTGGGATTTGATTGCAGGAGTTTGACAGGACTGGGGGAAACAGAGGCTCCACTCTTGGAGGGCACACACAAAATAGTGTGCATATCAGGACCCAGGGGGAAGGAGCAGTGACCCCATAGGAGACTGAACCAGACCTACCTGCTAGTGCTAGAGGGTCTCCTGCAGAGGCAGAGGACAGCTGTGGCTCACCACAGGGACAAGGACACTGGCAGCAGAAGTTCTGGGAAGTACTCCTTAGTGTGAGCCCTTCGGGAGTCCACCATTAGCCCCACCAAAGAGCCTGTAGGCTCCAGTGCTGGGTCGCCTCAGGCCAAACAACCAACAGGGAGGCAACTGAGCCCCACCCATCAGCAGACAAGTGGATTAAAGTTTTACTGAGCTCTGCCCACCAGAGCAACACCCAGCTCTACCCACCACCAGTCCCTCCCATCAGGAAGCTTGCACAAGCCTCTTAGATAGCCTCATCCACCAGAGGGCAGAGAGCAGAAGAACTACAATCCTGCAGCCTGTGGAACGAAAACCACAGGCACAGAAAGATAAACAAAATGAAAAGGCAGAGGACTATGTACCAGAGGAAGTAACAAGATAAAACCCCAGAAAAACAGCTAAATGAAGTGGAGATAGGCAACCTTACAGAAAAAGAATTCAGAATAATGATAGTGAAGATGATCCAGGACCTCAGAAAAAGAATGGAGGCAAAGATCGAGAAGATGCAAGAAATGTTTAACAAAGACCTAGAAGAATTAAAGAACAACGAGAGATGAACAATACAATAACTGAAATGAAAAATACACTAGAAGGAATCAACAGCAGAATAACTGAGGCAGAAGAACAGATAAGTGACCTGGAAGACAAAATGGAATTCACTGGGCTTCCCTGGTGGCGCAGTGGTTGAGAGTCCGCCTGCCGATGCAGGGGACATGGGTTCGTGCCCCGTTCCGGGAGGATCCCACATGCCGTGGAGCAGCTGGGCCCGTGAGCCATGGCCGCTGAGCCTGCGCGTCCAGAGCCTGTGCTCCGCAACGGGAGAGGCCACAGCCGGGAGAGGCCCGCGTACCACAAAAAAAAAGAAAAGAAAAAAATGGAATTCACTGCTGTGGAACAGAATAAAGAAAAAAGAATGAAAAGAAATTAAGACAGCCTAAGAGACCTCTGGGACAACATTAAATGCACCAACATTCGCATTATAGGGGTCCTAGAAGGAGAAGAGAGAGAGAAAGGACCTGAGAAAATATTTGAAGAGATGATAGTCGAAAACTTCCCTAACATGGGAAAGGAAATAGCCGTCCAAGTCCAGGAAGTGCAGAGAGTCCCAGGCAGGATAAACCCAAGGAGAAACATGCCATAGTAATCAAATTGACAAAAATTAAAGACAGAGGGAAAAATGACAAATAACATACAAGGGAACTCCCATAAGGTTAACAGCTGACTTCTCAGGAGAAACTCTACAAGCCAGAAGGGAGTGGCATGATGTACTTAAAGTGACGATAGGGAAGAACCTACAACCAAAATTACTCTACCCGGCAACAATCTCATTCAGATTCAACGAGAAATCAAAAGCTTTACAGACAAGCAAAAGCTAAGAGAATTCAGCACCACCAAACCAGCTCTAGGGACTTTCCTGGTGGTACAGTGGTTAAGAATCGGCCAGCCAATGCAGGGGACATGGGTTCAAGCCCTGGTCCAGGAAGATCCCACATGCCACTGAGCAACTAAGCGCATGTGCCACAACTACTGAGCCTGCACTCTAGAGCCCATGCACCACAACTACTGAGCCCGCGTGCCACAACTACTGAAGCCCTCCACAAAAAGAGAAGCCACCGCAATGAGAAGCCCAAGCACTGCAACGAAGAGTAGCCCCTGCTCGCTGCAACTAGAGAAAGCCTTGCACAGCAATGAAGACGCAATGCAGCCAAAAATAAATTAAAAACAAAAACAAAGAAACAGCTCTACAACAAATGCTAAAGGAACTGCTCTAAGTGGGAAACACAAGAGAAAAAAAAGGACCTACAAAACCAAACCCAAAACAATTAAGAAAATGGTAATAGGAACATACATATCGATAATTACCTTAAATGTGAATGGATTAAATGTTCCAACCAAAAGACACAGGCTTGCTGAATGGATACAAAAACAAGACCCATATATATGCTGTCTACAAGAGACCCACTTCAGACCTACGGACACATACATACTGAAATTGAATGGAAAAGGATATTCCATTCAAATAGAAATCAAAAGAAAGCTGGCGTAGCAATACTCATATCAGATAAAA
The DNA here is from genome assembly GCF_937001465.1 of Orcinus orca. Taxonomy (NCBI): domain Eukaryota; kingdom Metazoa; phylum Chordata; class Mammalia; order Artiodactyla; family Delphinidae; genus Orcinus; species Orcinus orca. Next base: position 67,272,677 of record NC_064561.1, read on the forward strand.
TACACTTTAAAATAAAGAATCTTACAAGAGTCAAGGAAGGACACTACATTATGATCAAGGGATCAATCCAAGAAGAAGATATAACAATTATAAATATATATGCACCCAACATGGGAGCACCTCAATACATAAGGCAAATGCTAACAGCTATAAAAGAGGAAATCGACAGTAACACAATAATAGTGGGGGACTTTAACACCTCACTTACACCAATGGACAGATCATCCAGATAGAAAATTAATAAGGAAACACAAGCTTTCAATGACACAATAGACCAGATTAATTTAATCGATATTTATAGGACATTCCATCCAAAAACAACAGATTACACTTTCTTCTCAAGTGCACACGGAACATTCTCCAGGATAGATCACATCTTGGGTCACAAATCAAGTCTTGGTAAATTTAAGAAAACTGAAATCATATCAAGCATCTTTTCTGACCGCAAAGCTATGAGATTAGAAATAAATTACAGAGAAAAAAACCGTAAAAGACACAAACACATGGAGTCTAAACAATACGTTACTAAATAACCAAGGGATCACTGAAGAAATCAAAGAGGAAATAAAAAACTACCTAGAGACAGATGCCAACGAAAACACGATGATCCAAAATCTATGGGATGCAGCAAAAGCAGTTCTAAGAGGGAAGTTTACAGCAATACAATCCTACCTCAAGAAACAAGAAATCTCAAACAATCTAACCTTACACCTAAAGGAACCAGAGAAAGAAGAACAAAGAAAACCCAAAGTTAGTAGAAGGAAAGAAATAATAAAGATCAGAGCAAAAATAAATGAAATAGAAACAAAGAAAACAATAGCAAAGATCAATAAACAAAATTGATAAAACTTTAGCCAGACTCATCAAGAAAAAGAGGGAGAGGACTTAAATCAACAAAACTAGAAATGAAAAAGGAGAGGTTACAACAGATACCACAGAAGTACAAAGCATCATAAGAGACTACTACAAGCAACTCTATGCCAATAAAATGGACAAGCTGGAAGAAATGGACAAATTCTTAGAAAGGTATAACCTTCCAGGACTGAACCAGGAAGAAACAGAAAATATGAACAGACCAATCACAAGTAATGAAATTGAAGCTGTGATTAAAAATCTTCCAACAGACAAAAGTCCAGGACCAGATGGCTTCACAGGCGAATTCTATCAAACATTTAGAGAAGAGCTAACACCCATCCTTCTCAAACTCCTTCAAAAAACTGCAGAGGAAGGAACACTCCCGTACACATTCTATGAGTCCACCAGCACCCTGATACCAAAACCAGAGAAAGATACTACAAAAAAAGAAAATTACAGGCCAATATCACTGATGAACATAGACGCAAAAATCCTCAACAGAATACTAGAAAACAGAATCCATCAATACATTAAAAGGATCAAACACCATAATCAAGTGGGATTTACCTCAGGGATGAAGGATTCTTCAATATATACAAATCAATCAACATGATACACCATATTAACAAACTGAAGAATAACCATATGATCACCTCAATAGATGCAGAAAAATCTTCTGACAAAATTCAACACCCATTTATGATAAAAACTCTCCAGAAAGTGAGCAGAGAAGAAACCTACCTCCACATAATAAAGGCCATATACAACAAGCCCACAGCAAACATCATTCTCAAAATCATGAAAAACTGAAAGAATTTCCTCTAAGATCAGGAAGAAGACAAGGACGTCCACTCTCACCACCATTATTCAACATAGTTTTGGAAGCACTAGCCATGGCAATCAGAGAAGAAAAAGAAATAAAAGGAAGCCAAATTGGAAAAGAAGAAGTAAAGCTGTCACTGTTTGCAGATGACGTGATACTATACATAGAGAATCCTAAAGATGCCACCAGAAAACTACTAGAGCTAATCAATGATTTTGGTAGAGTTGCAGGATACAAAATTAATGCACAGAAATCTCTTGCATTCCTATATACTAACAACGAAAGATCTGAAAGAGAAATAAGGAAACAATCCCATTCACCATTGCAACAAAAAGAATAAAATACCTAGGAATAAACCTACCCAAGGAGGTGAAAAACCTGTGCTCAGAAAACTATAAGACACTGATGAAAGAAATCAAAGATGACACAGATGGAGAGATATACCATGTTTTGGGAGTGGAAGAATCAATATTGTGAAAATGACTTTACTACCCAAAGCAATCTACAGATTCAATGCAATCCCTATCAAATTACCAATGACATTTTTTACAGAACTAGAAAAAAAAAAATCTTAAAACTTGTATGGAGACATAATAGACCCCAAATAGCCAAAGCAGTCTTGAAGGAAAAAAACAGAGCTGGAGGAATCAGACTCCCTGACTTCAGACTATACTACAAAGGTACAGTAATCAAGACAATATGGTACTGGCCCAAAAACAGAAATATAGATCAATGGAACAGGATAGAAAGCCCAGAGATAAACCCACGCACCTATGGTCAACTAATCTATGACAAAGGAGGCAAGGATATACAATGGAGAAAAAACAGTCTCTTCAATAAGTGATGCTGGGAAAACTGGGCAGCTTCATGTAAAAGAATGAAATTAGAATACTCCCTAACACCATACATAAAAATAAATTCAAAATGGATTAAGGACCTAAATGTAAGACCAGACACTATAAAACTCCTAAAGGAAAACACAGGAAGCACACTCTTTGACATAAATCACAGCAAGATCTTTTTTGACCCACCTCCTAAAGTAATGGAAATAAAAATAAAAATAAACAAATGGGACCTAATGAAACTTAAAAGCTTTTGCACAGCAAAGGAAACCATAAACAAGACGAAGAGACAACCCTCAGAATGGCAGAAAATATTTGCAAACAAATCAATGGACAAAGGATTAATCTCCAAAATATATAAACAGCTCATACCGCTCAATATTAAAAAAACAATCAACCCAATTAAAAAATGGGCAGAAGGGCTTCCCTGGTGGCGCAGTCGTTGAGAGTCTGCCTGCCGATGCAGGGGACATGGGTTCATGCCCCAGTCCGGGAGGATCCCACATGGAGCGGCTGGGCCTGTGAGCCATGGCCACTGAGCCTGCGTGTCCAGAGCCTGTGCTCCGCAACGGGAGAGGCCACAACAGTGAGAGGCCCGCGTACCGCAAAAAAAAAAAAAAGGGGGGGGAGAAGACCTAAATAGACATTTCTCCAAAGAAAACAGACAGATAACTAAGAGGCATATGAAAAGCTGCTCAACATCCCTCATTATTAGAGAAATGCAAATCAAAACTACAATGAGGTATCACCTCACACCTGTTAGAATGGGCATCATCAGAAAATCTACAAACAACAAATGCTGGAGAGGGTGTGGAGAAAAGGGAACCCTCCTACACTGTTGGTGGGAAGGTAAGTTGGTGCAGCCACTATGAAAACAGTATGGAGGTTCCTCAGAAAACTAAAAATAGACTTACCGTATGATCCAGCAATCCCACTCCTGGGCATATATCAGGACAAAACTATAATTCAAAAAGGTACATGCACCCCTATATTCATAACAGCACTATTCACAACAGCCAAAACATGGAAGCAACCTAAATGTCCATTGAGAGATGAATGGATAAAGAATATGTGGTAAATATATACAATGGAATACTACTCAGTCATAAAAAGAACAAAATAATGCCATTTGCAGCAACATGGATGCAACTAGAGTTTAGCACACTAAGTGGAGTAAATCAGAAAGAAAGAAACCATGTGATATCACTTATATGTGGAATCTAAAATATGGCACAAATGAACCTATCTACAAAACAGAAACAGACTCACTGACATAGAGATCAGACTTGTGATTGCCAAGGGGGAGGGGGGAGGGAGAGGGATGGACTGGGACTTTGGGGTTGGTAGATACAAACTATTATATTTAGAATGGATAAACAACAAGGTCTACTGTATAGCACAGGGAACTATATCCAATCTCTTGTGATAAACCATGTGGAAAAGAATATTAAAAAAAATAATGTATATATGTGTATAACTGAGTCACTTTGTTGTACAGCAGAAATTAGAACAACATTGTAAATCAACTATACTTCAATTTAAAACAAAGTAAGATGATCTTCACAATGAAAAACACAAAACAGTGCTTAAAGTAATTAAAGAATTCTTAAGAGACATACCATGCTCATGGATTGAAAAATTCAAGTTACTTTTTCCCAAATTGAAGCAATAGATTCTGATCAAAATCCAGAAGCTTTTTTTTTAAACAAAGTGACAGAATGATATGAAAATTTGTATAAAAATTAAAAGATCTAGAATAGCAAAAAACAATTTGGAAAGGAAAACAAAATTGGAGAACTAACACTACCGGGTTTCAAGACTTTATTACAATGCTACAAATATATATGTATTAGAACAGAGATTCCAGAAAAAGACTCACATATATATGGTCAAATGATTTTTAAGGAGGTGCCAAGATTATCTAGTGGGGAAAGGATTAGTGTTCTCAGCAAAATAAAACAAGCAAAAACTCCAAATGAATCATGCACCAAACTGTAAATAATAAAACTATAAAAATTCTGGAGGAAAACGTAGGAGAAAATCATCAGAACTTTCAACAGGCAAAGACTTCTTAAACAGAACATAGGGACTTCCCTGGTGGCGCAGTCATTAAGAATCCGCCTGCCAATGTAGGGGACACGGGTTCAAGCCCTGGTCCGGGAAGATCCCACATGCCATGGAGCAACTAAGCCCGTGCGCCACCACTACTGAGCCTGCGCTCTAAAGCCCACAAGCCACAGCTACTGAAGCCCGCGTGCCTAGAGCCAGTGCTCTCAAAAAGAGAAGCCACCACAATGAGAAGCCTGCGCACCACAATGAAGAGTAGCCCCTGCTCGCCACAGCTAAAAGAAAGCCCACACACAGCAACGAAAACCCAATGCAGCCAATAAATAAACAAAGAAACAAACAGAACATAAGAAATACAAATTATAAAAGGAAGAAACTGGGGGCTTCCCTGGTGGCGCAGTGGTTGGGGGTCCGCCTGCCGATGCGGGGGACGCGGGTTCGTGCCCCGCTCCGGGAGGATCCCACGTGCCGCGGAGCGGCTGCGCCCGTGGGCCATGGCCGCTGGGCCTGCGCATCCGGAGCCTGTGCTCCGTGGCGGGAGGGGCCACAGCAGTGAGAGGCCCGCGTACCGCAAAGAAAGAAAAAAAAAAAAAAAGGTAAAAGGAAGAAACTGATAAACTGAGCTTTATCAAAATTACAACTTCAGCTCTTCAAAAGACACTAAGAAAATTAAGTCAGTCTTTAAGACAAGTCACAACATCCACAAAACATGTATGTGACAAAGAACTCAGATCTAGAATTTATTTTTGAAAACTCTCATAACTCAATTTTAAGAAGAAAACTAATTCAAAGATGAAAAGACTTGAACAGACTTCAAGAAGAAAATATACAAATAGCCAATAAGCATATGAAAAGATGTTCAATATCTTCAGTCAACAGGAAAACTAAAGTCAATGATACAGTACTACACACACAGTAGAATGGCTAAAATTTAAAAGTTTGGCAATAGGAAGCATCGATGAGGATGCAGAGCATGTGGAAGTCTCATACACTGCTGATGTGAATATAAAGTGATATCAAAACTTTGAAAAATAGTTTTTCAGCTTCTTATAAAGCTAAATATAGACCTTCCATATTATATGACCCAGCAATTGTGCTTTTAGGTATTTATCCAAGAAATGAAAAACATATGCCTACAAAAAGACTTGTACATGAATGTTCATATCACCTTAATCCAGAGTAAAACCAAACTGGGAAGAACCCAAATGTCCATCAGCAGGTGGGTGAATACACAAATTGTGCTATCTATATAATACAATACTGCTCAGCAATAAAAAGGAACAAGCTACTGGTACGTGCAAAAATGTGAATGAATTCCAAAAAAAAGCTGAGCAAAATAAGGCAGACACAAAAGAGTATATGTTGCAGGATTCCATTTAGATGAAATTCTGGAAGAAGCACAACTAATTTACAGTGACAGGAAGCAGATCAGTGATTGCCTGGAGCTGGGCATGTGAGGAATTGATCTTGAAGGGGCATGAAGGAACTTTTGAAGGTTATAGAAGTGTTCTGTATTTTGATTAGAGTGGTGGTTACACAGGTGTGAATACTTGCCAAAATTCATTTAGATGTATAATTTTAAGTTACATTTTATTATATATAAATTATACTGCAATGAAATTGATTTTTAAAAAATTTAAAGCAAAGTGCAAAAGAGTATATACAGTCAATTCTCACTTTGCATGGTAGTGCAGGATGTAAAAATGACCATGCAAACTGAAACTGTGTAAAGTGATCTTAATAAACAATGGGGGAAATTAAGACTCTTCCATGATCTTTAAAAATGTTTTAATGAAAACATTAAAGAATCTCTTGTAGGGAAGTAAAATAGTAAAACTAATATTTATTTAGTAGATTGTAATCTAAAACAGTAGAACCAGGGCTTCCCTGGTGGCGCAGTGGTTAAGAATCCGCCTGCCAGTGCAGGGGTCATGACTTCAAGCCCTGGTCCAGGAAGATCCCACATGCCACGGAGCAACTAAGCCCATGCACCACAACTACTGAGCCTGTGCTCTAGAGCCTGTGAGCCACAACTACTGAGCCCACGAGCCACAACTACTGAAGCCCGTGCACCTAGAGCCTGTGCTCCACAACGAAGAGTAGCCCCCCTCGCTGCAACTAGAGAAAACTCGCGTGCAGCAAAGACCCAACGCAGCCAAAAAAAATAGAATAAAATAAAAAAATAAAACATTAGAATCACTGAGAATTAAAGGGTTTTATTTCTTAATAAAAAACTTAACAAGAAGAGCTTGAAAAGGGTTTGGCTTCTTCTAGTCCTATAACTTACAAAACAGAGCAAGCATCTTTTCTATGCCTTGGTGAATTGTCATACACCTTTTTATGTCTGGATCAATATCCAACATTTTATGTATCCTTTGAGCTTTCGATGTCACGAAGTATCTCTGAGAGTTCCTGTAATGCGAACGTTTTGCTGGTGTCATTTTTTTTCTGGGACATCTTCATTTTTCTCATCAAAACCACTTACCTCACTCATGTCATTAAGTTCACCTTCACTAAGTTCCTTTGGCTGCATGTCTAGAGACTCTTGAAGGCAGCAGTGTCAACATTCCCATGGTCAGCTATTTATTCTGTAACTCCATTTACGTTCCGTTCAAATTTCACTTACAGCCTTATCACTTTTGTTTCTTGGTTGCACTTTCATCTTTGTTGGTCAATTCCCTCCATACATTTTTGTACAATGTCATGTGGGTTTACCACTTGAAGACAAGAAGCCAGAACAAGTACACGCTCTGCTGTTTGTGCATGAACTAAGTAACAGATGCACAGTAACGAATCACTAACAGACTGGAAGAAGCCATGTGATATGCACCACGATCAGTGACCAATCTTTTATTTGCAAAGCAATTTGTGGACTGAAGGGCCAACAGCAAAATTTGTACTTTATGCAATTACTCAGTTAATATACCATGGTAACCGAAGTTTGAATTGTTTTTAGGAGACTGGTATTATTTCAACTGTGGTAAGTGAAATGTATGTATACCGTAACTGTTCAAAGCCAGGAAAGACTGCATAGCATGTTACTTTTTGTGTAAAAAAGAAGACAATATAAATGTATGTGATTATTTTTTGCAAAAAGACACACAGTGAGTGGATATGAACAAGGCAGAAGAGAGAGGGGAGGAGCAACAATTTCCTGAGTACACCTTAAAACAAACACTTTTGACTTTAATTATGTAAATGTTTTACATATTCAAAAAGATACTAATCAACACTCAGCAATTTTAGAGTGTGGAAAAACTCTAAAATTGCATACAATAGAAATGAATAAATTTCATTTCAAATGAATAACATAACCATACTGCAAGTAACTTTGAACACTGTACTTTGACTGATAGAAAGCCAGGTACTATATTTTGAGTTGCCCTATGGGAGAGGTCCACATGGCAAGAAACTGAGGTAGGACTCTAGCTAACAGCCAGCAAGAAAATGAGGTCCTCATTCCAACAACCCATGAGGAACTGAACCATAGCCAGATTCCTGATCCACAAAACGTTTAAGATAACAAATATTTGTTATTTTAAACGATTAAGTTTTGGGCTAATTTGTTACACAGGAATGGATAACTAATATACTAACAAAAGATGCCTAGTTTAGATATAATCACGAGGAAGCATAAAACAAACCAAAATTAAGGGCATTCTATGATATAAATGGCTTATAGTCTTTTAAAAATGTCAGTGTAGGGCTTCCCTGGCGGCGCAGTGGTTGAGAATCTGCCTAATGCAGGGGACACGGGTTCGAGCCCTGGTCTGGAAGGATCCCACATGCCACGGAGCAACTAGGCCCGTGAGCCACAACTACCGAGCCTGCGCGTCTGGAGCCTGTGCTCCGCAACAAGAGAGGCCACGACAGTGAGAGGCCCGCACACCGCGATGAAGAGTGGCCCCCGCTTGCCACAACTAGAGAAAGCCCTCGCACAGAAACGAAGACCCAACACAGCAAAAATTAATTAATTAATAAACTCCTACCCCCAACATCTTAAAAAAAAAGACAGCGTAAGGCAAAACAAGGCTGAGGAACTGTTTCAGATTAAAGTAAACTAAAGAGACATGACAACTAAATGCATTGTGTGAGCCTGGACTTGAAAAAATTACTGTAAAGTATGGGTAAAGTTTGAGTACAGACTATAAATAATCATATTGTATCAATGTTAAACTTTCTTATTTTCATTATTGAAATTCAGTTATATAAAGAATGTCCTTGTTCTTAGAAAATACACAATGGGGCTTCCCTGGTGGCGCAGTGGTTGAGAGTCCGCCTGCCGATGCAGGGGACACGGGTTCGTGCCCTGGTCCGGGAAGATCCCACATGCCGCGGAGCGGCTGGGCCCGTGAGCCATGGCCGCTGAGCCTGCGCGTCCGGAGCCTGTGCTCCGCAACGGGTGAGGCCACGGCAGTGGGAGGCCCGCGTACCGCAAAAAAAAAAAAAAAAAAAGAAAATACACAATGAAGTGCTCAGGAATAAAGAGACATGATATCTACAACTTACTCTCAAATAGTTCATAAAAACAGTAACCTGTGTACACTCATAAATACGTACACACATGTGTACACACACATAGGAATGATAGAGAATGAAAGAGAAATGATAAAGGAAATGTAGCAAAAGACAAAATATTAACAAGTGGATAAAGTGTATACAGTTCTTTGTACAATTCTTGCAACCCTTCTGTAAATTTGAAATTATTTCAAAATAAAAAGTTAAAAAAAAAACTTGCTGTGAAGGTATCTATCAAAATTACAAGCCCATTTTTTTCTTTGACTCAGCAATTCCACTTCTGAAAATTTATCCCACAAATATATTGCATATGTACAAAATAATGCAGGTACAAGGCTATTCAGTGCAGTTGTTTGTAATACTCAAAGATTGGAACAACCCAAGTATCAATTTACTAATCAGGAGACTGATTAATAGCACAATAGAATACTAAGCAGCTGTTTAAAAAAACAGCTTTCTTATGTATTAATATGAGAATAGTTTTAAAGGATACATTGAGGAGTGAAGAAAGCAAGATACAGAACAATGTATAGCATGTTATCTCTTTTGTAAGAAAAGTGGGGATATAAAAACATATCCATAATTCACCCACATTTGCATAAAGAAATGCTGAAAGGATACTTAAGAAACTAATTAAGTTTACCTCTACGGGTGTTAGGCTGCAGCCCGCGGGCCTACAAGCTCTGTACTTGCCCAACTCCAAGACTGAAGAAAAAGCCCGGAGACCGTGACAGAGACATCAATGATTTGTTGGATAGGGAATCCTACAAGTCAGAAGCAAAAGGTCGTGGAGCAACACTCCACCATGAACAGCAGACAGCAAGCAGGACGTGGCAACAACCTTCGCTACTCACGGGAAATGGAGGTTACCATTTATAGGGGGAAATGACGTCAGGTTGGCTCATCAGTTACCAGGGAAACCAGCGGCTGGGGCAGGGGGCAAGCACGTAGTCACTGATTAAACCCTATGATTAAGAGGATTGGATAATCATGTGAGTAGGGTGTAAGTGATGCAGGGACTGGTCAAGCAGGGGATGTACGGACAGCGAGAGAACAGCCACCTTGAGTGGCCTGACCATACGCTCCACCCCTACGTACTCTGCATGACCCTTACAATCTTGGTTCACCCCCTCTTCCACGATATCCCTGATGTCAGGTATGTAGAGGTGCACCGCAACCACACACCACAAATGCCACACAGACACCAGCAGCTAAAGAGTATCAAGAGTAAGACAGCTGGTATGTGAAAAATACTCATTCGCCATGTGGGCAAATTGTGGAGCCAAGCGCTTACCGAGGTGATGGAGAGGGAATCTATGGCAGGGTTGTCCTGGCCTAAAGCTTTCGTAGCAGAGGAAATACTGTGGGAGTTATTGGGTATATATACACAACATTGAGTTTGAATGAGAGCACAGGTCCCGCCTTGTGCTGCCATTAGCATGTCCAGAGCCATCCTGTTTTGAAGGACCACTTGTCTCATTTGGGTGGTCTCCTCAGACAGGAGGGTAATTGCATGTCTAGTATTATTTAAGGCAGCTGCTGTATGTTTAGCCAGGGCTTCTACTTGTCATTCTACAGCAATAGAGGCATCTTGCTGCAGACCCAGCAATCAGACACATTTCACAGTGAGGCTGCCGCCGATGCCCAGTCCGTGAACAGACTCCCTCTGCACAGGCTAGGGATGAAATGTAAGATTTTTAACAGGTACAATACAGAAGATATCATGACCTTTGAGCAAAATACAAGCAGGAACAGCACTCTGAGATAATATCACCCCTGCCTGTGGTTTTTTGTCTTGGCCTGCAGTACCGTACCGCCTACCCACCCTCAGTACCCTCAGCTGGTGCCGAATACTGACGAGGCGGTATAACAAGACCACCAGGTTAAAATGATGCTGATGTTCTCTAGTAAGGGTCTCTGATTAATTACCTTAGTAGTTTAAGTGGGGCTGGGTAGAAGACAGGTGAAATCTATAAGTCCCTTTCTAATCCTATTCCCCACATACACTGTGGAGTATGCAAACCCAAACCACTGGGGACTTAACTGCCAGTCGCAGGGCCATTTTGTAATGTTTTCCTCTGGTGGGGAGATCTGGTGGCAAGTGCAAAAGTGAGTTATTGTCCTGACCGATAGTTGGCAATGACCTTTCAGTGATCGACAGTTGAACTAAGACGGTTTGACTAGTTGCCGCTGGGTTGACAAGCCATCGACACTGAGACAATTGCTCCTGGGATGTTCAGTTATAGGAGAAGGGGGAGAAGGAGGCTACCATTTATAGTGCAGTTGATGTCAGGTTGGTTCATCAGTTAACCAGGGAAACCAGCGGCTGGGGCAGGGGGCAAACACACAGGTGATTAAGCCCTATGATTAAGAGGATTGTATAGTCATGTGAGTAGGTTGTAGGTGAAACAGGGACTGGTCGAGCAGGGGATGTTCAGAGGGCAAGAGAGCAGCCATCTTGAGTGGCCTGACCATACAAGGGGGTAGGAGGAAACAAGTGGAATAGAAAAAGGACAGGAATGGGAAAGAGAAAATACATGCCTATTATATTGTTTTGATTTTTGAACCATGTAAATGTGCTTCCTACCCCAAAGTAAAATAAATAAAAGAAAATTAGTAAGATTGAGGTAGATAGCAGACCTATAAGGATTCAAGAAAGGTGTCCCTGAGATATTATTAACTGGGAAAAGCAGGTTGCAGAACAGTATATGTACTGTAAGACGATCCCTGTTGTGCAAACAGCACACACATTTACATAGACAGAAAAATGCTTGGAAGTACACATAATCAGGTATTAACAGTAGTGACCTCTTGGGGGTGAGTCTGGAGGCAAGGTGAGGGTGGTGAGGAGAATCTGATGTTTTATTTTCTTAAATCTCCTTTTAAATTGAAATATTGTTTACATACAGTGAAATGCAAGGATCTTAAGTTCAATGAGTTTTGGCAAATGTATACACCCATATAATCTACCCCCATCAAAATATGGAAAATTTCTATAGCCTCAAGGGCAAAAGAAGTTCTATGATCATTAATACTGTTGCTTTCAGCTTCAAATGCTTAGTCACTGTTAATTCACTTAAGGAATATTTATTTAGAGCTTAATAGTGTCAAGCACTGTTACAGGCCTTAAAAACATAGCATGAAAAAATAAATAAATCCTTGTCATCTAGGAGCTATATACTTGCTGGTGAGAGAGAGCTAACACATTGATAAGGAGGAAAGTACATACCAGATGAAAGTCATAGAATAAGAAGCAGTATCTTTTTTACAACGTTACTGGGGACTCTACAGGATGTTTAAGGTAGGTGTGGGTATACAATCTTCCAAGTATATTCACAATATTAAAATCCAAAAATTTTATTATTATTGCTATGCACTTTTTATCCTAAACATTCTTTATCTGAAATTTTACTGTTTATAAGCCAAAAACTGATGGTGAAGAAAAACTGAGCTTAAAAATGTCCATGGAAAACATACAATCAAGTGGGAGAAAATTAAACAACAACAAATTTTAAAAGCCTGATAAGTTATGATCCAAACAGAATTCCAGAGGCAGAAAAGAACTGGGTACCAGGACTAGTCTCAAGAGTGGGTGAGTATGAATTAGAGACAGTGAGGTTCTCTGGGTGCTGGTTGTTTCTAATAGTGAAAAAAAGATCAATAAGAAAAATAAAACACAGGAGTAGCTCTGCCATGAGCCCAAAAACATACCTGTGTAGAGCTATCAGGAAGTTTATCATGCTCAACCTGGTAAAGTTCTACCCATCTGAAGGGATTATCACAATGGAAGAAATCAGAGTAAAAGAATGGTGACCATATGCCCAACCACACTCTTAATATCTGCACTTGGATGTTTCTCAGACTCTTAAACTTAACATGCTTACAACTCAACTCTTGATTTCTTTGAAATCTACCCTTCACTAGTCTTCCACATCTCACTAAATGGTACCTTTGTCCATCCAGTTCCTTAATTCAGAAACCTGGAAATAACTCTTATGCCCCCCTTTTCATCCTTTATTCAGTGAACAATTTTTTATTAAGAATCTATCACGTAAAAAAAAAAGAAAAGAAAAGAAAAGACAAACCATGACAAAAAAAAAAAAAAGAATCTATCATGTGCCAGGCAATGATATGAAGAATATAATAATAAAGAAAACAGTCCCTGCCCTTACGGAATTTACATTCCACCCACTCCATTATTGTCTTGTTGGATATATTTCCTAAATACATCTCCAATCTACCCATTTATTTCTTTTTTTGTATAAATTATTTTATTTTATTTATTTTTGGCTGCATTGGGTTTTCATTACTGCACACGGGCTTTCTCTAGTTTTGGCGAGCCGGAGCTACTCTTTGTTGCTGCACGCCGGCTTCTCATTGTGGTGGCTTCTCTTGTTGTGCAGCACAGGTTCTAGGCACACGGGCTTCAGTAGTTGTGGCCTGTGGGCTCAGTAGTTGTGGCTCACGGGCTCTAGAGCGAAGGCTCAGTAGTTGTGGGCTTAGTTGCTCTGCGGCATGCGAGATCTTCCCCGACCAGGGCTCAAACCCATGTCCCCTGCATTGGCAGGCAGATTATTAACCACTGTGTCACCAGAGAAGTCCCTATCCATTTATTTCTATATCCACCGCCTTCCCTTGAATCCAGTGCAGCACCATTTCTTACCAGGAACGCAGTCTCCCCTCTGTTCTCCCTACTTCCATTTATAACCCTCATATATCTATTCACCACACAGCAGCCAGAGTAATCTTTTAAAAATTTAAACCAGGGCTTCCCTGGTGACACAGTGGTTGGGAGTCCGCCTGCCGATGCAGGGGACACGGGTTCGTGCCCCGGTCTGGGAGGATCCCACATGCCGCGGAGCGGCTGGGCCAGTGAGCCATGGCCGCTGAGCCTGCGCGTCCGGAGGCTGTGTTCTGCAGCGGGAGAGGCCACAGCAGTGAGAGGCTCGCGTACCGCAAAAAAAAAAAAAAAAATTAAACCATATCTTGTCTCTGCCTTGTTTCAAACCTTTCAATAGCTCCTAAGTACAAGGTTACTTAAAATGTACCTCACTTACTTATTTTCCATTTCTAACCTCCCTAACCCTTTTTAATTTGCTCACCTTTTCTTTTCTTTTTTAAAGGTCCTTTATACATGCTATTCCCTCTGCCTGACAATTTCTTCTTTAATCTCCTTGTTACCTAGCTAACTTATATTCATCCTTCAGATAGCACAGTAAGAATCACTTCCTGAAAGAAGACTTACCTGACCCTTCAGACCAGAGTAGGCCTCTCTATTACAAGCTCTCTTAGCACCCGGTTTTTCTCCTTGGTGGCATTTATCAGGCTTGTAAAAGATCATATCATAGAATGGGGACCCATTAATTGCAGAAATCATATCTGCCTGTTCATTGATGCACCCTTGGCACCTAGGACAATGCCTTGCATATAATAGGCAGTTAATAAATATTTGTTACAGAAATGAATGAATGATCCACTCTACTAGACTTGGGGCAGACACTAGTGTTTACTCTGTTTGGGGGTAGACTCTTCCTACCTACTCCTGCACAGAATGTAAGCCTGAACTTACGTAGAGGTGATTTAAGCTTATACTATATTCTCTTACATTATATTCTCATACAGTATGAGAATAGAGCACCCTACACCTCTTGTTTTTCAAAAGCATATGCAATATACAAAAATCAATAGTTTCTCTGTAAACTAGCAATCAGAAAATGAAATACATTTTACAATAACATCCAAAATCATCAAATGTGTAGGAATAATTTAATTAAAGATATACAAGACCTAAAACATTGCTGAGAGACGTTAAAGAAGACCTAAATAAATGGAAATATGAAATATATACTATTCTCCTGGATTGGAAGTCTCAATATTGTTAAGATGACCCCTCCACCAGTAGATTTATAGTTTCAAGGCAATAAATCCCATTCAAAATCCCTTCAGGATTTTTCCCTTTAGAAAGTGACAAGACAATTTTAATTTATTTGGACAGGCAAAGAACTAAGAATAGTCAAAACAGCGTTGAAAAAGAAGAAAAAACTTGGGGGACTTACTACCTGACCTCAAGACTTATAAAGCTACAATAATCAAGACAGAGTGGTATTGGCAAAGGGATGGATAGACCAATGGCACATGATGTAGAGTCTAGGAATAGACCCATATATATAGATCAAATGATTTTCAACAGGGGTACCAAAGCAATTCAATAGGAAAAGGAAAAGTTTTTTGACAAGTGATGCTGGAAAAACTGGGCATCCATATAGGAAAAAAGAACCTTAACCCCTACCTCACTGAATCGCCGCCTCATACCACATATGCAAAAACTACTTTAAAAAATGTAAATAGAAGAGGCAGTAGGTATAAAACAAGTGCCCCTTGTTCACCAGGAATATTCACTGCCTCCTCTAACGTACTGCTAGAACAATGTTAAATAAGGTAAAGCCAGTAAATGAAAGTGACACGTATTCGTTGAGATGCTTGCCTTTCTTGGTTTCCAAGCTTTAGCAAACTTTTCAGGTGAGCATCAGAATCCAGGTTGAAGATGCCAAATTATCTGATTTGTTGAATTCCCTTTGGAGACCAACAGCCAGGTGGAATTTATAATAAAATTAACATATCTTGCACAACAAAACCCACACCAACAAGGAACCCTACCGTGACTAACCAATTAGACGCATTCTAATGCATCTTTCTCCTAATATTCTCTTTCTTTTGACTTACCAGTAATCCTTTCACTCTTTTCAGTGTTTCCATATTATCCATTTTACGTATTTTCACTTTCCAAAGGTAATTGTTTTTCCTTTTTTGTGTGTGGTCGTTGTTGCTATACGGCAAGCTTCCAAAAAGACTGACAGTAAAATATATAATGGGGAATTTTATATGCAAATGTTAGTACCTAATTTTTGAAGTGTTTATAAACTGCAAGTTTGGTGAAATGCCACACTACCATTATTGGGATCCATTTGTACAATTACCTGATTACAAGGAATGTCTCGATTTGGCATTCTGTGCTAGCTCAAACTCACTCAAAGTATTTGAATTGAGTATTTAACTCAATAGCATGGTGGAGTAGGAGATACAGGCATTGGGTCCCAGATTGGGATCTGCAGTGCAGACTTGGGCAATGGAGGTGCCAGGAGGGTTGTTCTCATCCACGTGGACCACTTAGGAGGACTGATGGAAAACTGGAGCGTTGTTGTTGACATCGCCACTGTGCTGTGTGATGCTTCTGCTGGAGGAGAGTGGTGCCTTACTTCTGTCAGCAGCTGTGATGGTAACATTGCACTCCAGGGTTTGCTCCCACTCTAGGGCCCCATCTGTTACAAGCTTGTAGTAATTACTGGTGAAAGATTCAATTCTAAAAAGTGTATTTTCTTGTACCAGACATTTGACCTCCCTGTTTTCTCCTGAATCTGGATCCTGTGTCTTAAACAGAGCAGTTACTATCTGAGGTGCAGAATCTGCAGGAATTATTATGAAAATAGAAGTAAAAATAATCTCTGGGGGGAATTCCCTGGCAGTCTAGTGGTTAGGACCCCGCGCTTTTACTGCCAAGGTCGAGGGTTCAATCCCTGGTCGGGGAACTAAGATCCTGCAAGCCGCCAGTCGCGGCCAAAAAAATAAAACCTCCAGTACTTTGTCATCATCATCTAGAATTTTGATCTCAACCACACCGGGAAACCAATCCCCCACACACACCCCCATTCCTTCCTTCCAAAACTATGGAATACTTTTAATCTCTTCATATTCCAATGTACTTAAGGTTTTCATTTCTCCTCTACCATGATCAAGGCCAAACTGGATATGGGTACTCTGGGCTGCGAAGACATTCTTGATCTCCACTTTGATGCCCTTGTCCAGGTCAGTGGCCCTCAGCCTCATCATGGAGGTGCCTAGGGGCATGTCTTCTTGAAGGCTGACCCTGTATACATTCTGGCTGAAATCGGAGGTTGAGGGGTTGTAGTTGGCGTCGACCACCAGGGTTGGGATCCGAGTGGCTCTGTTTCTGGTGCTCCTCTCCATCTAATGCTGTCAGGACTAAGTGATGCGACCTCTGCTTTTCCCAGTCTAGTGGCTTCTCTAACACAAGTTCAATCTATTTGTTTCCACTGTTGGTCTATTTTACTTGGAAGACAAATATACAGTTGCTGTTAGGGTGATAACTTTGTAAAGGAATTGCTTCCATCATCAGGATCTTTTGCAGGTACTATTGCAAACCTTGCTCCAGGCTGGATCAACTCACATATTTAACTCAATAGCACTCCTGCTGAACTGGGGAGTATTATCGTTTACATCTTGACTATCTATATTAACGTGAAAAACATTTAAAGGATTCTCAGCTACCATTTATAAACGTATGATACGAAGTATAGTATGTCGGCATATCTGCTCCAGGTCCATCCTGTTACTCACAAATAAATCCCCACTTTCTTCACTTGGAGTGAGGTATTCTTTTTCCACATTAACTTGCAGCTTCTGAGCCCATTAAGTCCTGGACACCTAGCCCCAGATCTCTGGCAAGGTGCGATTAGGAAAGTCACCCCGTGGAAATATTATGGGATCTCCTTGTTTACCTCTGTTTCTACATGGGCTGATAGCACTGCTCTGCGTCCCTACTCTAGAACTGCAACCTGAAGAAATTAGAGGTCAAGGTTCTGAAGAATTGAGAGCAAAGAGAAAGATGTTTCTCACTGGAATTTGCAAGTTGAGAAGCAGTAGTACAGTTTTATTCAGGCAATTAAATATTCTTCGAAGTTTATATTCTCAATGACTCCAGCATATGAAACCAAAGCAATGACTTTTTATTTCTTCTAGACATTTAAGAGTATTTTTAGATTGAGTCTCTCTTTTTATTTTTATTTTTTGGTGGGGGAAAAGGCTTTACTTTTTTCATATACAGTCTCAGGATGAACTATTGGTTGGATCTTCAGCTATAAATATATAGAAAGCTTCTAGCAGGTTTCACAACATAGAAATCTTATGGATTGTGGCACCTATTTTAAAAATTTGATAAATCTTCAGTTCCTTATCTTTAGATAGATAGATCAGAGAGTTGGCTCTTATTAGGAGTTTGATGTAGGGGGAAAGCACACGTAAAATGGATTTGCACTATGATTTTTCCCCAAGAGATTACTTTCTAATCATTGAATTCAAGCCTTTTTTTGAGTATTTAGAAGGTATACAAACCACTGTGTGCAATTCTTCAGAGACTTAAAGATGAACTAAGAAATTATGCTTGTCCTCAATGATTATTAAACATAGTAGATCTTTTTATGGCTTCTCTCAGAGAAATTGTGGAGGTACTGATTTCTTTCTACATATAGATAAATTATTTTATCTCCTCTATGGTCCATCTGATGGCAATTTCATCACATTTTCCTGAACTAGAGCTCTTCCAATTTGGTATCCAGAAAACGTATCCTCTATCAAAGAGTTTTTTCAATTATCTTTGCCATTGGCTATCTTTTCCTATCAGTGTTTTAAAAATGTGTCCTAAAGAGTGTGCTCTGTTATTGATAACTTTTCATTAGGTATGGTTTCCTAAAAATGAACTCCAAGTGTAACATTAGAGAATAAATCTGTCTCTTTCCTAATATATACAGTCATTAGTTTGATCAACATCCCGTCACAACTATGTGTTTCTTAAAATTTTTAAAAATAGCTTTATTGAGGTATAATAGATATACAAAGCGTGGCACATATTTAATGTGAAGGCGTTTACTTTCTTGAACTTGATACCTTGCATAAAGAAAAAGCAGATTTTTCACCAGAACTAATCAATTCATGATCACAGCTATACTCTGTTACATATAACTGAGAAAACTGTAATACAATCCACTCGTTTATCATTAGTCTTCTAATGCAGCTTAAAATAATCTATGGGTTGAGTAGTCTCAACAAGTTGTACAGACTCAGCAAGGATCCTAGGCCATTGCTGCTTCAAGGAGGGTATCTCTTATAGAATGGAAGTGGGGGAAGAATGATGATAGATTACATTCCAATTTTAGGTGCTATAAAATAGAGGAACTACAACTTTTAAGTTATAGCTGAATACTTTAACTAGATTAAGTGAATGCATACCCACCTTCCATATAACACAAAGGAAGATAAGAAAAGTCCTTGACATAATTTCATTACTGAAACCAGAGGAAATAAAATCCAAGCCCATTGTCCAATTACTCTAAAAAAACCAATCAACAAATAACCTAATTATCAATCCTAAATTATCAACAAATATCCTAAAGCTAAGATTGATATTTTGTGCAGCCATTAACTTAAATTCTCATGTGGCCAAAACCAAATAACTCCAGCTTTCAGATTTTGGTGATCCATTTTCCATTTAAATCATCCTAGCAATTCTATTGGAGTAAATTGGTCCTTAAATAATAAGTTACACAGGACCCTTGTTTAAGTTAAACTATCATTCAGAGAGAGAAAAATTAACATTCATAAAATTGTCTCATCAAAAACAATCTTCCCCCTATCTTTCATGACCCCAAACAGGGCCTTCTCAATCAAGAACGTGCCTAAGCACTTAAGATTTTTACAGTAGCTTTCATAAAATTGTTAGAACAGTTTTACTTCCACTCACCGGTCATCCCATTGTATTGTCTGGAGGAGTACACAAATCATTATTACTTTTCCCAACAGAATGTTAAGTGTACTGATATTGAAAGCAGGACTCCTTTTTCTATCAACAATGTTAAAAAAAAAAAAAAGGACTACTGTTAATTAAGTACATATTATGAACCAGACGGTTTATATGTTATCACTAGGCTTCACCACAATCTTTCAAATTACATATTACAATCCCTATTTTGCTGAAGCTGAAAGCAATTGAGTAACGTCAAAGGTCACACAGTTAGGAGTTACCTCGTTACATAGCTGCTGTTTCTCTGTCACACTACATCTTGGAATACTGATATTAGGTAATCCCCAGAGCACATACATTTGTTCATTCATTCACTCAGCAACTACTTAATGAAGCCAATTTAGCTCATACTGGAAGCATAATTGAGATCACTGATACCTGAGATACAGCCTAAGGGTCATCACTATTCATTGCCCTAGCTCTTAATGATTTGTCCCTAAATCAAGTTACATGAACAAAGTCAGCGTAATTGGACTATGCTAGTTTAGCTTCCCAAATAATTTCTATTGTGTGTTACGTCTTTCATTTTGAATCAACCACCACAAGAAAACTGGCCACGTGATAAACATTTTGATAGCTTTTACAAAACAACAGAAGTTACATTTCTCTCTGTTTTCCTTGGTATTATTGAGAAAGTTCTACTTATTAAATTCCATTTGGAACTTAATGTCAATATGAAGTTTGCCATTTTAGATATGCTCAAAAACTTCCTTCAAGGGGGAAAGGTAAGCTGGAATGAAGTGAGAGAGTGGCATGGACGTATATATACTACCAAAAGTAAAATAGATAGCTAGTGGGAAGCAGCCGCATAGCACAGGGAGATCAGCTTGGTGCTTTGTGACAACCTAGAAGGGTGGGATAGGAAGGATGGGAGGGAGACGCAAGAGGGAGGAGATATGGGGATATATGTATATGTATAGCTGATTCACCTTTTATAAAGCAGAAACTAACCGACCATTGTAAAGTGATTATACTCCAATAAAGATGTGTAAAAAAAAAAACTTCCTTAAAAAAAATAAGGCAAATAGATCCACTTTATATCTCCTTTTTTTTTTTTTAATTTCCTTTTTTTGTCTTGGCTGTCAAGAAGCATAAAGTGACATGTGAATTTCAGTAGCAGTAACTGCCTCATTTTAGGGCAACTTGATTATCTTTCATTCTCCAAATCGTTTTCAATCTCTTTTATAAGTCTTGGTTTTAATTACCTATTGTATTTTTGAAAACAGATAGGCAACAAGTCAGGAGAAAATAATTAGGATGTTATGATTTCCTTCCCCTTTATAGAATTCACCAAAAGAGGGCTTCCCTGATGGCACAGTGGTTGAGAATCTGCCTGCCAATGCAGGGGACACGGGTCTGGGAAGATTCCACATGCCGCGGAGCAACTAGGCCCGTGCGTCACAACTACTGAGCCTGCGCTCTAGAGCCCATGAGCCACAACTACTGAGCCTGCGCGTCTGGAGCCTGTGCCGCGCAACAAGAGAGGCCGTGACAGTGAAAGGCTCACGCACCGCGATGAAGAGTGGCCCCAGCTTTCTGCAACTAGAGAAAGCCCTCGCACAGAAACGAAGACCCAACACAGCCAAAACCACAATAATAAATAAATTAATTTTTTTTAAATCCTTAAAAAAAAAAAAAAGAATTCACCAAAAGAAACCA
Organism: Orcinus orca; assembly: GCF_937001465.1. Taxonomy (NCBI): domain Eukaryota; kingdom Metazoa; phylum Chordata; class Mammalia; order Artiodactyla; family Delphinidae; genus Orcinus; species Orcinus orca. The sequence goes on from NC_064561.1 coordinate 67,294,095, forward strand.
GGCTTCTCACAGGTTACAGCAATGCTTTCCCAAGAATAATATATTTTAGCATTTGATTTCTGTTCAACATTCTACAATAAGCGTAAGGTTCTCAGGAAACAGAATCTGTGCATTTTCGAGAAAATTGTCTGTGTGTGAGAATTATGGGAAATTTTAAATAAGAAGAGAGAATTACTACAAATTTACCACGATATCAAAAATGTGCTCAAAACACAATCTGTTAACTCTGAATATTCCACAGAGTCACCATAATATCGTCAGTGTGGATAATGGGCAAAAGAAATATCTAAACTGGAAACACATATAGACTTGTATTCCTGAACTCTGTAATGGGGATGAAAAATGAACAATCTCTTCAGTTTTTCCTCATGACAACACTTACACCGTGCATATTTCAGTGAGAACGTTTTAAATGCATAAGAAATAAACTCACGATATTTGGAATTTCATGAATGATGTGAAACCATGAAATAACGTAGGACACTGAGAAAGTATAATGTATGCATCCCTAATAACCAGAATTATTGCACTTGAAAAGAAACTAAATACAATTTATGAATTTGTTAGGCAATTTCATGTGTAGTCAGAAACCGCTCTATTTATAATAGTTTATTTAAAATATCATTTATATACTTTTGATTGAATTAGATTTAACCCCTCTAGAAGAATCTGTGTTCTTAAGAGATAAATTGGCATCAGACGTTCAACATAAACCTGCTGGACGGCCGATGGGAAATAAAAACAGCCATCAAAAGCAAGAAGAGCTGTACAGTTGGTAAATTAAATTAGAAAAATTATATAGAGTATTAAAAAGTACTGTATAAAATGGATATAAAATTTTATATATAACATACACAAATATTTTTTAAATTATTATAAATAGACGTGAGGAAAAGCCTGAAGGAAGTCGGCCCGGTTGTCAATGGTGCCTGCAATGTTTATAAAAATTTCTTGCTGTCTGTTTTATAAATTCCGAATAAATACTAATTACCTGTAATAAGAGATATCTTGCTCAAAGCTCAGAGGAGAATGTTTGATATGCACTCACCTGAATTAATGCATGATTATCTTTAGAAAACACGGAATCGCCCGAGAGCAAGACAGGCTCGCTTTTCTCACAGCTCTCCTGGCTGATGAGCGTGTCCGCGTAGTTGGGCTGCGGGAAGATCACGTGACTCCCCCTCGAGTCCGCTGTGAGCGAGACCTCGTGGGAATAGGTCTGCAGGAAAGTCCGCACCCCGTCCACGCCCACAAAGTGAGACGTGGGCACACCCGCTACCCCGCCTCCTGAAGCCTTGAGCAGGCGCGACGTGTGCCAGCGCCTCAGCCTGAGCGCCAGCAGCACAATGACAAAGGCGAGGAAGACACAGGAGACGGCAGCCACCGCCACCACCAGGTACAGCGTGAGGTCCGAATTGTCGGGGCTGACGGGAGACTCAAGGCTGCCTAGATCAGCCAGGACGTCGGGGATGCTGTCCGCTACTGCCACAGTGAGCGTGACCGTGGCCGAGAGAGGGGGCTGCCCGTGGTCCTGGACCGCCACCACCAGGCTCTGCTTGAGTGTGTCACTGTACAGCAGGGCCCTCGCTGTGCGCACCTCGCCCGTGTGCAGCCCCACCGCGAAGAGCCCTGGCTCGCTGGCCTTGAGGAGGCGGTAGGACAGCCAGGCGTTCTGGCCTGAGTCTCTGTCCACAGCCACCACCTTGGTCACCAGGTAGCCGGGCTCTGCGGAGCGGGGTGCCAGCTCCACGCCCATGGAGCCATCGGTGGGTACGGCGGGGAAAAGGATCTCTGGCGAGTTGTCGTTCTGGTCCATCACGAACAGGCTCAGAGACACGTTGCTGCTGAGTGGAGGGTCCCCGCTGTCATGTGCCATCACTTGTAGCTGCAAGTCTCGGAATTGCTCATAGTCGAAGGAACGCAACGCATACAGGACGCCAGTGTCTGAGTTTATGGAGACGTAGGAGGACAGGGGAGCTCCCTGGAGGCTGTCCTCCGCCAGGGAGTAGGTGACCTGGGCATTCTCTCCATAGTCGGGGTCATGGGCGGTCACAGAGACGATGGACGCTCCTCTGGGGTTGTTTTCTAGGATATATGCGGAGTAGGAGGCATGAGAGAAGGCGGGCGGATTGTCGTTGGTGTCTGCCACGTTCAGAGTGATGTGAGTTTCCGTGGACAGGGGCGGACTTCCTCGGTCAGTGGCAGTCACCGTGATGTTGTAGCTAGGAACCAGTTCTCGGTCTAGGAGTGTGTCTGTTACTAAACTATAATAATTTCCATAAGCCTTTTCTAATTTAAAGGGCAGATTCCCTTGGATGAAACAAATCACTTGTCCATTTTTCCCAGAGTCTTGATCGTTTACATTTAGAAGGGCAATTAACGTCCCTCTGGGAGAGTTTTCCAGAATGGAGCTGGAGAGAGAGGTGACTACTACTTCAGGGGCGTTATCATTCACGTCCAAAACTGTGATGAGGACTTTGGCTCGTGCAGAATATCCTGCGTTATCCATTGCTTGCACTTCCATCTCGTAGAATCCTGATTCCTCGTGGTTCAACTCCCCTATTGTTGAAATTGTTCCTAAATTACAATCTAGCTTGAAAAGTTGGGCCGCTTTGTTGTCCACATACCGGAAGGAATACATCACTTCCGCGTTGGCTCCTTCGTCAGGGTCGGTGGCGTTTACCAGAAGCAGCTCGGTGCCCACGGCCACATTCTCCGGAACGTTCACACGGTACTCGGACTGAGCAAACGCTGGTGCGTTGTCGTTCACATCAACGACCATCACACGGATGCGCGCGGTGCCAGTGCGGACTGGATAGCCCGCGTCGGAAGCCGTGAGAACCAGGTGGTGAACGTCCTTTTCCTCGCGGTCCAGGGCGCGCTCCAGCACCAATTCCGGATATTTATTACCATCCGCTCCGCTTTGCACGTCCAGGGAGAAGTGAGTATTACTACTGAGCTCATAGCTCTGGAGTGAATTCTTCCCTATATCCGGATCCCAAGCGTGGGGAAGGGGGAATCGCATCCCAGTGGCTGCATTTTCACTCATTTTTATTTCTAATTCACCTTCCTGGAAATACGGGGCATTATCATTAATGTCCCTCACTTCTACCACTACCCCGTATATTTTCACTTTATCCTCCATCAGAATCTCCAGATTTAGTTGACACTTGATGGCCCCCATACAGAGCTCCTCCCGGTCTATCCTGCCGGCAGTGACCAAGCTGCCGCTTCGCGGATTCAGAGCAAAAAGTTGTGTCCTACCTCTGGAGACGATGCGGACTCCGCGCTCCTCCAGTTCCCAGGGCTCCAACCCCAGATCCTTGGCGATGTTCCCCACCCTAGAGCCTTTCTCCAGCTCCTCAGGAACCGAATAGTGGATTTGGGTGCACCCAGTTTCCCACTGAACCCCCAGGAGAACTCCCAGCAGGACCAGCTTTTTGCAGTCCTGGTGCAGTCGCGCAGGAATCATTGTCACTTTCCTTGAGGATTATTTCCAATTCTTCCCTTGATCACCGAAGTCCGGATCAGCGCATCCGTCCTTAAAATCCGACAGTTGGGGGACCCGAGCTCTTCCAATCAGTTTCCACACAGTCCCGGAGATGGTTAGTTTCTATCCGTGCTTTGTGCTTCAACGCGAGTGCCCGGCTAGCAGGATCTCTCTCTGCTTTTCTCTCCCTGATTGGTGAACAGCGGCGCTCAGAGTCCTAACCAATTACTGCACAATCTTGAACTCCAGGAAAGGATTTTGGTTTTCAGACCTTAAATAGCTCCACCTACTGTTCTCCAAATAGGGATGGAAGTGGAGCCAACCAAAACTACAGTATCCATTTTACTTGGAATTTCAGTGAGCTTCTTTTTATTTCCCTAGAGTTTTCATACAGAGTCACTTTCTTGAGATTATTTTGTGTACCTGTAGGCGTATTCTGATTTTTCCAATGAGCTTTTACATGAATTTGAAGTTTCTATACACAGTAAATTTAACTGTATATTTTAGTGCACCTGCTTTGATATCACCGCCACCACACATACACACCTATTATGGGAATCTCCTTAGGAGTTTCATGTTTTGAGAAATTATATAACAGAATAAGTTAAAATTTCTCACCCAGCTAAAATCTGTGGCAAAATTTTTTGGTAGATTCTTAAATTTGCCTAAATGGAAGAACTACTTTAACATGTGGTTGACATTTAACATTTTAAAATCAAATTTTCACAATAATATGGAAACCTAAAATTAAGAAACTTGATTGTACACATTACCAGAATCACACCTCGCAGGAAATCAAGTGAAGAAGACACAGTAACATTTTTAGAACAAAATGGAAGCATTCCAACTAGCATTTGCTTGAAATAAGGGTAGTACTCTACTAATATATTTCAAAAGAATATTTAGTTATCTTTGATAAAGGAGGCAGGAATATACAGTGGAGAAAGGACAGCCTCTTCAATAAATGGTGCTGGGAAAAATGGACAGGTACATGTAAAAGTATGAGATTAGATCACTCCCTAACACCATACACAAAAATAAGCTCAAAATGGATTAAAGACCTAAATGTAAGACCAGACACTATCAAACTCTTAGAGGAAAACATAGGCAGAACACTCTATGACATAAATCACAGCAAGATCCTTTTTGACCCACCTCCTAGAGAAATGGAAATAAAAACAAAAATAAACAAATGGGACCTAATGAAACTTCAAAGCTTTTACACAGCAAAGGAAACCATAAACAAGACCAAAAGACAACCCTCAGAATGGGAGAAAATATTTGCAAATGAAGCAACTGACAAAGGATTAATCTCCAAAATTTATAAGCAGCTCATGCAGCTCAATAACAAAAAAACAAACAACCCAATCCAAAAATGGGCAGAAGACCTAAATAGACATTTCTCCAAAGAAGATATACAGACTGCCAACAAACACATGAAAGAATGCTCAACATCATTAATCATTAGAGAAATGCAAATCAAAACTACAATGAGATATCATCTCACACCAGTCAGAATGGCCATCATCAAAAAATCTAGAAACAATAAATGCTGGACAGGGTGTGGAGAAAAGGGAACACTCTTGCACTGTTGGTGGGAATGTAAATTGATACAGCCACTGTGGAGAACAGTATGGAGGTTCCTTAAAAAACTACAAATAGAACTACTGTATGACCCAGCAATCCCACTACTGGGCATATACCCTGAGAAAACCGTAATTCAAAAAGAGTCATGTACCAAAATGTTCATTGCAGCTCTATTTACAATAGCCTGGAGATGGAAACAACCTAAGTGTCCATCATCGGATAAATGGATAAAGAAGATGTGGCACATATATACAATGGAATATTACTCAGCCATAAAAAGAGACGAAATTGAGCTATTTGTAATGAGGTGGATAGACCTAGAGTCTGTCATACAGAGTGAAGTAAGTGAGAAAGAGAAAGACAAATACCGTATGCTAACACATATATATGGAATTTAAGAAAAAAAAATGTCATGAAGAACCTAGGGGTAAGACAGGAATAAAGACACAGACCTACTAGAGAATGGACTTGAGGATATGGGGAGGGGGAAGGGTAAGCTGTGACAAAGCAAGAGAGAGGCATGGACATATATACACTACCAAACGTAAAATAGATAGCTAGTGGGAAGCAGCCGCATAGCACAGGGAGATCAGCTCAGTGCTTTGTGACCACCTAGAGGGGTGGGATAGGAAGGGTGGGAGGGAGGGAGACGCAAGAGGGAAGAGATATGGGAACATATGTATAACTGATTTACTTTGTTATAAAGCATAAACTAACACACCATTGTAAAGCAATTATACTCCAATAAAGATGTAAAAAAATAAATAATTAATTAAAAAAGAATATTTAGGATCAATACCCTGTAATAAGCCATGATGGAAAAGAATATGAAAAAGAATATACATATATATATATATATATATATGGTATATGAATGACTTTGCTATACACCAGAAACTAACACAACATTGTAACTCAGCTATACTTCAATTTAAAAAAAAGAGAGAGAGAGAGATTGTTTAGGAAAAATAGAACCCAAAGAATATTATAAGCTTACCTTTTTCTGGGAAACAAACCTAATTCCAGTGACTGAGATCACTGGTAATACACTGGAAGCCCATCAGAATACAGGAAAAAATCCTCACTATTGTGCTTTCATGTGTGTAAATATTTAGATTCTGAGGATAAACATGTTTGGCAGTTATACCATAAAATAATATCTTTAACACTGGGATGAAATCTACAGGTAGCTCTGAGAAAAGGTAGGGCACAAAACTGATCTATTCAATGGCACTCAGAGAATCCCTAGCAAATTGTACCTAGAGTAAAGAAAAGCCTTAAGAAAAGCCTTATATGCCAAGATATTGATGTTCTGAATAAGAGAAACGCCTACAGGAAAAAAATATTATGCTTCCATTAAAATATTTGAATGGCAGCGGCATCGTAATACCCACTTCTCACAGTAAGAGAGATTTTGTTTGTGGATAAAGAATAACTCATGAAATTGTCAAAATATTTAAAATACTTGAGGGTTAATAATGGAGTAACTGACCCACTGAGAAAGGGACAGAAAAGACTGAGAGAGGGCAAACAAAACTGAAGTGATAGTAGATATAATCTGTTTAAGATTTTCTTTCCTAAATATTGGTTTAAAAAATAAACCAAACCCATATGCAGATGAAAGGCATTCATTGAAACTCACGTAAATGGAAGCAACAGAGCTAGAGTTTAACTTGTTATTCTCCTCAGTGACACTTACTACTAAAAGAGCTTCATTAGAAAGATCTTGCGGGGGCACCATTTCTGGGGTCATGGTGAGAAAACTGAACCTTGTTTTCTGAGAATCGGCAACGTAACAGATTGTAGGAATAAGGCAAGGTTCCCTTGTTGTAGTTCGGAGAAACCCCTGGACCAGTCTTAGAACAGAGATCAGGCTGAAAGCAGCACCAGGTGGCCAGGCTAGAGGAGCGTCGCAGGCGCAGAGCAAGGGCCAGAATCACCACAAGGAGGAAGAGCAACGAGATCAAGGCCAAGGTCACCACCAGGTAAAACTGCAGCTCAGCCTGGGGTCAGTGGGCTCAGAGTGGTCACTGAGGTCCGGCAGCGCCTCCTGCAGGCTGTCCGCGAAAACCAGGAGCAGCGTGGCGGTGGCCGAGAGGGGCGGCTGTCCCCCATCGCGCACAGCAACCAGCAGGCGCTGGCGGGCCGCGTCCCTGTCGCCCAGGGCCTGCGCAGTGCGCACCTCGCCCGTGTGCAGCCCCACGCTGAAGAGTCCGGGCTCGCTGGCCAGCAGCACGTGGTAGGACAGCCAGGCGTTGTGTCCAGAGTCGGCGTCCACCGCCACCACCTTGGTGACCAGGTAGCCGGGCTGCGCGGCGCGCGGCACCGTGTCGAAGAGCGCCGAGCCGTCGGACCCCAGCGCCGGGTACAGCACCCTGGGCGCGTTGTCGTTGCGGTCGCCCACCAGCACGCGCAGGCTCACGTTGGCGCTGAGTGCGGGCGAGCCGTGGTCGCGGGCCTGCAGCGTCAGCTCGAAGGCGCGCAGCTGCTCGTGGTCGAGGGCGCGCTGCGCGAACACCACACCGCTCTGTGCGCTCACGGACACGTAGGACGACAGCGCGCGCGGCTCCAGGTCGCTGGCCAGGATGGAATAGGAGACGTGGCCGTTGGGCCCCAGGTCGGGGTCGGAGGCGCTGACTTGCGCGATGGAGGCTCCAGGCAGGTTGTTCTTGGCCACGTGGATCACGTAGGAGGCCTGGTGGAAAACCGGAGTGCTGTCATTAACGTCGCTGATGTGTAGAGTGACACTTGCGCTGGAGGAGAGTAGCTGCTTGCCCCTGTCGGTGTCTGCGATGGTGACTGTGTACTCTGGGGTCTGCTCCCGGTCCAGGGCCCCATCTGCCACAAGCTTGTAGTAATTATTGGTGAAGATTCAATTCTAAAAGGAGCTCTCTCTTTTATGAGACATGTGACCTCCCCGTTTTCTCCCGAATCTTTATCATGTGTTTCAGACAAAGCAATCACTGTTCCCGGTTCTGCAACCTTGGTTATGGAACTAGACACCGAAGTGAAAACCACCTCTGGGCCACTGTCGTTCTCATCGAAAATGTTCAGTATAATTTTACACTCGGTGGCTATGCTTCCACCGTCCTGGCCTCTATGCTTATAGTATAACTGCTACTGCTTTCAAAGTCTGTAGGGTCTTTGGATTTAATTTCTCCTCTTTGATGATCTAGCACGAACATATTTGCAATATCTCATAGTGTTTTGAAGGAGTAGGTGATCTCTGCACTGATGCCTTCATCCTGGTCAGTGGCCTTCACCTTTAGCGCAAAGGTGCCTGGGGGCGAGTTCTCACGCAGGCTAACTTTGTACACATCCTGACTGAACACTGGGGGGTTATCGTTGGCATCAGTGACCTTGATCCTGATTTGAGTTTGCCAGTTCAGACCGGATCACCCCCGTCCACTGTTGTCAGGACCAGGAGGTGAGAGCTCTGTTGTCCCTGGTTCAAAGGCTTCTCCAACACTAATTCTGGGGAATTCTTGCCTTCAGTCTTACCCTCAACCATCAGAGAGAAATGCTCACTATAGCTGAGTTGGTAACTCTGCAGAGAGTTAAGCCCTATATCTGCATCTATAGTTGATTCCAGGCCAAACCGAGTTCCTGGAATTGCAAGTTCATTGATTTGTAAAACAATGCTATTTTGGGGAAAATGAGGTGGATTGTCATTTATATCTTCTATCATCATGTTTACGTGAGAAACATTTAGAGGATTCTCTGCTACAATTTCTAAAGGCACGACACACAGAGGGTTTTGGGGGCAGGGTGACTCCCAATCTATTCTGTCACTCACAAGTACTTTCCCATTCTCCATGTTTACAGTATTGTTTCTCTGCACTAACTCTGAGGTTGCGGGTCAATAAATCCCGTACATGCAGCCCCAGGTCCTCAGCGAGATTCCACACCACAAAGCCTCTGTCCATTTCTTCTGGAATAGAATAGCGGATCTGTTCGGAGAGTGCCCCGCATAACAAAGGCATCAAGAAAGGGAAGATTACTTGCCATCGCTGGGTACCGCTCCTCTGCTTCCCCTTATTTCCCATCCTTCTGTGCATTGCTGCAGGCTCCAACGTTAAGAAAAGATGATTTATAAATTTCGTTTAAAATACCCACATCGACTACATAGAAAACTCAATGCTCCCAGTTTGAACACATCCCAATCTGTATTCTGGAATCAGATTTGCCAAGTAGAGAGCCTGAGTCCAGGCTACTCTCCTTTCCGACTTGCTTCTGTGACTACACAAGAAATCACTGGGGTAGATACTGGACGCTAGCTCTTGCAGCGCATTGGCCAACAGCGGCCCTTGGAGTCTATTTAGAAAACTGCAGTCAGAAGCCTTGTAAATAATGGGATTTGGTATTCCAACAGATATGTTGAACTGATGTATATAGGGAATGAGGCAGTTTAGGAGTTTTGGATAGGTCTGTTTTCCAGTGTTTACTACCAAAGAGGGTTCCTTAGAGACGGGATCCTATAGAAGAGCCGTTAAACTAGTAATGAGAAAAGTCTGTCATTTTCTCATTAGAGGCAAGGCACATATTGGAAGAACAAGGCAAAGTCTCCTCTCCAGATTTAGAACAAAGACCACGTGGAAAAAGAGCCCCACCATGTGGTATGAGGAAATTTTGACAGCCATGAAATGACACCCAGTATTATCTTCAATCTGATATGTGTATGATTTTCCTCCTCCTTTCATCAGAGGAAACTGGAGGAGAGATCAAAGCTGTATAGGTTTTACTCAGGATAAGGATAGCCAATACCATAAAGTCTTCTTGTTACTTATAAAAGAGATTTATGAAAAGGATTATGAAGTGTTTTACACTTTCATCATAAAGAGAATATAAAAGCATATCCTAGTAGGTTACTATAGGAATTTAATGACATGAAATGGGAGGGTTTTATTTTTATCCTTTTATTTAACGGTACCAAACGTTGCCTCTCAACAGAACTTTATCACTACCGCTAATCAAAACAACTTTCTTAATCTCAAGTGTCAAAACCAACATTTCCTTTTTATTCTCTAAGATCTTGGTTGCCAACTCCTAACAAGTTCAGACTATGTTAAAAAAAAAATACGAAACAACCTCCCTCTTCCAGCAAACACCTCATATTCTTTTTATTCATCTAATTTCAGTTCAAGTAAAAGGCCTTAAATCTTTTTTCTCAGTCTGGAATCCCATAAGCATAAATTCTATCCCTAGATGCTCAAAACACTAACATTTTTCTTGATTTCAAGACAAATTTAGGCATGTGTTGCAGGACTTCCCTTTCCTACAGTTGAAATTCTTTTTGTCCAAACATTAGATACTCAATTTTTAGTTAACTATAGTAAGGTCAATTCTGAAATGAGAAGGGATATCTTGAAAGGGAACATGAACATGCAAGTAATTTGCACCAAATATCTAGAAGTGGTGTGAGAGTGCTGAGCTGAATTGACTGTGGAGATGATTCCTGAGATCAATACCCCAGATAAGTTTCCTTTCCCCCCTTGACTTTCCTAAACATTGCTGCAGATAACACATTATTAGGTAACTATCAGGGCTTCGATAACAAGTTGGTTCTGAATATAAGAATCGAGTATACTTATATTTAAAAAATGAGTTTACATGAAACTAACACAACATTGTAAATCAACTATACTTCAATTTTTAAAATGAGTTTACACACAGATTTAGAGAATAGACTTGTGGTTGCAAAGGGGAAGAAGGGGTGGAGGAGGAAAGGATTGGTATTTTGGGATTAGCAGATGCAAACTATTATATGGATGGATAGATAAACAACAAGGCCCTGCCGTATAGCACAGGGAACTATATTCAACATCCTGTGATAAACCATAACAGGGAAAACTATGAAAAAGAATATATATATATGTATAACAGAATCACTTTTCTGTGCAGCAGAAATTAATACAACATGGTAAGTCAACTACAATAAAATTTTTTAAAATGAGTTTACAAAGGAAATGACAAAAGGAATCCAAGACTCCTAAGCATAGTGAAAACAAAAGTATCCAGAGGAATACCAGCTCAATCAGTCTCACGGGTTCTAAGTATCCGCTCCACCTCTTATATTCACAAACTGTTCCCATACAAACAAATCTGAAAAATGGAAGCATGTCTAGCAGATTTGAAAATAACTTTTTGAGAAGGACTGGATCAAAATTAAAAGCTATTTCTGTAGGAGAATTTACTACATTAAAAAAAAAAAAAAACACCCCGCAACGGGAGAGGCTACAGCAGTGAGAGGCCCATGTTCCTCAAAAAAAAAAACAAAAAAAAAAACCTTCAACAATACACAGACACTAAAGTACAAGTAAAAGAATAAAAGGAAAGAACACCAGTTCTACAATTCAACTATTTCTTCAGAACAATCTAATGACTTCACTGTAGAAGTAGAAAAGATGTCTAGAACTTAAGACGAAAAAGTGTGCTCTATATTTCCTCTCCCAAGAGACCCTCATATCTAAAAGGCAGTCAGTAGGTCTTGTTTTGATGGGGTAAATAAATGAGACAAAATTGAAATAATCAACAGGATCTAAATGTATTACCAGCCACCAAAAATCAAAACAGAATTGTTTTGTGCTCAGAGAGAAGCGTACGTGTGTAAAAGTGTATATGTGTGAATGTGTGTGTATATGTATTATAGATAAAGAGCTAGAGTAAGTATGCTATTGAATCAACAGGCTCAAATATGAACATTAGAAGTAAAACAAATAATGGTAGAATATAATTATAGATCAATGGAGGCAACATGAAGTCGAATTGATGTTTATGAATCATTAATTTGAATAATAACCAGTCTACATTGATAGTCAGACACTGGTGATAGAAAAATATTACTAAAATTCAACTTACAACAAAGCAAGCCATGATAACTGAACTGGACCTTTGAATTAAAACAAAGAAACAAACAAAAGAAGCTGACAGGACCAAAAAAAAAGCCTTTCACAAAACCTGTCTGAAAATTGATGAAAGGTAAATTACAGAAACTCACGTTTTGCTTTAAATATATAAGAAGATATGCCCCACCCCAAACAGATTTTATAACAGGCTCGGAAAAAAGTAACTTAGAAGACCTGTGCAGAGATATCAACAATTGGGAGGCAGGAAATAAATCTCACCTGATTACTGGTAGGCTCACATTTGCCTAAACCGGTAGCTGAATCTTCAGCTATCAAAAGAGGCTCGCTTTTCTCACAGCTCTCCTGGCTGAGGAGCGTGTCCGCGTAGTTGGGCTGCGGGAAGATCACGTGACTCCCCCTCGAGTCAGCGGTGAGCCAGGCCTCGTGGGAATAGGCCTGCAGGAAAGCCCGCACCCCGTCCACGCCCACAAACTGAGAGGCGGGCACACCCGCTAACCCGCCTCCTGAAGCCTTGAGCAGGCGCGACGTGTGCCAGCGCCTCAGCCTGAGCGCCAGCAGCACAATGACAAAGGCGAGGAAGACGCAGGAGACCGCAGCCACCGCCACCACCAGGTAGAGTGTGAGGCCTGAGTCGTCGGGGCTGGCGGAAGATTCAGGGCTGCCTAGATCAGCCAGGACGTCAGGGATGCTCTCGGCCACGGCCACAGTGAGTGTGACGGTGGCAGAGAGAGGGGGCTGGCCGTGGTCCTGGACTGCCACCACCAAGCTCTGCTTGAGCGCGTCTCTGTCCAGCAGGGCCCTCGCTGTGCGCACCTCGCCCGTGTGCAGCCCCACCGCGAAGAGTCCCGGCTCGCTGGCCTTGAGCAGGCGGTAGGACAGCCAGGCGTTCTGGCCCGAGTCTCTGTCCACAGCCACCACCTTGGTCACCAGGTAGCCGGGCTCTGCAGAGCGGGGTGCCAGCTCTACACCCGTGGAACCGTCGGTAGGGAGGGCGGGGTACAGAATTTCCGGCACGTTGTCATTCTGGTCCAGCACGAATATGCTCAGTGACACGTTGCTGCTGAGCGGTGGGTTCCCACTGTCATGTGCTGTCACCCACAACTGCAGTTCATGGACTTGCTCATAGTCGAAAGAACGCAGCGCATACAGAATGCCGGTGTCTGAGTTTATGGAGATGTAGGAGGATAGAGGTGCTCCCTGGAGGGTATCCTCTGCCAGAGAATAAGTGACCCGGGCATTCTCTTTGCTGTCCCTGTCGAGTGCAGTCACCGAGAAGAAGGAGGCCCCTCTAGGATTGTTTTCAGGAATGTAGGCAGAGTAAGAGGAGTGAGCAAAAGTGGGCGGGTTATCGTTGTCATCTGCTACATTCAGTGAAATATGAGTTTCTGTAGACAAGGGTGGACTTCCCCGATCTGTGGCTGTCAACGTTATATTATAGCTCTGTACCTGCTCCCTGTCCAGTGCTCTGTTGGTTATCAACTTGTAATAATTTCCGTAAGTCTTTTCTAATTTAAAAGGCATATTGTTAGGAATGAAACAGGAGACTTGACCATTTTCTCCGGAGTCTTGATCTTGCACATTTAGAAGAGCAATCACAGTACCTGGAGGAGAGTTTTCCAGCACTGAATTCGTAGAAGATGTGATAGTTATTTCTGGAGCATTATCATTCACATCCACAACTGTGACCAACATCTTAGCAGTGGTGGAGAGACCTCCACCATCTTGGCCTTGAATTTCCATCTCATAGAATCTGTGTTTCTCAAAATCCAGAGAACCTTGTATTAAGACTTCTCCAGATTGAGAATCCAACTGGAATATCTCAGAAGCTTTGCTTTCCATATTCAGGAATGAATATACCACTTCCCCATTGATTCCCTCATCTGGATCAGTTGCGTTTACCATAAGCACCCGAGTTCCGGAGCTGAGGTTCTCAGGAACACTCACTCCATATACAGACTGTGTAAACTTTGGGATATGGTCATTTACATCGAGAACCACCACGCGGATGGAAACAGTGCCCTGGCGGATGGGATCTCCTCCATCTAAGGCTGTGAGGAGGAGGTGGTGAGCAGCCTCTTTTTCCCGGTCCAGGCTCCCCTCCAGCACTAGCTCAGGATTCTTGGCCCCATCCGTTGTGCCTCGCACTTGCAAAGAAAAGTAATTATTAGGGTTGAGCTGGTAGCGCTGGAGGGAGTTCATTCCCACATCTGGATCCCTAGCATTAGGAAGAGGAAATCGCGATCCCGGAGTTGCATGCTCACTGACTTTTATCTCTACTTCCTCCTCCCGGAAGCTGGGGGCGTTATCATTAATATCCATTATTTCCACCTCCACTCCGTAAATCTTAAGGGTATCTTCCACAAGTATCTCCAGGTTTAAAAAACAGGAGGAAACCGCCTCACAGAGCTCCTCCCGGTCTATCCTATCAGCAGTGATCAAGCTGCCACTTCGCGGATTCAGAGCGAAAAGCTGAGTCTTTCCTCTGGAGACGATGCGGACTCCGCGCTCCGCCAGCTCCCTGGGCTCCAGCCCCAGGGCCTTGGAAATATTGCCCACGAAGAAGCCTTTGTCTGTCTCTTCCAGCACCGAGTATCGGATCTGCCCAGCCCCAGACTCCCGCAGCGTCCCCAGGAAAATATACAGTAGGACCAGCCCGCTGCGGTCCAGGAGCAGTTGCCGATTCGCCATGGCAGTGGCTGAGCCTATATTCCGCGGTTTCTTGAGCTGTTTGGTTCTGAATCAGCTTATGCATCTACACAGTCACTCGCCAAGTACATCCAAAATATATTAGAGAGCGAAGAGAAGTACTTTTAAGTTTCCAGCATCACGATCTGTGAGTATCCACTTCACTCTGCTTTGTGTTGTAGAGGTAGGGGAGGGAGGGACTCTAGCTCGCAGCCTCCCGTTTCCCTAATTGGTGAACAGCGGCGCCTAGAGCCCAATCTTATTATTGCAACGAGAAAGAAAAATTCAACTAATGTTGCTGTTCCTGAAGTTATCACACTTACCTCTTTGAGAATCACAAGTATTTGTAAAGCTTAAAATTGCAGACAATAAAGTATTATGTAATGGAATGTTAAAGGTTTACCAAGAGCACTTATGAAAAGAGTGATTATTTAAAAGGCTTGCTAATTTAAAAAAATTCAAATACTACTGGAACTGAAAACTTGCAGGTTAGATTTGGTTCCTCCTGATTTTTACTGACTGAAGGGAACAGCATTTGTGGTTGTGTAACTAGCACGGTTCCAACAAAATCAACAGTTAGGATTATGACTATAATTCTTACCAATGTTTATTGAGTAAAATAAAGATAAAATGTTTGAGAAAATTTGGATGGCATTAGGGTTGTCATTTAAAATCCCACAATATAAATATATAACTGTATTCCATATCCTTAATTAAAAGGTGTTCTATTTCATGAAAAACTGACCTGAGAGTGCTCTATATATTTTACCTTAAAATGCACTTGAGTGGTAGAGGGAATGCAGCATTGTAAACTTTAGTCTTAATAGTAATACCCATAGGTTTGAATTAGATTTTAGGAACTTCATCAAGAGAGGGAATCTAGAAACTCGAAATAACAGTGCTATATTAGAATATATTGGCATATTGGAATATAAAAAGCATTATTTTAAATACTTACCTGTTTAAAAGTGTTCTTATCTGCTTCAACACTAAGAGTTAAAACACTAGCCAATAGCACTGAAGAGCTATCTTTGTTGAGAATATCTTGTGTGGCAGGACAATGTTCAACAGATGTGAGAAAATTAAATTCCGGATTAGTTTGATTCCCAGGCACACATAAATTATCGGCATAGGGCAATGTTCCATCACTGTAGTTGGGAGGAATCTCAGGACCAGACTTGGAGCAGAGAACAGATCCAAAGCAGCCTCCACCAGCGCTGGGGCTGGAAGAGCATCGAAGGCGCAGGGCAATGGCTAGAATCACCACGAGGAGGAAGAGCACCGAGATCAAGGCCAAGGCCACCACCAGGTAAAATTGCAGCTCAGCTTGGGGGTCAGTGGGCTCAGAGTGGTCACTGAGGTCCGGCAGCGCCTCTTGCAGGCTGTCCGCGAAAACCAGGTACAGCGTGGCGGTGGCCGAGAGGGGCGGCTGTCCCCCGTCGCGCACAGCAACCAGCAGGCGCTGGCGGGCCGCGTCCCTGTCGCCCAGGGCCCGCGCCGTGCGCACCTCGCCCGTGCGCAGCCCCACGCTGAAGAGTCCGGGCTCGCTGGCCTGCAGCACGTGGTAGGACAGCCAGGCGTTGTGTCCAGAGTCGGCGTCCACCGCCACCACCTTGGTGACCAGGTAGCCGGGCTGCGCGGCGCGCGGCACCATGTCGAAGAGCGCCGAGCCGTCGGGCCCCAGCGCCGGGTACAGCACCCTGGGCGCGTTGTCGTTGAGGTCGCCCACCAGCACGCGCAGGCTCACGTTGGCGCTGAGCGCGGGCGAGCCGTGGTCGCGGGCCTGCAGCGTCAGCTCGAAGGCGCGCAGCTGCTCGTGGTCGAAGGCGCGCTGCGCGAACACCACGCCGCTCTGTGCGTTCACGGACACGTAGGATGACAGCGCGCGCGGCTCCAGATCGCTGGCCAGGATGGAATAGGAGACGTGGCCGTTGGGCCCCAGGTCGGGGTCGGAGGCGCTGACTTGCGCTATGGAGGTTCCAGGCAGGTTGTTCTCGGCCAAATGCACTACGTAGGAGGCCTGGTGGAAAACAGGAGCGTTGTCGTTGACGTCGGTGATGCGTAGGGTAATGGTAGCGCTGGAGGAGAGCGGGGGCTTGCCCCTGTCAGTGGCTGTGATAGTGACGTTGTATTCCGGAGTCTGTTCCCTGTCCAGGGCCCCATCTGTTACTAACTTGTAGTAATTATTAGAAGAAGAATGAATTTTAAATGGAATGTCTCTACTTAAAATACATGTGACTTCTCCATTTTCCTTGGAATCCTGGTCCCGTGTTTTGAAGAGACCTACAACCATTCCTGGCCGGGAATCCTCCAAAATCTGATCAGAGAGAGAAGTGATAATTATTTCTGGGCTGTTGTCATTTTCATCTAAAACTTCTATAATTACTTTACACTGTGTAGAGAGGGATCCTCGGTCCTTTGCTTCTACATCCATGGCATATCTTTTCACATCTTCATAATCCAGGGGTTGATGAGTTATAATGTTTCCTGTAGCTGAATCCAGAGAGAACACGTGCCGGGCTGTATCAGCCACACCAAGGAATGAGTAGGTGATCTCTGCATTGACGCCTTCATCTTGATCAGTAGCGCTCACCCTCAGCACGAAGGTACCTGGGGGCACATCTTCCCGAAGGCTGACCTTGTACACATCTTGGCTGAACACAGGGGGATTATCGTTGGCATCCACCACCAGGATTCGGATCTGAACAGTGCCGCTTCGCGGCGGATCCCCGCTGTCTAAGGCTGTCAGCACCAAGTGGTGAGCGCTCTGCGTTTCTCGGTCCAGGGTCTTCTTCAATACCAGTTCTGGATATTTGCCACCCTCAGGATTGTCTTTCACCGCTAACGAGAAATACTCATTAGGACTTAGTTGGTATTTGCTCAGTGAATTCATATTAATATCAGGATCTTTTGCAGACTCAAGAATTGTTCCCGTCCCTAGACTGACAGATTCACTGATTTCTAAGTTTATTTCATCCTTATGGAATTGAGGAGCATGGTCATTAATATCCTCAACAACCACAATGATATGAAAAATATTTAAAGGATTTTCCACCACGGCCTCCAACTCCAATTCACATCTTCTTCTCTCTTTACATATCTGCTCACGGTCTATTCGGTCCTTCACAAGTAAGTCCCCACTCTCCGCGTCTACGTTGAAAAGCAGCTTCTCCGCGCTAACTCGCAGCTTTCGAGCCGACACATCCAGGACACTGAGCCCTAGATCCTTAGCGAGATTCCCTACCACAGAGCCCTTGGCCAGCTCCTCGGGAATGGAGTAGCGGATCTGCTCGCAGAGCGCGGGGTAGAACAAAGGCAGCAGGAAGGGAAACAGTACCTGCCGCCGGCCGGCCGGACGTCTCTGCGTGCAGCTCCCTCCCATTGCGCGCTCTAGTTCTCGCTGGGTCCCAGGATTTATAGTTGGAGAAAGTGTACACTGGCGCACTGGTAACGCATTTGGCCCAGGACAGGCGGAGCCCCCAGGCTTGGGGCTGGAAATCCGTTTGTGCTGGGGAGAGTCTGCGCGGCCAGGAGCCCCAGCGTGTAAGCGGGTTTCCTTCTCTCTGTGTTGGTGGCTGCTCTGGAAATCCCTGGCTACAGGCTGAGGAATCCCGGGCGTCTACTAGGCTTGCCCTGCACTGGCCGACAGCGGCGCCCAGAGGCTCCGTGTGGAACGGCAGCTTAGTTTTTCTCTGCTCTATTTAAGGAAGTCTTTTTCTTTAAACGCAGGATGACCGCCGCTAAAATAGTTGAATCTTATTCCTCGGTGACTCCGTTTTCATCATGAAACCTTTTTTTCACATGGCCAAAACTATTATATATTTTATATGTTAAAATTTTACATATATTTTGAATAGGTAGAAATATTTCTTTCAAAATCTAAAAGGCACAAAGGAATGTAGAGTGAAAAGTAGGTCTCCTATTCCATTGCCTACTGCTATCCAGTTCTTCCATCCAGAGGCAATCACTGTTGCTGCTTTTAAGACTAATCATCCACAAAAGAAAGTACTAAAGATAAGCAAAAACTTTTTTTTTTTGGTCTTCAATCCAGGCTTATATTTGGCTAGAAAAGTATTAATCCATCCCCCCATATTTAGGAAACAGAATACAAACACTGTCATATTCATTACAATCATCTAAGGTGTCCTATATTGCTTTTAAATAATTATATTTTAACATATTTGCTTACAATAGTTACCATGCCAAAAGAGCAGTTTTTTTAACCTATGTTTTTCAAAATAATAGAATTATTTGAAATAGATGCATACTAATTTTGACTCTCATGGTCAGAAATTTTAAATGACAGTTTCAATGATTTAAAAGTTAAAAAATAAAAGTTAATAACTATGACTCTAAAGATAATAACTATGCTGTCCTTCCACAGACATATCCTTGAACAAAAGTTGAATGACATGAAAAAAGTCATGGTCTCATAAATATTTTGAAACACATTAGGACATGATTTGACTTTATGCTACCATATTAGTTTAGAAGAATATTAGTAATAAATTATAAGAGATCAAACCAAATACATCACTAACTTCACTTAACTAAATGGGCTCATCAGTAACTCCACTGACCATCTGTTTATAATTCTATGTACTTCTCTGCTTGTATTCCGATCTCATACAGAAATGACATCTCTTTCTTGACTTTAAGTTTATTTTGACTTTAAATTTCAGAGTTTGCAGAGTTTCAGGTGGACATTTCTTTCTCTATATAAAGAGTCACTGAAATGCTTTTGGCACACATGTTTGCCCCTGTACTTGGGAACATGTACCACTCTATCTCCCCAAATTATATATATATATTTTTTTTCATCCTTAGAAACTGGAAAATTTAACAAAAAGTACAGAGAGAACAGAACCCCAAATTTGTTTCTACAGGCTCTCTGGAATCCCTATTGAGCAAGGAAAGTAAAATTCAAATGGTATGTCTTCTGGGACTTCCCTGGTGGTGCAGTGGTTAAGAATCTGCCTGCCAATGCAGAGAACACGGTTCAATCCCTGGTCCGGGAAGATCCCACATGCCATGGAGCAACTAAGCCCAGTGCACCACAACTACTGAGCCTGCACTCTAGAGCCAGTGAGCCACACTACAGAGCCCGAGCGCCACAACTACTGAAGCCTGGGCGCCTAGAGCCTGTGCTCTGCAACAAGAGAAGCCACCGCAATGAGAAGCCCGCGCACCACAACGAAGAGTAGCCCCCGCTCACAACTAGAGAAAAGCCTGCGCAAAGCAACGAAGACCCAACTTAGCCAAAATAAATAAATAAATGGTATGTCTCCCACATGACAGTATGAAATTGGAATCACAGGCAAAATGGACGCTGCAGTGTTACCAGGTATGATTACACTTGAAAAAATTTAAGCACACATTGTATTGTTATGAATTGTTAATAGAATATTATTGAAAATGGGTAGGATTTCCAGTGAGGCTAATGCACTTGTTTCTGACATTTACCTATTCTTACCAGACCTGCCTTCAAAGCAAGAGGTAGGGTTGTCTAAGGGGCTAGGATTTCAACATGTAGCCACCGGGAGAGCCCACAAATTGACAAGACACTTCTGTATGAAAGTCCTCTCTTAGGAACTGTCAGTAACAAAACTATAAAATACAAGACTCCGTGAAGCTACTCATAACAGCCTATTACAATAAACCTTCATGGGATTAGGTGAATAGTTACCAGAAAGTAAAAACAAATCAGCCTTAATAACCATCAAGTTCTACTCTTCAATGTTTCAGCAAGAAGCAAATGTCATTGAAATGGAGGGAAAAGTGAAAAAATTAAGTTTCCACCAACATGCTGCAAACCTAAAAGTAAAACCAACCATCATTTTTAAAGGATAGAAAAGGAACAAAAATAGAACTCACTGGCACCAAAGGGGTATCTTCTATAGGAAACTTCGAATCATCTAACAAAGACTGAGGATCCTTTTTCTCACAGCTCTCCTGGCTGATGAGCGCGTCTGCATAACTGGGCTGCGGGAAGATCACGTGACTCTTCCGCGAGTCCGAGGTGAGCGAGACCTCGTGGGAATAAGTCTGCAGGAAAGTCCGCACCCCGTCCACGCCCACAAAGTGAGAGGCTGGTAAGCCTGCCAATCCGCCTCCAGAAGCCCGGAGCACACGCGACGTGTGCCAGCGCCTCAGCTTGAGCGCCAGCAGCACAATGACAAAGGCGAGGAAGACACAGGAAACCGCGGCCACCGCCACCACCAGATACAACGTGAGGCCTGAAGCATCAGAGGCGTGCGGGACCTCCAAGCTGCCCAGATCAGCCAGGACATCCGGGATGCTATCAGCCACAGCTACGGTGAGCGTGACGGTGGCAGAGAGAGGGGGCTGGCCGTGGTCCTGGACCGCCACCACCAGGCTCTGCTTGAGCGCGTCTCTGTCCAGCAGGGCCCTCGCTGTGCGCACCTCACCCGTGTGCAGCCCCACCGCGAAGAGTCCCGGCTCGCTGGCCTTGAGCAGGCGGTAGGACAGCCAGGCATTCTGACCTGAGTCTCTGTCCACAGCCACCACCTTGGTCACCAGGTAGCCAGGCTCTGCAGAGCGGGGTGCCAGCTCCACGCCAGTGGAACCATCGGTGGGGAGGGCGGGGTACAGGATTTCAGGCGCATTGTCATTCTGGTCCAGCACGAATATGTTCAGTAACACGTTGCTGCTGAGCGGTGGGTCCCCACTGTCAGTGGCTGTCACCTGCATCTGCAGGTCATGAAACTGCTCAAAGTCGAAGGATCGCAGTGCATACAGTACTCCTGTGTCAGAATTGATGGAGACGTAGGAGGATAGAGGTGCCCCTTGGATAGTGTCTTCAGCCAGGGAGTAAATAACCCGAGCATTTTCTTCACTGTCTGGGTCCAGTGCAGTCATTGAGAAGATAGAGGCACCTCTGGGATTGTTCTCTGGGATATAGGTAAAGTAGGAGATGTGAGAGAAGGTGGGTGGGTTGTCATTGATATCTGCCACTTGCAGGGTGAAGTGAATTTCCGTGGATAGGGGTGGACTTCCTCCATCTGTGGCTCTTACTGTGATATTGTAAGAAGATACCTGTTCCCTGTCAAGAACTTTGTGTGTCACCAATCTATAATAACTGTCAATGGATTTTTCTAACTTAAATGGTAGATTCCCCAATATAGAACAGGTGACCTGCCCATTCTGCCCGGAGTCCAGATCATGCACGTTTAAAAGAGCTATAACAGTCCCCAGAGGTGAATCTTCCATCAGGGGACTAAACAGAGATGTGATCGTCACCTCTGGGCTGTTGTCATTTACATCTTCTACTGTAATCAACACTTTAGAAGTTGCAAGATATGCCCCTCCATCTTCAGCTTGTATTTCTATTTCATAGAAACCTGTTTCTTCATAATCTAGATTTTCTGATAGTTTTATTTCTCCCGTATTTTTGTTTAGTTGGAATTTCAACAGTTGTGTATCAGGTAATTTTCGGAATGAATATGTCACTTCTCCATTGGCACCTTCATCCCTGTCAGTGGCGGTGACTGTCAACAGCTGTGCGCCCACAGGCAAGTTCTCGGGAACACTCACTCGGTATTCGGACAAACTGAAGACTGGAGCATTGTCATTTGTATCGAAAACAGTCACACTGATGAGGACAGTGCCAGATCGGAGAGGGTCACCCCCGTCGACGGCAGTTAGGACCAGATGGTGCATTGCCTCTTCCTCGCGATCCAGGGCGTGCTCTAGCACCAGCTCTGGGTACTTAACGCCATTGACACGGCTTTGAACTGCTAGGGAGAAGTGCTTATTGAAGCTGAGCTGGTAGCTCTGTAGGGAGTTCACGCCCACATCCGGATCAACAGCTTCCGGGAGAGGAAAACGCGTTCCTGGAGCTACGTTTTCATTAATTTTTACATCTAAATTTTCTGCTTGGAATTTTGGTGCATTATCGTTGATATCAGTTACTTCTATTTCTACTCCGAAAAGTTTCACCCTATCTTCCACAAGAATATTAAAACTCACCAGACACCGCGCGCTCTGAGCGCAGAGCTCCTCCCGGTCTATCCTGCCCGCGGTGACCAAGCTGCCGCTTCGCGGATTCAGAGCAAAGAGCTGCGTCCTACCTCTGGAGACGATGCGGACTCCGCGCTCCGCCAGCTCCCGGGGCTCCAGCTCCAGGTCTTTGGAGATGCTGCCCACAAAAGAGCCTTTCTCTAACTCCTCGGGAACGGAGTAGCGGATCTGCCGAGCTTCGGCCTGCCACGGCATACAGAGGAAAAGGCAGAGCTGGACCAGCGCGCTGCGGTCGGAGCTATTCCTTTGAGCGGCCATTGTTGTCTGGTGACGGAATTCTCGCTAAGTCCTCACTGGGCACGCTGTGTGTTTTGGCTGGGTCCTTTTTCTTTCTCTGGCAGCAGGGAGTCTCTGCAGCCTGCGCACCTTAAATTCTGGAGTGAGTTTCGCTGCATCCCTGGAGCCTGTTTGCAGGAACTGTGGAGCTTTGTGTAGTTGGGAGTCCTGAGAATCCGGATTGAGCGCTGGCTGCGGTTCTCTCCTAATGGGTGAACAGCGGCGCTCAGAGTCCTCAGAAGTTACTGCACCCACTGTGTATGCAATAGAAAACAAACGCTACTCTATTTTTTGTTGTATATTTTATTTTATTTTACATTACTTCTTTGGTTCCTCAACTGACATCCTTAAATCAACTACTATTTGTAGTTTTCTTACTCGGTGGAATAAAAGTACCTCAAACTATTAAATGATAATAGTTGATTGAATATATATTTGCAACACTAATTTTTCCAATAGAAATATATCCACTTTAAAAGGTAAGTAATGCTTACTTTCTTTCCTATGAGCTTCTAGCTATATTCAGAAAATTCTTACAATTTTATTTGAAATTCTGATTTAAATGGTCCAACTGTGTTTAGTAGACACTTATACAGAGACTATGAGATATACCCCTTAAAATTTCACTTAGAATTTTTAAATTTTAGATTGATCAATCAACTAATTAATTATATTTGTTTAGCATTAAGATTGTGTAAAAAGTTTTCAAGTTTTTCTAAAATAGTTTTACTGAGCCTCAATGAATTTTTTGAAAATATATATTTTTATTACAGGCATATATTATTAGAAGTTAACTTGACCTATTTAAATGAGTTGAGCTGGTAATCACAAACTAAAAGGAACATGTCTGTATTGCAGTGGGAAGAGAAATACAAGTGCTACAATTTTAAAAAACGGAGTTAGAAATAGTGATGTAGGTTTTTGAAAAATACGTATTTATGTCAAATGACCTGTTTTCACCAGGGCGTTGATGCCTATATAAATAATCTCTTCTTTGCATGTTGTATGGAAGCCCAAAGTAAAGTGGTGTACACATCTTCAGTTGTACATCCCCACCAACCCAGTAGTAGTTCTTTCCTCAAAGATGAGGAGTTTGGAGGTTGAGTTCTTTCATGCAGAGAGAACAGGTGGTTCAGAAACGTTTATGTCCCTATGCCCCCAAGTATAGAACTCTTCAAAGATTTTACCTTTTGTCTTCAAAGATTGTATATCAGACAATCAGAGACAGAGATTGAGCACAGAACACAATAGCATTTCATTGGCTTTCTTGAAAATTCCTTATCTTGCAATGTAGAGAAAAAAGGGTTGGGAAAGAGTACAATTTGAGCACCAAGAAAAGTAAAAGGAAAGCCAGAAGGACCAAAACTTGAAGAGAAAAATTCCTCTAGGGTAGTTAGTATTAAGATTTTGGGCCCATAGGAAACCTGGCAATGGAATCAAAGTGTTGACTCCTCTACCAAGAAAAATGCATACATCTGTAACTTTACATGCAATTTCAGGAATTCATGGATCCGCTCACCATGCCCCCTCAAGTGCTTACAGTTTTAAAAATTGTTAAAATAAATGAAGATACCCAAATGCACATACAAGATCATTTGCACTACATGTTTCTTTGAAATGAGCACCTGCTGGGATATTTAATGAGTAGCTAATATTATTAAATTTTAAAAAAGACATAAATAGGGTATGGAAATTTCAACTTAAATCTCAGCAGATTTGAATAGGTTATTATTTATTCATTTAAATTTATTTATTTATTTATTTGGTAAGAAGCCAAGACCACAGCCTCTGTTTTGCTAATCTAAGCTTGACAAGATATCTCCAATTTAGTGACATTCTTTCTGAATTATAGAGCAATTTATGAACCACAAAAGTCTTGAAAATGTACTCAGCAAAAACTGAACATTGAGAAGACAAGACAGTGATTACCTATGTATTTTCTAAATATGATTCTAGATGTAAGAGTGAAAGAGTATGCCCCAAATTTGAAAAAACTAGTAGAATGTTACAGAAGACAAAAAAAAAAAAGAAACTCACCGGTGTTAGGGTCTCAGGATGTGAAGTCAAATCATTCCCACTCTGAAGTGGAATTAAGGCCCCAGGAGAATCACCACAAACTATGTCTTGAGTGGAATGCAAAGGATCACTACATCTTAGGAAATTAAACTCTGTCTTTCCAGTATGGGCAACGCACAGATTGTAGGAATAAGGTAAAGTTCCTTCACTGTAGTTGGGGGGAACCACGGGGCCAGACTTGACACAGACACCAGGCTGAAAGCAGCCCCAGGCAGCGGGGCTGGAGGAGTGTCGAAGGTGTACGGCGACCGCCAGAATCACTGCCAGGAGGAAGAGCACCGAGATCAAGGCCAAGGCCACCACTAAGTAAAACTGCAGCTCAGCTTGGGGGTCAGTGGGCTCAGAGTGGTCACTGAGGTCCGGCAGCGCCTCCTGCAGGCTGTCCGCGAAAACCAGGAGCAGCGTGGCGGTGGCCGAGAGGGGCGGCTGTCCCCCATCGCGCACAGCAACCAGCAGGCGCTGGCGGGCCGCGTCCCTGTCGCCCAGGGCCCGCGCAGTGCGCACCTCGCCCGTGCGCAGCCCCACGCTGAAGAGTCCGGGCTCGCTGGCCTGCAGCACGTGGTAGGACAGCCAGGCGTTGTGTCCAGAGTCGGCGTCCACCGCCACCACCTTGGTGACCAGGTAGCCGGGCTGCGCGGCGCGCGGCACCGTGTCGAAGAGCGCCGAGCCGTCGGGCCCCAGCGCCGGGTACAGCACCCTGGGCGCGTTGTCGTTGAGGTCGCCCACCAGCACGCGCAGGCTCACGTTGGCGCTGAGCGCGGGCGAGCCGTGATCGCGGGCCTGCAGCGTCAGCTCGAAGGCGCGCAGCTGCTCGTGGTCGAAGGCGCGCTGCGCGAACACCACGCCGCTCTGTGCGCTCACGGACACGTAGGACGACAGCGCGCGCGGCTCCAGGTCGCTGGCCAGGATGGAGTAGGAGATGTGGCCGTTGGGCCCCAAGTCTGGATCTGAAGCGCTAACTTGGGCGATGGAGTTGCCGGGCGGGTTGTTTTCTGCCACGTGGACCACGTAGAAGGCTTGGTGGAAAACAGGAGCGTTGTCGTTGATGTCCGTTATGTGCAGAGTGATGGTAGTGCTGCTGGAGAGGGGGGGCTTTCCCCTGTCAGTGGCTGTGATGGTGACGCTGTATTCCAGAGTCTGCTCTCGGTCTAGGGCCCCATCTGTCACCAGCTTGTAGTAATTATTAGAAGAAGAATAAATCTTGAAAGGAACATCTCTTCCTATATGACAGGTGACTTCTCCATTTTCTCCGGAATCCCGGTCCCGTGTTTTGAAGAGGGCAACAACCATTCCTGGAAGAGAACCCTCCAAAATCTCATCAGAGAGAGAAGTGATGATTATTTCTGGACTGTTGTCGTTTTCATCCAGGATATCTATGATTACTTTACATTGGGTAGAGAGACCACCTCCGTCCTTTGCTTCCACTTCCATGGTGTATCTTTCTATATCCTCAAAATCCAGTGACTGGTTATTCTTAATCATGCCTGTTTTCTCATCCAGTGAGAACATGTGCCTTGTACTCTGAGCAGTGCTCCTGAAGTAGTAGTGTATTTCAGCATTGGCCCCCTCATCCTGGTCAGTGGCTGTCACCAGCAACACGGAGGACCCAGGGGGTAGATTTTCACTAATGCTGATTCTATATTCGTCTTTGCTGAACACCGGGGGATTATCATTGGTGTCCTTGACAGAGATTTCTATCTGAGCGGTGGCACTTCGTGGCGGGCCCCCTCCATCCAAGGCAGTCAATATCAAGCTATGGGACCGCTGCTTTTCCCGGTCTAGGGGTTTCTCCAAAGATAACTCTGGGTACTTGCTACCATCGGAATTAACTCGAACCATTAATGAGAAATAAGGGTTAGGACTTATCTGATAATCTTTAACTGAGTTCGTGTTTATATCAGGGTCAGTGGCAGGGTCAAGGGATATTCGTGTACCTGAAGATACAGATTCAAAAATTTCTAAATGTATTTCCTTTTTATCGAATTGAGGAGCATGGTCATTAATATCCTCAACAACCACAATGACATGAAAAATATTTAAAGGATTTTCCACCACGGCCTCCAACTGCAATTCACATCTTCTTCTCTCTTTACATATCTGCTCGCGGTCTATTCGGTCCTTCACAAGTAAGTCCCCACTCTCCGCGTCTACGTTGAAAAGCAGCTTCTCCGCGCTAACTCGCAGCTTTCGAGCCGACACATCCAGGACACTGAGCCCTAGATCCTTAGCGAGATTCCCTACCACAGAGCCCTTGGCCAGCTCCTCGGGAATGGAGTAGCGGATCTGCTCGCAGAGCGCGGGGTAGAACAAAGGCAGCAGGAAGGGAAACAGTACCTGCCGCCGGCCGGCCGGACGTCTCTGCGTGCAGCTCCCTCCCATTGCGCGCTCTAGTTCTCGCTGGGTCCCAGTCTTTCCGGAAAGCCAAAGAAAATGCAATCCACGGCGTCACTGGAAGAGCTTTCGGCCCAGGACAGGCGGAGCCGGGAATCCGTTTGTGCTGGGCAGAGCCTGCCCGGCCAGGAGCCTGAGTGCGTGAGCAGGTTTCCCTCTCTCTGTGTTGGTGGCTGCGCAGGAAATCCCAGACTGGAGGCTGAGGAATCCCTAGCGTCAGCGCTTGCCCTGCACTGGCCGACAGCGGCGCCCTGAGGCCTCATGTGAAACCGCAGTCTGACATTTTCGTCTTGAATACAATTTCTCTCCAGAATGTGTATGTATATACACACACATATACATATATATATAGTTATGTAATTATATATATGTATAGTTATGTAATTGCCCCAAATTCCAGTTTTAACAGCGTATACGGCAGATGTCTGCATACTTAGTTTTTCAAGAAATTTATTGTGTAAAATTTCAAACTTATACAAAAGTAGGGAGCATTATTATTGAACCTTCATATACCCATCACCCAACTACAACTATGATCAACACAAGGTCATCTTTGTTTACTCTTTATTTCATTCCCTTATTATATTGAAGCAAATCCAAGATATTTTAATAACTCTTCGTTAAAGACAAGACACGAAGATGAGGAAGAATTTTATCCTTAAGCCTATTATATTATATAATCTGTTACCGATGCAAAAGTCCTGCCTCATTTAAGAAAACTGGAACAGCATTTTCCAGTCTGCCCAGTCATTGATCCAAAGAGCCTTGTGTTCTGTTTTTAAAGGCAAGTGACATTTTTATGGAAGAGACTAGTAGTTACCTACCATGACATACAAGCCTTCGTCAATATCTGTTATTACATTTTTCCAAATTAACCATATTTTAATATTTATGTATACTAAGTACTAAAGGTTACTCCCCAAGACAGAAACTTTAACTGACAGTTTCCCTACTGCATGGTTAAAAATATGACCCTGAAGGATGCTTTACTTTTTTCCTACTAGCTTAGGAATAAAGAGTATTTGAAATAATTATAATGTCTGTATGTCATAATGGATTTCCAGACATGTTAGCCCTCATATTCAGCATGTTCAGAATAGAACTTTGAGTCAATTTCAAAGCTTATTTTCAAAGTCTCCTACAATGCCATTTATTACTTGAAATAACATTGTGTTAAAATCACATTACAGGGCTTCCCTGGTGGCGCAGTGGTTGAGAGTCCGCCTGCCGATGCAGAGGACACGGGTTCGTGCCCCTGTCCGGGAAGATCCCACATGCCGCGGAGCGGCTAGGCCCGTGAGCCATGGCCGCTGAGCCTGCGTGTCCGGAGCCTGTGCTCCGCAACGGGAGAGGCCACAGCAGTGAGAGGCCCGCGTACCGCAAAAAAAAAAAAAAATCACATTACATAATACATTATTCTTTTCCTTATGTCTAAAAGCCAGTAAAATATTCTTAGAATCTCCATAGCAGTTCCTGAGAATATTTTCCTAAACCATCTCCCATAACCAGATTTACTTCTAGCCTCAAAAGTTGGAGGATTGAGCCATAAAAAACAGTTGAAGAATAACTTTTATTTCCTATGTTTTGTCTTCTCACAGGGTCCAGTCTAAGAAACCCCTCTTCAGCAAGCATAAACTATAGGAGGTTTCAAATTATTAATAATCTGATATTATAGTGTTAGGAAATCAACAGCTCTGAGGATGAGAATAAATGATGTTAAAGTTTTTCACTATTAAAAGAATAAAGCATCCTTTTCTAGGATTTGGAAATGGATGATATTTGAAGTTTGAATTATCCTCCGAAATGATCTTTAAATGCAAACAACCTCTACAAACATGTGAATGGAAACACGTCACCTCTAAGGGGTGTTGTCCTGTCACAGAAACAGTAAAGAAGTACTGAGTCTGGGCTTTCAGTTGTTTTTATAAGAAGAATGCATTTCTTATTAATTTACCTTTACAAAAATAGCATCGGCTGCAGAAATGTTTTTAGAGTAAGAATTTCACAATGGGGCCATTGGAGATAACAATAGTAACAAATTTCAGGAATGGAAACCAGTCCTAAGAATTAGTAGTGAACCATGGTAACCGCTGAAGCAACCTCACCCAAAGAGCCATGCCCAATGCCTGATAATGAGAGCAGTCCCAAGAGGAAGGTTTCCACTGACCTTAGGTTAATCATTATGAGAAAGCAAAAATTATAACAACGATGTAACCAATAAATGCCTCCTATATATGTTAGAGCAAAAATTAGGCCCAGTGAAAATTTAAACGTATGGTGAGAAATATGTTAATATCAACTTATTCTAAAGTGCAAACACTTAAATAGAAAACCAAATTTTTTTAAAAGTAAAGGAAAAATTGAACTCACTGGAACCAAAGGGGTGTCTTCTATAGGAAACCTGGAATCATCTGAAGCGCACAAAGGCTCGCTTTTCTCACAGCTCTCCTGGCTGATGAGCGTGTCCGCGTAGTTGGGCTGCGGGAAGATCACGTGACTCCTCCTCGAGTCCGCTGTGAGCGAGACCTCGTGGGAATAGGTCTGCAGGAAAGCTCGCACCCCGTCTACGCCCACAAAGTGAGACGTAGGCACACCCGCTAACCCGCCTCCTGAAGCCCGGAGCAGATGCGACGTGTGCCAGCGCCTCAGCCTGAGCGCCAGCAGCACAATGACAAAGGCGAGGAAGACACAGGAGACCGTGGCCACCGCCACCACCAGGTAGAGAGTGAGGCCTGAGTCGTCAGGGCTGGCGGGAGACTCAAGGCTGCCTATTTCAGCGAGGACGTCGGGGATGCTGTCAGCCACGGCCACGGTGAGGGAAACGGTGGCAGAGAGAGGGGGCTGGCCATGGTCCTGGACCGCCACCACCAAGCTCTGCTTGAGCGCGTCTCTGTCCAGCAGGGCCCTCGCTGTGCGCACCTCGCCCGTGTGCAGCCCCACCGTGAAGAGTCCTGGATCGCTGGCCTTGAGGAGGCGGTAGGACAGCCAGGCGTTCTGGCCTGAGTCTCTGTCCACAGCCACCACCTTGGTCACCAGGTAGCCAGGCTCTGCAGAGCGGGGTGCCAGCTCTACACCCGTGGAGCCATCGGTGGGAAGCATGGGGTACAGGATTTCTGGCACATTGTCGTTCTGGTCCAGCACAAACAAGCTCAGTGACACGTTGCTGCTGAGAGGTGGGTCCCCGCTGTCGCTTGCCCTCACCTGCATTTGAAGATCACGAAATTGCTCGTAGTCGAAGGAGCGCAGTGCGTATAGCACACCAGTGTTGGAGTTGATGGAGACATAGGAGGAGAGAGGTGTCCCTTGGATGGTGTCTTCGGCTAAGGAGTAAACAACCCGAGCGTTCTCATTGCTGTCGGGGTCGTGGGCTGTCACCGAGAAGATGGAGGTGCCTCTAAGGTTGTTCTCAGGGAGATAGACTGAATAGGAGGTTTGAGAGAAGGAGGGTGGATTGTCGTTGACGTCGATCACGTGTAGGGTGATGTGAATTTCCGTGGACAGGGATGGTGTTCCTCTGTCTGTTGCGGTCACTGTGATGTTATATTCAGAGGTTTTTTCTCGGTCAAGATTTCGGACTGTCAACAACCTATAATAATCTTCTACTGACTTTTCTAATTGAAAAGGTAGAATCTCCTTGATGGAACAAACAACTTGGCCATTCTTCCCAGAGTCTCGGTCATGTGCATTGAAAAGAAGGATTACTGTTCCTTGGGGAGCATCTTCCCTCACTGGACTAAATAAAGATGTAATGGTCACTTCGGGTCTGTTATCGTTGACATCTTCCACTGAAATGAGCACTTTGGTCCGTCCCAGAAGTGCCCCCACATCTTCAGCCTGTATTTCCATGTCATAAAATGCACATTCTTCATAATCTAAACTCTTTGCTGTTGATATTTCGCCAGTATTTTCATTAAGATGGAATAACGGAGATTGTTTTTCACTAATTTTCCAGAATTTATAAGCCACTTCTCCGTTGGTTCCCTCATCCGGGTCGCTAGCGCTTACAGTAAGCAGCCGGGTGCCCGGGGGCACGTTCTCTGGGACTTTCACTCGGTAAATCGGTTGAGCAAAAACCGGGGCATTGTCGTTTGTATCCAACACTGTCACTCGGATGTGCACTGTGCTGGAGCGACGCGGTTCGCCTCCATCGGAGGCGACGAGGACCAGACGGTGAGCAGCCTCCTCCTCGCGGTCCAGGGCGCTCTCCAGCACCAGCTCTGGGCTTATAGTTCCGTCGTCTCTAGTTTGCACGTCCAGGGAGAAGTGGTGATTGGGGCTGAGCTGATAGCTCTGCAGGGAATTCAAGCCCACATCGGGGTCAACAGCCCCTGGGAGTGGATAACGTGTTCCGGGCAAAGCAATTTCGTTAATTTTTACTTCTAGATTTTCGACCTGGAATTTCGGATTATTATCGTTGATATCAGTTACTTCTATTTCTATTCCGTGAAGCTGCACCCTGTCTTCAACCAGGACTTTAAAGTTCACCAGACACCGCGCGCTCTGAGCGCAGAGCTCCTCCCGGTCTATCCTGCCCGCGGTGACCAAGCTGCCGCTTCGCGGGTTCAGAGCAAAGAGCTGCGTCCTACCTCTGGAGACGATGCGGACTCCCCGCTCCGCCAGCTCGCGGAGCTCCAGCCCCAGGTCCTTGGAGATATTCCCCACGATATAGCCTTCTTCTGTCTCTTCAGGTACCGAGTAGCGGATCTGGCTAGCCCCGGTCTCCCACAGCCTCCCCAGGAAAAGGCACAACAGGACCAGTCTTCTGTGGTGCAGGCGATTCGTTGGAGCGGCCATTGTTGCTTCACTAAAGATTTTTTTCAGAATAATTTCTGTGAACGCTGATTCCTTAGGTTCTGTTTTCCTCCTGCAGATTATGGTGATCTTTTCCCTCAGGAGAAACCCGTAGTGCCTCAGGCTAAGAGGCTGAGTTATGTTGCAGCCCCGGAGTCGGTTTGTGGGATCCGAGCGGCTTTGTGTAGTTGCAGATCCTAATATCCAGACGGAGCGCTGACTGAGCTTTTCTTAGAGTTGGTGAACAGCGGCGCTCAGAGTCCTAAGCCGTTACTACACCCACCCACTCAAGTACTGAGATATGCAGTACTTCTGTTATAGATGACTGAAAAAGAAAACACTACTCTCTAACGATAATGATTTTAGATTTCTCTAATTGTGTAGTGCGTTCATATTTCAAATTCAATTACCATTTGTGGATATTTTAGTTGGAAATGAAGTGGAATGAAATTCTATTAAATGTCACTTTGGTATCAAACAAACTTAACTCTTATTTTTGCTAGAATTCTGTTCTCTCTCTCTAGATATGTAAATTATTCAAATTTCCTTTTTTATAATGTTTCAAATACTTTCTATAGGTCATTATTTTCTGAAGTAATTAGAATGTGCAATCCTCCTTGTAAATACATCCATATTTTTCTTAATTTTATATGTATGCTTATATATGTATAGTACATAATCATATTGAATGAATATAAGGATTATTCATCTTGAAGCTATTTTATAAGCCTAATTCATTTTCATAGTGAAATTCCTGGAGTAAGGTCTCCTTAAGACTTTCTTCACAAAAATTTAATTAGGCAATGGTACTAGATTTTATCACCTAATATTGCTAAACTTTAAATGGATTGGGTTTTTAAATTTTACATAGTTATGATTGTTAAACTTTTATGCTATCACAATTTTTTTAATATTTAGTTTTCTGTGTGAATTCATAGTGCATGCACAGCCTATGGCATCTGGAAGATTCAGATGAACATACATTGAAAAGTAAGTTTCCATTTCAATTCTTCCATCAAGAAATTATGCAATTTTAATTTAATTATAAGCCTCATATTATAAGGGTCATCTAAACTTATGTAATAATGTGGGGAAAAGAACACAAGATGTAGAATGAATTATTACCACAAAAAGTAAGTACCACAATAAGAAATTTCTTTCAGCAATTTGTAGAGAAACTATTTACTGAAGCAGTTCCTAGCAAAAAGACTGATACTTATGTAACGGCATCTTTGTATGTGCTTGAAATTAGTAGGTTTTGCCTTTAAAATGGAAAATTCAGAATTCTCCTTCCCTCCTACAGTTAGAAGAAGGATGAGAAAACCTCCAGTCACTAATGTTTAGGGCTCCAAGTAATAAAACAAATCCAGTGATCTTCCCCCCTTTCTTCTTCAAAAAATATAGGTTGGGAATGACAGCACGTTATGGAGGCAACAACATTTCCTTTTCTTTTACCGAGTATCTCCTTCTGTTAACTATAAAGAAGAAGAGAATTTCGTATTCAAGAAAACTTGAAGGAACTTAGATAATGACTTCGACTTTCTGATGAATTCACTGAGTCGTTCTCTACACACACACACAACACACAGTAATTTTTCTTAAAATTTTAAGGACTTCAAAGACTCATAAATAGGTAGACTTAAGGAACTAGACATGAGGAATAAATATAAGAAAGAGATGGAAACTGTACCAATGAAATCAGTGAAAGAAGACACCTAGTAGTACTCTTTTTGCTTTAAAGAATGAATTGATCGCCTACTTTAAATTTGATGTTTACTTATATATAATAAACATTAAAATATGTTAAAGAATGAGAAAAATCAATCGGTAAATTTCATTAGCTTAGAAAAAAGATAAGAAATCAGCAAACGAATTTTGCGGCGAAGCAAAGAGCATACTCTCTCTTCTTTGTAACTCCGAACTGAGTAACATAACTCTATTTTATGTCACATGCTTACCCAAATCACCATTCCCCATGATGATTGGATATACAGCTTTCTGATGAGCTATAATATTCCTAACACAACTACAAGATTAAAAATATATTTTCATATGAATAAACAAAATGGTGAAGATGATGAAAAGGAGCAGACACTTAAATGGAACTCACCGCTGTTAGAGTCTCAGGATGGGAGGTTGACTCACTGGAATTACAAAGTGGAAATAAGGCCCCAGATGAATCACCGCAAAGTATGTCTTGTCCTGAACTCAACTGCTCATTACATTTTAGAAAATTAAACTCTGTCTTTCCAGTATGGGCAACGCACAGATTGTAGGAATAAGGTAAAGTTCCTTCACTGTAGTTGGGGGGAACCACGGGGCCAGACTTGACACAGACACCAGGCTGAAAGCAGCCCCAGGCAGCGGGGCTGGAGGAGTGTCGAAGGTGTAGGGCGACCGCCAGAATCACCGCGAGGAGGAAGAGCACGGAGATCAAGGCCAAGGCCACCACTAAGTAAAACTGCAGCTCAGCTTGGGGGTCAGTGGGCTCAGAGTGGTCACTGAGGTCCGGCAGCGCCTCCTGCAGGCTGTCTGCGAAAACCAGGAGCAGCGTGGCGGTGGCCGAGAGGGGCGGCTGTCCCCCATCACGCACAGCAACCAGCAGGCGCTGGCGGGCCGCGTCCCTGTCGCCCAGGGCCCGCGCAGTGCGCACCTCGCCCGTGCGCAGCCCCACGCTGAAGAGTCCGGGCTCGCTGGCCTGCAGCACGTGGTAGGACAGCCAGGCGTTGTGTCCAGAGTCGGCGTCCACCGCCACCACCTTGGTGACCAGGTAGCCGGGCTGCGCGGCGCGCGGCACCGTGTCGAAGAGCGCCGAGCCGTCGGGCCCCAGCGCCGGGTACAGCACCCTGGGCGCGTTGTCGTTGAGGTCGCCCACCAGCACGCGCAGGCTCACGTTGGTGCTGAGCGCGGGCGAGCCGTGGTCGCGGGCCTGCAGCGTCAGCTCGAAGGCGCGCAGCTGCTCGTGGTCGAAGGCGCGCTGCGCGAACACCACACCGCTCTGTGCGCTCACGGACACGTAGGACGACAGCGCGCGCGGCTCCAGGTCGCTGGCCACGATGGAGTAGGAGATGTGGCTGTTGGGCCCCAAGTCTGGATCTGAAGCGCTAACTTGGGCGATGGAGGCTCCAGGCGGGTTGTTCTCGGCCACGTGGACCACGTAGGAGGTCTGGTGGAAAACAGGAGCGTTGTCGTTGACGTCAGTAATATGCAAGGTGACACTTGTGCTGGTGGAAAGGGGCGGCTTGCCCTTGTCGGTGGCTGTGATGGTGACATTGTACTCCGGTGTCTGTTCTCGGTCCAGGGTCCCGTCTGTTACCAACTTGTATGAATTTTTGGACGAAGAGATTATCTGAAAAGGTACTTCACCCTCTAATCGGCAATTAACCTCCCCATTCTCCCCGGAATCTCTGTCATGTATTTTGATCAAAGCAATTAGCGTTCCCGGCACTGCGTTTTCCAGAATCATTTCGACTAGGGAATGAAACGTAACATCTGGCCTATTGTCATTTTCATCTTGAATGTTAATTTCAACTGTACATTGTGCAACCAGTCCTCCGCCATCCCTCCCTTCCACCACGATAGAATATTCCTTGATTTCTTCAAAATCCAGTGTGTTTAGAGTTGTAATTTCCCCATTCTTTGAGTTCAGACCGAAGACTTGCCCGGTCCTGTAGAAGGAATAAGTGATTTCTGAGTTGACGCCCTCGTCCTGGTCGGTGGCTGACACCTGCAACACAGTAGTGCCTGGGGGCACGTTTTCTCCAAGGCTGACTCGATATACGTCCTGGCTAAATACCGGGGGGTTATCATTGGCATCAGTGACCTGGATCCGGAGCTCAGTAGTGCCATTTAGGGGTGGATCTCCACGGTCTGAGGCCGTCAAGACTAAACGATGATAACCCTGTTGTTCCCGATCTAAGGGTTTCTCCAATACCAGTTCCGGGTATTTACTACCATCTTGTTTCTCCTTATTTATCAACGAGAAACTAGGGCTAAGAGAGAGTTTATAAGTCTGCAGAGAGTTCAAGCCAATATCTGCATCTTCCGCGACTTCTAATATAAATCGCGTGCCTGGCAGCGTAGACTCACTTATTTGTAGCTCAAAGGAATTTTGCATGAATTTTGGTGTGTGGTCATTAACATCCTCGATCTCCACACTCACGTGATAAAAGTTCAATGGATTTTCAGCAACAGCCTCAAATTCTAGAGCACAAGCCGGCTTCTTCCCGCATATCTGCTCCCGGTCTAGCCTGCTGCTAACAAGTAACTCCCCGCTCTCTGAGCTCACAGTGAAGTAAGGCTTCTCCGAACTGACCCGCAGTTTTCGAGTCGGTAACTCGTGGACACTGAGTCTCAGGTCCTTGGCGAGGTTCCCCACCACCGAGCCCTCTGGCATCTCCTCGGGAATCCTGTAGCGGATCTGCTCAGAGAGCGCCAGGCAGAACAAAGACAGCAGGAACGGAAAGAGCACTGGCCGCCTCTCAGCCCAGCCCCTCTCCGCAGCTCCGCTCCCCATCCCTCTTGCTCCCCTCAGCTTGCTCACCGGCTTGGAGACGCCGGATTACAAACAATCTCTGTGCCGCAGTTGTCCGGAGCTCCGAACAGCTTTATTCCGGCGTGGGGGGGTCAGGCAGTGTTTCTTCTTCTCCAGAGGAGGAAGCGGTGGAAAGGCTAGCGAGTCTGAGATGGGAAAGTGCGCTGCGTCTGCGCGAGGAGGTCGCCAGCACCAAGCTCTCCACTTTGGCCAACAGCGGCGCCCAGAGTCCGCACTAGGAAACTGCAGCCCCCGCTGCTTAAGTTTAAACAGCTAAAATAATTATAACCGTGTGCCTAATTTAATATGCCATATTTTTATGTTAATATATTTAATACCTTAAATTATCAAGACTTCCTTAAGGTATCTTTTCTCTTGTTTCCAAATTATTAGAAATATCATGTTGGGCCTGTATACAAACTTACATATATTGGTCCATTTATTTCACCATTCTACAAACATACATTGAACTTTTGCTTTGTGCTAAGTACTGTCCTTGTCAGTGGCCATATAACAAAGAATAAGACACAGGTCTTGCCCTCAGAAAGTTTATTGTCTGCTAATTTCACGAATCGCTTCTGTTTATTAGCTATGATATATAAAAAATTTTTAAGCTTCTTTCACTGATTCCTATGTTTATCCCCAACATTTCTACATACTCAATGCTATTTCATATCACATATATTAGAGAAATCAATACTGTTGAAAACTGTTTTGTAAAATTGTGTAATTTTGTACCAATCCTCAAACATCTCCTTCTGATCATCTCAACACTCTCTTTACAAAATAATTTCTTTTTACTCTTCTATCTCAAGAATTATTCATTAAAAAAAACTGTCCCTATGATGTAGCCAAGATATTATTAACTGTACCTCCTACTTCATATCTCAAAATTAACTGGCTTATGTCATACCCAATATCACATATAAATTCATCCTTAAAATGTATTGAAATGTTAGTCTATCCTTCAATACAAAGTCACAAAGGGATATTCTAATAGAATGCATTAGCTCCTTATCTATGTACTTCTGTTATGCTAAAGTAATGGCTTCAGAATTGGAGGAATTGAGCTCATGATAAATGTATTTACATAAATTCACTGAATGTAGTGACACCTGTTCTAATTATTTTACTCCATTTGTTTAAAAAAAATTTGCAATTAGTGAATGCTTTGAGCAAGAGTATTGGGGCAACTTTCCACACACTTTTTAAATTTGCAAAGTGTCAACAAAATAGTGGTCTCCTCAACTGACTGTACACCCAAACACTACAGAAAATATGAAGTTAACTCCTACCCATTGTATATGCAAAATTGGAAGGAACATAGCACAATCCCTGGGAAATGTCCTTTTAATTACTAACGAATAATTCATTGTGATTTCCACTCTCATCTGAAGACAAATCAGAGGTTTTATTTAAATGCTATAACAAGGGATATGGAAGTCATATAGTCCAGACGGAATCATTTTTAATTGAATTTTAATCATTTTTAATTGAATCATTTTTGATTGGTTTGTTTAGAATTTGTGTACATGTAACTTCTGTTCTTAAAACCAACACTCTCGAACTCGAACCATGAGAACACAACACATTTCACATGGCTGTACAATCAAAACAGCTCATTGGAATTCTAATGAAACGCGTTCTTCTGTATTTTACAAAAGTCATTTTCAACAATTTAAAATGACATGTTATTGCAAATTTGATGGGGGCAGGGGGCAATGACCATTTTAGGCTTCAGATTCTATGTCTCCATTGGTATGAGTCCTGGGTGACCACTGACACACAAAAACAGTGGTGTGTGTGTTAGGGACCAGTCTCATCTACCACCACCCTTTAAAATATGTTTGTTTTGAAATATAAGAAGTATTAAAGCTTTGAATGGTAGTGATCCAGATGCAGGGCTCAGAAAAGAGGTTTAAAGTGAAGAAAATTTCAAGAGCCTAGTTTTAGTTTTAGCGAAGAATTCTTAGGATTCTTTGCAATCCTAAGAATCCTAAAAATTCTGAGATGTATTTTACTTTTACTAAGCTAATACAAGGGTTTAGAAGCCTCAATAATGTTTTGTAAGTTTTAATTTATATGTATACATATATATGTGTGTATATACACACACACACATATATTCCTCTATATAAAACGAACTGACCATATGTGATTGGGTAACTATTTCTTAAGTGAATAAGTGATAATTGTGGTAAAATATGGAAGGCTTTAAGAGGTCAAGAGTTCATATTTAAACAATCTTGTCTAAGCCTTTGGAAAGCAGATAAAACAATTATGTTGATTAGAACTCAATTTTATGGTATCACTAACACAAACCCAGAACTTTGTGGTACACCTCAAAAATTATTTTTAAACTTTCTTCACAATGCATGTTTCAAAACACAACTTAAATGTATAAAAAATATAATTCCTCTAAGAAATAAACGTAAACAAAGAACTGAACTCACCTGAACAGAAGCAGCTTCATCCCTACATTCATGAAAATCTCTGGATGTTAACAAGGAATCCTTTTTCTCACAGCTCTCCTGGCTGATGAGCGTGTCCGCATAGTTGGGATGCGGGAAGATCACATGACTCCCCCGCGAATCAGAGGTAAGGGAGACCTCATGGGAATAGGTCTTCAGGAAAGCCTGTACTCCCTCCATGCCCACAAAGCCTGAGGCTGGCAGGCCTGCCAACCCGACGCCCGAAGCCTGGAGAAGACTCGACTTGTGCCACCGCCACAGTCTGAGAGCCAGCAGCACAATGACAAAGGCGAGGAAGATGCAGGAAACAACGGCCACTGCCACCACCAAGTACAGTGTGAGGTCTGAATCATAAGAGCTGGTGGGGGTCCTGATACTACCCAGGTCGGCAAGGACTTCTGGGATGCTGCTGGCCACAGCCACGGTGAGTGTGACGGTGGCAGAGAGAGGGGGCTGGCCATGGTCCTGGACCGCCACCACCAGGCTCTGCTTGAGTGCGTCTCTGTCCAGCAGGGCCCTCGCTGTGCGCACCTCACCCGTGTGCAGCCCCACCGTGAAGAGACCTGGATCGCTGGCCTTGAGCAGGCGGTAGGACAGCCAGGCATTCTGACCTGAGTCTCTGTCCACAGCCACCACCTTGGTCACCAGGTAGCCGGGCTCTGCAGAGCGGGGTGCCAGCTCTACACCCGTGGAACCGTCGGTGGGAAGCATGGGGTACAGGATCTCTGGCACATTGTCGTTCTGGTCCAGGATGAACAGGCTCAGTGATACGTTGCTGCTGAGTGGAGGGTCCCCACTGTCACTGGCTGTCACCAGTAGCTGCAAGTCTTGGATCTGCTCATAGTCAAAGGAGCGCAGCGCATATAGGACGCCAGTGTCAGAGTTGATGGAGACATAAGACGAGAGAGGCGTCGCCATGATGGTGTCTTTGGTCAGAGAGTAAGTGACCTGGGCATTGTTGCCACTGTCAGGGTCATGGGCCGTCACAGAGAAGATGGAGGCGCCTCTGGGGTTGTTCTCCGGGATATCGGCTGAGTAGGAGGCATGAGGGAAAATGGGTGGATTGTCGTTGGTGTCTGCCACGTGCACGGCAATATGAATTTCAGTAGATAGAGGTGGGGTTCCTAGATCTGAGGCCATCACTGTTATATTATACATAGAGATCTTTTCTCGGTCCAAATATTCCCATATCACCAATCTATAATAATTATCTATTGATTTTTCTAATTGAAAAGGTAAGTTATCACGTGTGTAACAGACAACTTGACCATTCTTCCCAGAGTCTCGGTCATGCACATTCAAGAAGGCAATTACTGTCCCAGGAAGAGTATTTTCCAAGACTGGGCTAAACAAAGATGTAATGGTCACTTCGGGTCTGTTATCGTTGACATCTTCCACTGAAATGAGCACTTTGGTCCGTCCCAGAAGTGCCCCCACATCTTCAGCCTGTATTTCCATGTCATAAAATGCACATTCTTCATAATCTAAACTCTTTGCTGTTGATATTTCGCCAGTATTTTCATTAAGATGGAATAACGGAGATTGTTTTTCACTAATTTTCCAGAATTTATAAGCCACTTCTCCGTTGGTTCCCTCATCCGGGTCGCTAGCGCTTACAGTAAGCAGCCGGGTCCCCGGGGGCACGTTCTCTGGGACTTTCACTCGGTAAATCGGTTGAGCAAAAACCGGGGCATTGTCGTTTGTATCCAACACTGTCACTCGGATGTGCACTGTGCTGGAGCGACGCGGTTCGCCTCCATCGGAGGCGACGAGGACCAGACGGTGAGCAGCCTCCTCCTCGCGGTCCAGGGCGCTCTCCAGCACCAGCTCTGGGCTTATAGTTCCGTCGTCTCTAGTTTGCACGTCCAGGGAGAAGTGGTGATTGGGGCTGAGCTGATAGCTCTGCAGGGAATTCAAGCCCACATCGGGGTCAACAGCCCCTGGGAGTGGATAACGTGTTCCGGGCAAAGCAATTTCGTTAATTTTTACTTCTAGATTTTCGACCTGGAATTTCGGATTATTATCGTTGATATCAGTTACTTCTATTTCTATTCCCCAAAGTTTCCCTTTATCCTCAACCAGGATGTTAATATTTACAAGACACCGCGCGCTCTGAGCGCAGAGCTCCTCCCGGTCTATCCTGCCCGCGGTGACTAAGCTGCCGCTTCGCGGGTTCAAAGCAAAGAGCTGCCTCCTACCTCTGGAGACGATGTGGACTCCGTGCTGCGCCAGCTCTTGTGACTCCAGCCCCAGGTCCTTGGAGATGTTCCCCACGAAGTATCCTTTGTCGCTCTCTTCAGGCACGGAGTAGTGGATCTGTCCTCTCCCGATCTCCCCTAGCGTGCCCAGGAGCGCGCACAGCAGTACCAGATCGCCGCGTCCTCGGTAATTCTTTGGAGTGGCCATTGTTCTTTCACTAAGGAATCCACTCAGAATCTTCACTGGGCATATATGTCTTCTTTACCTTGTTGCTGCTTTGCAGATCATCTTATGGAAAGCTGGAGTTTCCCAAATTTAGGGGCGGAATTTTGCTGCAGTCCTGCAGTTGGTTTGTGAGATCTGCGGGTCTTTGTGAGGTGGGAGCCCAGAGTATCCGGACGGTTTTTGGTTGCATTTATCTCCAAGTAGGTGAACAGCGGCGCTTAGAGTCCTAGGCAGTTACTGCACTCAGATTTGTAATATTGCATGCTAGATTACTTAGGAAAAAGTTACTACTTGCTTTTTATAGTTTGGAATAATTTATCTCTGAATTCATATTTTAAAAGTAATTGCCAAGAAGTGTGGGATGAAGTATGGTTAAAGTCTTACAAAGTATTATTAAATGATCAGATTTTGGGGTTAGTGTCATATTAAATTACTCAAATTTCTGGAATATATTTACTCTGTTAAAAATAAAATTTTATTTCTTATTATGCTCTAAGCTTTATTGTTAATATCTTCAATATCTATTATCAAATAAGAACTATAGTTATCACTGGAAATTAATTCATTTTTAGACTAAAATACACCTATTGGAGATGACTGACCCAGAAGTTGTTTTATTTGGTTTAAAACAATTAATATTTATAGTAAGCTTCCTGTAGAGTTGTTGCCTTTTAATATTCTTTTTAAAATGGCATTTTAATTACACATTAATAATAATGTTTTCAAATTAATTTTGTGATGTTTTACTAGGATATGTGCTTTTACTTTGAAGTTTTATCAGAGGTTATTTAAATTTTATATATTTTCTATTTGAATAGAAAATACTTGAAAGATACAAATGAATATACAATGAAAAGCAAGTTTCCGTCCTATTCTTCTGCCAGTGAGAGATGATTACATTTTAAAGCCGACTTAGTTAACTTTTAAAGGTATACATATAATCTAAAGGTAATTTTACCTTAACTAGCACTTTGATCAAAAGAACCACAAAATTATCACTAAGGAGTCAAAAAGTGCCAGTGCAAGAATAAATGTCTCTTTTCTTCAGCAGTTTGTACAGTGGCCATTAACTGAAGCAGTTGCTAAGGGAAATCTAGCAAAGGCCTGATACAATGTATTATCATCTTGTGTATGTACTTGTATGCACATAAGACTGTCAGTCTTGTCTAAAATTTGAAGAATTCAACATGCTATTTTTCTCCTAGAGATAGTAGAATGACTAGAAGACCTCTAGCTATATTAGTTTAGGGCTACAAAAAAAAAGATATTTCAAAAATTACATAGGAGAAGTGTGTGTGACAGGAATAACAGAGGCCAAAACATTGTGTTTTCTTTGATAGAGGAAGCCTATAGAATGAGCATCAATACAGATTAATCCTGAAAAACCTATGCTGCAAGTAAGGAGAACATGCTTTTATCTTCTGGTGAACATAATGAATCTACTGATAAATAAAATGATTTTACACACACACACACACACAGAGCACAATGAATACAATTACAGTAGGCCCATCTACATAAAAATACAGGTTAAGAGACGTTATTCTAGGAGTTTTTGAAACAAAAGAGAAGTAAATATAGGAAACAATATTAGATTAATATGGAAACCATTATAGTTAAATCAATTAAGAAAACTACCTAATTTTAGCTTCTATTTTTTCTTTAAAGGTTTATTTATATGACTGCCTACATTTACATTTACAGTATATCCAAGCTGAAAAAAAATCACAATATATTAAGCTGTGGAAGAAAAATTTAGGGAAAAATCTCAGTAGTTTTATGGGAGACCCTATAACATTGCCTAATGTTTCCCTTGTAGATAAAACCACAACTTGACTGCTTTGTAAATCTGAGCCTGGTAAGACACCACTGAAAGACACATAATTGCTCCGAATTCAACCTCCCTTGAAGAATGGTATGACAGCTATTAGACTGGCTACTACACTCTTAAGACAATGTTTGGATCGAAAAACTGTATATAGGCACACATTTGTAATATCTTGAGTTTGGTTCCAGACCACTACAATAAAGGGAATAGCACAATAAAGCAGGTCACAGAAATTTTTTGGTTTCCCACTGCATATAAAAGTTATGTTTTAAGTGTGCAATAGCATTATATCTAAAAAAATGTACATACCTTAATTTAAAATACTTTATTGCTTAAAAATGCTAACCATCATTGGAGCCTTCAATGAGCCAAACATAATCTTTTTGCAATAGTAATATCAAAGATCACTGATTATACATCGCCATGACAACTATAATGATAAAGTTTGAAATATTTTAAGATTTAAAATACTGTGACACAAACTGTGACACAAAGACATGAAGTAAGCAAATGCTGTTGGACAAATGGTGTCAATAGAGTTGCTTGACCCAGGCTTGCCACAAACCTTCAACGTGCAAAGCAACAACAACAACAATGAAAAAACAAAGACTCAGTATCTGTGAAGCGCAATAAAGCAAAACGAAATAAAACAGAGATACGCCTGTATTTTCTTGTGAATATGGAGAACTGTCTAGACCATAAGAAGCAGGTTATACTTACAGGAAACTCACCTGATGGGAGGTTGACTCACTGGAATTACAAAGTGGAAATAAGGCCCCAGATGAATCACCGCAAAGTATGTCTTGTCCTGAACTCAACTGCTCATTACATTTTAGAAAATTAAACTCTGTCTTTCCAGTATGGGCAACGCACAGATTGTAGGAATAAGGTAAAGTTCCTTCACTGTAGTTGGGGGGAACCACGGGGCCAGACTTGACACAGACACCAGGCTGAAAGCAGCCCCAGGCAGCGGGGCTGGAGGAGTGTCGAAGGTGTAGGGCGACCGCCAGAATCACCGCGAGGAGGAAGAGCACGGAGATCAAGGCCAAGGCCACCACTAAGTAAAACTGCAGCTCAGCTTGGGGGTCAGTGGGCTCAGAGTGGTCACTGAGGTCCGGCAGCGCCTCCTGCAGGCTGTCCGCGAAAACCAGGAGCAGCGTGGCGGTGGCCGAGAGGGGCGGCTGTCCCCCATCACGCACAGCAACCAGCAGGCGCTGGCGGGCCGCGTCCCTGTCGCCCAGGGCCCGCGCCGTGCGCACCTCGCCCGTGCGCAGCCCCACGCTGAAAAGTCCGGGCTCGCTGGCCTGCAGCACGTGGTAGGACAGCCAGGCGTTGTGTCCAGAGTCGGCGTCCACCGCCACCACCTTGGTGACCAGGTAGCCGGGCTGCGCG
The DNA here is from genome assembly GCF_937001465.1 of Orcinus orca. Lineage (NCBI taxonomy): Eukaryota > Metazoa > Chordata > Mammalia > Artiodactyla > Delphinidae > Orcinus > Orcinus orca. Next base: position 67,338,946 of record NC_064561.1, read on the forward strand.
GCGCGCGGCACCGTGTCGAAGAGCGCCGAGCCGTCGGGCCCCAGCGCCGGGTACAGCACCCTGGGCGCGTTGTCGTTGAGGTCGCCCACCAGCACGCGCAGGCTCACGTTGGCGCTGAGCGCGGGCGAGCCGTGGTCGCGGGCCTGCAGCGTCAGCTCGAAGGCGCGCAGCTGCTCGTGGTCGAAGGCGCGCTGCGCGAACACCACGCCGCTCTGTGCGCTCACGGACACGTAGGACGACAGCGCGCGCGGCTCCAGGTCGCTGGCCACGATGGAATAGGAGACGTGGCCATTGAGCCCCAGGTCAGGATCCAGCGCGCGGACTTGAGTGATGGAGGTGCCAGGAGGGCTGTTCTCTGCTACGTGGACCACGTAGGAAGCCCGTTCGAAAACTGGCATGTTGTCGTTTACATCACCGATGTGCAGGGTGATGCTTGAGCTGGAGGAGAGGGGTGGCTTGCCTCTGTCAGTGGCTGTGATGGTGATGTTATACTCAGGGGTCTGCTCGCGGTCTAGAACTCCATCTGTCACTAATTTATACGTGTTTCTTGAAGTATTGAGTATTTTAAATGGAACATCACCTTCTAATTTACAAATAACTTCTCCATTGTGTCCGGAATCCTTGTCACGGATTTTGAGCAAAGCAATGTGTGTTCCCAGCTTGGTGTCCTCCATAATAAGATCTGGTAGAGACTGGAATATCACTTCTGGGACATTGTCATTTATGTCTAGGACTTCTATCTCCACGGTACACTGGGCAATCATTCCTCCACCATCCTTTGCTTCCAAAACTATGGAATATTCTTTGACTTCCTCAAAATCTAATGCACTTAGAAGAGTAATTTCCCCAGTATTAGAATTCAGGTCAAACTGGGTAATCTGGCCTGCTTCAGTGAAAGAGAAGGTGATCTCGGCATTGACACCCTCATCTTGGTCGGTGGCCATAACTCGAAGCACAGTGGTGCCTGGGAGCACGTTTTCTGGAAGCTCCACCCTGTATAGTTCTTGGCTGAATACTGGAGGGTTATCGTTGGCATCAGTCACTAGGACTTGTATCTGTGCAGTACTGCTTAGGGGTGGATCCCCGAAATCCAAGGCCATCAATGTCAAGTGGTAGGACGTCTGCTCTTCCCTGTCTAAAGGTGTCTTCAGTACCAGCTCAGGGTATTTACTGCCATCTAATTTCTCTTTAATCACAAGTGAGAAATGATCATCAGGACTGAGCTGGTAATTCTGTAGTGAGTTGGTACCAATATCTGCATCATGGGCAGATCCTAAAATAAATCGTGCCCCAGGCTTTGTGGACTCACTTATTTGTAGCTCAAAGGAATTTTGCATGAATTTTGGTGTGTGGTCATTAACATCCTCGATCTCCACACTCACGTGATAAAAGTTCAATGGATTTTCAGCAACAGCCTCAAATTCTAGAGCACAAGCCGGCTTCTTCCCGCATATCTGCTCCCGGTCTAGCCTGCTGCTAACAAGTAACTCCCCGCTCTCTGAGCTCACAGTGAAGTAAGGCTTCTCCGAACTGACCCGCAGTTTTCGAGTCGGTAACTCGTGGACACTGAGTCTCAGGTCCTTGGCGAGGTTCCCCACCACCGAGCCCTCTGGCATCTCCTCGGGAATCCTGTAGCGGATCTGCTCAGAGAGCGCCAGGCAGAACAAAGACAGCAGGAACGGAAAGAGCACTGGCCGCCTCTCAGCCCAGCCCCTCTCCGCAGCTCCGCTCCCCATCCCTCTTGCTCCCCTCAGCTTGCTCACCGGCTTGGAGACGCCGGATTACAAACAATCTCTGTGCCGCAGTTGTCCGGAGCTCCGAACAGCTTTATTCCGGCGTGGGGGGTCAGGCAGGGTTTCTTCTTCTCCAGAGGAGGAAGCGGTGGAAAGGCTAGCGAGTCTGAGCTAGGAAAGTGCGCTGCGTCTGCGCGAGGAGGTCGCCAGCACCAAGCTCTCCACTTTGGCCAACAGCGGCGCCCAGAGTCCGCACTAGGAAACTGCAGCCCCCGCTGCTTAAGTTTAAACAGCTAAAGTAATCATAACCGTTGTGCCCAGCTGAAAAACCTTTTTTAGATGTCCGTATATTTAATAACGTTTAATTTGTACTATTAGAAACGTCATTATCCCAACTTTCCAGGTTTTTAGGTAAATCAGGTAGGTTTGATATATAAACATCTATATACTGACATAATTATTCCCCGACTTTCAAATCCGCACTAGTAATAGAAGGATAACTATAACACAGACTTGGCCTAAACGATCTCAGAGCATAGTAATTGTGAATACTTATTAATTAGCAATATACTGGATAAGGTTTTATCTTTTTTTTCCTCGTAGCCTTTTCCCTTACTGTTGTGGTACCTAATTCAATTTTTCCAGAGAGCAACAGTAATGCTGAAATTGTCTTTTAAAAGGGCACAATTTTTTTTTGAGCACAGGCTCCGGACGCGCAGGCTCAGCGGCCATGTCTCACGGGCCCAGCCGCTCGGCGGCACGAACCCGTGTCCCCTGCATCGGCAGGCGGACTCTCAACCACTGTGCCACCAAGCAAGCCCTAGAAGTGCACAATTTATACTTACCTCTCTTCTTCCAAAATAGTTTCAGTGATTTCTTTATAGTAACATTTCTTGATTTTAACTTCCAACATCTCACTTAAAGAAATGATGCAGCCTTTTAGAAAAGAGCCTATCCCTCTCCTTCCCATTGCACGATTATTTTCCTGGGTACAAAATGCAACATAAATCTCCAAAACTACAGGGGAATAATATATTTTGCTTTGCAACACAAACTCACTAAGCATGGTCTATGTACTGAGGCACTTGTTCCCACTTCTGTACTTATCACATCCCGTAATGACGGTTGAAGGAAATAGTCCCTAGAAAGTTTATTTGCAATAGCTCACTGAATTTAGTGACGATTTCTCCCCTTTGTTTAAAAATATTTTTAATCATCTAATAAATTTGGTTGGGGGGGTTCTTTTTCAAAATACCTGATAGCCACATTTCTGCCTCATAGAGTGTCAGTAACATTATCCTCTCCCCCAAGTGATTGTACATCTGAACACTTCAGAATGTATGAAATATACTCCCACAGGACTGCACAGACCTTTATATGCAAAACACCACATAACACAACATTATGCTAGAAAAAATGTGCTCTTACCTAATACTCAAAAGGTCCCAGTAAACAAGATTACCTTGTCATCAACTACTTCCTGATACTAATCAACTGATGTACTGAGTTATACTAAAATGTTGTATAACAAGTATAGAAGTAGTTAATTGCAGACTAGATTACTTCTAACTGAATTTTTCAGCAGACCCAATAAGTAAAATTCACTACTGGTCTAGGACTTGAGTGTATGAGATGGTTGTTTCATAAAGCCAGCATCCCAAATCTCCCACTTATAGAGCCCACATACACACTTTGAATGACTGCATCACTAACACAGCACATTAGAATTTGGGGTAAAAACATGCAATGGCCTATTTCACAAATGTTACTTATGACACTTGAATGGCTTTTTATTTGATGTCACATTTTATTGGTTTTGGACAATGACCTTTAGTGTAGTATTAGACTCCATGCCTGTCATTGATAAAGATCTCAGTGAAGCCTGACACACACACATTTCATTCTTTAGGCATCCATCTAACCTTCTACCAGGACCTGACTTTAACAGACAATTGTGGTTTAAATAGGTCAAAAGCCATGGAGGTTTTCAAGGTCACCAGGGGGAGTTACATGGAAGCAGAAGCAAGGCACAGAAAAATTTTTCAAGAGCCTTTTATAGATCTGATCTAAAGAGAGTCCTGAGAAAACAGAAGTGTACTTTCTTAAGAACCTCATGCAATGAGAAAGACTTAACAATTCATTCTCATTTATAAAATACATGAATTAAGAACACCATGTGGAACATAAGTAGAAGGTATAAAAATGCGATTATCCACTTATTCACAATCTTGTCCATATGCTTTCACTATAAATATGATGCCAAAACCTATGTCAATAAGCGTTCCATGTTAAAGAATCACCTCCGAAATAAACGATTAATCTTGCTTTACCACCCAAAAGGGTTTTTTTACCCATCTTCAAATCACTTATTTCGCAAAACAATAAAGAAATTTACACAAAATATACTTCTTCAAAGAATATAAAGATAAATGAATGACTGAACTCACCTGAATACTTTGGGCTTTATCCTTACATTCATGAAAATCTATGGATGTTAACAAGGGATCCTTATTCTCACAGCTCTCCTGGGTGATGAGCGTGTCAGCGTAGTTGGGCTGCGGGAAGATCACTTGACTCCCCCGCGAGTCCGCGGTGAGCGAGACCTCGTGGGAATAGGTCTGCAGGAAAGCCCGCACCCCGTCCACACCCACAAAGTGAGAGACGGGCACGCCCGGCAACCCGCCTCCTGAAGCCTGGAGCAGGCGCGACGTGTGCCAGCGCCTCAGCCTGAGCGCCAGTAGAACGACGACAAAGGCAAGAAAGACGCAGGACACCGCGGCCACGGCCATCACCAGGTACAGCGTGAGGACGGAGTCGCCAGAGTCGTCGGAGCGCTCGAGACTCCCCAGGTCTGCCAGCACATCTGGGATACTGTCAGCCACAGCCACCGTGAGTGTGACTGTGGCGGAGAGAGGGGGCTGGCCGTGGTCCTGGACCGCCACTACCAGGGTCTGCTTGAGCGCGTCTCTGTCCAGCAGGGCCCGCGCTGTGCGCACCTCGCCAGTGTGCAGCCCCACTGCGAAGAGTCCTGGATCGCTGGCCTTGAGCAGGCGGTAGGACAGCCAGGCGTTCTGGCCCGAGTCTCTGTCCACAGCCACCACCTTGGTCACCAGGTAGCCAGGCTCTGCAGAGCGGCGTGCCAGCTCTACACCCGTGGAACCGTCAGTGGGGAGGGCGGGGTACAGAATCTCAGGTGTGTTGTCGTTCTGGTCCAGCACGAATATGTCCAGTGACACGTTGCTGCTGAGCGGTGGGTCCCCGCTGTCACTTGCAGTCACTCTCAATTGCAGGTCATGAAACTGCTCATAGTCGAAGGAGCGCAATGCATACAGGACTCCAGTATTGGAGTTGATGGAAACATAGGAGGATACAGATGGCCCCTGGAGAGTATCTTCAGATACGGAGTATGTGACACGGGCGTTCTCGTGGCTGTCAGGGTCACATGCAGTCACAGAGAAGATGGAGGTGCCTCTGGGGTTGTTCTCAGGCACAAAGACGGAGTAGGAGGAGTGGGGGAAGGCAGGTGGGTTGTCGTTGGTGTCTGCCACATTCATGGATATGTGAGTTTCCGTTGACAAGGGCGGGCTTCCACCATCTGTGGCTTTCAGTGTGATGTTATATACAGAAAATTTTTCCCGGTCTAGGTTTTCTGCTGTCACCAATCTATAATAATTGTCTATTGATCTTTCTAATTTAAAAGGCAGATTTTCTGAAACAGTGCAGGTCACCTGACCATTTTTCCCAGAATCTCGGTCTTGAAGGTAGAAAAGAGCAATTACTGTTCCAGGAGGAGTGTTTTCAGGGACTGAGCTGCTTACAGATGTTACAGTCATTTCCGGGGCATTGTCATTCACATCTAAAATTGTGATCAGTACTTTAGCCCTTGTCATGCTACCAGCACCATCCTGAGCTTGAACTTCCATTTCATAGTAGCCAGATTCTTCATAATCTAGGCCATCTAAAGTTGATAATTCTCCTGTGTGGGAGTTCAGCTGGAATATCTGTAGAATTTTTGGAGTTATTTTCCTAAAAGAGTATGTCACTTCCCCATTGACTCCCTCATCCAGGTCGATAGCATTTACTGTGAGTAGTCTTGTGCCCACTGGCACATTCTCAGGGACAGTTACTTGGTACTGGGGCAAAGAGAAGACTGGCGCATGATCATTCACGTCCACCACTGTTACTTGGACACGGGCGGTTCCGGATCTGGGTGGATCACCGCCGTCAGAGGCTGTGAGGAGGAGGTGGTGAGCTGTCACTTCCTCCCGGTCCAGCACGCGCTCCAGCACTAATTCCGGATATTTAGTTCCATCCTCTCCAGTTTGTACAACCAGGGAGAAGTGGCGATTGGGGTTGAGATGGTAGCTCTGGAGAGAGTTCGTGCCCACATCCGGATCCCTAGCCTCATTTAACGGAAATCGCACCCCAGGAGCTGTATTCTCCATTATTTTCACATTCATTTCTTCCGTCAGGAATTTAGGAGTGTTGTCATTAACATCCATTATTTCCACTTCTATAGGGTAAAGATTCATTTTATCTTCCATCAGGATGTTAAAGTTCACCAGACACCGCACGCTCTGCGCGCAGAGCTCCTCCCGGTCTATCCTGCCCGCGGTGACCAAGCTGCCGCTTGGCGGATTCAGAGCAAAGAGCTGCGTCCTACCTCTGGAGACGATGCGGACGCCCCGCTCCGCCAGCTCCCAGGGCTCCAACCCCAGGTCCTTGGCGATATTACCCACAAAAGACCCTGTGTCTGTCTCCTCCGGAATGGAGTAGAGAATACGTCCTGCCGAAACTTCCCTCTGGGTCCCCAGGAGGATGAAGAGCAGGATGAATCCTCTGTAGTCCCCGCCCCTCTCCCGAGCCGCCATTCTTGTTCTGCTCATCTTTAGACACTGGCCTATCTCCTGTTGTGTTTCTGGATGCCAGTATGTCTGCGTGGAGCCCTCTGTATTCGGAAAAGGAGCCCAGAATCCAGTGGTACAGAGGCCTGAGTTTAGTGCAGCTTGGAAGAGAATTTGTCTCAGTCTGGCGTTTCTTTGTGCTGTAAAAGCTCAGTGGTTCTGGCGGATCTTTTGAACCATTTTTCCCCTGGCTGGTGAACAGCGGCGCTCAGAGTCCTTACTAAGTTACTGCACCATATTGAAGCAAAATAATTGATTTTTCAGAAAGTTGTTTTATCCTTCAAAATTCTCCCATTTATATTTCTTCAATTCATACAACTCTGATATCATTTAAAATTAAATTTTAAGCAACTGTGCATTAATGCAACAATGTTCATGGATGGATGTTTATTAATCCCAGATTTTTAACTCTCTGCTCTGCATTGCAATTTTGAAATGATTCTTAGACATTGCCTCACACCTTATTGCACATAGATAAAAATCAGTCATTGCAGATAAAAAAAGTATGATTTATTTTTAAAAGGTGTGTATACATAAGAAAGATGTTATGTAGAAAATGTTTATATCAGCATATACATTTAAGTTAATTCAATAATATTGAACATATACTATGTTCTAGACACCACCATGGAAGGCAGAGAGTCCATTTTTTGTTTAACATATATAGAGATAATTTAATAACATTTTTCATTGAATGGAATCTTAGAGATTGTTTAGTCCAATACCTTCATTTTAATGATTTTAAAAATGAGAGGGAATTGCTTTATCCTTGACTATATAATGGTAGAACCAATGTAGGAATACAAATATCCTCATTCCCAGTCTCCTAAGAAGAAAAAAGGGAATCATTGTTGGCCTTGGCTGATGCTTTATGCTCAAAAAGTGCCATTAGAGATGAGGTGAGAAGCCAAGCAGCTCCAATCAGCTACAGAAGCAACTCATTTTATACAGAAGGCATAAATTTGCAGATTCTACTGGCTGTGGATTCATAAGGAAATGAGTGTTGGCTTCACTGTTTCTTTTCATTATGCAATTTAAATAATCACCCTACCCTATAATTGAGAAAAGATGGGTCTCTAAACAGCCTTTGAGGATAGATGCAGGACTGTCCTGAGAGGATCCTTAGAGGTACTCACTGCTCCACTGATGTTAACAAAGTAAAACTCAATTGTTGATGGATCTGAGGTTACTCTCAGCTGGCAGAAATAAAACAAATTCCTTCCACATAGTTGCAGAAGAGAGAGACCTGTTCTGAAATGAAGACCTGGCAAGAAATCACCTTGCTTTGTAAATTATTTTCAGGCCTGGGGAGTAGCTAGTAGCACCAGAAGGGAGAACTAGAAGTGACACTGTAAAAGCTTAGCTCAGTTGGTGAGAAGTTCCTAACTAAGTAATCTATTTCTGCTCTCTGATGGCCTTACGTCAAAATACAGGAAATACTTTGAATGAAATGCCGTTTCAATCTATCAAAATAATTCACATCATATTTGCTTTCACCTAGTAGATAAAAGAACTTTTTTGTTGTTCAAAGGAACCAATATGAGTATTGTAGATTAATTACATAACCAGGAGTTTAAAACTATTAGTTTAGTAGCAATCTTGAATTTCTTGTTGATGTAAGCAAAGTATATGGTCATTAAAGATCATAAGTACTTGCAGATATTTTCAAACAAAACTTTCATGTCCATATATTATGGCTCCCAATGTCATAATTTTTTTTCTTCTTGATACTTCAAAATTCATAGCGTAAACTCACACTTGTCTCTTATTCTGTTTTTAAAAAGTCTCGATTAACAATACTTCTGGGTACCTTCTTTGGAGCTAAATAAATAAGATCTAGATAAAGGACACAATCAAGTTTTTAAAGTTACTTTACAACATAAAATTAAATATTAAAAATTTCTACTCAACCACCAAGAGGTATTTAAATATAACATAAAACTACTGTATAAAATTGAAATAATGTATTTTCAAAGGGAGTATGTTATTATTGATTGAGTTATTGGGAAGAATCTTGACCTTCATTTGTTTACTTACATAAAAAAATTCTATGAAAAGTCTATTCATCTTCCCAGACAGTGAGTTATTCACCTCCTCTCCTTTCTTTATGGGACATTTTTTTTCCTGAAGATCCATTTGTTTGGAGTTCTGTTTAGGTTTTCATTCCCAGGCAAAGATGTAGGATTCTTCCAATGATTCTCTCTGAGATTTTACTTCTTCCCCTTTGACATCACTTGATCAGAATGGGTGGTTTTCACAAGTGATAAAATAGCCCAATAATTTGGTAGATTTTTTTCCTAGTGCTTCCAAATCACTATATGCTCAAAATCTCAGATTGCCTATCTTTTTAATAATGATCTATAGTATGTAAGTCAAAGAGCCTCAGCCACAACTTAGCCAAGTCCATGATTGCCAGGATTTAACACTTGTTCAGTCCACGTGAATGAATGACTATTGTGAGAGTAGAATCTAACAGTTTTTCTGTCAGTGAAATATTTTATTTGTTTAAATGAAATGTTCACGGGTAATTCAGATAAGAGAATAAAGTAAACTACCTAGTATCCCAGTTACTCAGCAGATAAAGAAATAAAATAAACCAGTCTACCAACCATGAAACGGTTAGTGAGTTTTGTTTTTAACAATGGAGGTACAAGATTAGTTTAAATCATCCAAAATTCGTAGTATACTAAATAACATTTACACTCTCACAGTGTGTGAAACAAATCTTAATATTAAAGACCATCTGACTCCCACAACCAATATCCAAGATTCAAGTTCTTTAAAACCTGAATTCTATTAAATTCTGATTAAACCATTAAAGAATTATATCACAAATGTCCAAACAAATTATATTTGAAATGTGTATGACTGGAATCTCTTGGTTAGTCATATACACCTGGAATCTTGAAATAAATAATTCTACAATAATCGCTGAAAGTAAATATCGATTTAGAAAAACATGCATTAATTATCCTTTAGCAGCTAACTTAAAGATATCAACTCAGTATTATCTTTCTTTATAAACACTGACAATTTCAGATTACAAAGGAAGTTCTCACTCATTTTCAAGATATATTCTGAATTGTCTACTTTACATGTGCATACCAAATTTAGATGCACAAATGGCAAATCCATTGTGTTATCAAATATTAGAATCCTAAGCTCAGGATTGGAAAATACCTTGGCTATCATGAAGTTCAACAACTCACCAAATTATATCAATATTACCTCCTGTATGCCATTAATCCCAGGACAATCAACGTCCTTTGGAAAAGCACCAATAATAGAATCTCCTACCTCCTAGGAAGTCCATTTTGTTAGAACAACTTAACTGGAAACTTTGCTGTTTTCTACTCACCAAGCCATAGTTTCATTCACACCTTTGGGCCATGATGATTTAGATTAATCATTCTTTTAAATGACAACCCTTGGGCTTCCCTGGTGGCGCAGTGGTTGGGAGTCCGCCTGCCTGCCGAAGCCCAGATCTTAATCTTTTTAAATAGAGGCTGTGATTCAGTTTTTTCCACAGTATAAAAATAATCTCAGGGGCTTCCCTGGTGGCGCAGTGTTTGAGAGTTCGCCTGCCGATGCAGGGGACGCGGGTTGGTGCCCCGGTCCAGGAGGATCCCACATGCCGCGGAGCGGCTGGGCCCGTGAGCCATGGCCGCTGAGCCTGCGCGTCCGGAGCCTGGGCTCCGCAGTGGGAGAGGCCACAACAGTGAGAAGCCCGCGTACCGCAAAAAAAAAAAAAAAAATCTCAGATATGCCACATGATAGAAAAAAAAGAAAAGAAAACAACTAAGAAGTGAGATGTAAGCAACCCAAGGCACAAAGAGCTTGCCAAGAGGAGAGGAGTAAAGGAAATTCAGGGCATACATTATTACGATTTATTTTGGTGAAATTCGAGAAAACTAAGATTTAATAGACCTCTACTGATATAAAAGAAAAACCTTCTCAAAACTATGATTCACTGCAAAAGACTAAGAAAACTAAGCACTGATCAAAGAGAATTTTAATTTTTCCTGTTCGAATAAGAACAATAAAAGCAATAACCTCACCTGAACAAGGGAGTCTTGCTCTTTACAAAAATCTTCCTGAATCAAAAGAGGCTCGCTTTTCTCACAGCTCTCCTGGCTGATGAGCGTGTCCGCGTAGTTGGGCTGCGGGAAGATCACGTGACTCCGCGAGTCCGCGGTGAGGGAGACCTCGTGGGAATAGGTCTGCAGGAAAGCCCGCACTCCGTCCACACCCACAAAGTGAGAGGCGGGTAAGCCCGCTGGTACACCTCCCGAAGCTTGCAGCACGTGCGATCTCTGCCAGCGCCGCAGTCTGAGCGCCAGCAGCACAATGACAAAGGCAAGAAAGACGCAGGAGACCGCGGCCACCGCCACCACTAGGTACAATGTCAGACCTGAAGGGTCAGAGTCGTGCGGGACCTCCAGGCTGCCCAAGTCGGCCAGGACATCTGGGAGGCTGTCACCCACAGCCACTGTGAGAGTGACTGTGGCGGAGAGAGGGGGCTGGCCGTGGTCCTGGACGGCCACCACCAGGGTCTGCTTGAGCGCGTCTCTGTCCAGCAGGGCCCGCGCTGTGCGCACCTCGCCCGTGTGCAGCCCCACCGCGAAGAGTCCCGGCTCGCTGGCCTTGAGCAGGCGGTAGGACAGCCAGGCGTTCTGGCCTGAGTCTCTGTCCACAGCCACCACCTTGGTCACCAGGTATCCGGGCTCTGCGGAGCGGGGTGCCAGCTCCACGCCCGTGGAACCGTCGGTGGGGAGGGCGGGGTACAGAATCTCAGGTGTGTTGTCGTTCTGGTCCAGCACGAATATGCTCAGAGACACGTTGCTGCTGAGCGGCGGGTCCCCGCTGTCACTTGCAATCACTCTCAGTTGCAGGTCACGGAACTGTTCACAGTCGAAAGAGTGCAATGCATATAGTACGCCAGTGTCGGAGTTGATGGAGATATAGGAGGATAGAGGTCCCCCCTGGACGGTGTCTTCAGCTAGGGAGTAGGTGACCTGGGCATTCTCATGGCTGTCAGGGTCGTGTGCAGTCACGGAGAAGATGGAGGCACCTCTGGGGTTGTTCTCAGGAATGTAGACAGAGTAGGAGGTGTGGGGAAAAACAGGCGGGTTGTCGTTGATGTCTGCCACATTTAGGGAGATGAGCATTTCTGTAGACAGAGATGGAATTCCTTGGTCTGTGGCTGTCACAGTGATGTTGTACGAAGACACCTGCTCTCGATCTAGAACTGTATTCGTCACTAATCGATAATAATTGTCTACTGATTTTTCCAGTTCAAACGGCAGACTTCTTGAGATAGAACATGTTACCAGGCCATTCAGTCCAGAGTCTCGATCATATACTTGAAAAAGAACAATCACTGTGCCTGGCAGTGTACTTTCAGCAACTGACCTGCTTCCAGAGGTAACTACCACTTCTGGTACATTGTCATTCACATCCAAGATAGATATTAAGACTTTGGCTCTGTCTTGTAGACCTGGCCGATCCCGGGCTTCAACATCCAGCTCATAAAAGCTGGAGTCTTCATAGTCTAGATTTGCAGAAGTTGATATTTCTCCAGTCAAAACATTCAAGCAGAAAGTCTTTGAGATCTTTTCTGTTATCCTCACAAAAGAATACGTTACTTCCGCGTGGGCTCCTTCATCCTGGTCCCTGGCATTTACCGACAACACTGGCGTACCTACTGGAAGATTTTCAGGAACACTCACACGGTACACAGACTGAGTAAACACTGGAGCGTTGTCATTTGCATCTAGGACAGTAACCAGAATTCGAGCCACACCTGAGCGGACAGGGTCACCGCCATCCACGGCAGTAAGGACCAGGCGGTGAATGGCCTCTCTCTCCCGGTCCAGGGCGCGCTCCAGCACAAGCTCCGGGTATTTGGGCCCATTGGCTTCGCTTGGCACGTCCACTGAGAAGTGACTATTCCCGCTGAGCTTGAAGCCCTGGAGAGAGTTCACTCCCACGTCCGGGTCATAGACCTCCATTAGCGGAAACCGAGAGGATAAGGCTGCGTTTTCGATAATTTTCACTTCCAATTCTTCCCTTAAGAATCGGGGTGCATTGTCGTTAATGTCCACTATTTCCACTTCCACGGGATAAAGATTCAATTTATCCTCAACAAGGATGTTAAAACTCACCAGACACGGTTCGCTCTGAGCGCAGAGCTCCTCCCGGTCTATCCTGCCCGCGGTGACCAAACTGCCGCTTTGCGGGTTCAGAGCGAAAAGCTGCGTCCTACCTCTGTGGACGATGCGGACTCCGCGCTCCGCCAGCTCCCGGGGCTCCAGCCCGAGATCCTTGGCAATGTTGCCCACGAAAGAGGCTTTGTCCAGCTCCTCAGGAATGGAGTAATGGATCTGCCCGGCCCCGGCCTCCCACAGCGTCCCCAGGAGCATGAAGAGCAGGACCAACACGCTGTAGTGCCGCCGCCTTTGCAGAGCCGCCATTACTGGCTCGTTCTGGACTTCCCTGGGATTACGAGTAGGGTGAACAGGTTCGCATCAATTTTGGGGCTTCTCAGAATTGGAGGTCAAGGTCCATAAACAAGCCGCGATCAGATGCGAAGCGTTTTAGGACAGAATGTCTGCGCAGCTGCAAAGCTTTGGTGTAAGTTGTGCTTTGTGCTTTGAGGATATAACTCGAGTTCTCACTGCTTCCCTTGCCCGGTTGGTGAACAGCGACGCTTAGAGTCCTAACTTAATACTGCACGGTTCCGTGGAAACCATTATACACAGGATCTTATTTCTGCTAAATCTTCATAGATGACACTCAATATTTCTCTCCCCAAGAATGAAAAGCACTTGGAAGAATAAAATAGCGTATTTTGAAATTTTTCATATGTTCCCTGGAGTGACACTTATTTCTGTGACATTTCTTATGGCACTGGAGAACACAGATACGTTTACACTTTTCTATAAATCTTGAAACCCACACTCCACCATCATTTATATTTGTCTCATTTTCAATAAGGGTACCAACAACCACAAACATGTTTGGAACCAATCCACCACTAGGTCACAAGAGTTGCCATTTTTAGACGTCATTACCTATTTTTATCAGCATATAGATTAAGAACTGCCCTAATTTAGCCAATATTTGTTTATACCCTCAAGAACATGCAAAGGAAGTGAAAATATATAGGCTACAGTGAAAAAGTATTCTTATATTTATATTATATATAAAACATAGTTTAGGACTGACTACACTGAAACCATGTAAACCACTTAATTGTCTAGATTATATATAAATAATATGTCCTACAACGAGAATAGATACTAGCATATTAAAAATGTTTCAGGACATATTGTTTTAGAATTAACAGAAATTTCAAGATCACTAAGCGACATTCCATGAAAGAACAACTGCAACACAGATTAGTGAACAAAGAATTTCTAACAGCCTCCCCATACCCATTCTATGTCCAGAAAAATCAATAAAACACCAAAAAGAAAAGCCCCACAAAAAACAGGGCATACTTAGCCTGTATATTTTTGACCTCTAAAATAGTGAATCGAAACCTAATTATACTTATGGGAGGAAAAGGTTTTGAAGTAACTCACCTGTTGCAAATTGACTGAATTACAAGCAATTTGGGGATTGTCATTACTGGTACTTTCAAGCCAAGAGGCTTCATTATACAGAAGATCTCGTGGTAGAGCATTTTCAGGCTTTATATTGAGAAATTTAAACTAGGTCTTTGAGGAATGTGTGGCGCACACAGATTGTAGGAATATGGTAAAGCCCCTTCCCCATAGTTGGGGAGAACTCCGGGTCCAGTTTTGGAGCAAAAATTAGTCTGAAAGCAACTCCAGGTGGCAGGGCTGGAGGAGCGTCGCAAACTCAGGGCAACCGCCAGAATCACTGCCAGGAGGAAGAGCACTGAGATCAAGGCCAAGGCTACCACCAGGTAAAACTGCAGCTCAGCTTGGGGGTCAGTGGGCTCAGAGTGGTCACTGGGGTCCGGCAGCGCCTCCTGCAGACTGTCCGCGAAAACCGGGAGCAGCGTGGCGGTGGCCGAGAGGGGCGGCTGTCCCCCATCACGCACAGCAACCAGCAGGCGCTGGCGGGCCGCGTCCCTGTCGCCCAGGGCCCGCGCCGTGCGCACCTCGCCCGTGCGCAGCCCCACGCTGAAGAGTCCGGGCTCGCTGGCCTGCAGCACGTGGTAGGACAGCCAGGCGTTGTGTCCAGAGTCGGCGTCCACCGCCACCACCTTGGTGACCAGGTAGCCGGGCTGCGCGGCGCGCGGCACCGTGTCGAAGAGCGCCGAGCCGTCGGGCCCCAGCGCCGGGTACAGCACCCTGGGCGCGTTGTCGTTGCGGTCGCCCACCAGCACGCGCAGGCTCACGTTGGCGCTGAGTGCGGGCGAGCCGTGGTCGCGGGCCTGCAGCGTCAGCTCGAAGGCGCGCAGCTGCTCGTGGTCGAAGGGGCGCTGCGCGAACACCACGTCGCTCTGTGCGCTCCACGGACACGTAGGACGACAGCGCGCGCGGCTCCAGGTCGCTGGCCACGATGGAGTAGGAGACGTGGCTGTTGGGCCCCAAGTCTGGATCTGAAGCGCTAACTTGGGCGTTGGAGGCGCCGGGCAGGTTGTTTTCGGCCACGTGGACCACGTAGCAGGCCTGGTGGAAAACCGGAGCGTTGTCGTTGACATCAGCGACTTTCAACGTGACACTTCTTTTAGAGGAGAGGGGCGGCTTGCCCTTGTCAGTAGCTGTGATAGTGACATTGTATTCTGGAGTCTTCTCTCGATCTAAGGCTCTATCTGTCACCAGCATGTATGTGTTTTTTGTATCTTGAACTATTTTAAATGGGAAATTTCCTTTTAGTTGGCATAAGTTTTCCCCATTAAATCCAGAACCTAGATCATGTGTTTTGATCAAGGCAACC
Organism: Orcinus orca; assembly: GCF_937001465.1. NCBI lineage: Eukaryota > Metazoa > Chordata > Mammalia > Artiodactyla > Delphinidae > Orcinus > Orcinus orca. The sequence goes on from NC_064561.1 coordinate 67,354,496, forward strand.
ACAGCCCCCAGCTCAGCATCTTCTTGTATATATTTAGATTCAGAATCCAGGGTTATCTCGGGAGCATTGTCATTTTCATCCAAAATACCTATTTGTAGTTTGCAATGCGCAGTTTGACGTCCACCATCCTTTGCTTCCACCCCAGTTGTGTAGCTCCCTCTCTCTTCAAAGTCCAGTCCTCCACCAGTGGTGAGTTCCACTGTTTCACTGTCCAGCTTGAACAGTTGTCTCACTGCCTTACCAATATTGATAAAAGCGTAGGTGATCTCAGCATTGATGCCCTCATCCAAGTCAGTGGCCATCACTCTTAGCACAGAGGAACCCAGGGGTAGGTTCTCTTGAACACTGACCCTGTACATGTCCTGGGTGAACACTGGGGGGTTATCATTTGCATCTGCCACAACTACCCTGATCTGCGTAGTGCAGCTTCTGGCTGGCTCACCCCCATCCACAGCCATGAGGACCAGGTGGTGGCAGGACTGCTCTTCTCTGTCCAGGGGAGCCTGCACTACCAGTTCTGGGTACCTACTACCGTCTGGGTTCTCCTTCCAGATCAAAGAGAAATGAGGGTCAGGGTTGAGGTAGTATTGCTGCAGGGAATTGACACCTACATCTGAATCTTGTGCAGATTCCAGGGCAAAGGTGGCTCCAGTTAGGGCCAGTTCACTGATTTCCGGCTCAGTGACATTTCGGCTAAAGGTCGGTGGGTTGTCGTTGACTTGAATCTCCACGGTTATATGAAAAAGTTTAAAGGCTTTTCAGCGACCATTTCGAATTCCAGAACACACATCGACTTCCTGCCACAAATCTGCTCTCGGTCTATACGATCGCTCACAAGTAAGTCTACGTTCTCGGTGCTCACTGTGAAGAATTTCTTCTCTGCACTAATCCGCAGGTTCCGTGTACACAAATCTCGCACGCCAAGCCCCAGATCCTTGGCGAGGTTCCCCACCAGCGAGCCCCTGGCCAGCTCCTCTGGAATAGCGTAGCGGACTTGCTCCGAAAGCGCCAGGCGGAACAAAGACAGCAGGAAGAGAAACAAAATTCGCCTCCGCCCAGCCTGGCGCTTCGACCCCAAGCGGTTTCCCATCCCACTCGCTGCGCCTTTGCCTTTCTGATCCCGAAGAGCTGCGATCGCTAAATGATCCCAAGAATTTCTGAGCAGGAGCTACTCCTTGGACACGTCTTGGCAAGCAGATTCTCGGATAGATATTTCTGCCGCAGAAAACCTCAGAGAGTGCACAGTTCGCGGGATTCCGCGGTCCGCAGGCGATTCCTTTGCTTCAGGAGGAGCTGGATACTTTGTTCAGTACTAGCCAACAGCTGCACCCCGCGCCTCGGCTGCAGAACTGCACTAGTGATTACTAAATCAGTTCCAAATATAGAGCCAGCTAGAAGACAAGTCTACTGTGTCCTCATACAGATACTCATTCGTCCCATGTTATAAGGATTTTAACATTTTTAAAATGTACTGTATCTTCGTTCTCGCTGTCATTTCTTTGAACTTGAACTTTATCCATCCAAATCAGGTGATTTTTATTCCTCAAAGCCAGAGGTATCTTGCTGAAGATGTTTATTGGCGTCGTCGTGCTTTTAGTTTCCATTTTCATACAGTGGCCATAATAACATCTTCCCTGCGTACCTCAGTAAAATTGAAGACCAAATAAAGTAATATGTAGAAAGTGATACAAATGACAGTGTTGGTTGTGACAGAAAGTGTAATATGAAAATTCTTGAAATATCAGCTTGATATGTATTGTTATTTCACTCTATTTCCTTTTCTTCCAACTTTTAAAAGTTATAAATCTCACAGCTTTTAGTTTTATCCTATGCATTGCTTTCTTCTGTCTTTTAATCTTCTTCCCCAAATAACTGATAGACAGCAAGGAGATTGGTTGTCCTTATGAAATAGAAGTATGGTAAAGAAGCAAGAAACTCTCTTTTCCTTGAATCGTAGTCATTTAATTAAAAATAGACACTTTTCCGTGTCTTTTTAATTAAATGACTATGATTTAAAACTATTCCACTAATTTTATTTGTCCACACTACATTACCATTGTCTTTAATTGTACTGTTTCTTCTCAAGTAGCTTAGCAATGGTGAGTTACTTGGATTTTGGGGGTGAAGCATGAGTCCTTATAATGATATATTCCAAAGAAAGTAATCTATGTTGTCCACTTTTCCTTGGTCTCTGGGTTACTATCTGATCATCTCCACTCTTTGTTATTGACACTCTTCCTTTAGCAATAAGCACTTCAGTTTCCATGTTTCTGATAGGTTTCTTAGAGTATTTATTCCATTTCCAAACTAGAAATCTTCATTCAGAAATTGTTTTGTTTTGTTTTGTTTTGTTTTTTTGTTTTTTTTGGTTTTTTTTTGGTTTTTTTTTTTTTGCGGTACGCGGGCCTCTCACCGTTGTGGCCTTTCCCGTTGCGGAGCACAGGCTCGGACGTGCAGGCTCAGCGGCCGTGGCTCACGGGCCCAGCCGCTCCGCGGCACGTGGGATCCTCCCGAACCGGGGCACGAACCCGTGTCCCCTGCATCGGCAGGCGGACTCTCAACCACTGCGCCACAGGGAAGCCCAGAAATTTTTTTTTTAACTACATAATATATGGTCAGTCTAAAACTTGGAAGATGTATAACAATGTAGAACTCATTTTATAGTGGAAAAGCACATTTATCCAGGATTCTAGACAGAAACTCATTGGCATCTCTATACAAACATAAAAAAACACTACTGGGCTTCCCTGGTGGCGCAGTGCTTGAGAGTCCGCCTGCTGATGCAGGGGACACGGGTTCGTGCCCCGGTCCGGGAGGATCCCACGTGCCGCGGAGCGGCTGGGCCCGTGAGCCACGGCCGCTGAGCCTGCGCGTCCGGAGCCTGTGCTCTGCAACGGGAGGGGCCACAACGGTGAGAGGCCCGCGTACCGCAAAAAAAAAAGCAAAAAAAAACCAACAAAAAAACCCCACTACTGACTCAAGACTGCTCCAAAATATGACTGAGCAAGTGCCTTTTTTTTTTTTAAACACTGTGTGAGCACTTCAATTAGTGCAGGAAAGTTATCTTTTCAGAACACACATGAAGCTAAAGATTCAAGTATTTCAGAGTATACTATGTATAGTATATACACTCACGGTGTGTAGATCACGCATTTTATTATGTAAAGTCTATTGAAGTTTATAGAGATATAAAAGGTATTTTCTCCCATTGCATGAAAAAGTTAACCCAGGACACATACCCAAATCTATACAGTAATCTTTTCTTTAAAAAATAATGGAAAAGTGAGTTTTCATGTAGGAGTGAATTATATCAGTATTCAGTATTGATCATACAGATTCTCTTGTTACTCTTTGGATGACTTCACTATTCAGTGAGTCTGTACATTGTACCCTGAGATCAGAATTGCCCATATATAAATATAATTAGATCCCCTTCAAATAAATGTTGAAAAAATAAAAATCAAGTGGTCCTAGGTTCCCAAATGTACGGTAACCCTTTCATGTGGTTGAGTAATGTAACCTACTATTCCATTAATAATATTTTATTGCCATTTTCCCCATTTATTCATACTTTGCAGCTGATGTTCAAGTTGTTGAAAGTACAAAATTTTAAAGATTGAAAAATCTTTTAAAAATAAGGATCTGAAAATCATCTTCAGCAAATCATATGCAAAAATGAATAGCGTACATAGTTCTTCCATTACACAAGACATATTCATGAAATTTGAGACACACAGACCAGCATTTCATAAGAAAAATCTCATAGTTTAAGATGAGCACATCCCTGAGAAATAGTTTTTTAAATTTCCAAACCATTTTAAAGTCGTGTCAGTGAAAATTTAATTAACTATCAAGTTAAGAGGAAAAAAAGGGAATTTTATTCGAGCTGAACTGAGGATGATAACCCAGGAAGCAGCCTCTCAGAAAGCTCTGAGAACTGCTCTGCCTGTTAGAAGTTGAAGGCACAGTCAAATACATTTTTGAGACAAAGTATCGTTTATCAAAATGATATACTGATATTCTGTGTAAAGTTCACCAAGGATACATAGTCCAGGTAATTACGTACAAAGTGAGCAGAAAGTCACCGTGACCCTCTACAGAGCTGGGAAAGAACACTATTCTTTTAAGAAGTTACAGCGCTAGCATCAGGAGAAAGAAAAAATATTGAAAGAAAAAATACAGTCAAGCAGGCATTCTCATTTCTGAGGAGCTCTGGTTAATGTGTAATATAGATGTACACTGCACATTAGGGAGGGAGGAGGCCCAAACAAACACAGAGAATTTTATCCTTAATTTTTCTTGTCCTGCCTTACTTTATTTCATCAGTTGAATTGATTTTCCAAATACAAATCTTAAACTCTTCTAATAAAGCAGAATTGTAGCTGCACTTGCAGAAATGCAAACATTCAGGTCAATATTGATTCTGAAAAGTGGAGGGGTTATGTGTAACCAGAAGATGCCAGGTGTATGGTATATATGTATTTAATGAACTGGTATCTAATTATTTGGCGATTTTAAACTGCATCACAGAATTTATTCTAAAGCATAATTCAAAGGATCCTTTGATTTCTTCTCTAAACAATTACACATGTCCAATTATTACATGGGTTAACCCAAACTTTCCAGATTTCAGAATGCCACAGACATTATCATCACTATAAATTTAATCTGTCTTTCTGATACTGATCACGCAGAAGTTTTCTATATTCTTCCACTGATTTATGCAAATTATTAGTACCCTTACAAAAACAGCAGGTACTAAAATACCAATACTGCACAATACTTTCTCCAAAACATATGTGCTATTGGTGTTTAGGCAAATATTCAAAAGAGAACATTACATCTAACAATTTGGATGTTCTAATCAAACAACTCTTCTATTAACAAACAGTTCTGGTATAAGAAAGCCTTTGGATAAAGTGATTATGTATAACCACTTTCTTTTAAAATACTTGGAGCTTCCTTAAAAAACTACAAATAGAACTACCATATGACCCAGCAATCCCACTACTGGGCATATACCCCGAGAAAACCGTAATTCAAAAAGAGTTATGTACCAAAATGTTCATTGCAGCTCTATTTACAATAGCCCGGAGATGGAAACAACCTAAGTGTCCATCATCGGATGAATGGATAAAGAAGACGTGGCACATATATACAATAGAATATTACTCAGCCATAAAAAGAAACGAAATTGACCTATTTGTAATGAGGTGGATGGACCTAGAGTCTGTCATACAGAGTGAAGTAAGTGAGAAAGAGAAAGACAAATACCGTATGCTAACACATGTATATGGAATCTAAGAAAAAAAAATGTCACGAAGAACCTAGAGGTAAGACAGGAATAAAGACACAGACCTACTAGAGAATGGACTTGAGGATATGGGGAGGGGGAAGGGTAAGCTGTGACAAAGAGAGAGAGAGGCATGGACATATATACACTACCAAACGTAAGGTAGATAGCTAGTGGGAAGCAGCCGCATAGCACAGGGAGATCAGCTAGGTGCTTTGTGACCGCCTGAGGGGTGGGATAGGGAGGGTGGGAGGGAGGGAGACGCAAGAGGGAAGAGATATGGGAACATATGTATATGTATAACTGATTCACTTTGTTATAAAGCATAAACTAACACACCATTGTAAAGCAATTATACTCCAATAAAGATGTAAAAAAAATACTTGTTTCACTTAAGCCTATGGATATCAGCTATAGTTTCTAAAATATCCACATATTATAGAAAAAAGACATTAAAACAAAATATAATTTGAAAACAAACGGAGAAAGCATCAATTATCAAATCAAGTTAATCTGTAAATAGAGCAAAGAATGATTCACTATTTACGTACTTAACCGATTTTGAATGGGGCAGAAAAATGATGGAAACAAATGAAGAAAATGCTCCAAACATAGTTACAGAAAAAAGAAAACTCACCTGAACAACTCCTAGCTCTGTTTCCTTTGCGTTTATCTTCTCAGATATCAGGAGAGGCTCGCTTTTCTCACAGCTCTCCTGGCTGATGAGTGTGTCCGCGTAGTTGGGCTGCGGGAAGATCACGTGACTCCCCCGCGAGTCCGCGGTGAGCCAGGCCTCGTGCGAATACGTCTGCAGGAAAGCCCGCACCCCGTCCACGCCCACAAAGTGAGAGGCGGGCGCGCCGGCCAACCCACTGACGGAAGCCTGCAGCACGCGCGACCTGTGCCAGCGCCGCAGTCTGAGCGCCAGCAGCGCGATGACAAATGCGAGGAAGACGCAGGAGACCGCGGCCACCGCCACCACTAGGTACAGCGTAAGGCTCGAGTCCTCAGGGTCGGCGGAGGGTTTGAGGTTGCCCAAGTCCGCCAGCACATCTGGGATGCTATCAGCCACAGCCACCGTGAGCGTGACGGTGGCCGAGAGAGGGGGCTGGCCGTGGTCCTGGACAGCCACCACCAGGCTCTGCTTGAGCGCGTCTCTGTCCAGCAGGGCCCGCGCTGTGCGCAACTCGCCCGTGTGCAGCCCCAACGCGAAGAGTCCTGGATCGCTGGCCTTGAGCAGGCGGTAGGACAGCCAGGCGTTCTGGCCTGAGTCTCTGTCCACAGCCACCACCTTGGTCACCAGGTAGCCGGGCTCTGCAGAGCGGGGTGCCAGCTCCACACCGGTGGAACCGTCTGTGGGGAGGGCGGGGTACAGAATCTCAGGTGTGTTGTCGTTCTGGTCCAGGATGAACAGGCTCAGAGACACGTTGCTGCTGAGTGGAGGGTCCCCACTGTCACTGGCTGTCACCCACAGCTGCAGTTCTCTAACCTGCTCATAGTCGAAAGAGCACAGTGCATACAGGATTCCAGTGTCAGAGTTAATGGAGACGCAGGATGATAGAGGCGTTCCCTGAAATTTGTTCTCAGCCAGAGAGTAAGTGACCTGGGCGTTGTTGCCGCTGTCGGGGTCATGGGCGTTCACAGAGAAGATCGAGATGCCTCTGGGGTTGTTTTCTGGGATGTAGGTGTAGTATAAGGTGTGAGGGAAAACGGGAGGGTTGTCATTGATGTCTGTCACTTTCAGGGAGATGTGGTTTTCTGTAGACAGTGGTGGATTTCCACAGTCAGTGACAGTTACTGTGATGTTGTAATCTGAGATCTCTTCTCTGTCCAGGGCTCCTGTTGTCAGTAAGTGATAGTAATTATCAACTGACTTTTCCAATTTAAAAGGCAAGTTCCTGGGAATAGAACATGAAATCTCACCATTCTCTCCAGAATCACCGTCATGTACGCTAAACAGAGCAATTATCGTTCCCGGAAGACAGTCTTCAGAGATGGAACTGGCGAGAGAGGTGAGGATCACTTCAGGCACATTGTCATTCACGTCCTGAACTGTGATTAGTACCTTAGCGCTGGCAAGAAGAGCACCTCCATCCTGAGCTACCACTTCCATGTGATAGAATCTGGATTCTTCGTAATCCAGTGATTGCAGAGTTGAGATTTCACCCAAGTTGGAATCAAGTTGGAAAGTCTCTGAAATTTTGTCTTCTTCATTGCGAAAAGAGTAGGTCAATTTCCCATTTATTCCCTCATCTGGATCCGTGGCGGTTAGTGTGAGCAGCCGAGTGCCGAGAGCTATGTTCTCTGGAACACTCACTCTGTACTCGGATTGAGTGAACAGGGGCGCGTTATCGTTTGCATCGAGGACCATCACGCGGATGTAAGTGGTACCAGAGTGTACGGGGTCTCCGCCATCTAAAGCTGTGAGTAGGAGGTCGTGAACAGCTACTTTCTCGCGGTCCAACGGCTGTTCCAGTACCAGCTCTGGATATTTCTGTCCATCTGTGTCGCTTTTCGCGGCCAAAGAGAAGTGCATATTGGAGCTGAGCTGGTAACTCTGGAGGGAGTTCACACCCACATCGGCATCTCGAGCAAAGGGAAGTACTAACCGCGTTCCCACAGCCGCATTTTCATTAACTTTTACTTTTACTTCCTCATCCCGGAAACGCGGGAAGTTGTCATTAATATCGATTATTTCTACTTCTACCCCATACATTTTCATTTTACTCTCAACCAAGATGTTAAAACTCAGCAGACACAGCGCGCTCTGAGCGCAGAGCTCCTCCCGGTCTATCCTGCCCGCGGTGACCAAGCTGCCGCTTCGCGGGTTCAGAGCAAAGAGCTGCGTCCTACCTCTGGAGATGATGCGGACGCCCCGCTCCGCCAGCTCCCGGGGCTCCAGCCCCAGGTCCTTGGCGATGTTGCCCACGAAGGAGCCTTTATCCAGTTCCTCTGGCACCGAGTAGCGGATCTGCCCGGCCCCGGCTCCCCACAGCGTCCCCAGCAGCATGGAGAGCAGGAACAGCTCTCTGCAGCCCCAACCCCTCAGTGGATCCGCCATTGCCTCTCTCTGACCAGTTTTCTCTTAGTCCTGGTTCCAATCTGCTGTTTCCTTACTTCTCTAAAGCCAAGGGGAACACATTCCCTTGCGGAAATGGGAGAGGGGCGCGGGTGGGCGGCTTTTCCCAGAAGCTTGTCTGGTCTGCGCGTGCTTAGTGCGGAAGGAACAGAGTCTGATCGCATCAGCGGCAGCTTCTTTCCCACTTTGGTGAACAGCGACGCTCAGAGTCCTAACCAGTTACTACACCAATTCTGTTTTGATTTCAAATATGTTTAATTCTATTTTATTTCTAATAATTTTCTGTATCCTTAATATATTACCACGTGACATTCCTTATATTTAAATAAAATTTAATTCTAAAATAGCAAAAGACTTCCACAAGCTTAATTCTGAGACTAATGTAATTATTAGATTATTTTTTACTTCTTTAGAAAAGTTTTATTTACTGTGCCATTGAGCCTATGCCCTTTAATTACCTCTTACCTATATTGAGTCCATTTAATTAGGACATCAGTATTCTTTTGCGGTTTAAAGATTTCACTTTTTAATTAGGATATATTTATGAAAACATGCCCGTTTGTATATAAGAATGCCAAGAAAACAATTCTAGCTCTCAGTAGACCTTTGAAAAAAGGCCTACTGAATTATGCAAATTGCATTAGCTGTCATATGCAGAAGAAATAAAGGGACTTTTTTTTTTTTTTTGCTTTTTGTTACTTGTGAGGTCTTCAAGAAAGTTTCAAGATTTTCACACTAAGAACATGGCAACTACACTATATCAGACGGAGAGTTTGAGTCGGATTAACTATGCATTATTTATATTTTCCTATTACCATGTCTAAATTGGAGTTAGGTGTTTTACAGTTACAGACACCTGGGGAAAATCAGTAGAGTGACTATGGCAGAAAGGGCTTTAGTTCATCACCCTTACAGAAAAACAAGTCCAGATACTTATCATTGAGCAGGCAGTGAGTGGCCTCTCTATGTTAAGACAGATATTTAATGTTATCACCTTTATATGGTAGCAGAAAAAGAAATGCCTCATGACTAAAAAAAAAAAAGTGGACATTTCAGAGAGTCCATTGAGAGAAGCAATTTTTACTTAATGACACCTTTATAGGAAAATAAAGAAAATAAAGATGTTTTACATCTATACCTAGAAAATTCAAAAAATAAAGTTTTAAGGAAGCAATGTGAGAATAGGTTGCAAAATTTTTCTCAATGTACAATTTTTCACAAGAGCAATTTGTTATTGTGCCTGAGAGAGAAAGATTTCTCCCATTTATTAAACACACTCTTAATAGCAGACACTGCATACCTCAAACTTTTCACAACCTTTTAAAATAGATCTGGGATCCCAAGACACTTAGCTTGTAAAGATACGAAGAGTGCTGGTGTTCATGTCAGTCCTACCCATGCTCTGCTGTTGACAGGCCATGACATTGAGTAAAATTCTTCCTTTCTTTGGTTCCCAGTTTCCCAAACTAGTGAGATGGGGAGCTCTCTTTACTCTTTTTTTTTTTTTTTTTTTTTTTTTGCGGTACGCGGGCCTCTCACTGCTGCAGCCTCTCCCATTGTGGAGCACAGGCTCCGGACGTGCAGGCTCAGCTGCCATGGCTCACGGGCCCAGCCGCTCCGCCGCATGTGGGATCCTCCCGGACCAGGGGCACGAACCCGCGTCCCCTGCATTGGCAGGCGGACTCTCAAGCACTGCGCCACCAGGGAAGCCCTCTCTTTACTCTTAAGTACTATAATTCTAAGAGGAAGTGCAACTAAAATTAATAAAACTAATATAAAGACCCTGAAGGAAAAAGGAATAGCTTAAGGTCTCAACAGTAATAAACTTTCAGAGGGAAGGAATGTAAAGATGAGGAAGAAAAAGAAGTATTTTATGAAGTAAAAGCTTGTAACTATGTTAAATAAATCATACCTGTCAGATAGAAAACCTATGTCAAAGATTTGTTTAAATATGATTATGATATGTAAGGCAGAAAACCACCCAAATTCTAGCCACAAAACAATAAAATATGAATTGAAGACTTCTACTCCGGTTAGGTGATTTGTTAATAAACATTGAAACCGCAAGGTAAAAAAGTGAATTAAATTAGAGCTCACCTTTAAAATAGTACCTGAGGCAAATGGGACCCCAGCATCTCCGTGATTACTACTTGGCACCCAAGAGGCATCTTCGCAGAGGAGATCCTGAGGGGGAGCCATTTCTGGGGTGACGCTGAGAAAATTAAATTCTGCCTTAGCTGATTGTGAGGCAACACACAGATTGTAGGAATAGGGCAATGTTCCCTCACTGTAGTTGGGGGGAACCACGGGTCCAGACTTGACACAGACACCAGGCTGAAAGCAGCCCCAGGCAGCGGGGCTGGAGGAGTGTCGAAGGTGTAGGGCGACCGCCAGAATCACTGCCAGGAGGAAGAGCACCGAGATCAAGGCCAAGGCCACCACCAAGTAAAACTGCAGCTCAGCTTGGGGGTCAGTGGGCTCAGAGTGGTCACTGAGGTCCGGCAGCGCCTCTTGCAGGCTGTCCGCGAAAACCAGGAGCAGCGTGGCGGTGGCCGAGAGGGGCGGCTGTCCCCCATCGCGCACAGCAACCAGCAGGCGCTGGCGGGCCGCGTCCCTGTCGCCCAGGGCCCGCGCCGTGCGCACCTCGCCCGTGCGCAGCCCCACGCTGAAAAGTCCGGGCTCGCTGGCCTGCAGCACGTGGTAGGACAGCCAGGCGTTGTGTCCAGAGTCGGCGTCCACCGCCACCACCTTGGTGACCAGGTAGCCGGGCTGCGCGGCGCGCGGCACCGTGTCGAAGAGCGCCGAGCCGTCGGGCCCCAGCGCCGGGTACAGCACCCTGGGCGCGTTGTCGTTGCGGTCGCCCACCAGCACGCGCAGGCTCACGTTGGTGCTGAGCGCGGGCGAGCCGTGGTCGCGGGCCTGCAGCGTCAGCTCGAAGGCGCGCAGCTGCTCGTGGTCGAAGGCGCGCTGCGCGAAAACCACGCCGCTCTGTGCGCTCACGGACACGTAGGACGACAGCGCGCGCGGCTCCAGGTCGCTGGCCACGATGGAGTAGGAGACGTGGCCGTTGGGCCCCAAGTCTGGATCTGAAGCGCTAACTTGGGCGATGGAGGCTCCAGGCGGGTTGTTTTCTGCCACGTGGACCACGTAGGAGGCCTGGTGGAAAACTGGAGCGTTGTCGTTGACATCTGCGAGGCGCAGAGTGATGCTTATACTAGAGGAGAGGGGCTGCTTGCCTCTGTCGGTGGCCATTATAGTGACGTTGTATTCTGGGATCTCCTCCCGGTCCAGGGTCCTGTCTGTCACTAGCTTGTAATAGTTCTTCGAGTAAGATTTCAATATAAACTCGGTCTTTCCCAAGATTTGGCAGTAAACTTCTCCATTTTCTCCAGAGTCTCTATCTCTTGTTTTTATCAAGGCGATCACTGTTCCTGGTGGTGAATCCTCTGGTAGGGGAGTAAATATTGAAGTCACAATCACTTCTGGTGCACAATCATTCTCATCGAGAATTTCGACTTGGACACTGCAATGGGCTGCTAGATCTCCAGGATCTTTCGCTTCTATAGTGAGAGTGTAACTACTAGCGATTTCAAAATCAAAATCATCCTTTGTCGTGATTTCTCCTGTTCTTCTGTCTAAGTTAAAAAATCGTTCCACTTGTTCATCCACATTATGAAAGGAGTAGATGATCTCTGCGTTGACGCCCTCGTCCTGGTCGGTGGCTGTCAGTTGAAGCACTAAGAAGCCAGGGGGCACACCCTCTTGCAGGCTGACCCTGTACACGTCCTGGCTGAATACTGGGGGATTATCGTTGGCATCTGTGACTTGGATTTGGATCTGGGTGGTGCCACTTTGGGGTGGGTCCCCACCGTCTACAGCTGTCAGGACCAGATGATGAAAATTCTGCTCTTCTCTGTCCAGAGAATGTTTCAGAATCAACTCAGGATATTTACGTCCATCTGGAGTCTGTTTCTCTGTGAGATCAAAGTGCTCATTTTCATTAAGGTTGTATCTTTGCAGTGAATTAGGACCAGCATCCAAATCCAGCGCCGGGTCTAGTGGAAATGTTTTACCTGGCTTAGTGGATTCTACAATTTTTAAGTCAATCTTACTCTGTTTGAATAGCGGAGTGTTGTCATTTATATCCTGTACTATTACTGATACATGGAAAATATTTAGTGGGTTTTCAGCGACAGTATCGAAATCCAGAATGCACAGAGGCTTCTTCCCACAAATCTGCTCTCGGTCTATTCTATCACTCACAAGTAAGTCCCCGCTCTCAGGGTTTACAATAAAATATTCCTTCTCCGCGGTAACCCGCAACTTCCGGGCCGGCAAGTCCCGGACACTGAGCCCCAGATCCTTGGCGAGGTTTCCTACCACCGAGTTCTTGGCCAACTCCTCGGGAATGGAGTAGCGAATTTGGTCTGGGAGAGCCCCGCGGAACAAAGACAGCAGGAAGGGCAACAGTACCTGCCGCCACCGCGCTCGGCCGCTCCTCTCTGCGCTCGGCCTCATCCTGTCTCCCTCCACTGCTGCTCCGCTCCTTGGTCGGGAGGAGGAATAAGCAAAATCCGGGATAGGGTCACTTTTCCTGCTTTCGTTTCCACTATCCAAACCTGTACTGGCCTCCCTTGTGTGGTTTGTTTGACCAGGAAGTTACCCTTTCAGAGGTTCCCAAATGCGTCTCTGATTATCATCTCTTCCTTCTTTTGACCTACAGCGACGCCCAGAGGTTTTCCCCAGAAACTGCACTAATGACTTGTAAATGTTTTGCAAGGAACTATTTTTGTTTTCTCTTTTTTTGGGGGGGGATTTACAAGGAGTATTTATTTGTTTTTAAATAGGTATACATTCATACAGTTCGAAATTCAGAAGGCACATATGGCATATTTTATAGGCTCTCCCTCTGTGCTTTCAACAACATATTTCTCCCAGGAGAAATGAGTGCTATGTTTTTTGTGTATCATTCCATTAGTATGTTTTGTAGAGTTCAGCAGATTTCTAAAAATATTCTCCCCCGGTTTTAGACACAAAAGTATACAATACACAATGTTTTGCATCTTGCTTTTTTCACTCATTATATCTTTTTTTTAATTGATGGAAATTTGCTTTTTATTTTTTGACAGTTTGCAGATGTTTCTTTCAAATTCTCAACCATTTGTTAGTAATAAAATGTAATTTTTTTGATTGTTATCAAATTTGAGGAAACTTCTATTGAGTTTCCTTGAAATCTGAGCTATAAGACTTTGGAGCATTTTATTTTATTAAATTAATTTTTATTGGAGTATAGTTGCTTTACAATGTCGTGTTAGTTTCTGCTGTACAGCAAAGTGAATCAGCTATACGTATACATATAACCTCTCTTTTTTGGATTTTCTTCTCATTTAGGTCACCACCAAGCATTGAGTAGAGTTCCCTGTGCTGTACAGTAGGTTCTCATTAGTTACCTATTTTATACATAGTAGTGTATATATAACTCATTATATCTTGAAGATAACATATTCTAACAGTACATAAAAAGGGTTCCCATTTTTAATTTCTTATGGCTATGTAGTAGCCCATCATATAATTGTGCAATTTATTTAACCAGAAATATTACTTTCTAAAAGAAACCCAGTGTCCACTCAAACAAAAATGTATTTCCATGTGATATTAGTTATAAATTATCTACTGCCCTCCTAGGCATTTAAAAAATATATATCACTCTGATTCTGGAATGTATTCTTAATGCCAGCATGCAAATATGTCTGTCACAGTTGCAAGACAATTGATATTTCCAAATTATATTTTAAAGCTTCAGCATTTTAAACGATCTATCCTCAGGTACGATTTGTTTCTCAATATTCATTAATTATTTTCTCCTTCCTCTCCTCATGCCAGCTAGTTGTATCATACCACATTCCTGTTTTACTCTATGTATTGCACCACAATTTCCCATGAAGACAAAGGCACTGAGAAACTCAAACTCTCCTTCTTAAGCTGAATTGAGGCATAGTCCACAAACTATTGCTACAATTTCCAGGTATCCAAAGTTCACTAATTTTTGCAGTCCTAGACATTCATGAATATTTTCCCCAAGTCATATCATCCCAGAGCCCAACGGTGACAGAGATACCTATGAGCAATTTTTGGGACCAGGGCTGAGACCTTCTTACTAAATAGCATAAATCATATCAGTTTAGAATCTAAGTCACCCAACCTGTATAAGAGGCTCCCAAGATGAAAAAGGAAAGATTTTTTAAAGTTATGTTTTCCTCAGAAATCAAAAAGGGTCTCATAGTGATACCATAATAGGTAATTCAGAAATTATTAAAATCACTCCTGCAAGCTATTAAATATGAGTGAAATTAAATGGGCAATATTTTTGGTAATCACAGAAGTGCACCAGAGGAATCACACATAGTCAGTTGGTGCATCTCACAAACTGCAACAACACAATATATGAAATGTACCAATCCAGTTGAGAAACTATCCCTGTTAAAGTTATATCTAAATGTTAAGTATATTCCCCAATATTTATAAATTGCCATTGTTTAATCATAATGGAAAATACCTATCCCAAAGGAAAGAAAAGTAAATTTCAAGTAAAGTACATTAGGGTGTAAAAAGAGGAAATTTTAAAATACTCAGTCCAGACAAAACAACAGCTTCATAAGGGAGAATGCTTTAATATAAATATACACAATTGCCTCCTTAATAATTGTGAATTATTTCACAATTCTAATCTATCCTTTCAGTAATGCCTAAAGGAAAATGGCTTTAAAGACGTGAGAGGCAGCAGAGAAGAAAAAGAAATAGAAGGAATTCAAATCAGAAAAGAAGAAGTAAAGCTGTCACTGTTTGCAGATGACATGATACTATACATAGAGAATCCTAAAGATGCTACCAGAAAACTACTAGAGCTAATCAATGAATTTGGTAAAGTGACAGGATACAAAATTAATGCACAGAAATCTCTGGCATTCCTATATACTAATGATGAAAAATCTGGAAGTGAAATCAAGAAAACACTCCCATTTACCATTGCAACAAAAAGAATAAAATATCTAGGAATAAACCTACTTAAGGAGACAAAAGACCTGTATGCAGAAAATTATAAGACACTGATGAAAGAAATTAAAGATCATACAAATAGATGGAGAGATATACCACGTTTTAGGATTGGAAGAATCAACATTGTGAAAATGACTATACTACCCAAAGCAATCTACAGATTCATTGCAACCCCTATAAAACTACCAATGGCATTTTTCACAGAACTAGAACAAAAAATTTCACAATTTGTATGGAAACACAAAAGACCCTGAATAGCCAAAGCAATCCTGAGAAAGAAAAACACAGCTGGAGGAATCAGGCTCCCAGACTCCAGACTATACTACAAAGCTACAGTAATCAAGACAGTACAGCACTGGCACAAAAACAGAAATATAGATCAACGGAACAGGACAGAAAGCCCAGAGATAAACCCACAAACATATGGTCAACTTATTTTTTTTTAATTTATTTTATTTTTTATTTTTGGCTGTGTTGGGTCTTTGTTGCTGCACACGGGCTTCCTCTAGTTGTGGTGAGCGGGGGCTACTCTTCGTTGTGGTGCATGGGCTTCTCACTGCGGTGGCTTCTCTTGTTGCAGAGCACAGGTTCTAGGCGCGCGGGCTTCAGTAGTTGTGGCACACAGGCTCAGTAATTGTGGCTCGCGAGATCTAGAGTGCAGGCTCAGTAGTTGTGGCACACAGGCTTAGCTGCTCCGCGGCATGTGGGATCTTCCTGGACCAGGGCTCAAACCCGTGTCTCCTGCATTGGCAGGCGGATTCTTAACCATTGCACCACCAGGGAAGCCCTGGTCACCTTATTTTTGATAAAGGAAGCAAGAATATACAATGGAGAGAAGACAGCCTCTTCAATAAATGGTGCTGGGAAAACTGGACAGTCACATGTAAAAGAATGAAATTAGAACACTCCCTAACACCATACACAAAAATAAGCTCAAAATAGATTAAAGACCTAAATGTAAGGCCAGACACTATAAAACTCTAGAGGAAAACATAGGTAGAAAACTCTATGACATAAACCACAGCAAGATTCTTTTTGACCCACCTCCTAGAGAAATGGAAATAAAAACAAAAATAAACAAATGGGACCTAATGAATCTTAAAAGCTTTTGCACAGCAAAGGAAACCATAAACAAGATGAAAACAACGCTCAGAATGGGAGAAAATATTTGCAAACAAAGCAACTGACAAAGGATTAATCGCCAAAATATACAAGCAGCTCATGCACCTCAGTCTCAAAAAATCAAACAACCCAATCCAAAAATGGGCAGAAAACCTAAATAGACATTTCTCCAAAGAAGATATACAGATTGCCAACAAACACATGAAAGGATGCTCAACATCACACATCATTAGAGAAATGCAAATGAAAACTACAATGAGGTTATCACCTCACACCAGTCAGCATGGCCACCATCAAAAAATCTACAAACAATAAATGCGGGAGAGGGTGTGGATAAAAGGGAACACTCTTGCACTGTTGGTGGGAATGTAAATTGATACAGCCACTATGGAGAACAGTATGGAGGTTCCTTAAAAAACTAAAAATAGAACTACCATACGACCCAGCAATCCTACTACTGGGCATATACCCTGAGAAAACCATAATTCAAAAAGAGTCATGTATGACAATGTTCATTGCAGCACTATTTACAATAGCCAGGACATGGAAACAACCTAAGTGTCCATCGACAGATGAATGGATAAAGAAGATGTGGCACATATATACAACAGAATATTACTCAACCATAAAAAGAAACGAAATTGAGTTATTTGTAGTGAGGTGGATGGACTTAGAGTCTGTCATACAGAGTGAAGTTGTCAGAAAGAGAAAAATACCGTATGCTAACACATATATATGGACTCAAAAAATTAAAAAAAGGTTATGAAGAACCTAGGGGCAGGACAGGAATAAGGACGCAGACATAGAGAATGGACTTGAGGATACGGGGAGGGGGAAGGGTAAGCTGTGACAAAGTGAGAGAGTGGCATGGACATATATACACTACGAAACGTAAAATAGATAGCTAGTGAGAAGCAGCCACATAGCACAGGGAGATCAGCTCGGTGCTTTGTGACCACCTAGAGGGGTTGGATAGGGAGAGTGGGAGGGAGGGAGATGCAAGAGGGAACAGATATGGGAACATATGTATATGTATAACTGATTCACTTTGTTATAAAGCAGAAACTAACACACCATTGTAAAGCAATTATACCCCAATAAAGATGTTAAAAAATAATAAAAACATAAAGATGTGAGAGGGTTAGAAGTATAAACTTAAGAAATTGCTGCTGAAACTATAACTGAATGAAGATTACAAAGGATAAGTAATCAATAACTATTAGGCGTAGTAACTGTTATTTATCATTATTGAAGGATCATTTGCCGTTCCACTTTAAAGCACTTTAAAGAATACTAAAAAAGAAGTGTCTTTTATATGTAATTGGAGACATTTATGCAGCTCTCTGCCTACGTTTCAGTGTGGCAAGATCTGACTCACCTGTTGAAGACTGGGTTCTCCTTTTCTTTCAGGTAAATCTTGAGATATCAGGAGAGGCCCACTTTTCTCACAGCTCTCCTGGCTGATGAGCGTGTCCGCGTAGTTGGGCTGCGGGAAGATCACGTGACTCCCCCGCGAGTCCGCGGTGAGCGAGACCTCGTGGGAATAGGTCTGCAGGAAAGCCCGCATCCCGTCCACACCCACAAAGTGGGAGGCGGGCACGCTGGCCAACCTGCTGCCTGAAGCCTGGAGCAGATGCGACATGTGCCAGCGCCGCAGTCTGAGCGCCAGCAGCACGATGATAAATGCGAGGAAGACGCAGGAAACCGCGGCCACCGCCACCACTAGGTACAGCGTGAGGCCCGAGTCATTAGGGTCCGCTGAGGGCTTCAGGCTGCCTAGGTCAGTCAGGACGTCTGGGATGCTGTCAGCCACGACCACCGTGAGTGTGACTGTGGCGGAGAGAGGGGGCTGGCCGTGGTCCTGGACCGCCACCACCAGGCTCTGCTTGAGCGCGTCTCTGTCCAGCAGGGCCCGCGCTGTGCGCACCTCGCCCGTGTGCAGCCCCACCGCGAAGAGTCCCGGCTCGCTGGCCTTGAGCAGGCGGTAGGACAGCCAGGCGTTCTGGCCCGAGTCTCTGTCCACAGCCACCACCTTGGTCACCAGGTAGCCAGGCTCTGCGGAGCGGGGTGCCAGCTCCACACCCGTGGAACCGTCGGTGGGGAGGGCGGGGTACAGAATCTCAGGTGTGTTGTCGTTCTGGTCCAGCACGAATATGGTCAGAGACACGTTGCTGCTGAGTGGAGGGTCCCCGCTGTCGCTGGCTGTCACAAGTAGCTGCAGGTCTCTAACCTGTTCATAGTCAAAGGAGCGCAGAGCATACAATACACCTGTGTCAGAGTTGATAGAGACATAGGAGGAGAGAGGCGCCTCCTGCAGCTTGTCCTCAGCCAGAGAGTAAGTGACCATTGAGTTCTCGTTACTGTCAGGGTCATGGGCGGTCACAGAGAAGATAGAAGCTCCCCTAGGATTGTTTTCTGGAATGTAGGCCAAGTAGGAAGCTTGAGGGAAGGCAGGTGGGTTGTCATTGACATCTGCCACGTTCAGTGAGATGTGTGTTTCTGTAGACAGTGGTGGAGTTCCGTGGTCAGTGGCAGTTACAGTGATGTTATATTCTGAGACTTCTTCCCTATCCAGAGTCCTGTGCGTCAACAACCGATGATAATTTCCAAAGGTCTTTTCAAGTGTGAATGGCAGATTATCTGGAATAGAACATGTGACAAGGCCATTCTCTCCTGAATCACTGTCATGCACATTGAAAAGTGCAATTACTGTGCCTGGGGAAGAAGTTTCTTGAATAGAGCTGGTGAGAGATGTAACTGTGACTTCTGGGGCATTGTCATTTACATCCAGAATTGTCACCAGTACCTTACTTCTGGCTCGGAGACCAGGCCCATCATGGGCTTCTACATCTATATCATAGAACCCAGAGTCCTCATAATCCAGATCCCCCAATATTGTTATGTCCCCAGTCAGAGAATTCAAGTGGAATAGCTGGGATATTTTATCTCTTACTTTCCGGAAAGAATATGTGACTTCTCCATTGGCTCCTTCATCTGTATCCGTGGCTTTTACTGTGAGTAGCCTGGAGCCCACCGGCACGTTCTCCTGCACACTCACATGGTACTCGGGCTGAGTGAATACTGGGGCATTGTCGTTGGTATCCACAAGTGTTACATGAATCCTGGCAGTGCCAGAGTGAACCCGGTCGCCTCCGTCGAAGGCGGTGAGAACGAGATGGTGAACCGCCTCTTCCTCGCGGTCCAGGGCGCGCTCCAGCACGAGCTCAGGGTACTTAATCCCATCAGCTCCTCTTTGCACATCCAGGGAGAAGTGACCATTCGAGCTGAGCTGGTAACCCTGCAGAGAGTTTATCCCTATATCCGGATCAAAAGCTTCAGGAAGAGGAAATCTTGTCCCAGGAATTTCACTTTCAGCTACTTTTATTTCCCTTTGCTCTGCCCCAAAGTTGGGCGCGTTATCATTAACATCGATTATTTCCACTTCTACTCCAAAAATCTTCACGTTGTCCTCTAGGAGAATCTCCAGGTTTACTACACACTTTGGAGATCTGTCACAGAGCTCCTCCCGGTCTATCCTGCCCGCAGTGACCAAGCTGCCGCTTCGCAGGTTCAGAGCAAAAAGCTGCGTCCTACCTCTGGAGACGATGCGGACTCCGCGCTCCGCCAGCTCCCGGGGCTCCAGCCCCAGGTCCTTGGCGATGTTGCCCACGAAGGAGCCGTTCTCCAGCTCCTCAGGCACCGAGTAGAGGATATGTTCGGCCCGGATTTCCCACAGGGCCCCCAAGAGAACGCAGATCCCGATCAGCCGGCTGCAGTCTGGGCAATAAGGAGAAGCCGCCATTACAGCCCCGCGGCGGAATAGCTTGCTCGTGGGTGTTCCCTTGGTGGAGGCCTGAGGATCCCAAGGACCTTCAGGGTCCAAGATAATGTGCTTTCACCGTTGGATGCTGGCGCTCTCGGGGGTCCAGTTCGAAGCTTTCTAAAGCCCCAGAGCTAGTGCTTTGTAATGCAGAAATCTTGTGGTTTGTATTAATTTCCTGGTTCTTTTCCTCCCCCGATTGGTGAACAGCGACACTCAGAGTCCTAACCTGTTACTGCAGTCTATTCTTGGTAAATAAAGTATCACTTGTGTACACCATTTCTTTGCCCTATTCTATTTTTCCCCAAAATGATAAAAGTCAAACGCCTGCTGTTCAATTTGCAATGAAAACCCAGAAGTGATCCAAAGATTCCTGTACAATAAGACTTATAAAATAATTTATTTTTTCAGAGACAATTTTTTTGGGGTAAGAATTTTTCTACCTCTTTTTAAGTTTTTGCATTATTTATTCTCATAGCCCAATTGCACTACTGTGTATTGCATAAGGGACATATTTATCCCTCCCAGGAACAAGGTTATACTTGAAGACTGAAAGAATAAATGGATGAAAAGACAGGTCTGGGCTCCAGTCCCAACCTATGCAGAAACAAGTATTCTCACATGGGTTGACCCTTTAGAATCTGGGGCAAATTTTCAATTCCCTTGTAAGAAAATATCTACTGTTCAAAGAGCTAGCCTTACCCCTGTGCAAATGGGCTTGGCAAATACGATAATAGGTTTGGGAAGGACATTTGCTCATTAATTTTATATAAGAAGATTCTAGGCCACAGGTTATATCTGTGATGATCATGTTCACAGTGAGTTCTCACTCTAGAACAGCACCTTTCCTAGAGTATACACTGAAATATTTTTTCAATGCTTAACGAATGAGTCATTAATGCAGCTGCAAAACCTAAAACAATGGATAAATAACTGACCTTAAAAGGAAATAATAAAGGTAAGAAGACAGAAAAGTTAAACTGAAGCACTGTGAAGAGGAAATGGTGTTTCAGTGATCATTTCCACATTAGGACACATCCAGAAGCTATTATCTTACTTTTATTTATAAGTTTACTTTAGTTTTGATTTTAGAAATAACCAGTAAAAGGAAATATTTTAGTAATTGTATATAATCATTGCATGTTTCATAGTTTCCTTATTCATGAATACTTAATTTACTAAAGTGAGAAAACTTGAAATAAAGCAGCAAGCACTCAGTTCTTTAGATTATTACTCACCTAATAATTAGTTTCTAGAAATTACTCATAAATTTTGACCAGACACAAAAGTCCATTAACTATTCAGAGTTTTAAAATTCTCAGACTTTGGAGAATAGATTAAAGGTATTTTCCACAATCCTCAAAAGACTCACAAATTGCTGGGGATTGGGAGGTAAAATAAAATATTTTGAAAAAAAATTGACTCACTTCTCAGAAACCTATACTAAAAAAAGTAACACAGAAAAGGCTCTGCATACAAAAAATGTTTGTTACATTCCTTACTACACTAGTGACAAAGTAGAAAGGGTATAAAAATAAATTATTTAAGAATGGTCAAGAAAATTATTCTTGACAGATTTTGAAGTGGGAAAAAAGACCCAAAGTTAGTGATTCAAATGTAAAACCTGGCAGTCTTTGCTGCACGTGATAAGGCAAAAAAGTGCTAAGAGGATTATTGGAAGGCTATATTAAAATACACATCGCAGAAAAAAAGATAAACAACTAGAATGTATTTGATGAAGATGAACATTAACTTAGGCAGAAAGAACTGTCAATACATTTACAATCTTGAAAAAAAGGAGTATTACACATCAACTAATTAAGGACAGTTCTATTACTAAGGGTGGTGACATCCAAGAAAAAGCTATCTTTAGCAGGATTTGTTGACCATATAGAAATGCCAAGAGTGCAAATTGAGTAGTAATTAGGTAACTGCCAAGACTACTGAGCAATCAAGGGACCAATCTCCACCCATCCTATATACCTCCTCTCCCACTACCACCACTAGAACAATGAACAAGGACCGAAAATAATGATGCACTGTCGAGAATAAAATACAATAATAAAATTTAAGTAAGTCTGCAAAAACTCACGTGATGGGAAAAAGAGGAATCATGAGAGATTTGGGAGTCTTCATTACTGGCACATATACCCATAGAAGGATCTTCACCTAGGAGATCCGGAGGGGTAGCTGTTTCTTGGGTCACGTTGTGAAAATTAAATTTCACAATTTAAATCGCACAATTGAATGCGAGGCAACACACAGATTGTAGGAATAGAGCAATGTTCCCTCACTGTAGTTGGGGGGAACCCTCCGTCCAGACTTGGAACTCAGACCAGGCTTAAAGCAGCTCCAGGCAGCGGGGCTGGAGGAGCGTCGAAGGTGTAGGGTGACCGCCAGAATCACTGCCAGGAGGAAGAGCACTGAGATCAAGGCCAAGGTCACCACCAGCTAAAACTGCAGGTCAGCTTGGGGGTCAGTGGGCTCAGAGTGGTCACTGAGGTCCGGCAGCGCCTCCTGCAGGCTGTCCGCGAAAACCAGGAGCAGCGTGGCGGTAGCCGAGAGGGGCGGCTGTCCCCCGTCGCGCACAGCAACCAGCAGGCGCTGGCGGGCCGCGTCCCTGTCGCCCAGGGCCCGCGCCGTGCGCACCTCGCCCGTGCGCAGCCCCACGCTGAAAAGTCCGGGCTCGCTGGCCTGCAGCACGTGGTAGGACAGCCAGGCGTTGTGTCCAGAGTCGGCGTCCACCGCCACCACCTTGGTGACCAGGTAGCCGGGCTGCGCGGCGCGCGGCACCGTGTCGAAGAGCGCCGAGCCGTCGGGCCCCAGCGCCGGGTACAGCACCCTGGGCGCGTTGTCGTTGCGGTCGCCCACCAGCACGCGCAGGCTCACGTTGGCGCTGAGCGCGGGCGAGCCGTGGTCGCAGGCCTGCAGCGTCAGCTCGAAGGCGCGCAGCTGCTCGTGGTCGAAGGCGCGCTGCGCGAACACCACGTCGCTCTGTGCGCTCACGGACATGTAGGACGACAGCGCGCGCGGCTCCAGGTCGCTGGCCACGATGGAGTAGGAGACGTGGCTGTTGGGCCCCAAGTCTGGATCTGAAGCGCTAACTTGGGCGGTGGAGGCTCCAGGCGGGTTGTTTTCTGCCACGTGGACCACGTAGGAGGCCTGGTGGAACACTGGAGCGTTGTCGTTGACATCGCGGATGTGTAGGGTGGTGCTTGTACTGTAGGAGAGGGGCGGCTTGCCCTTGTCGGTGGCTGTGATGGTAACATTGTACTCTGCCCTCTGCTCTCGGTCTAGGGCACCGTCAATCACTAGCTTGTAATAATTCTTGGAGGTGAATTCTAATTTGAAGGGAACTCCTTCCTGAATATAGCATGTCACCATATCATTTTGCCCAGAATCCTGGTCTCGGACTTTAATGAGGGCTATTACGGTTCCAAGGTCTGAGCCCTCGGGAATCTGGCTACAGAAGGACATTAATGTCACCTCTGCACTCACACTGAAGAACTCCTCTGCACTAATCCGCGGTTTTCGAGCTGGCAACTCCTGGACACTGAGCCTCAGATCCTTGGCCAGGTTCCCCACCCTCGAGCCCTTGGCCAGCTCCTCTGAAATCGAGTACTGGATCTCCTGGGAGATTGCCCTCCACAACAAAGACAGCAGGAAGAGAAGCAGTACCTGACTTCTCATTGTTTCAGCTTTTCTGGAGCTCCTAAGCATTTCTTGAACTCTCTGGGAAGCTGCTCTTCAAGATTTCTCTGGGATGTTTTAAAAAATCAATGACAGCTCCCTGGACTTTTGAGATTTGAGGGTAGGACTTATTTGTTAGGCGCTTGAGGTTGCACAGGAGGTGCGTTTGCGTTTTGATGTGCACAGGACAAAGCAGAAAAACACTCTGCCCATCACTCCTGCAGAAATGAGAACCCTTATGTTCCCTTTGGTCAACAGTAGCACCCAGAGGTTGTCTGAGAAAACTGCATATTGCCCAACTATTTATTCCTCAAACGGTAAGCTCTTGAACCTATATATCTTGCCTTTTTATTTGTTGGAAAGAACAAACTATTCAAATTTTCCCTTTAAATCTGATATTTTCTAGCTTTTCATAATCTTTGAAGTGTTGCCATCATTTTATTCTTCTTTCTGCACTAAATATTTTTCATAAGGCATACAGCTTTTTTTTTTCAGTTTTGGGGGCAGAAATATCTTTAGTGATTCCACTGTATTTATAAACACTGGCATGACTAGTATGGATGTAACCAATTAGGTTACTGGTAGTGGATAAAAAGGTCTAATCTTTGCAAAAAAAGGAGTGAGCCAAAGCCCTAGACTTATTTTAATATATTGCTCATCATTTTAAAACATAGATAATATTCCCATTACGTACAGAGGAGCCTGATATTTTGTTAAAAAGACCAATCTAAGCACAAGAGACCAATTTGAGCACACACGTTTTTATAAAACTAAATCCTGTGTAAACTTATTTATTTCTTTGAAATCAGTGCTTCTTTACTATATGACTGTATACACAAATACTCCTTAATGCCAATTCTCAGCTCCAGTAAATTTATACCATTAATAAGTGTAATGAGTTTGATTTGACCACTGGTAAATCTTGGAGAGGAAGTGAGAGTTCTTAGACACTCCATTTTGAAACTTACCTGTAATCCTTGAACAAGTCTTGGGTAACTAAAACAAACACCTTTATTTCAAATGCACTACCGAATTAAATACAAACTCAACAATTTATTCTGTTATTTTGCAGTGCTAATCAATACCCCTCTAACATTCCAGTCAAGACAGATTATTATCTGTTTTCTGAAGACATCGTTTCCCTTGTTTTCCCTACTTCATGCCTTTATACTTTCTGTTCCTTTTATTATAAACCCTCCTCCCTTTTTATTGTAATGAACTCTTGCCTATCCCTCAAAAATCCTTTTTAGTTAAAATGGGATGTCTGAGACTTCTTATAATCCATACAAGTAGATGCCTTTGTACTCTGTGCATTTTCCCAGGGTATATGTAGGCTATGCTATTTTTAAAAAATTAATTAATTTATTTTTGGATGCATTGGGTCTTCGTTGCTGTGTGCGGGCTTTCTCTAGTTGTGGAGAGTGTGGGCTACTCTACGCCGTGGTGCGTGGGCTTCTCATTGAGGAGCATGGGCTCTAGAGTGCAGGCTCAGTAGTGGCGCCAGGCTTAGTTGCTCCGCGGCATGTGGGATCTTCCCGGACCAGGGCTCGAACCCGTGTCCCCTCCATTGGCAGGCAGATTCTTAACGACTGAGCCACCTAGGCTATGTTTTATATGAAATTCTTAGAAAATTCTCTTTGAACATATAAAGTTCCCCTGACCCTAGCCATTTAATTTTTTTCTCATTACAAGGAAAGGTATATTACTATTGTAAAGATTTTTCCTAAAAAATATTCCAAAGGTAATGTGCCTTTTTTCTGTGATGCATTTGTAGGCTTGGGTGAGAATATACACTTCTCTGCTTTCAGTTATTTTGTTCAGGTCCTTTTGTCTCACACTTTTGACTGTACCTTTTCCTAACACACTGAAGGAGAGCTGTATTCCTTTGTTTGAGACCTAATGAAATCTATTTTGGCCTAATTTTGGATGACTCTCTGGTGCGATTTTATGGGTGAAATTAATTTCATAAATTTCAAAATGGGCCAACAATTTCTAGCCCAAGAAAGTTGTAGGACTCCTATTCCATTGTTGAAGTGGATGGTCTGGAAACCTCTCATAGAGGTTAAGACATATCTCCTAACATTTTAAAATCCTTCCCAAAGGACAAGACCTGCCACTCCAAGGCTCATAACAGTTTAGGCAATTGAGCTTCCCACCTTCAGAGAAAAGGCTGAAATCCATATGGATACACACACACACACACACACACACACACACTTTAAGTATACAAAGTAGGGACTACATGCCAGGTAAAAGAATTTGACCAACATCTATGTTTTTTACCCTATCATTTTTATGTCATCAGGATGAAATGAGTTTGGTCTGTCTTGGAAGGAGTTAAGCATCATATTATTATAGCCTAAAATACCATATATATATGTGTTTATATATATATAATATATATTATATATATATATGCTTTTATATATATATATATATATATATATATATATATATATATATATGCCTGTTTACCAGGATAGACTAGGTAGGTTGGAGTGACAAACTTCATCACAGTGATTTAAAATGAAAAAAGTCTACTTATCGCAGGTATACAGATCAATGTTGAGTCAACCACAGGGCTCTTCTGTCACTGTAGTTATTCAAGGACCCAGATAGATGGCACAGTCACAAGTTCAAAGAGTAAGTTAGAAATCTGGTAATTTTTACAATGGCAACTAGAACTTCGTTTGGGAAGAAATTCACATACTTCCATTTACAATGTATTGGTCAGAACTATTTACTAGGCCCACTCAGCCATACCAGATCAGCAAGTGCAGTCCCACCACAATCCCAGAAGAAGAGAGGAACATATATTTAAACAAAAGAATCAATGACGACCACATTGCTTTATTTTCAAATAAATGTGTGTTAAAGCTTTATAATAACCACACTGGCATAACTGTTCTTTATAATGTTCAAAAAGAAATAAGCTCACCTGAATTTGCTTGGCATCTCCTTTCATTTCAAGTAAATCTTGAGATATCAGGAGAGGCTCGCTTTTCTCACAGCTCTCCTGGCTGATGAGCGTGTCCGCGTAGTTGGGCTGCGGGAAGATCAAGTGACTCCTCCGCGAGTCCCTGGTGAGCGAGACCTCCTGGGAATAGGTCTGCAGGAAAGCTCGCACCCCGTCCACACCCACAAAATGAGAGGCGGGTACGCCCGCTGGTACACCTCCCGAAGCTTGCAGCACATGCGGTCTGTGCCAGCACTGCAGTCTGAGCGCCAGCAGCACGACGACAAAGGCCAGGAAGACGCAGGACACTACGGCCACTGCCACCACCAGGTACAGTGTGAGGCCTGAGTCGTCAGGGTCTGCTGAGGGCTTGAGGCTTCCCAATTCGGCCAGGACGTCTGGGATGCTGTCAGCTACTGCCACCGTGAGAGTGACTGTGGCGGAGAGAGGGGGCTGGCCGTGGTCCTGGACCGCCACCACCAGGCTCTGCTTGAGCGCGTCTCTGTCCAG
This sequence comes from Orcinus orca, assembly GCF_937001465.1. Taxonomy (NCBI): domain Eukaryota; kingdom Metazoa; phylum Chordata; class Mammalia; order Artiodactyla; family Delphinidae; genus Orcinus; species Orcinus orca. The sequence goes on from NC_064561.1 coordinate 67,382,022, forward strand.
CAGGGCCCGCGCTGTGCGCACCTCGCCTGTGTGCAGCCCCACCGCGAAGAGTCCCGGCTCGCTGGCCTTGAGGAGGCGGTAGGAAAGCCAGGCGTTCTGGCCTGAGTCTCTGTCCACAGCCACCACCTTGGTCACCAGGTAGCCAGGCTCTGCAGAGCGGGGTGCCAGCTCTACACCCGTGGAACCATCGGTGGGGAGGGTGGGGTATAGGATTTCAGGTGTATTGTCATTCTGGTCCAGCACGAGTATGCTTAGAGACACGTTGCTGCTGAGTGGAGGGTCCCCGCTGTCACTGGCTGTCACCAATAGTTTCAGGTCTCTAACCTGCTCATAGTCGAAGGAGCACAAGGCATACAGGACTCCGGTGTCCGAGTTTATGGAGATGTAGGTGGAGAGAGGTGCCCCCTGGAAGGCATCCTCAGTCAGTGCATAGGTGATGTGGGCATTCTCGATGCTGTCAGGGTCCTGGGCGGTCACAGAGAAGATGGAGGCTCCCCTGGGGTTGTTTTCAGGAATGTAGGCAGAATAGGAGGCATGAGTGAAAGCAGGTGGGTTGTCATTGATATCCGCCACATGCAGGGTGATGTGTGTGTCTGTGGACAGCGGCGGACTTCCCCAATCTGTAGCTCTCAGAGTGATGTTATATTCGGACACCTGTTCACGGTCCAGGCATCTGGCTGTCACTAAGCGGTAATATCGGTTTATTGATTTTTCCAAATTAAATGGCATATTTCCCAGAACAAAAACTGTGACTTGCCCATTTTGCCCCGAATCCCGATCATGCACGTTGATAAGGGCAATTTCCCTTCCAGCAGTAGCCTCTTCTGGGACTGATCCTGTGAGAGAAGTAATCGTAATTTCCGGGGCATTGTCATTCACATCCAGAACTGTGACCAGAATCTTAGCTCTTGAAAGGAGACCTAGTCCATCTTGTGCTTCAATTTTAATTTCATAGAAAGTAGCATCCTCATAATCTAGGCTTTGTGATATTGATAAATCCCCAGTCACTGAGTTGAGATTAAAAATCTGAGCGATTCTCCCAGGCATTTTATCTAGTACATAGGATACTTGAGCATTAAATCCCTCATCAGGGTCAGTGGCATTCACCGTGAGCAGCCAGGTGCCTACCGGCAAGTTCTCCTGAACACTTACTCGATACTCAGGCTGAGTAAATACTGGTGGATTGTCATTTGCATCCAGCACTATCACTTGGATGCGCAAGTTGCTAGAATGAACAGGGTCGCCACCATCAGAAGCAATTAGGACAAGCTGGTGAACTTTCTTTTCCTCACGGTCAAGAGCCTGCTGCAGCACCAGCTCTGGGTACTTGGCCCCATCAGAGACACTCTTCACAGCCAAGGAGAAGTAGTCATTGGGGCTGAGCTGATAGTTCAGCAGAGAGTTCATGCCCACATCTGGGTCAAATGCAGTCTTAAGTGGAAATCGAGTTCCTGGAACCGTTAGTTCACCAATTTTTATTTCCAATTCCTCTGTTAGAAAATCAGGAGCATTGTCATTAAGGTCTTTAATTTCTATCTCTACTTCAAAAATTTTCAATTTGTCTTCAACCAGGATGTTAAAACTCACCAGACACCGCGCGCTCTGAGCGCAGAGCTCCTCCCGGTCTATCCTGCCCGCAGTGACCAAGCTGCCGCTTCGCGGGTTCAGAGCAAAGAGCTGCGTCCTACCTCTGGAGACGATGCGGACTCCCCGCTCCGCCAGCTCCTGGGGCTCCAGCTCCAGGTCCTTGGCGATGTTGCCCACGAAGGAGCCCTTCTCCAGCTCCTCTGGCACCGAATAGCGGATCTGCCCGCATCCGGTCTTGCACAGCGTCCCCAGAAGCGCATACAGCAGGGCCAGTCCTCCGCCATTTCTGAATCTCAGGTAATTGGTCATTTCCTTTTTCGTGAATTATTTTCTCTGAATTGGGTACCAATTTGTCACGACGGACTTCAGTCTTATTTTCTCAAGGAACTAACCCTTTCGTGGGCCTAATTTATAGGTTACGGAGCTGGCTGACTGAAAGGGTGAGCTTTGGAGCAGCCTCGGATCTTGTAAATGTGATTTGCTGGTTCTTTGCTCTTTGGAAACAAGGAAATGGATTAGCTCTTCAGTGGCGTTTTCCTCCTTGAGTGGTGAACAGCGACGCTCAGAGGCATAACCGTTTACTGCACCCTCTTAGACAAACCCAAGCCAGACTTTCTGTTTCTCAGCACCTGAAATTCTTTTTATCAGAGGTAATGGGATCAGTTTTTATTTCACATAACTGAATCGCTATATGTTAAAGGATGTGACTTCAAGTTATCTTCCTTGGGAAGCCATGAGCTAATCTTAAGATCATTAATATTGCTTCAAACATGCTGAAGTTACTGTTTTGAAATGTTCAAAGTTTAAGAACCTCACAGAAATATCAGCCATATTTATAGGCATACCTCTTGAAATTTGTCCTTGATGGCCTGACATCTTGGTTTCAATATTTTCCATTTAACCCATCCATTAAACACACATATAATTAAGTGTACGACAAAACCTGGGGATTTAAGGTGAACAATATGAACACAGCCACTTTCACAGAGTTACAAGGATATAAAAGCAAACAAGGAATTACAGTGCATTGAGATAACTACCATAATGGGAGAAGCCAAGGGCAATGGGAGGGCCTCCAACTTGGCCTTGGAGGTTAGCAAAGGCTTCCCCAAGAAACATGAGAGGAGTGGATCAGGGATAAGGCCTGGATGTGAGAGAGGCGAGCATGGGAATGCCTAGATGTGAGAGAGAAACCACAGAACTTCAGGGTACTGAAAGTAGTCCACTTTGCCTAAATCTAGAGTATGAAGATGTTTTTAAGGACTGAAAAACTGAAACTAGTAGAGATAAAGTTTTGTTTTATATGCCAGAAACCCTTTTCCTGTATTTGTTTTCCTCTCCAAGCACAGAAATAGGAATTCATTTGTCACTTCAATCATCATGCATTATATACCTATGTATAAGGCATTTATTTTCAGGAAGTGTTACTATAAGCACTAGAAGGAACTTTGTATTCAATTTTCCTCAGTTCATACTTTTATTTACCTGCAAAATGTTATGACATATTATTCCACAGTGAGTTCCAACTTTATCTCAAAGAATATTATGTAACAGTAGTAAGACAATGGAATGCATTGTTTCAGATCAATTCTCCCTCCAATGCCCTTAAACAATAAAGAATCCCAGCACCTTAAAGAATGACAACACCATTATATACATGACTTAGTACATGATTATTTCCAAATAAAAGATGATCCCATTTATATATTAGTATAATTTTTGTTCTCTGTTATTAAATATATAACTAACATACTAAAAGCCAACATGGGAAGAGGAATGGGGAAGGTAAACTTGGTTGTAAGGGGGACTTATGTTGGTTGAGGAATTGGAAACATTTTTAACAGCTGCTGTGAGTAGGAAATTTTGAGAAGAGAAATGTAAAAGGAGAACCTTTAGGGGCAATAATTTGATATGGTCTCTGAATCCCTTGAGGATATATATTATTTTTAAAGATAAAAAGGCAATGTGGTTTGCACATATGAGAAAAAATAAAAGTAACGGCGGGGTGGGGGGAACATCCCTGCCGGCGCAGTGGTTAAGAATACGCCTGCTAATGCAGGGGACACGGTTTGAACCCTGGTCTGGAAAGATTCCACATGCCATGGGGCAACTAAGCCTGTATGTCACAACTACTGAGCCTGCGCTCTAGAGCCCGCAAGCCACAGCTACTGAAGCCCGTGCACCTAGAGCCCATGCTCTGCAACAGGTGAAGCCATCGCAATGAGAAGCCCACGCACCACAATGAAGAGTAGCCCCTGCTTGCTGCAACTAGAGAAAGCCCACGTGCAGCAACGAAGACCCAACGTAGCCAAAAATAAATAAATAAATAAATTTATTTTTTTAAAAAAGTAACACGGAATAGAAACATCTTCACTGTTATACAAACCATGTATTATAGAGCAAATGATAACTCAGTCACTTCTTAAAGGAACACAGAGCTACTTTAGAGGCTAATGAGATTTTTAACTAAACAGAGATTCCATGACATACCCTCCTGAAACACGGTGAAGTATATATATTTCTAAATTTGCATCTTTTAATAGGGAAGATCATGCAAATCAAGAAAAATGAAGAATCTCACTGCCAAACTGAAGAAAAAATATTAAGACTGAGTGAGAAGAAAACAACCAACTGAAGTATTTCATTATTCATAAACAAATAAAAATAAACATAAAAGCCTTAAATTTTAAAGGAGGGAGGCATCTGGGGAAACATAAAAGTCAACATTTATATTTCTAAGAAGGAAAGAATTGTTGATCCAGGTGCATGAGATGGTTTCCTCAGGGATGAGAAAGAAGTATGAGAAGCCAGACACGCCAGTTCCTCAGGCAGTGCTCTTTTGATAACCTAAATATCACCTTCACTTAATAACTCCTGATTTATAATCATGACGCAATGATTCTAGCTCCTCTTCCTGTTTACACTGTGTGAACACTTAGAACTAGAAAGAAATAATTCACCAGGACTAATTTCCTAAAAATTGAATATATCCGCAAAGAAATATGGGAAATAGAAAAGGTATGGTAAACTGTGGAGACAGCTAAGTAATTAGGTAAAATTTCTTTTAGCAAAGTAGCTCACAGGTATATTGCGAAGAGAATTTACCTGAGAAAAAGTTTCTTCTTTGTCTTCAGGTATAAGTTGAGGTTCTGAAAGAAAATCCTTTTTCTCACAGCTTTCCTGGCTGATGAGCGTGTCCGCGTAGTTGGGCTGCGGAAAGATGACGTGACTCCCCCGCGAGTCCGCGGTGAGCCAGGCCTCGTGGGAATAGGCCTGCAGGAAAGCCCGCACCCCGTCCACGCCCACAAACTGAGAGGCGGGCACACCCGCTAACCCGCCTCCTGAAGCCTGGAGCAGGCGCGACGTGTGCCAGCGCCTCAGCCTGAGCGCCAGCAGCACAATGACAAAGGCGAGGAAGACACAGGAGACCGCAGCCACTGCCACCACCAGGTAGAGTGTGAGACCTGAGTCGTCGGGGTTGGCATAGGTCCTGATGCTGCCCAAGTCGGCCAGGGCCTCGGGGATGCTGTCCGCCACCGCCACGGTGAGCGTGACGGTGGCCGAGAGAGGGGGCTGGCCGTGGTCCTGGACCGCCACCACCAGGCTCTGCTTGAGCGCGTCTCTGTCCAGCAGGGCCCGCGCTGTGCGCACCTCGCCCGTGTGCAGCCCCACCGCGAAGAGTCCCGGCTCGCTGGCCTTGAGCAGGCGGTAGGACAGCCAGGCGTTCTGGCCTGAGTCTCTGTCCACAGCCACCACCTTGGTCACCAGGTAGCCGGGCTCTGCAGAGCGGGGTGCCAGCTCTACACCCGTGGAACCGTCGGTAGGGAGGGCGGGGTACAGAATTTCCGGCACGTTGTCGTTCTGGTCCAGCACGAATATGCTCAGAGACACGTTGCTGCTGAGCGGTGGGTTCCCACTGTCATGCGCTGTCACCCACAACTGCAGTTCATGGAATTGCTCATAGTCAAAGGAACGCAGCGCGTAGAGGATGCCAGTGTCAGAGTTGATGGAGATGTAGGAGGACAGAGGTGCCCCCTGAATGATGTCCTCAGCCAACTTATAGGTTACATGGGCGTTGTCATCACTGTCAGGGTCATGCGCCATCATGGAAAAGATGGAGGCACCTCTGGGGTTGTTTTCTGGAATGTAGGCAGAGTAGGAGGTGTGGGGAAAGGTGGGAGGGTTGTCGTTGATGTCTGTCACCTGCAGCAAAATGTGAGCATCTGTGGACAGAGATGGGTTCCCTCCATCTTTAGCGATCACAGTGATGTTGTATAAAGAAAACTGTTCCCTGTCAAGGACTCTGGTTGTAACCAGTCGGTGGTAATTGTCCACTGACCTTTCTAATTTGAAAGGAAGGTTCTCCAGGAGTGAACATGTGATAAATGCATTCTGCCCAGAGTCTCTGTCATGTACATTGAAAAGTGCAATTATGGTTCCTGGAGGAGAGTCTTCAGGAACTGAGCTGGTAGCAGACGTCATGTAAAATTCTGGGGGATTGTCATTTACATCGAGAACAGTGACAATGACCTTCGTTCTGGTCAGAAGGCCTGGACCATCCTGAGCTTCAATATCAATTTCATGGAATTTGGCATCCTCATAATCTAGGCTTTTTGTGATCGTTATTTCTCCAGATGATGACTTAAGCTCAAATACCTCTGAGGTTTCTTCAGGATTTTTCTCCAGAAAATATGCCACTTGAGCGTTGTATCCCTCATCTGCATCAGTGGCGGTCACTGTGAGTATCCGGGTGCCTACGGGCGTATTCTCTGGAACATTTACATGGTACTCGGGCTGTGTAAAAACAGGCGCGTTGTCGTTCGCATCCAGGACCATCACGCGGATGCGGGAGGTGCCAGATCTGATAGGGTCGCCCCCGTCCAAAGCCACAAGAACGAGATGGTGAACGGCTTCTTCCTCACGGTCAAGGGCGCGTTCCAGCACCAGCTCCGGATACTTATTCCCATCTTTTCCGCTTCGCACGTCCAGGGAGAAGTGGTCATCTGAATTAAGTTCGTACCTTTGGAGGGTGTTCTCTCCGACGTCTGCATCATGCGAGCTCTTCAGAGGGATCCGGAATCCTGGCGTAGTCAGTTCACTGATTTTTAGCTCCAGTTCCTCTACTACAAAGCGAGGGGCATTATCGTTAATATCTGTTATTTCCACCGCTACTGAATAAATACTCAATTTATCTTCCCGGAGTATGTTGAAACTCAGCAGACACCGCGCGCTCTGAGCGCAGAGCTCCTCCCGGTCTATCCTGCCTGCGGTGACCAAGCTGCCGCTTCGCGGGTTCAGAGCAAAGAGCTGCGTCCTACCTCTGGAGACGATGCGGACTCCGCGCTCCGCCAACTCCTGAGGCTCCAGTCCCAAGTCCTTAGCGATGTTGCCCACGAATGAGCCCTTTTCGATCTCTTCTGGCACAGAATAGCGCATCTGCCCAGCTCCAGCCTCCCATAGGGTCGCCAAAAGAAGGCACAGCAGGACAAGCCTTCCGCGGCTTGGCAACTTTAGCAGAGCCGCCATTTCTTGAGCTGCAGTCTTTTCTCCCAGGCAACTTCCAGCATCCAGGCCGGGATTCCAATCTTTATTCCTCAGGGTCTGAGGTGACCAGCATTCACGGGACCCAGGTAACTGTGGAGAGAAGTAGTGGGCTGCTGGACTTAATTTTTTTGCCGTCCCGAAGCTTGCGGGCCAAACGCCCAGCCTTTTGTGTTATGCGAGCCGTAATGTTGGAGTGGATGTCTCACAGGCTTACTTCTTAGGTGGTCAACAGCGACGCCCAGAGGCCTAAGTAATTTCTGCACTCTTTTAGGTAAACCCAAGTTATTATTTGTTGCCCCTGTGACTTTCAAGTTGTTTTGAAGAATCTTACAGTTCTAAGATACCTTAGAAGTAGCTCTTTCAAGTCAAGAGTCTTTTTTTCAGAATGAATAAGAATGGTGTGAATGAATGTGACCTTGATAGTAGTTGCAAGGAGAGTATCATTGAACGTTGGAGGCATTAATCAAGGCAGCCTCTGCCCTTATGCCAAACATCTTCAACCTCTTATTTTATATTCAGAGACAATAAGATTAATCTAAAAATATTAGCTACATTATATTCTAATGTTATATATTTTAAATTTCTGTGCTTAATGGCTTAGTATTGAACTTCAAAACCTGTATTTTTCCCCCAAAATCTGTATTTAAATTATTGAATTTTCGGACATTTAATTGGGTGACTACCCAATTAAGTCCTGACACTTTGCCTGATTGATGCTGGAGATAGAAATGGTGCACCTGATGAACACAGTCCCTGTTCTCAGGAAGCTTACAGGATAAGGGAGGACATAGTAAAGTACACAGAGTATTTTAATAGAGCATGGTAACTGCTATGATGGTTGGAAACCCTGGGCAATGGGAGAATACATAGGAAGGGTATCCAGCCTAGATTTGGGGGTCAGGAAAGACTTTTCCAGGACAAGATTGAAGCTGGATCCTAACGGGTATGACTGGATCAAGAAAGAGGCTGGAGTAGTGTTCTAGAACCTTAGTACAAATTCTTGGAGGTGAGAGGCAGCACGAACATTAAGGAAACTGAAGGTGGTTTGTTCCTTGTTCTTTTCAAGATTGTTAGGGCTACTTGAGGTCCCCTGACACTCCATATGAATTTTAGGATGGATTTTTTTTCTATTTATACAAAAAAAGGCATTGGGATTTTGATAGGGATTGCACTGAATCTGTAGATTGCTTTGGGTAGCTCTATAAGTTTTTGATAGATACTCTTTATCAGGTTAAGGACGTTTCCTTCAATTTCCAGTTTGCTAAAAGATTTTAATCATGTGTTGAATGTTCTCAAGACCTTTATTATGCCTCTATTGAAATGAACATATGGCTTTTTATCTTCAATCCCCTAATATGAAGTTTTATATTATTAGATTTTCTTATATTGAAATATTCTTGCATCCCTAAGTAATAAACCCCATTTAGTCGTAAGCTATAAATATTACATATATAGTAGATAGGATTTTGAATCAACATTCTTGAGCGAGATTGCACACTTCTGGTCTCATTTCAGTCTTTTTGCCTTTTGGCTTCTTCCCCATTGAACTTTTTTCATTTTTAACCCATTCCTCTGAGAACCCTGATGAAATATTTATTGGAAACAATTGATATTAACTCACCATGTTTTCTAGTAGAGCCCCTAGTTTGTTTTTTAAAACTTTTTCTTCAACATTGTTTTGATACTTTTGAGTCTCATTAAATAACTCCTCGACATCCCTTATTGTAGTTCTCTAAAGATTTCTGTTTCTTTGTCTTTGACAACATCTGGTTTTACTCTGTATATTATTTCCCACTCATGTTTCTTGCTTCGTATTAAGCTGTTTTATTTTTTCCTAGTCTCACTTGCTTTTCCTTCCCTTTCTCTTTTCCAGGTCTTTGTCTATAATCAGAATTTGGGGTTTTCTTTTAAGATCTCTAAAACGAATTTTAGTCATGCCATCTGACTAGCCGATATTAGTCCCAGCACTGGACTTGACAGTAGTTTCATTTTCTCCCCACTGGTGTCGGCTTCTATTGCTTCATCATCATAATTCTTCTTTGTTTGCATTTCAATAATTTATACTTTTTGTTACTTTTCCTATTATTTTATTTAAATTTATGCTAATATTATATCTTTCTTGCTCTGTTTCTTGAGTGGCAAGCTAAACTCACTTGTTTTAAATCATTTGCTTTTTGAAATTCTTATAGTTGTCTACAGATTTACCCCTAAATATTCTTTTCTCTGCATTCCACAATTTTTAATAAGTAATATTTTAATTCTTATAGTTTTTATTTCATTGTGATTTTTTAAATCCAAGAGTAATTCAGGGTTGTAGATTTAAATGTCCAAACTTTTCTGTTTCCTTTTACTATTTTAAAATGTTTGCTTTGTGATTTTTCCAGCTTTATTGAGGTATAATTGACAAATAAAATTGTAAGATATTTAAAGTGTACAACATGATGATTTGATATATGTATACATTGTGAAAGGATTCCTCTACTGAGCTAATTAACACATCCACCACCTCACGTATTTACCTTTTTGTGTGTGTGTGAGAGCATCAGCTTCTACTCTTAGCAACTTTCTATTATACAATACAGTGTTGTCAACTGTAGTCTCACGCTATACATTAGGTCCTAAGGCCTTATTCCTCTTACAGCTGAAGGTTTGTACCCTTTTACTAATCCCTCCCTATTTTCCTCACCAGCCACTTTGTGATTTAACTACATAAGGCATGTATATTATTTGTACTTTGAAATTTGCTCTACCATTTTTGTGATGACTATGTAGTAAATTGTTGTAGATTCTCCATATGTTCATGTAAAAATTGGCTATTCTATATTTGTTGTGTGTACAAATACCCAACAAATCTGTCAGATCAAGCTTATAGATTCTGTTATTCAAATACGCTGTGTGCTTAGTAATTTTCTGCCTGTGTGATGTATTATTTCTTATGGAACTGTGTTAAAGTCTCTTTTAAATTTCAGATTTGAAAATAATCTGTATTATTTTCAAAGCTATATTGTTTGGTAATAGGAGCTCATGATTTTTATATCCTTTTGGTTGTCTGTTCTTTTTATAAGTATGATCAGTTCATTAAAAAAATCACCACTAATGTTGTTGCCTTAAACACTACTTTGGTGTTATATTAAATTGACATGACTGCTTTCTTGTGTGTAGGGTGTGTGTGCATATCTATCGACATCTTTACCTTCAGTATTTCAGTATAATTTTATTTTAAGCACGTATCTTGTCAGCAGAATAGATGGATTTAAAAAATCAACCAAGGGCTTCCCTGGTGGCGCAGTGGTTGAGAGTCCGCCTGCCGATGCAGAGGACACAGGTTCGTGCCCCGGTCCGGGAAAATCCCACATGCCGCAGAGCAGCTAGGCCTGTGAGCCATGGCCGCTGAGCCTGTGCGTCCAGAGCCTGTGCTCCGCAACGGGAGAGGCCACAACAGTGAGAGGCCGCGTACCGCAAAAAAAAAAAAAAATCAACCAACTTGGCAATCTTGGTGTTTCAATAGGTTAAAAGGTCATTTATATATACACAGAAGCAAAGTTTTAAATTATAAGAGTTGAGAAAATTCTAAATTGTAACAACTTATGGTATTGAGAGTATACTCTTGGTACCAAACAGAAAATAAAAATAAAAATCCACACTTAGACATACAGCAAGAATGAGAGAATTTTTTTTTAAAGCCATCAGAGAAAATAAAGATTACCTAAAAAATAATAATTTGTTGGCAGGAAATTCTCACTAGCAAAAGAAAGTTCCAGAATTCTCCAGGTCCCAGGCCATAACTAGGTATTTTAATGGCACTTTAATGGTATGCAGCAGTGGTATTCTGAATATCACAGCTCAGGTCTGAGAGACTTAGTGTTCATTTCCTGAAGCCAGCATCTGTGTCCACCTTACTCCCTTGGTCTTTAGCTTGCAACAAGTTATGACCATGGGAACTGGTAGGTAATGTTTTTATGTGATTTTCCGCCTTTTTAACTAGCTAAGGGGCCTAACTGCTTATTTTGGATGCAAGCAGTAAGCCTGGCTCAGGTCCCTTGTTTAGCCCGAAGCCCTTTTGTCCCTATTACACTGCTTGAACAATCTCATCTAAGTACAAGACTAGAATTCCCACTTTAGTTTTAGCCTGGCTCACCACTTTCTGTCCCATCTTCGGTCCATTTAGCTATCTATCTTTTATTTGTGCCTGACTATGCTTCTGCTTTCTTCTTTTTTATTTTATACATGTATCTTTAATTTATTGGAGCAGAGTAAGTATATCAAAGCATAGATTTACTCCCCTACGATGCATTTCTTGTGAAGAGCTTACACACATTAAAATGGAATATATACTTGATTTCTGTTAGTTGTTTACATTACAGGCATAATATACAAATCACGAGGCTTCAAACTATTTCTCAAGTTGCACAGAAAATTTTCTGTCATTCATCTTATTACTTAATTTCATGTTACTTAAACAGTTGATGCATTCTTGAGCATGCATAAAACATGTCAAAATAAATGACTAAACAAAAGGCTAAGAAAGTTTAAATTTGCAGCTTACCTAGATTTCCATAATTTTATATTAACACAACTTAAAAATACTACTTTAGACAATCTTTACCTTTTCAAATGTCCCCAAATAAAACAGCGCCCCGACAGATGACATCTACATTAAACTTAAGGATAAATTAGGAGATATTTATAACTTAAGGATATTTGAAAACAGTATTAGTCACATTAATATTGGTGGACCTTTTCTAGTAAAACCCAATCCTTGCTAGATAAGAGAATGGTAAAGCCAGACAAATAAAATTATTTGGCCAGAAGCAAGCAAGAAAACTTTAGAAGCCAAATCTCCTTGTTTCTAATGCAGTGCTCTTTCCACAACTCTTTTCATTAGAACTCTTTGTTCTAATGAAAGAACAATGATAAATATACTCGGATATAAACATTTAATGATTTCCCAGGATTTGTAAATAGAAAGCTACAATGATATATGGGAAATAGAGAACTGTTAGTAGTAAAGAATGGAAGCAAGTAAGTAAAGTCAGGAATTATTTTTACCTAGATAAATTTACTACACAAAGTTTACCTGAGAAAATGTTTGCTTTCTGTCTTCAAGTAAAGACTGGGGTGCTGATAGAAAATCCTTTTTCTCACAGCTCTCCTGGCTGATGAGCGTGTCAGCGTAGTTGGGCTGCGGGAAGGTCACGTGACTCACCTGCGAATCCGCGGTGAGCGAGACCTCGTGGGAATAGGTCTGCAGGAAAGCCCGCACCCCGTCTACGCCCACAAAGTGAGAGACGGGCACGCCCGTCAATCCTCCTCCTGAAGCCTGGAGCACACGCGACCTATGCCAGCGCCACAGTCTGAGCGCCAGCAGCAAAATGACAAAGGCGAGGAAGACGCAGGACACCGCGGCCACCGCCACCACCAGGTACAGCGTGAGGCTGGAGTTGTCCAGGTTGGTGGAGGGTTCCATGCTGCCCAAGTCGGCCAGCACATCTGGGATGCTGTCAGCCATCGCCACTGTGAACGTGACAGTGGCCGAGAGAGGGGGCTGGCCGTGGTCCTGGACCGCCACCACCAGGCTCTGCTTGAGCGCGTCTCTGTCCAGCAGGGCCCGCGCTGTGCGCACCTCGCCCGTGTGCAGCCCCACCGCGAAGAGTCCCGGCTCGCTGGCCTTGAGCAGGCGGTAGGACAGCCAGGCGTTCTGGCCTGAGTCTCTGTCCACAGCCACCACCTTGGTCACCAGGTAGCCAGGCTCTGCGGAGCGGGGTGCTAGCTCCACACCGGTGGAACCGTCAGTGGGGAGGGCGGGGTACAGAATCTCAGGTGTGTTGTCATTCTGGTCCAGCACGAATATGTCCAGTGACACGTTGCTGCTGAGCGGCGGGTCCCCGCTGTCACTTGCAGTCACTCTCAATTGCAGGTCACGGAACTGCTCATAGTCGAAGGATCGCAACGCATACAGGACTCCAGTGTCTGAGTTGATGGAGACAAAGGAGGATAGAGGTACCCCCTGGATGGTGTCCTCCACCAGGGAATAAGTGACTCGTGCATTCTCATTGCTGTCAGCATCGTGGGCAGTCACGGAGAAAATGGAGGCACCTCTGGGGTTGTTTTCTGGAATGTAGGTGGAGTAGGAGTCCTGGAGGAAGACAGGGGAGTTGTCATTGATATCTGTCACTTGCAGTGAAATGTGTGTTTCGGTAGATAGAGTCGGAGTTCCCTGATCTGCTGCTGTTACTGTGATGTTGTACTGGGAGGTAAGTTCTCTGTCCATTGTTCTTTCTGTCACTAAACGGTAATAATTATCATCTAACTTTTCTAATTTAAAGGGTAGATTTCCAGAAATGGAACACGTAGTGTGACCATTGTCTCCGGAGTCCTGGTCGTGCACACTGATAAGAGCAATTATGGCCCCAGGAGGAAAGTTTTCTGGGACTGCAGTGGTGACAGAGGTGATGGTCACCTCTGGGGCATTATCATTTATGTCCAGAACTTTGACCAGCACCTTAGCTCTGGCCATGAGGCTTGAACCATCCTGAGCTTGAATTTCCATTGGATAAATTGTGTATTCTTCGAAATCCAGAGGTTCTTTATTTGATATTTCTCCTGTGTAAGAATCCAAGTGAAATACTTGTGCCACTTTGTGGTCTATATTATGAAACAAATATGTTACTTCCCCATTGGCTCCCTCATCTGGGTCCGTGGCTTTTACTGTGAGCAGCCGAGTGCCCAGCGGCACGTTCTCAGGAACACTCGTGTGGTACTGTGCTTGAGTAAACGCTGGAGGGTTGTCGTTTGCGTCCACCACCTGAACTCGAATTCGGAGGCTTCCTGAACGGACTGGGTTGCCCCCATCAAAAGCGGTGAGGAGGAGGCGGTGGACAGCGTCTTCTTCCCTATCTAGGGGACTCTGCAGCACCAACTCTGGCTGTTGGGACCCATCAGGTCCCTGTTGCACATCCAGGGAGAAATGAGGGTTGGAGCTGAGCTGGTACATCTGGAGCGAATTCATACCCACATCAAGGTCTTGCCCAGAAGGTAGAGGGATCCTGGTACCTGGAGTGGTTATTTCATTCATTTTAAATTCTACTTCCTCTAACTGGAATTGGGGAGTGTTGTCATTAATATCAATTATTTCCACTTCAACAGGGAAAAGCTTCATTTTATCCTCTACCAAGACGTTAAAACTCACCAGACACTGCAGGCTCTGAGCGCAGAGCTCCTCCCGATCTATCCTGCCTGCGGTGACCAAGCTGCCGCTTCGCGGGTTCAGAGCAAAAAGCTGAGTCCTACCTCTAGAGACGATGCGGACTCCCCGCTCCGCCACCTCCTGGGGTTGTAGTCCCAGGTCTTTGGCAAGGTTGCCTACAAAGAAACCTTTGTCTGTCTCTTCTGGCACTGAGTAGCGGATCTTCCCAGCCTGGGCTTCCAACAACATCCACAGAAAAAGGAACAGCAAGACCAGCCTGCGGCAGCCGAGCACCTTCACTCGAATCATCATTGCTCTCTTGCTTCGTAGTTTTCTCCCAGTCTGGCACCAACAGTATTGTTTCTCTGCTCTTCTGAGTCTAAATTAACCGAATTTTCAGGAGAATTCAGAGCATAAAGGGGTCCTGAAGTAGGATCTGGGCAGCCTCAGGGAGTCTGTTTTCAATCTGGCAGTGATGGAGGTTCTAAGAAGTTTTTTTTTCCCCTCGGTGTGTTTGTGTGTGGGTGTGTGCGCGCGCGCGCGCGCTGCCTTTATCTCCCAGACTGGTGAACAGCGGCACCCAGAGTCCTAACCAGTTACTGCACTCCTAGATAATACTTGAACTTTCTCTTCTCACTAACCTGATCAACCTTTCCTCAAGTCTTAGTTTATTGTCAAGGAAATAGTTAAGCATTATACATTATAACTATGAAAAGGAGAAATTGCTGTGTTCATTTAATTAGTTAATCTACATATTGCTTAATTGTAACATACAGTAGAATCCAAGCTATCCTGGATATTCCAGTAGTATTCCCAAGCTATCAGCTTTCCATTTGCTAGTCAGGAAGTATCACAAAGGGGACAAATCATTCCTCCACTTCTTCTGTAGTACATTTTGATCACTTGATAATTTCACAGGCCATATAGAAGAGCAAATGCCCTTTGACTGGAGGATGAAAAAAACTAAAAGGAAAAATAAACTTTTAGAGTGTAAGCAAGACTTTAAAAAATTGGACTATCCCATTTCCTATCCATTGCGCTCTGAATATTTAGCAGAAACCTTGGAATTTTGAAGGACATATTTTACTCCATCCTTATTTTTCCTCTTTTACTGAAGTATCTATGTATTATGTGGATTTAAAAAGACCTTTAATATGGGCTTTTTTTTTTTTTTTCAGTACGCGGGCCTCTTGCTGTTGTGGCCTCTCCCGTTGTGGAGCCCAGGCTCCGGATGCGCAGGCTCAGCGGCCACGGCTCATGGGCCCAGGCGCTCCGCGGCATGTGGGATCTTCCCGGACCGGAGCATGAACCCGTGTCCCCTGTATCGGCAGGTGGACTCTCAACCACTCCGCCACCAGGGAAGCCCTAATATGGGCTTTTAAAAGACCTTCAACTCAGCTGAAAGTAATATATTTTGATATATTAAAATAACACTGGGCTTGGACTTCCCTGTCCGTCCAGTGGTTTAGACTCCATGCTCCCACTGCAGGGGGCAGGGGTTTGATCCCTGGTCGGGGAACTAAGATCCCGCGTGCCACACCACGTTGCCAAAACGAACAAACAACAAAAAACCACTGGGCTCTTGGAATTTCATTGGAAAAATGTCACATGAATATCTAATTTAGACTAAATTTAAGAGACACAAGAGGTAGTGATATTTTTCAAAATTGAAAATAAAAAGGCCACATCTTTATTTTTAGATAGTCTATATTAGGATAATATGTATTCTCCTACATCCACACTTAATGTTTTCTCCAAAAGAAGTTGGTTTTCTAAAACAGCAAGATTTTAAAACTATATTGCCTTCCTTCTTTTACTCATTGCAAATTAGTAAAAGGTTACTAACTGAAGTGTCTTGGGCTTAGTGTGATTTATTTATCCTTACACAGAAGTTAGGGAAGAATGATCTCTGCATTCCAGAAGCTGACAATTTTAGGAACAAATTGGGCCAGATATTGGCAGCCAACCCATGGACAGCATGACTGAGAAGGCTCTGGAAAATGATGCAGGGAAACAATCAAAGGCCAGAATAGTTCTTGGAGAGAGACTCTATGTTCTTACACAACCAAATCTACAGTTTCCCAGCTTCTCAAAGACAAATATAATGTAGCCCAAGAGCAGAAACTTAAAGATGCAGTGAACCTCCTTCAATATTTCGAGGAAAGAACTCTTTAGCCAGAAACATAATTTTTCAGAACGTACATTAATAGGCACAAAGTTTTGCCCAAAGGAATTTTCTGGGCTAATGAAACAAATCAAAATATACATAGAAACTAGCAAGCAAACTTGTAGAGCTCTCGCACACCCCTAAAGACAACAAAAAATAAGCAGGATTGCTTACAGCAGGGTGATATTTATGAAATAAAAGTGTTAAAACTCACACGAATACATTTGAATCCAATGTAATAGTTAAGGCTTCACTGCTGGTACTACAGAAACGATCTAGTTGAAGATGTTTCTGAGTTAACTTGAAGAAATTAAGACTTTGCAATATCTGAAGTCACATATTGACTGTAGGAATAGGGCAAATCTCTCTTGCTGAAGTGGGAGCAACTCCACGTCCAGTCTTGGACCAGGCTGAATTGCAGGGCTGGAGGAGCACTGCAGGCACCAGGCTATGGCCAGAGTCACTGCTAGGAAGAAGAACATGAAGATCAAGGCGAAAAGGCCATGACCAGGTAAAGCTGTAGCTCTGGCAGTAGGTGGTGGGTGGTCGCTGAGGTCTGTCCACAACTCCTGCAAAGACTAGCTGCAGCATGACGAATGTCGTCATTGAGCATGGTGACCAGCAAGCCCCAGAGAACGGTGTCTCTGTCATCTGCAGTGCCCCAGTGGGCATCTTGCTCTTGTGCATTCTCAGGTTGAAGAGTCAGATTAGGACACCTGATAGGACAGTCAGGTGTTGCGCCCCAGTCACCTTGGCGACCAGGTAGTCGAGCTGCAGTGTGTGATGCCCCATGAAAGAGGCATGTGACTTCCAGGTGCAACTCCCAGCATAGCACGTCTTCTGTGAGTTTTTGCAGTGGTAGTACACCATTACAGGCAGGCTCAGGCTGACACAGAGCACTGGTCCCAGGCCACAGAGTCAGCTCAAAGGTAGGCTGCAGTGAACACCACTGTGCTCTGCACTCACTGACACGTCAGACAACAGCACCTGGTCAGGAAAAATAGGAGGCACTTAGGGCACCAAGTTTCAGTTGGAAGTGCTAAAGTGTGCAATGGAGGCTCTGGGTGAGCCTCCCATTCCCAATCTCCTGGACCATACAGTAGACCTGTTGGAAAATTAGAGCATTTTTGTTGATGTGGGTTATATGCAGGCTAATGCTTACACTGGAGGAGAGGGACAGCTTGTCTTTGTTACCTCGTGATTCCGAATCTGCTCCCGGTTTAGAATCCTTTCTGTCAGTAGCTTACAAAGAATTACATAGTAATTCTTTGTTGTGAATTGTTTGGCTATGTGTTTATTACTCTCTACAATACCTTCATTTTTCTCTTCAAGAAATCTCTGAGTCCTGTTGTTTTGATTAGAGCAACCACAGTTCTTATCTCTAATAGGACTAAACACTCAGCTGAAAATCACCTGCACTGTATCATAGTTCTCAACCTGCGTTTCAACCAGGATTGTGAAAAGCGCCTTTAACTGTCTCCAGTCTTCTCTTCTAAGCTGTGATATAACAGTCATTCTTCAAAATCAAAGATGGTGCTGTCATTATTGAATATACTGTGTATGCTCTGTGAGACCATGTGGAAAGTGTAGAACTCTACCTTAAGGGTGTCATCTAGGTCAGCAGGGATCACCTGAAGAATGCAGACAAGGAGGTTCTCTGGCAGGCAGACTCTGCTGTATACTTTGTAGCTCAGCATGGGAGGACTGGCTTTGGCATCCAAGACCTGCATCTTGCCCTGAGACTCCTCCCCACCACTAAGTGGTGGCAGCTCTGCTACTCTGGTCCAGATTTCTCCAATAAATAACCAGAATATTTACTGCCCTAGTGTTCTCTTTTACTTTGGGCAGTGAGGGAGATGGTTAACTGAAATTAATTTGATAAACTTGTAGAGAATTACTTGCAGCATCCATATCTACTGCAGTTTAGGAGTAAACTTTGCTCCTATTAAGATGTTTTCCAGAATTTTCAAAACAAAATGGCTGTGCTCAAAGCCGTATGTTATTTATATCCAGGATAAATAATTTATATAAAAAACATTTATAGGATTTCCAGTGAAGGTTTCAGATTCAAGGGGCCTAGGGACTTCCTTTGGCCTAATGGCTAGATCTATCCTGTCATTTGTTCCTTCCTACTCTCTTTACTGGCGGTAAAGAGAGGCTTCTCAGCACTCACCCATGGTTCTTGTCACCAACATGTAGATCTTTGGCGAGATTCCCCACTTTTAAATCCTCGGCTATCTCTTCCGGAATCTCTCAGCGTAACTGCTGCGCAGTTCACTAGGCTGAACAAAGACATCAGAAAAGGAAACAGCGCTTCCTGCACTCCCGCGTCTTCCCTGTGGGGAGACTTCTCTCTCTTCACGATGCTGCTTCGTAGGACCGAATGCACCTCGCTACAGTTGCTCCTCGGATTACCAAGGTGCGCTGGAAAGAAAAGGCAGCAGCTCTCTCAGACCTTCCTGACCCAGATATTTGGAGCAGATTGCAAGAGAGATGGCGTGCAGAGTCCGCTCCTGGTGTGTTTCTCAAAAATGTGCATACATCGCTGCGTCAGAACCGCCAGTGGGTTCCTTTGTTTCACTCTAAGCCACGGATTGGCCAACAGCGGCACCCAGAGGTCCAGTAGGATAGCTACCACATGTTATTTCTGAAAGTCCTCACAGGAGACTGTATTTGCTTTATTTCCGGGACTTATTTTTACAATACCAGTTGGTTCAGTATAAAGGCTACAAGTCACTATTTCTTTTTGACAAAATACTAATAAAGTGGTCTTTCCACAAAATTTAAATCAAACGTTTTAATTTATTAAAATTCACATCAGCTTAAAATAAAAATTCTTACACAATTTCCCTCTTGACATTTCCCTTTGAAGAACACTTGAAGCTTCTTTTTATTAAACATTTTTTACTCAAGAAATTACCCACTGTAAAAAGAATTTTACATGAGAAAAGGAAATTCTCACTGTATATTCTACAATATAAAAGAAACTTGCAATATAAAAGGTAGAAAATACTGACAAAAATTTTCAAGTATCAGTAATCGCATTATTTAATTACAATTTTACACATAACATAAAATTTACCAACTTAACCATTTTAAGTGTACAGTTCAGTAGTATTAAATACATTCATAATGTCATGCAACCATCACAATCATCCATCTCCAGAACTCGTTTTATCTTATAAAGCTGAAACCTATACCCATTAAATGGTAACTCCTCATTCTCCCTCCTCTCCAGCCCCTGGCAAACACCATTCTACTTGCTCTGTCTATGATTTTGACTATTCTAAATACTTCATATAAGTGGAATCATATGGTATTTGTCTTTTGCGTGTGTGTGTGACTGGCTTATTTTACATAGCATAATATCCTCAAGGTTCATCCATGTTGCAGCATATATCAGATTTTCCTTCCTTTTTAAAAGAATATGGAAGTTCCT
Organism: Orcinus orca; assembly: GCF_937001465.1. NCBI lineage: Eukaryota > Metazoa > Chordata > Mammalia > Artiodactyla > Delphinidae > Orcinus > Orcinus orca. The sequence goes on from NC_064561.1 coordinate 67,401,945, forward strand.
CAAAAAATTAAAAATAGAACTACCACATGATCCAGCAATTCCACTTCCGGGTATGTTTCTGAAAAAAACGAAAATACTAATTCAGAAAGATGTAATCACCCCTACGTTCACTGCAGCACCATTTACAATAGCCAAGATATGGAAGCAACCTAAGTGCCCATCAATAAATGAATGGATAAATAAGATGTGGTACATATACAAAGCCATAAAAAAGAACAAAATCTTGCTACTTGCAACAACATGGATGGACCTAGAGGGTATAATGTTAAGTGAAGTAAGTCAAACAGAAAAAGGCAAATACCATATGATTTCACTTATATGTGGAATCCGAAAAAGCAAAACAAATAAACATAACAAAACAGAAACAGATTCACAGATACAAAGAACAAACAGGTGGCTGTCAGAAGGGAGAGGGGTGAGGGGATGAGTGAAACAGGCAAGGAGTATTAAGAGGTACAAACTTCCATTCACAAAATAAATGAGTCACAGGGATGAAATGTACAGCATGGGGAGTACAATATAGTCAATAAAATTGTAGTAACTTTGTATGGTGACAAATTGCAACTACACTTACAGTGGGGGTGATTATTTTGTAATGTACAGAAATATCGAATGACTGTGCTGTGCAACTGGAACTAACATAGTGTTGTAAGTCAATTATACTTCAATTTTAAAAAAGAATTTCCTTCCTTTTCAAAGCTGAATAATATTCCATTGTATGTACACATACCATATTTTGCTTATGCATTCATTGGTTGATGGACACCTGGGGTGCATCTAACTTTTAGCTATTGTGAATAATGCTGGTATGAACAAGGGTGTATAAACATCTCGTAGAGACCCTGCTTTCAATTCTTTAGGGTATACACACAGAATTGGAACTGATGGATCATATAGTAATTCAATTTTTAATTTTTTGAGGAACCACTGACTGTTTTCCACAGTGGCTGTACCATTTTATATTCCCACCAACAGTGCACAAGGATTTCATTATTCCACATCTTTGCCAATATTTATTATTTCCTGTTTTTTGGTTTGTTTTTTTTTTGCGGTACGCGGGCCTCTCACTGTTGTGGCCTCTCCTGTTGCGGAGCACAGGCTCCGGACACGCAGACTCAGCAGCCATGCCTCACGGGCCCAGCCCTCCGCAGCATGTGTGATCCTCCCGGACCGGGGCACGAACCCGCGTCCCCTGCATCGGCAGGTGGACTCCTAACCACTGCCCCACCACGGAAGCCCCTCCTGTTTTTTTAATAGCAGTCATCCTAATGGGTGTGAGGTGGTATCTCACTGTTGTTTTTATTTGCATTTCCCTAATGATTAGTAATGTTGAGCATCTTCTCATGTGCTTATTGGGCATTTGTATCTTTTTTTGAATTACATATATACTACTATAATCCTCCCAATAATCAGCTCTTTCATGGATACCACTGGTTACCTCTATAGACTGAATATTTGTGCCCCCCCAACACCCCAAATTTCACATGTTGAAACCTAATCAATCTGATGGTATTTAGAGGCAGGGCTTTGGGGAGGTGATTAGGTCATGAGGTTGGAGTGCACATGAATGGCATTAGTGCCCCTGTAAAATAGGCTGCAGAGAGCTCCTCCACCCTTCCACCATGTGAGGTTACAGCAAAAAAGACTGCCACCTATGAACCAGGAAGCCTACCCTCACCAGACACCAAAGCTGCCAGTACTTTTATCTCAGACTTCTCAGCTTCCAGATCTGAGAAATAAATTTCAGGTGCTTATAAGGCACTCAGTTTATGATATTTTGACACAGCAGCCCAAATAAATTATGACAGTTGCCCATGCTCTTTCCTCTCTTCTAACACTTCATTTTTTTTTTTTTTTAACACTTCATTTTTAGTTTAGAGGTCCACCCTCTGTGCACCTAAGGGGCAGCTGAACCCATTCATAGCTGTAGTAGGTTCTGATAGGTCTACACCAATATTGGTGATCTCATTCCTCTTGCCCATGTTCAGTTAGAAATGTGGCTTAAAACAATTAATAATTTAAAAGTAAGCTTAGGGCAAGGTTTCTCAACCCTGGTACTATTTTGAGTCAGATAACTTTGTTGGGGGGAGATGTTCTGTGCATTATAGGATATTTAGCAGCACTCATGAGAGGCCAGGAGATCCCACAGGTGCAACAATCAAAATGTCTCTCGACATCACCAAATGTCTCCTTCTCCCCACCATTTTGAAAATCACAGGCTTAGGGTATTCCACTGGTGACTATTATTGAGCCAGGGATAGGTATATAGTCTAAGTTGGTCCAATCAAATTGAAAGACAGATTGTGGTTGGGAAGAGCCACTCTCTGAACTTACCGTGGACAAGGAAGGAAGTTCCCCAGTTACTGCTGGCAGGTTTCTTATGACCACAGACTTTGGAAATTTACAAGGAGGTGAGGGTAAAGCTGAAAGAATAATAAAGTGTAAATAAATGTTCATTATCCAAAATTAGCAAGAGTTAAACAATTTGTGCCAGACCATAATTCGATCCTGCCTAGAGGCAGCCATACTTCTAGAACTGCACTGTCCGACAGAGTAATCACCTGCCACATGTGGCCACTGGGCACTTGAAGTGTGGCTAGTCCAAACTGAGATGTACTGTAAGTGTAAAATAAACACTTGATTTTGAGGATTCAGTACAAAATAAGAATGTAAAATATTGTTAATATTTTATACACTGATTATATGTTGAGCAATATTTTGGTAATTAGGTTAAATAAAATGTCATTGAAAGTAGTTTCACGTGTTTCCTTTTGGCATTTTAATGTGGCTACTAGATAATTTAACATACATATGTGACTTTCACCTGTGACTCACATTATATTTCTATTGGACAGAGCTGCTCTAGACTACCTGGTTTTTGAGATAACACATTTTCTTACTGTTTAAACCAGTGTAAATTAGGCTGGTCTTTTTTTCTATCGAAAGCATCCTATTTGATACAAGAGACTGCTACAATTTAGTTAACTTGCTTTTTACTGATTATATACTGCTGGAACAGTATATAAGTGTATTTTGGGGGGTATTTGCTATTTCCTCACTCCTATAATTTTCAATCTCCAAAATATAAACAAGGCTTCTTCCATCACTCACATTTTTTTTAACCTCCACAGTATAAGGAACTTGAAAGTTTATTAAAGAGAATTTTCAATCATACAGCATTAGCCCGATTGTGATACTCCTTTATCATAGGTAGGAAGCCCTGTGAGGCTTATTACCACACTGGGGAATTTATTGCTCCCCCCCAAATCTTTGGTTCACCAGTATCACAGATATTTTATGGAACAACCACAGGAGTGTAATTCTTTTTATCAACTTAGAGTGTTTCTATATGTCAAGTGGATTTGATTTAAAAAAACAACATTTGACAAAATTCAACACCGATTTATGATAAAAACCCTCCAGAAAGTAGGTATAGAGGGAACTTACCTCAACATAATAAAGGCTATATATGACAAACCCACAGCCAAAATCGTTCTCAATGGTGAAAAACTGAAACCATTTCCACTAAGATCAGGAACAAGACAAGGTTATCCACGCTCACCACTATTATTCAACATAGTTTTGGAAGTTTTAGCCACAGCAATCAGAGAAAAAAAAACAAATAAAAGGAATCCAAATAAGAAAAGAAGAAGTAAAGCTGTCACTGTTTGCAGATGACATGATACTATGCATAGAGAATACTAAAGATGCTACTAGAAAACTACTAGAGCTAATCAATGAACTTGGTAAAGTAGCAGGATACAAAGTTAATGCACAGAAATCTCTTGCATTCCTATACACTAATGATGAGAAATCTGAAAGAGAAATTAAGGAAACACTCCCATTTACCACTGCAACAAAAATAATAAAATACCTAGGAATAAACCTACCTAAGGAGACAAGAGACCTATATGCAGAAAACTATAAGACACTGATGAAAGAAATTAAAGATGATACAAACAGATGGAGAGGGATACCACGTTCTTGGACAGGAAGAATCAACATTGTGAAAATGACTATACTACCCAAAGTAATCTACAGATTCAGTGCAATCCCTATCAAGCTACCAATGGCAGTTTTCACAGAAGTAGAACAAAAAATTTCACAATTTGCATGGAAACAAAAAAGACCCCGAATAGCCAAAGCAATCTTGAGAAAGAAAAACGGAGCTGGAGGAATCAGGCTCCCAGACTCCAGACTATACTACAAAGCTACAGTAATCAAGACAGTATGGTACTGGCACAAAAACAGAAATATAGATCAATGGAACAGGATAGAAAGCCCAGAGATAAACCCACGCACATACGGTCACCTTATTTTTGATAAAGGAGGCAAGAATATACAATGGAGAAAAGACAGCCTCCTCAATAAGTGGTGCTGGGAAAACTGGACAGCCACATGTAAAAGAATGAAATTAGAACACTCCCTAACACCATACAGAAAAATAAACTCAAAATGGATTAAAGACCTAAATGTAAGGCCAGACACTATCAAACTCTTAGAGGAAAACATAGGCAGAACTCTCTATGACATAAATCACAGCAAGATCCTTTTTGACACACCTCCTAGAGAAATGGAAATAAAAACAAAAATAAACAAATGGGACCTAATGAAACTTAAAAGCTTTTACACAACAAAGGAAACCATAAACAAGATGAAAAGACAACCCTCAGAATGGGAGAAAATATATGCAAATGAAGCAACTGACAAAGGATTAATCTCCAAAATTTACAAGCAGCTCATGCAGCTCAATATCAAAAAAACAAACAACCCAATCCAAAAATGGGCAGAAGACCTAAACAGACATTTCTCCAAAGAAGATATACAGATTGCCACCACCACATGAAAGGATGCTCAACATCACACATCATTAGAGAAATGCAAATCAAAACTACAATGAGGTTATCACCTCACACCAGTCAGCATGGCCACCATCAAAAAATCTACAAATAATAAATGCTGGAGAGCGTGTGGAGAAAAGGGAACACTCTTGCACTGTTGGTGGGAATGTAAATTGATACAGCCACTACGGAGAACAGTGTGGAGGTTCCTTAAAAAGCTAAAAATAGAAATACCATAGAGCCCAGCAATCCCACTACTGGGAATAAGCCTGAGAAAACCATAATTCAAAGAGTCATGTACCACAATGTTCATTGCAGCTCTATTTATAATAGCCAGGACATGGAAGCAGCCTAAGTGTCCATCGACAGATGAATGGATAAAGAAGATGTGGCACCTATATACAATAGAATATTACTCAGCCATAAAAAGAAACGAAATTGAGTTATTTGTACTGAGTTGGATGGACCTAGAATCTGTCATACAGAGTGAAGTAAGTCAGAAAGAAAAAGACAAATACCGTATGCTAACACATATATATGGAATTTAAGGAAAAAAAATGTCATGAAGAACCTAGGGGTAAGACAGGAATAAAAACGCAGACATAGAGAATGGACTTGAGGACACGGGGAGGGGTAAGGGTAAGGTGGGACGAAGTGAGAGAGTGGCATGGACATATATACACTACCAAATGTAAAATAGATAGTAGGAAGCAGCCACATAGCACAGGGAGATCAGCTCGGTGGTTTGTGACCACCTGGAGGGGTGGGATAGGGCGGGTGGGAGGGAGACGCAAGAGGGAGGAGATACGGGGATATATGTATATGTATAGGTGATTAACTTTGTTTTAAAGCAGAAACTAACACACCATTGTAAAGCAATTATACTCCAATAAAGGTGTTAAAGAAATTAAACAAAATTAAAAATTCAGTTCCTTGGGACTTGCCTGGCAGTGTAGTGGTTAAGAATCTGCCTGCCAATGCACGAGAAATGGGTTCGAGCCCTGCTCCGGGAAGATCCCACATGCTGCGGAGCAACTAAGCCCGTGAGCCACAACTACTGAGCCTGCGTGCTGCAGCTACTGAAGCCCGCGCACCTAGAGCCCGTGCTCTGCAGCAAGAGAAGCCACCGCAATGAGAAGCTCACGCAATGCAACGAAGAGTAGCCCCCGCTCGCTCCAACTAGAGAAAGCCCACGTGCAGCAACAGAGACCCAATGCAGCCAAAAATAAAATAAATAAATAAAATTCAGTTACCCAGTCAAAACAACAACAACAAGAACAACAACTGGATTAATCAATAGACATTAAGGTAATGGTGATGTGGCAGGGCCCTTAGCTTTAAGATCAATGTAACTACCCCTCAAAAAACAGCATTCAGAAAATGTATTAAACTCAAAAACAGAAAATATGTTTCAGGATTGAAGGAGGTAGATACTTTAGGGGACACTTCAGTTGATCCTTTTAATTATCTCTGACAACCTTCCATTTCAAGGTTTAATAACTAAAATACACGATAATTTTGGCAAATCTGAATTGCCCAGAATTTATCTCAAGTTATTTTTTGTGACAAAGATATATGAGCATCATAAAACTCATAGGCAATTAAAATGCAAAGCAATATTTGGATTATTTTCATGTATAAGCACGGCCTCACATTTTATAGGGTTAAATAAAGCATTATGCAAAGGCTAGCATGCTAAACTCATATCTATGAAGTAAAATCAGGTACAATTAAGGGACAAGCACATTGGAAAAACTTCTTCAAAAAGAGGAAATACATCATCCTGGAAATTACATATACATCAGCTAACGTTCTTCAACACATTACAGAACAAAGAACTAAAGTACAGTTATGTAGAAGAGCATAATTTTCCTTCAAACTTAACATAAAAAACCAGACTGGTACCAAACCATTTAAATTCCACCCCATGACACACAGTAGCACAGTCTACGAAACAAAAGGGGTCACATTCACACACGCTATTTGCAAACTTCTGGCCTCATAACAATTGGCACCGTCCGAGACTGGAGAGGAAATGTATATATAAAGTGGCTCTATCTCATTTTAAGGTGACACAGAATGTATTTTCTGACAAATTACTATAGGATTTAGATTGTATTTATATTCTTTCTGGATGGATCAATTGTTTCATTCAATTAGCAAATATTTTTTATCTCCCACGTTTTGATACTAGGCACTGGGACCGGATGAACATGATATTAGACTCCTGATTATCATGGAGCTTCCAATCTTAGGTGAGGGAGACAATAAGTACATAAAGAAATAAAGTGAATTTTCTAAATGTTAATCACATTTTAAGTGAATTCTCTAAAACTTAGATGCAGGTGTTGATATATTAGAGAATAGAAATTGAAATTTTAGTGACCTCGATAGTCTACCAAATTGATCCTATTAATAAATAAATGGAAATGAATAGGAATAAGTGGAAACTGTTACACAGTTAAACTGAAGTACTATAAATACATGTTGAAGAATACTTGACCACCTAAAGAAGAGGCAAGCAGAAAAGTTATCCAAACAGTAGAGGTGGATTTTTTAAAATTCCAAACTAATTTAAAAATTACTGGCAAATGAGTAGAAGGAAGTAATACTTCAATTATATTCTACTTTAATCAGACTATTCGTCTTTCAGCCAACTGTCCTAAATGAACATGGGCCTCCAGAAGAACACTACCTTCTCTGTTTACATTTATATTTACGTCAAACACATTAAAAAGAGGAATCACTACTCAGCCATAAAAAGGAACGAAATTGGGTCACCTATAGAGACGTGGATGGATCTAGAGACTCACACAGAGTGAAGTCAGAAAGAGAAAAACAAATATCGTATATTAACGCATATATGTGGAACCTAGAAAAATGGTACAGATGAACCGGTTTGCAGGGCAGAAATTGAGACACAGATGCAGACAACAAACGTATGGACACCAAGGGGGGGAAGTGGCAGGGGAGGGGAGGGCGGGGATGAACTGGGAGATTGGGATTGACATGTATACACTAATATGTACAAAATGGATGACTAATAAGAAATTGCTGTATAAAAAAAGAAAAGAAAAAGAAAAAAGAGGAATCACCCTTGTTCCCTCAGGGGGTCTTCAAAACAGAAAAAGACCGAGTCACGGGCCCCCTACGGCCATCTTCATAATCAACAAACACAGACTTAGAGTTATAGTGGGCTTCACGTCCTCACTCCACTGACTTGGATACTTTAAAATCCACGGTATGGTTAGTTATAGAGTTCTTTTATCGGCTCCAGATTGAATATAGCCTGTGGAGATGCCGAGATGTTTCAAGAAACAAACACCATTTCCGCACGGACGCCCTATCTCCGGCAATCACACGGAAGCCTAGGAGGTATCCGGCCCCACAGACATCCGGTAAAAGCCCTGGCTTAGCGGAGGCGGGCGGGAAAATCTATGTCCTTCTTAGAACCGTTACTTTTAAAAACTAACAGCTTTTTTTTTTTTTTTTTTTTGCGTTACGCAGGCCTCTCAGTGCTGTGGCCTCTCCCATTGCGGAGCACAGGCTCCAGACGCGCAGGCCCAGCAGCCACGGTTCAGGAGCCCAACCGCTCCGCGGCACGCAGGATCCTCCCGGACTGGGGCACGAACCCGCGGATCTGCATCGGCAGGCGGACTCCCAACCACTGCACCACCAGGGAATGCCTAAATCAACAGGTTTTTAAAACATAGTCTTTATCCCGTTAAGGCCAAGTTCTCGCGAGACTACAAGACACGCCGGAGCGCGTAATCGGCGTTGCGCCTGCGCGCGCCGGGGCAGCCCGCACTTCCGCCCGAGGCGTGTTGCGACTCACAGCAGCGTCCCGTCCCGTGTGGTGACGTAGCTGTCTTTTCTCGGCTAGGTCGGCCGTTAACGGACGGAGGCCCGCTGAGCTGCGGAGTTGCAGAATCTGGCGTTTGGAGCTGCGGTTTTTGGCGAGATTTCGCGTTGCCCGTCCTCCGCCATTTCACCGATAATCAGCGGATCGCTTTGCCAGGTGCCGGGAAGAACAAAGGAATTCGGAAGGAGACGCTCGGCTCCCGGCCACCTTGCTCTGAGTGCCTTCCTTTTCCGCTCGCGCCTGTCCGGAGAAACTGGACTTATAATCGTCACTGGATTGTAAGTACCCGAGGCGAAGACAGCTCACTACGCCCCGCTTTTTGCGTATCTTTGTTCCGGGAGAGTTTGTGGATTGGGAGTATCTGCTGAGCCTTACTTTCTGTGCCGAAAATCATTCCGTGGGAGCCGCCATTTGCTTTCCCTGCGTTGTCCTGCAGCGGCATCTAGAGGTTGGAACGTGGCATTGCAGCTCATAGATTTAAATGGACCTGAGTAAGGCAATGCGTCCGTAACGACTGGTATTGTTACAGCATATTTACAAAGATTTGGGGCTTAATTCAGAATAGACGCTTTGTTGCTGTTCTACCTAGAACTCTTTGTAATTAAAGACTTCAATTTATAAAGAACTGGTCTTTCTGTTGAAATAGCTGAAATTTTTCAGTGCAACAAGTGGTTATTAGAGAAAAAGTGAGTCACAAAGAAATAAAGATGAGTAAGAGCAAAGATGATGCTCCTCACGAACTAGAGAGCCAGTTTATCTTACGCCTACCTCTGGAGTATGCCTCTACCGTGAGGCGGGCGGTACAGTCTGGTCATGTCAACCTGAAGGACAGACTGACAATTGAGTTACACCCTGATGGGCGTCATGGAATTGTCAGAGTGGACCGGGTCCCATTGGCGTCAAAATTGGTAGATCTGCCATGTGTTATGGAAAGTTTGAAAACCATTGATAAAAAAACCTTTTACAAGACAGCTGATATCTCTCAGATGCTTGTTGCTACAGTTGACGGTGATCTCTATCCTCCTGTTGAGGAACCAGTTGCCACTGCTGATCCCAAAGCAAGCAAGAAAAAGGATAAGGACAAAGAGAAAAAGTTTGTATGGAACCATGGAATTACTCTGCCTCTAAAAAATGTCAGAAAGAGAAGGTTCCGTAAGACAGCAAAGAAGAAGTATATTGAGTCTCCAGATGTGGAAAAAGAAGTAAAGCGGTTGCTGAGCACAGATGCTGAAGCTGTCAGTACCCGTTGGGAAATAATTGCTGAAGATGAAACAAAAGAAGCAGAAAACCAAGGCCTTGATATCTCTTCCCCAGGCATGTCTGGCCACAGGCAGGGCCGTGACTCATTAGAACATGATGAGCTTCGGGAGATATTCAATGACCTTAGCAGCAGCAGTGAAGATGAAGATGAGACACAGCATCAAGATGAAGAAGACATAAACATCATTGACACTGAGGAAGATCTGGAAAGGCAGCTACAGGACAAGCTAAATGAGTCAGATGAACACCACCAAGAAGACGAGGGAACTAATCAGCTGGTTATGGGAATTCAGAAACAGATTGATAACATGAAAGGCAAGCTCCAAGAGACCCAGGACAGGGCAAAGCGACAGGAGGATCTCATCCTGAAAGTGGAAAACCTGGCTCTCAAGAACAGATTTCAGGCTGTGCTGGATGAACTGAAACAAAAGGAAGACCGAGAAAAGGAGCAGCTCAGCTCTTTGCAAGAAGAGCTAGAATCACTCCTAGAGAAGTGAGGAGAGTTTTGATACTTAATTTCATTCCTGACAGTGGTCAGCCTTGAAAGAAAAACTTTGTTTTCATCACCTGGACTAGAGAGTAAAACTTTGTAGTAGTTCCCAGTTTCCTCCACTGCCTTCTATTGGATTTGTCTTGTAGACAAATATAACTGTGAATTTCTATCTCATTTGTCTTTTGGAACCACTTTGGTGGGTGTTTGTCCTGTAGTAAGTAGGAATGTATAGACAGATAAATGCAGGGAAGTTGTAGGATTAGTGAACAGTTCAGTTTAGTAATTAACCACAGCTTCACTGCAGGACTTTGCTGCTGTTTCTCCGTTTACCAGAAGCTGCCATTGCTACTCTGTGATGCCATCTGAGATAAATTAGTAGAGTCTAGTTTGGTGGCAGTGAAGTTTGTTTACATATGTTTTCCCATGCTGTAGCTATTGTCCCAGTTATTCAAAGCAGTTTTCCACGTTTTGCATTGCAAATCATTTCATAAAGTTGTTTTCACAATAAATAAAAGCAAGTAATTTTCACCTTATAATGTGTCTTGCTCTTTTAGGGGTAGTGGGTATCAGATCCTCTTCTGAAGTGGTTTCTTAATGGGGTTTAATGGACTAACCAATTGGATTCTGTTTTGTAGGAAAAGAAGCAGTTACGTTAGAATTTAAGAAAAAGAGGAACAGCAGAGGCAAAGAAATGGGGAAATGTCATCTTTGCATTATGTTTCCAATCCACCTGCTCCATTTGGAGGTCAGGAGATAAAGAACATTCCTAAACTATCCTAAATTCTTTTCTTTCAGCCTGATCTCACCACATTCTCTCACTATTTTCAATCCTGAGCTTATTTACATTTTTTTCAAGGAGTTTAATTACTACTCTTTCTCTTTAATAGTCTATTGGGATAAATACTATTACGCATCTATCATACCAAAGTCTAAGTTACCTGTTGCTCATGTCCTCACTAGGCTGTAAATTTACTGAGATTCCGTACTTTGCCTTGTTAGTCACTGTAAACTTACTAAAGAAGAGTAGAGATTAAAATCACAAGGTCAGGAGATGCGGTGCCTGTGTTTGTATTCTATTTCAGTGACCTAGTTGATATTGATCTTGGGCAAGTAAATTAATCTGTTGGTTTCAGTTTCCTCATCTCTAAAACGGAAGTGATAATACTACCTACCTCAGGGCCCTTGAGTTGTTGGCTATTGAGTTGATATATATAAGGACTTAGAACAATTCATAGAATAAAAGCAAACTATTTATTGCCTATTTACTAGGGTCTGAACATACAGGGATTAAAAATTTGATTTAAAGCCTGATTGAAATGGTAGAAAAGTGTATAAAGAAACAGCTGCTTTAAGTGGGGTTGAGTGATTTCAAATTAAAGAATCATTCTAAAAGTTTATAAATTACAGCAGAAACAAAGTTTGCTTCAAATACATCCGCAGCATAAGCAAACTGAGTCAGTTTACTACTGTAGCTTTGGTTTTTATTTGATTCATTTATGGCTTGGTTTTGCATAAATACTAAAACCTCCATAATGAAGAGTAATTATCTGTTATGTAAACTTCAAAAGAGGAAAACTTAACTGAAGAAGATTGGGATCCATTTCCCTTCATGTAAATCCAGAGTTACCAAAAAAGACTCACTTTTCTCACAGCTCCCTTGCCTGATGAGTGTGATGTATAGGTGGGCTACTGTTTTCAATATTTCTGAGTTCCTGAGTGGAAGTTGAATTTTTTAAATTAGTGTTTTAAAATATAAGAAAAAACTCACTGAAAATTTTAAGTAATGCAGAAATTTTACAAATTCTTAATTTTATTCACTCCCCTATTGCCGATCACTTAGGTTGTTCATTTTAAATTTGCTATTACACAGAATGCTGCAATAAGCATGTCAGTGTGGTCTCTGTTTTGCATTATTTCTATAGATTAGGTAAATGGGATCTTTATGTTCACATCTAAATGTCATAAAGCCTGACGTTTTGAATTTGTAGATCAAATGTTTGAGACAAAAAATTTGGACAAATTGTGACCAATCATGCCTCTGAAGGACTGTCTTCAACTCTGCTTAAACTTTTATTACCTGGTAAGAATTGTGTGAAAACACAGACTAGGAAGACTGCTCACCACACAGCAGATATATTGGCCTTCTTTCTGTATTTCAAACGCCCAGCTCTTTCACACTACAGAGCTCTACTTATATTACACTTATATTTCCCTTTTCCTGAAACAGTCTCCAGATAGTCTCATAGCTAGCTTTTTGTTACTCAGCCCTCAGCTCAAACCTTACTTTCTCTGGTAATCCTATCTGGCTACTCAATCTCATTGCTAGGGTACATGTGATGTGGGTGTGCATCTTCACTGAAAATTTGGAAGTTCCTTTGCCATTGTTTTCCATGTATGCGTGGGAGTACATGTGCTCCAAGTCCAGCTGTTTAAATATATTTCATGGAACTTGAGATCTGTGTATTATTGCACAGCTATGTCTGATAATTCAATGAAATTACAGACGATTTCCCTATTAATGCCCTCATGATCCCTGGCGCTGATTACTAACTTGGTTTCTGCAGAACATATACATATATGAATTTAATGCAAAAGCAGTTGATGATTTATTGTAGTATCCTGCATCTCTTGTGTTTGTAAAAACAGTATGTGCTTTTAAAAAACAAACAATGAACCATAGGTAATTAATGGACAGTTTTAAAAAACCAAAACAGTTTTTAAAAACCCTCAAATGTGAGGGACTTCCCTGGTGGTGCAGTGGTTAATCCACCTACCAATGCAGGGGACACAGGTTTGAGCCCTGGGCTGGGAAGATACCACATGTTGTGGAGCAACTAAGCCCATGTGCCACAACTACTGAGCCTGTTCTCTAGAGCCCGTGAGCCACAACTACTGAGCCTGCATGCCACAACTACTGAAGCCCGTGCATCTAGAGCCCATGCTCTGCAACAACAGAAGCCAGCGCAATGAGAAGCCTGTGCACCGCAACAAAGAGTAGCCCCCGCTCGCGGCAACTAGAGAAAGCCTGAGCACAGCAACAAAGACCCAATGCAACCAAAATAAATAAATATATAAATAAAATTAATTTTTAAAAAACCATCAAATGTGATACGAAATTTTAAAAATTAAAAAAATTTTTTTTCTAGTTTAAAATGGCACATTGTTCTCATGAATCTCTTTTCTCTGTCAAACAGCCTGCTAATATAGTCACCCCCAAGGGCAAGGAAAATAGGAGATGAGACAACAGTGGATGAGAGATGTCAATGTTTTCAGAAGGCCAAAGCAGATGAAGAAACGATAAATTCATAGATCACAGAAAGTTACATGCTAAATGTCTGCAAGGAGGTATACCAAGGAGAAACAAACCCAACCACTTGATATAGACACTGAGGCTCAGTTTTTGCAGGCAGTTTCCAAGGAAGAGGGAAGGTGTGAGGCTAGAAACAGGATTCATTAATGTCTGTGTTCAGGGACTTCCCTGACAGTCCAGTGGTTAGGACTCTGGGCTTCCACCGCAGGGGGCACAGATTCCATCCCTGGTCTGGGAACTAAGATCCTGCATGCCATGTGGCACAGACAAAAAAAAATAAGATAAAATCTGTGCTCAGAGCTGTTGGATGTCCAGGAGCCCTATCTCACTCAAGCCAGATGACTTTTCCTTCCCCATGCCACAGACAGAAAGTTTATTTTCTGGGTAAATTGAACCAAAGAAGGCACAGATGGAGGCTGGGGGTCCATAGCATTGAACAAGGGAATTGTGTGAAAGTCTGTTTTCTGACTGCAGGATGTCAACCCTCTTCTCCCACTTGGTGTCATTAAATCAGTACCCAAGGTAAACACCACCCGCACCCCCCCTGCCCCGCAAACACACACAGAGACACACACAGTCAAGACTGGAAGATTATTCTCTGAAGAAACCATATGGTACCAGAGAAAAGAAATCCAGATACATTTGGGCACTCTCCAAAGAAAAGGCCAAGTCACTACTTACTACAATGAAGTCTACCTGTTGACAAACAGTATCCACGCACAATCTGCTTTTAGGTGCCTCACTTTTAAATATTAACTGATACCCAAAGAATCAGACAAGGAAAGCTTTCTAAATGAAAGAATCCTTTTAGCATACTTTCTGCCCCCTCCACCATTTTGTTTTTACCCCCAAAGTAAAATACCGCCTAGGGCTTAAAATGTAAACTTTAAGAGAATTCGTTCCAACGCTGGGATTATAAGCATATGGGAGGAAAAGTGTGTCCTGACAGCGGTACCCTCACTGATGCCCCAAACTGCATCTTGCCTACTAGGCCTGTAGTCAGTTATATCCAGAACTGCTGCTGCATAAAGCTGCATGGCTCCTCAGCAAGAACCCCGAGACTTAGCACGCACAGAGCGCTGGAGCCACACAGGTCTTTTATATCAAGTTTTTTAGCTGTATATAAATGTTTTCCAATGCGATTGTACACGGCCTTGACTTAACCTCTAGAAATAACGAGGGTGTGCGTCCCACCAGCTCACAGGGCTTCAGGCCAGGATCCTCGGCGATGTTACCACGAAAGAGGGGATCTGCCCGCCTCAGGCCTCCCCCGGCGTAGCCCCCGGCGGGCAAAGAGCTACACCTGGAGAGGCGCGGCGGCCGGCACCTTTGTGGAGCCGCCATTCCTCTCCGGAGACGATTAAGGGTTTTCTGATCCGAAGGAGCCACCGATTGTCAGGTAAACCCCGCAAAGTGTTTGTTCGTTTTCCCTATTTTAAACCTTTGTCTCTGTAGATTGACCCTTTGACCCCAGGCGCGATCAAGCACCTCCCATTTTGTTTTGCCGGGAGGTGGGGGTCTCTGGCCGAAAAGGAAGGCAAGTCTTCCTCCGCCGCAGCAGCGCCTAGAGTTTCTGGCCGTAATCGCAGGAATTTATCGGACAGCTTTCTACTGCTGTATTGAAATTCATTAGAAGTGTTTCTCTAGTCTGCCCCGGGGCCCGCGGGCGCTGGGACTAACGGGCGGCGCGGAGCGAGCGGGAGGGCGGCTGACGGGTTTAGGGCCCAGACGCGGCGGCCGCAGGGCGCCAGGAGAGGCGCGCGCGGCCCGCGGGCCGGGGGTTATTTCAGTGCGTGGGGAGGGCGGCCCGCGGCCTAGTCTGGGGTTAAGCGGCTTCTCCCGCGCCGGAGAGAGAGCCAAGAGCAGGCGGCTGGACACGGGACGGCCTCCTAAGCTCCAGAGAGTTCCCTTCCTCGGAGACCAGCAGAAGAGTGGGCGAACATGAAATCCAATCCTGCCATCCAAGCCGCCATCGACCTCACCGCGGGGGCCCTTGGGGGCACAGCATGCGTCCTGACCGGGCAGCCCTTCGACACACTGAAAGTGAAGATGCAGACGTTCCCTGGCCTGTACAAGGGCCTCGTCGACTGTGGCCTGAAGACGTACTCCCAGGTGGGTTTGCGGGGCTTCTACAAAGGGACCGGCCCCGCGCTGATGGCCTACGTCGCCGAGAACTCAGTCCTCTTCTTGTGCTACGGCTTCTGCCAACAGTTCGTGAGGAAAGTGGTTGGATTGGACAAGCAGACGAAGCTGAATGATCTGCAGACTGCGGCCGCTGGTTCCGTCGCCTCTGCGTTTGGCGCGCTGGCCCTGTGCCCCACTGAGCTGGTGAAGTGCCGGCTGCAGACCATGCACGAACTGGAGATGTCAGGGAGGATAGCAAAAAGCCATAATACAGTTTGGTCCGTCGTGAAGAGTATCCTTAGAAAGGATGGCCCCTTGGGCTTCTACCACGGACTCACGAGCACTCTGTTTCAAGTAGTACCAGGCTATTTCTTCTTCTTCGGTGGCTATGAACTGAGCCGATCGTTTTTTGCCTCGGATGGATCAAAAGATGAACTAGGCCCTGTCCCCTTGATGTTAAGCGGTGGAATTGCTGGAATTTGTCTTTGGCTTGTCATATACCCAGTGGATTGTATCAAATCCAGAATTCAGGTTCTTTCCATGTTTGGAAAACAGGCAGGACTTATCAGAACTCTTTTAAGTGTTGTGAAAAAGGAAGGAGTAGCAGCTTTATATTCTGGTCTGAAAGCTACTTTGATTCGAGCGTTCCCTGCCAATGCGGCACTATTTTTGGCTTATGAATACAGCAGGAAGATGATGATGAGCCAGTTTGAAGCATACTGAAGTGTCTTGGTGAATCTGGATCCAAGTACACGCCTTTGAGGACTATAATTTAACTCAGAGTTTCATGGAGCACTGGACCAGTGTGGTATTATTTTTGACTTCATGGGAACTTTGCTTTTGTCTTCCCTGCTTATATGCTAAATCTTAACCTTTATGGAAGAACCACTATTTTATATCATATAATTTCTGCCCATAATTGTATTGAAATAGAAAAGTTGCTGCGCTTGTGTTTGGTGAGGTAATACAGGGCGAGTGGGTGGCCGTATGTACCTAATCTGAAAAGCTAAACATAGTTGTATCACCGGGCTTTTGTATAAATCTACACATGTACATGCAGTTTGTTTGCTTATATGTTGTGAGTGAAACACAGTTTGGTTTCCATGTTTAATCTCATGTCACTAGAAAAACCGAGTTAAACATGTTTCAAGATGGTTATAAATGATTACTTAACCCACTCAAGATGTAGGGTCTCTTTAAAAGTCTGCTTAACATGTGCACTATATTAGACAGTTAAAGTTTTTAAAAAGTTTTTGGTGCTTGAAAACGAAAATATCCATCTACATTTTTTCATTTACAATGATTTATTTTATTTTTTATTGAGGTAATCTTGATTTATGGCATTATATTTCTACATCTGTATACCCTACAATGTGCTCACCACCAAAAATTTATTTTTCATCTATCACCATACAGTTGATCCCCTTTATCCACTTTGTCTCCCTCGTTTACCTACCTGCTCTGATAACCACTACTCTGTTGTCTGTAATGACATGTTTGTTTTATTTGGTTTTGGTTTGTTCATTTATTAGGGGTTTTGTTTGTTTATTATAGTTTTTCATATTCCAGATATGAGTGAAATCCTATAGTATTTATCTTTCTCTGTCTGACTTACTTCACTTAGCATAATACCCTCAAGGTCCCTCCATGTTGTCGCAAATGGCAAGATTTCATATTTTTTCTCATCTAGATTTTTTGTTTAATATTTATTCATTTATTTGGCTGCACCGGGTCTTAGTTGCGGCATGCAGGATCTTTAGTTGCAGCATGCAGAATGTTTTTTTAGTCGTGGCATGCGGGATCTAGTTCCCTGCCCAGGGATCCAACCTGGGCTGCCTGCCCTGGGAGCGTGGAGCCTTAGTCACTGGACCACCAGGGTGGTCTCTGTCATCTTAGATTTTTAAGAGGAGAATATACCTGCATAGTGATGTGTCTTCCACAGCCTCGAGTTAAAGTTTCAGAGTAGGCATCCTGGATTTTCCCAAGATGTTCTACTCTTAAAATAGTGCTATTCATCTTCAAAGTGGGATCGTATTCCACACTCTTAGTTAGGTGTGGCCTAGAGCATTAGGCCTCTGGGAAGTAGCCTGGCCTTTGTACCAAATTTCCTTCCTCTCTTCTCCCAAAGAGCTTCCCCTCTGCTCTACTTTAGACTGAGGAAGGGGTGAGGGATGGGGCTGTGCTTCTGTGCTTGGATGAAGACCCATGTAGTTGACAACAGTTCTTAGCTTCCAGTCTCAGGGTCCTGGCTTGGGTAGGATTCCAGGATGTACTATTGGCCCATTTAGGGGTTGTTGATTCCTTTTGGATCGTTCACTGTCCTCTCTGCCTCCACCAGTCAGAAACCCTTCCAGGGAACAGAGAGTGCCAAAGCCATGAGAACTTTTTGTTCCCTGATGGTGATCAGGTGACGTTACCAGTGGACGAAGTCCTCTCCTCTCAAATAGAACTAGACAGAACTTAGTGCTTGCAGTCCACAGTGATTAATGTTAGGGCTGACCCATCCTGAAGTTTACCTGAGGGCTGATAACTCCTTGTCATTTTTTTACAGTGTTGGAAACTTCTAAATTTTGTACTGGCCATCTGTGAGTTTTATTGATGACTGTATATATGATGTGATTTTACAAAGCAATGAAACATAAGAAAAGCAACTTTATTAAACTATACCATATGTATATATATAGGCACTGACAAAAACCAAAAACAAAAAAACATAGTTCGTCTGATCCCTACACACTTGTGCCTGTGTTCTTTGGCCCTATAATGTAAGAGGGTCATTCTTACTAAAGTAAGCCTCATCATTCCATGATGATCCAAGACCAGCAGAGTCTCTCTCAATAAGAAGTGTTCTTAAGCAGCCTGTAAAGCTGAAAAGAGGCAGGCTCCCAGTGTTAATGATCGCACGTGGCATGTGTGTCAATCACTGCTGGTGGAATGTACACCTGGTATGGAATCCCCAGTTTCCTTCAGCTTTCTTCTATCTGTGAAACCTCTGAGGTAAGTCTAGCCATATTGCCAGAGGCAAGAGGGTCAGGGTGATGGATGTTGACAAATGGGGGCTGGGGCAGACATTTGGGGAGGGGATGCTCAGTGTCATGCCTGGTGTGCTCCAGAGCGGTGGCTGGTCTTCCATTTGCTTTTTCTTTAAAAGAAAACCATTTTTCTACTTTACTTCTAAGTTATTTATACATTTAAGTTATATATTACGTACGTAAGTGGTCAGTAGCTACTTAATGGGGCTTCATTCAAGCAGGTCTGGATTAAAGTAGAAAAGAGAACAGGAATGGCTTCTGCAGGAAGTGGACCTTTCAAAGTCCGAAGGCCCCCTGCTCAGTACCCATGAGCTTGTCTCAATTAGCCCTATAGTCAACGGACCTTTTCACATGTTGTCCATTAAAGGTTTACCTAAATATCTTCAATAGAAATCATTTGAGGCAAGCAAGAGTGGGAGTAAGGAATTGAAACCCAAGTCAGAAGAATTGTTTTCCACCCTTTTTGCTTAATTCATGGTTCAATATTTAGATACAATTTGTACCACTTCAGATCTGTACTCAGACAAAAATATAGTAACTTGAAATATTGTGTTTAAAGAAATTTGAGTGTTCTATCATTAAATTATTTACCTAAATAAAAATATTTTTGAATTCACACCATTTACAGTATACTGTATTGAGCTCTGGGTATTCAGATATTAATGGTCTGGTTTCTGTTCTCAGGGATCTGATGGTCTAGATGTTTGTTTTCAGTCAGAAGAGCAATATTCTAGAATATAATTTAGAACAAAAAAATACAATCCAAATTATGTGTGTATATGTGTGTGTGTGTGTGTATGTAAAATCAATGATGTGTGTGTGTAAAATCTTTTCCTTAACTGTGTTTTTGTTTTTATATTGTGGTTTCTTTGTAGTCTTTAAATTAGTTTCATGGTATTTCTTTCTTTTTTCTTCTCCAGCTTTATTGAGATATAATTGACAAATAACATTGTGCATGTTTAGGGTGTACAATGTTATGATTTTATATATATGTTTATTATGAAATGATTATTACAATAAGGTTAGTTAATGTCCATCACCTCACAGGTTACTATATATTTATTTATTTATTTATTTTGAGGTGAGATGGTATTTATTTCTAAGATTTAAGTTGGTCAAATCCATATTTCTGATGCGTAGCCTTATTTTAAACTTTACTTCCACATAGTATAATTTATCCCTCAACGTTTTAAAAATTATTTCTTATTGAAGTATAGTTAGTTTACAATGTTGTGTTAGTTTCCAGTGTACAGCAAAGTGATTCAGTCATACATATGTTTGTGTGTGTGTGTGTGTATATATATATATATATATATATATATATATATATATATATATATCCTTGTTGTTTACCGATTTTATATATAGTAGTGTGTATATGTTAATCCCAAACTCCTAATTTATCCCTCCCTCCCCCATTCCCCTTTGGTAGCCATAAGTCTTTGACTCTATTTCTGTTTTGTAAATAAGTTCATTTGTATCATCTTTTTAGATTCCACAAATAACTGATATCATATATTTGTCTTTTTCTGTCTGACTTACTTCACTTAATATGGTAAACTCTAAGTCCATCCATGTTGCTGCAAAAGGCATTATTTCATTCTTTTTATGGCTGCATAATATTCCATTGTGTGTGTGTGTATGTATATATATATATATATATATATATATACATCTTCTTTATCCATTCATCTGTTGATGGGCATTTAGGTTGCTTCCATGTCTTGGCTATCATAAATAGTGCTACTATGAACTTGCATGTATCTTTTAAAATTAGAGTTTTCTCTGCTATCCCTCAATTTTTTTTTTTTTTTTTTTTTGGCCATGGTGCAAAACTTGCAGGATCTTAGTTCCCGACCAGGGATTGAACCCAGGCCATGGCAGTGAAAGCACCGAGTCCTACCACTGGACTGCCAGGGAACTCCTTCTTATCCCTCAACTTTGAAAAATCTTATTATACCCTTTGGTCTACTGTCAGGACCAGATGGTATGTATCTTGCAATGCTATAGTGATACTGTAGCTAGAAATTCATTCTCTGTTCCAGCTTTCATGGGATACTAATACCAAGCTACAGCAGTTAAGTATATGTAATATCTCAGAAGGACCATATCTGGAGTATCAAACTTGATCATTTTCTTGAATTAAACAAGAGAATGTCCCCAAGGTGTTGAACTTGGAAGGAAAGTAGGTTCTCTTCTTCTGGCCCATATCTCTAAGAAGGGGTGATATTATTATCAGGAAGTTGTTGTGTGCATAAAACAGTCACAGGAGATTTTTTGCTCAAGCCAGAAAGTACCTTCTGTTTGGAGCCTATGTTTCCAACGTAAGCACCCTTTGAAATTTGAAATTCCTGTTTCAAAGTCTGTGACTCTCTGGTCTCTCTGATCTCTCCAAATTCATGTGGAATGGCCCAGGAATCTTCTCTGAGAGCCTTTTTAGAAAGTAAATTATTTCAGTGTTGGAACTATCATCTAAGTCTGTGGTCTGCCCTTTGAGCTCCATGGTCCACCGTGTTTTCAGTGCCCTCCAAATGCCAGCACTTTTAAATACAGGCTCCTTGTGAATGGTGTAAATGATGTTTAAAAGGCGGACTAGGATCATCCTGTGTCCCTATCTCTTCAAGGTTGGTGGAGTATCATCTGTTCTGATGCTCTGTTCATTGCCACAGATATAATGGCTTTTTCAAAACCACTTCAGAAAATTTGGTATTACTGGCTTTAGTCTGCACCTTGAGACAAAAAATTTCACAGCTGGGTAAGTAGTTTTGTAGAAAATTGATGTCTGTTAACAACTCTGCACATTCTGTGGGGGGAAAAATTGTACTCAGAAAGAGTATTATTTCTGTTACAGGGAAGCCAGATAATTGTCTATATAGTGAGAATTTCTACTCCAGCCTAACGTAGTTTCACTGGGTCCTCCTCAATAACCAGCAGACTTTAATCGGGGCATCCTCCCACTTAATTTCTTTGCACATTGACTTACAAATGGTTCTTTTGTCCATTCGGAGCAAAGACTCCTTTCTGCCTTTCGATGAATGGCAGACCCTTCAACCCGTGCTCTGAGTTCCCGATCTAGGTTCTTGGAGGTTTTGTCCACAAAAAGCCTTCTCTGTCTCCTTAGCACCAGACATGGGAATCTACTCGGACTCAGGTGCCCACTTGGTCATGAAGAGGCCGTGCAGCAGGATAAGTCTTGGGTTCTGAGTCCGGAGGCCGGCCGCGGAGCCATTACTCTCTTTTGTAATGCATTAAGGATTTTAGCACACACTGCTTTTTATTTTTAATTCTCTGCTTCTATTTTTATGCTTGCCTCTCCACTTCTCTTTGCCGTCTGGAGTCAAAGCTGAACCACGTCGATAAGAGCCTTGCACTATATCCAAGAGTTTTTCCTCCAGATTGATTCTGGTCTGTTAGTGCGAAGAACTAGGCAGGAAGTCTCCTGGGTTTCAGGACTTTCACTCCTTGAAAGAAGGTCTAAAGACTTGGTTGAACTTAAACATTTTTGGCAAGAATACTTCATTGGTGATTCTGTGTGCTTTATATTCTCTCACATGTGCTGTTTTGTTTTATTTTTATACGGTTGGACCTCAAGTTCACAGAATTGGATTATGATAAACTGTCATCATTAGTCCATACCTGACCTGCATTGTTTATTTACTTACCTATCCAGTATCATTTAGCTGTATATCTATATATGTAGTTATCTATCGAAATAGTAATAAGAATTTGTGAACACAGTACCTCCCCACAAATGCCAGGACCTTGGTAGTGATATACATCTGATCGTACAAATGGTCCCTCCTACCACTCCCTGGACCCAGCAGATCAAGGTAACTATCATCCTGAATTCTATGTGCATCATTCTTTGCTCCTCTGAATTTTTTTTTTGTATTATATGTTACTCCCACATATATATTTTTCTAGTTGTTTTAAATTTTATAGTAAGGGTAAAATACTGTATGTGATACTTTGGTACATTTTTTTCTCTAATATTTATTTTTAAAATCCAATCATCTTGTGTTCCTGTAATTCATTTATTTAGATTACTGTAAAACATTCCATTCTGTGAGTATGCCGTAGCTTATTCATTCAGTTGATAGGCATATGGATTGTTTCCTGATTTTTGCTCCTGTTGCCCACTGTCAATATAAACATTCTTATATATACCTCCTGATGCAAATGTGCAAGAATTTCTTTTGGGTATATAACTAGGAATAGGAATTCTGGAACTCGCAAGTATTTATCTAGGAGTAATCGTTATATTTAATAGCTAATATTCAACTATTTGGCAAAGTAGTTGTATGGATTTTTACATGCACTTGCAATATATAGGCCTGAATCTCTTGTATCCACAGGCTTTCCAACACTTGGCATTGTCAGGCTTTTAAATTTTTGTCAAACAAAAAAATCTACCTGATCTTGGTTTTGATCTATATTTCTCTAATTACAGCAAAAGAACATCTCTTTGTGCATCTATTAGTTATACGTTTCTTCTGTGAAATGTTTGTTCATGTCTTTTACCATTTTTCTATTGTTATTTTTATTTATATTGGTTTGTAGGAGTTCTTTATATATCCTTGATATTAATTCTTTGTCAGTGTGTATATGTGAGTATCCTCTCCTGGTTTGTACCTTTTCACATCTTTAAGATGTCTATTGATGAATGAAGTTTCTTGATTTTATTAC
The DNA here is from genome assembly GCF_937001465.1 of Orcinus orca. Classification (NCBI taxonomy): domain Eukaryota; kingdom Metazoa; phylum Chordata; class Mammalia; order Artiodactyla; family Delphinidae; genus Orcinus; species Orcinus orca. Next base: position 67,425,553 of record NC_064561.1, read on the forward strand.
CAATGTATTAATCTTTTATTCTATTGTCAGTGTCTTTTTAAAGAAATTATTTCTAGCCCAAGGTCTAAAATCCATTAACCTGTATTTTCCACTAAGAGCTTGAACGTTGTTTTGGGTTTTGTTTTTGTTTTTGACATTTGAGTCTTAGAACCATTTGAAGTTGATTTTTAAATTAAGACCCAATTTAATCTTTTTCTGTATGGATAACCATTTTTAATTGAACATTTCATCTTTTCGCATTGATCTGTGTTATGGACTGAATGTTTGTGCCCCACCCCCTACCCTAGTTCATATATTGAAGCCCTAGCCCCCACTGTGATAGTGTTAGGAGGAGGGGCCTTTGGGCACTAATTAGGTTTAGATAAAGTCATGAGGGTGGAGCCCATGATGGGATTAGTGTCTTTATAAGAAGAGGAAGAAATATCAGAGCTGCTTCTCAAACCACGTATACATACATGGTGTATGTATACATACATGGTGTATGTATACGTACATGGTGTATGTATACGTACATGGTGAGGAGGCTGCAGCCTGCAAGCCAGGAAGAAGACCATCATTAAGAAACCAACTGCTACATAGAGAATGGACTTGAGGACACGGGGAAGGGGAAGCTGGGACGAAGTGAGAGAGTGGCATGGACATATATACACTACCAAATGTAAAATAGATAGCTAGTGGGAAGCAGCCACATAGCACAGGGAGATCAGCTTGGTGGTTTGTGACCACCTAGAGGGGTGGGATAGGGAGGGTGGGAGGAAGGGAGACGCAAGAGGGAAGAGATATGAGAACATATGTATATGTATAGCTGATTCACTTTGTTATAAAGCAGAAACTAACACACCATTGTAAAGCAATTATACTCCAATAAAGACGTTAAAAAAAAAAAAAAACAGAAACCAACTGCTGGCACCTTGGTCTTTGACTTCCCAGCCTCCAGAACTATGCGAAATAAATATCTGTTGTTTAAGCCACCAGTCTATGGTATTTTGTTAGAGAAGCCTGAGCAGACTAAGACATTCTGAATTGCCATCTCTGTAATGTTCAAACATTCCATATATATATGTCTATTTTTGAGCTCCCTAATCTATTACATTTGTCAAATTTTCTGCCTTTGCACCAATATCAGACTATCTTGATTAATATAGCTTTATAACAAGTCAATAATAAGTAAGGCAAATTTTTAATCCTACTTTTTTTCTTAAGAAGTTTCCTAGCTCTTATTTTATTCTTTCATATGAATTTTAAAGTAATGTAATGTTTAAAGTAATGTTGTCCTGGGGGAGAAGAGAATTTATAACTTTAAAACATTGAATCTTCCAATTCAGGAACATCATATATTTCTCCATTTATATGTCATCTTAGTGTCTCTTCACAAAGGCATATGGTTTCTCCATAGAGGCCTTATACTTTATTAGTTAGACTTATTCCTAGCTACTTGATTTTTTTTAATTATTATAAATTCTATCTTTAAAATGTCAATTTCTGTTTACTGCTTTATAAAATAAATTGATTTTATATTGATTTTCCAAATTCAGCAACTTTACTAAACTCTTTAATTATAATATTTTATCTGTAGGTACTTTTGGATTTTCTTTGTACTCCTTAGTATCATCTACAAATAATAACAACTTTGCTTCTTATTCTGCAATCTACATAACTTGTATTTCTTTGCCTTATTATTCTGGCCAAAACTTCCAGTACAATATCAAATAAATGTAATAGTGGGCATTTGTGTCCTGTTTCTGATGTCAGAGGAAAGGTTTTAACATTTCACCATTAATGTGTTTTGCTGTACATGTTTTCATATCATTTAAGGATTAAGGAAGTTTTATTTCTAATTTAAGGAGTTTTTCCCCCCATTATAAACAGAATTTTATCCAATCCTTCTTCTGTGTCTCTAAAAATTATTGTATGATTTTTTTCTCTTTTACTTTATGTCAGTGAGTGATATTGGCTTTTAATTTTCCTTTCTTGATATCAGGGTTATGCAAAACATTTTAAGGGCGTCTTCTCCCTTTTTTTCTATTCTATGGTAGTGTTTGTATAAGATTGGAATTATTTCTTCCTTGAATTTTTGGTACTACTCACAGCGCCTTTCTTTCTTCCTTTGTTTTTTAAAGAAAAGTTTTTCTAATTAACTTGAAAAGTAGTTTAAGTGGGTAAGCAGAAGGGTACCTTGTATAATGCTAGACAGTTGCAGTATGGGAAGAAATGGACTGAGGCCCTGAGATGAAATTGGGGTGGTCCTCTACATCTGGGGAATGGGGACAGCAGCTCTCAGTGGAGCCCAGGCAGCGCCAGTTGTGACCCGACTGTGCGTTTGGTTTCAACCGGCGTCGTCCGCGAGTCCTGCGCTGGGTTACTTTACACTAGTGAAATGTTAACCAGCCATATTGGCTCAATAAATAGCTTCAGTAAGGAGTGAATTTCCTTCTAGAAATCAGTGCCTATTTTTCCTGGAAACTCCATTTTAAATAGTCCGGTTCCACCTGAAGTCAAGCTGTTGTCATTGCTGTCATTCCATGATGTTCTCTCCCGTGACACCTGTAGGTCAGATGAACCACTTTTTTGATTTAGAGATACTTACGTCCTTTGTGTTAAAGTTATTTTGAAGGGGTTGACTTGCTGGATGGCTCTATTCTTTTTCCTCCAGGAAGAAGGGGAGAAATGTACTTGGAAGTAATGTATGTTTATATCAATTTGCAAATTCCTGTACATATATATATATATATATATACACATATATATATATGTATATATATATGTGTATATATATATATATATTTTTTCGGTACGCGGGCCTCTCACCGTTGTGGCCTCTTCCATCACGGAGCACAGGCTCCGGACACGCAGGTTCAGCAGCCATGGCTTACGGGCCCAGCCGCTCCGCGGCATGTGGGATCCTCCCGGACCGGGGCACAAACCCGTGTCCCCTGCATTGGCAGGCGGACTCTCAACCACTGTGCCACCAGGGAAGCCCTAGCGATATATTTTTTTAAGCGTGAATGTAACAACATACTGTGAATTCCATCTTGGTTACAAATGAGACTCCTTTAGTCAGTTATGCAAATAAAATCAGTTCTTAAAAAAAAAACCAAAAAGAAAAAAACCTTATGGTTTAGTGGCTCCAATGATACCAAGCCCACGGTAAGCAGCTCTTATGACATTATGATCGTTTGATGTCCCATAGTCAGCCACTCATTCTCTACTAGGGCTCAGGAGCATGACAGCATCTACTTATAAGGACACAGAAGTTATCTGCTATAGAAGGCATGGATCTGCACTATAAGATTTGCACTATAATCATCCTACTGTGGCTTGCTGGAAACTCCACACAGCATCCTTATCCACTACTGGCATTTTTAGCAACATCAGATTGACTAGATGACATCAGATTGGCTAGTATTATCGTTTCAACCTGCTACGTATCTTTTCCTTACTCCGGGCCCTGCTCAAACCTGGCAGCATTTTGAGTTCCAAATATGGTATATGCTGCCTCTAAAATCCAGAGAGGTCCCCAAAGACAGTGCCTCTCTTTTAGTGGTAAGAGATGTAAGAGATAACTTGTATTTTACCTTGGGGGTGTGATTTCCTGGCATGCCCCAGACCCCTAGAATCATCACTGATGGGGCAGGCCCCTGAATCTTCACGGGGCTAATCTTTTACTCTTTGACATGCATGTGTCCTGCTAGGCCATCTAGGGTCCTTTTCATTTACTGCTCATTAGGCCCAATTAGCATGATGTCATCAATATGGTAGTCTAACATTATGTTCTGCAGAATGTTCAATGTTGAGGTCTTTGTGGAGTATGTTACAAAAGAAAGGGAAAGAGTTAACATAGCTCTGGGGCAAGACAGTGAATATATTTTGCTGCCCTGTTATGAGAAGATGAACTGCTTTTGATTTTATTCACTGGTGGAGTTTAAGATGAATGCATTCACCAGAAAAATAGCCACCTACCAAGTGCTAAAGGTTATACTAATCTGCTCCAGTAGAGATAACCACTGGTATGGCAGCTGTAATTGGAGCTGCCAGTTGATTAAGCAAATTGCAGTCCATTGTCATCACTATGATCCATCCAGTTTTTGCAGGGGGTGAACAGGTGAATTAAATGAGGATATGAGGAGACTATCACCTCTGCATACTTTAACTTTTAGACTGTAATGCTCACCTCTGAAATTAGGATGCAGTGTTACTTATTTACTATCTTGGCTAGGGAAAGGGAAATTTCAGGTTTTCCACTATAATGTTTCTTACCCTACCAGTCAGGGAACAAATGAAAGGGTTTGACATTGAAGGTTTCTAAGACCATCCCCAGGTTTGGTGATTTGCTAGAAAGACTCATGAGACTCAGCATATAGTCATACTCATGACTGTGAGAATGTAAAACGATACAGTAAAAGGATACAAAGAAAAATCAGCAAAGGGAAAAGGTGCCTTGGACAAAACCTGGAGGAAAGTAGATAGAAATTTCTAAGATCCTCTTCCTTGGATTCACACAGAATGTGCTTCATTCTTCTAGCATCAGATTGAAACAACATGTATGAAGTGTTGTCTACCAGCGAAGCTTACCTGAAATCCAGGGGTTTTATTGGGTGCTGGACACATGGGCATCCCCTGTCTAGCATAAACTACATTGTTTGTATATACAGTTTAGGCACAGTAAATGGCCTTTATCAGTTATGAAACGCTGGGGACAGTCTCCAAATCCAAGTCCCAGATGCCAACAAAGGGCCAACCTTGCAAGCAGGGCTTTCTAAGGATAGGAGTCTCAGGCCTGCTATGGTAACTCTTTCCTGCACAGCCCATCCCCTTGGCCCTTGGCCAAGGTGTCTTTACAACAAGATTATCATCAGTAGGACCCCATGTAGCAGGGCGAGACCAACATACAACATTGGCCTCAGTTATGCCCTCCATGGGTCCTAGATTTGGCCAGTTAAACAAATCCCACTAACCGTAAAGGCCTACCTTAGAAAGCCAGGTATCTTCCTGTTTAAGTTTTTGTTGTAACCTTTTCACCTGACCCAAGGCATCAAGTCAGGCACAGCACAACTCTGGCTAGGAAGTTGAAGCTAACACAAATGCCTTGTAGGGCTGAGGCAGTGTCATGATAGCAGGGTACACATGGAAGAAATACAGTCCCAGAGGGCACATGTAGTACCTCTGGAAACAGAGAGTTTACATAGTTAGGGCACCCCAAGCAGGACATACATTAGTTAGGCAGTACTGGTTAACAGAGACTTCAAGATGGCCTCTAACCATGGGGCCTCCTGCTCCAGGATTCTCAGTTCAGTCCAAATAATTCAGTTCAGTTTTTGGTTTCAAAGGGGCTTCCCGAGGCAGTTGGTTCCAAACAGTTTTGCTTGTGCATGACATCACCTTTTCCACCTCACAGGCGTGGACAGCATCTGGAAGTGTTCTGCATGGAAAGTGCAGGAGCTGGAGCCATTCTCTGCTGCCTCATAGTCAGCACTGTCAGGTGTGATTGTGGGCTCAGCAGTCCATTTGAATCCAGAATGCTCACAGCAGCTTGGAAAAGCAGCATGGGGAGTTTTCCTTCAAGAAGAGAGGGAAGCTTCCAGGAAGAGGTCTGAAAAACAAACATTGTTAATGTCCTCCCCACTCTCTGTGCCTCTCCGGGCTGTGTTTTCTTCAGTGTTAAAAAATCAATGTGTCCCATTCAGCAATTATGACTTTATATTTTTTTAGTCATCCTCTCCTCTTACCCAGATCTTTTGTCTGAAAGGGTCATATGCAAGACAAAAGCATTTTCACAGAAACAATTTTTTATATAATTTTTACCATAAAGTCATATCATGTTAAGGAATTTATCATGATGATATCCTGAATTTTCAAAGGTTTTCAAAATGGATTTACACAGATCAATCTCTTTCTGGGGATGGTTGCATTTAACAGTCAAATTGCCTTAATAAGATGTGTGTACTAGGTAAAAGGTGAGGGAAATAGAGTCACACTATCAGTTCATTGATGCAAATTGCAACCAATCTAGAAATCTGAACACAAGTCAATAGCAGTGGAACGTACCCCATTGGGGGTCCAGAGTCTGATCTGTCAGGAGTGGGTGGAGGGGGTCATAGTTGCTGTGATGTGCCTTCCCCCAACTTGCAGCTTTCCACAGTACTCACAAATTAGAACTGCAACCATTCTCTGTATATCCCTATCAGAAACAAAGAGCCAGGGCTTCCCTGGTGGCGCAGTGGTTGAGAGTCCGCCTGCCGATGCAGGGGACACGGGTTCGTGCCCCGGTATGGGAAGATCCCACATGCCGCAGAGCGGCTGGGCCCATGAGCCTGCGCGTCCGGAGCCTGTGCTCCGCAGCGGGAGAGGCCACAACAGTGAGAGGCCCGCATACCGCAAAAAAAAAAAGAGAAAAAAAAGAAAAAAAAAAGATATATAGAGCCAGTCAGCACCTCAATTACAGATGGCCCCATCAGTAAATAAGACTTTCCTGTGGGCATCTGTAAGTGGTCCAGATGGTCCAGCCAGCATCCATGTTTTCTCTGTTTAAGGCCCCACAAAGGGGTTTCCTAAATCTGTAACAGGCACAGCATCTGTGTTCCCTTTATGGAGCCTGTGGCTGCTTTCAGTTTAGCACAGCTCATGCTATAACTGAAATGGTGCTTAGAAGATAGTATCAGATTTTCCCTTAGAGTCAGATCTAGGCAATTAGGATCTGTGAGTTCAGAATGCCAAGAAAGCCGGTGGTAGGGGACAGTGGAAATGCTCCCCAAATCCAAGTTCCCAGATAACAGCCAAGGGCCAACCTTGCAAGCAGGGCCTTGTAAGGATAGAGTATTAAGCCTGCTACATTAATTCTTTTCTGCACAGGCTTCTTCCAGCTGATGAGTATATCTATCCCAATTATACACTCAGGGACCCAGGAAATACTCACATGGTAGGTCTGGATGCTTTGGACCCTCTGAGATGGATTTGGGCCTAAATTCCATTCATCTCTTCATCTCTATAAGCCTGCATTATAACTGAAGGACCATTATGGTGTTTTAGGTCACCTCTTATCAGAGTCTGCTCAGGAACTATATTTCACCTTCCTTGAGAAGTCTGGATAATCCACTTTCCCAAGTGCAGTTACCCAGGCAAACAGCTGCAGATCTCTTTAGGAAAGGATAGAAGGAACACTTAGAGTCTTTAGCTGCAGTGGCATTGCCCTTCCTTAAAGAGGGTCATCTTCACCTTCTAACAGGCTCTGGTATGTGATCTGACATACCTAAAAACAGGGTGAGGGACTGCAATTGTCCATTGCAGTAGCTGTATACCAGCTCTCAAATATCTTTATTAAACAAGTCAAGCAACATTTTATTTGGCTGTCTATCTTTCTCACTCCCAGGAACACAGTGGTTTATTAGGCATAGCCACAATCCCTATGTGTAAAAACACCTTGGTTGCCATGATGGTCTTGCTGCTGCTGCAGTAGTTAAATCTACTTTGCCACTAATTATGTGAAGCCATTTGGTCTCTGTTATTCTGAAATCTCATTATCCTCATTCATGCCAGAGAGCTCAGTTCTTTGCCAGCATCAATACCACAAACCCTTGTCTATAGGGGATAGTTACCCACTGAGCTTTACAAAAATGTCAGTATTTTCCTCACTAGAAGCCTCACTTCTGGGCCATCTTAGGGAACATAATTGTCGGGTTCTCAGGGTTTATACAGTAAACCCATTCTAACATTCCCACCTCTCCGAGCCTTCTGATATTCTCCTCCATACTATGTCCAAGGGTAGTTCATATCTCTACTACATTTATTAGCCATTAATTGTGTCTAATCTTCAAAAAGCCTTTGACCTTTCTGGCCAAAGTATTAGGATCTGGTCCAGGTATCCTTGCCAGAAGCTTAAATCCCAAGTCATGGGCAAGTTCTCCATGCCATTTAATTCTACCAAATCTAGGCTTATATTCTGTACCCTGGTCCAATACCCTCAAAATCCACTCTCACATTTTCCCTGTATCCTGCTGGTATGTATTGGTCAGGCCTTGCAATTCTTTCTGTGAAAGTTATCTCCCCCAGAATGGACAGTATACTTTTCCATAGGTTATAGCCTAAAAGGAATGTGGATTAGAGGGACAGATGTGGAGAAGAACAAGTGTCACTTTGTAAAGCACCTGCCTCATAAGTTTGTTGTATGATTTCCAGGAAAGGGGATAGTGCTTTCCTCTGGCAAGTAGTAAAAGTCTGCTTATGTTGGCCTGGAGGAGTCAGACAGTCAAGGGCTTTAAGATTTTCATGTTCATTTAGCAGCAAATACTGGTATAGCTGGGGAAAGGGCTATTTGATATCTTATGGATAGAACTATGCCTGGCACATAGTAAGCATTATGTAATGTTTTTAAAGTAAAAAGCCACATAATTGACCTTCTTTTCAATTTCAGTATTAATATTCACAACTGCAGTGTTGAACATTTAGTGAGCATTCATATGAGGCACATATATCTACATACTCTGTACTCCATTCTGGAGAGTTCCGTAAACATATCTCTCACCCAGTGTGATACTGTGATTTATAATAGGAAATATATATTTGATCTTCATCCTCGGTTTCTGATACGGCTCTTAAAACCCTTGGAATTTCCTAAGTGAAGTGAAGAGAGCAATAAAGGTGTCTCTTGTTATGTTATGTTAATGAGGTGACTTTTGGAAGAGCACCTAAGGATGGGATGCTGGTTGCCAGGAGAACCAAACATGTTATTAGAGGGTTAGAACTTTCAGTCCTTCCCCTGACATCTGGGGAGGGGAGAGGGACTGGAGATTAAGTTTAATCACCAATGACCAATGATTTAATCAACCATGCCTATGTAATGAAGCCTCCAGAAAAACCCAAAAGGACAGGGTTCAGAGAGCTTCTCAGTTGGTGAACACATGGATATTTGGGGAGAGTGGCACATTAGGAGGGCATGGGAGCTCTGTGCCCCTTTCTCCATACCCTGCACTACGCATCTCTTCCATCTGGCTCTTCCTGAGTTGTACCCTTTTATTATAAACCGGTAATTTAGTAAGTAAAATGTTTCTCTGAGTTCTGCGCCACTCTAGCAAATTAATCAAACCCAAGCTTTGTGGGAACCTCTGATTTACAGTCAGTCGGTCAGAAGTACAGGTACAGCAGTACAGCAACCTGGGCTTGCCACTGGTGTTTGGAGTCTGAGAAGGGAATCTTGGGACCCTCCAATCCGTAGCCAGTTGGTCAGAAGCACAGGTAACAACATGGGCTCGCAATTGGCATCTGCAGTTGGGGTTGCGGGGGGAGTCTTGTGGGACTGAGTTCTCAACTTGTGGAATCAGGTGCCATCTCAGGGGAGATAGTGTCAGAACTGAGTTGACTTGTAGGATACCCAGCTGGTGTCAGAGCATTGCTTGTTGGAGGTGTGGAAGAAAACCCCCTCTCCTCACATTGAAATTGGGTGCGCAGAACACAAAAGAGTTGACGTCAGTGACGTGGGATTTGCTAGATTAGCCCTGGCTCACGGAAACACGTGGTTTGGGAAGAGAAAGGATGAAAGGGCAGGGGATGAAGAACCTCTGATTCCTGGGCCACATGGTCACCCATGGTATGGAGCAGCAGCTCGCTGTAGTCAGTTACTAAAGGTAAAAGTTACCAGTGGAATCCAAATCCTGGGGAATGGAATCACTGGGTGTATAAGGAAGTGCAAAATAATAAGAAGGATGCTAAACATACAATCCCTTGGTTATTGTTATCTGTAATAGCTAAACTAAAAGTAAAAGAGAATGCTGGGTTAGACCTTGATGCTGGTCCAAACTCAGATTTCAGTGAGTCTGAGCTTGGGCCACTAGCCTCAAAGCTGCCCCCAAGGTAAAAAATGTGCAGGGACAACAGAAAGGCCTCTAAGATCTCTGGTCACAAAGAAGGTAATCAACATGGGGCGGGTGGGAGGGGGAGAGGACAAAACCAAGAAACTCCTGAAGCCAGGGTTATGGTGTGAAGGAATTGTTTCATTTTGTAGATCAGTATCATCAGCTTCCTGAAGAACGTTTACTGAAATGAATCATAACTAATGTGGGGGCTGTGTCTTTGGTTTTGAGTGCTGCAGAGTGGAAGAGCATGTTTGGGTTGATACAGGGCCCACAGCTCACTATGGAACAATCACAGATGACTATATGTGAGTCAGATACACAAGAGGTTATTCCTGAGGGAACAGCCAGCCTGATGGACCAGATAAAAGCCACTGCAAGGTCTGTTTACCCTGCAGTGTTTGTCTTCCTCTATGAATGCCAAGTGGAAAACTTCAGATGAAATAGCTGATATGCTTCATATGCAAACCATGTGGTACTGGCTTTATGATGAGCAAAATATTCACCCGCTGAATATACCTGTTACCCAGGTCATGGTAATTCTGAGGTTAAAGGGGCCCCTTCACATGGGCATCCCATATAATCCTATTGTTGCCAAATCAAAAAAGCGTTCAGGGCTTCCCTGGTGGTGCAGTGGTTAAGAATCTGCCTGCTAATGCAGGGGACACGGGTTCGAGCCCTGGTCCGGGAAGATCCCACATGCTGCGGAACAACTAAGCCTGTGCATCACAACTACTGAGCCTGGGCTCTAGAGCCCGTGAGCCACAACTACTGAAGCCCACACGCCTAGAGCCCGTGCTCTGCAGCAAAAGAAGCCACCACAATGAGAAGCCCGTGCACCCCAACGAAGAGTAGCCCCGACACGCCACAACTAGAGAGTCCGTACGCAGCAACAAAGACCCAACGCAGCCAAAAATAAATTTAAAAAAAAATGTTCAGGAAACATCAAATTTGCTATCTTAGCTTCCCCTCACTGGGTCTTATAGATGCTAATAAAAACATTAAGTTAATTAACTAGAGAATGGGGAGAGGCCAAGGGGGAAGTCACAGGACTCTTCCCAAGGAGGTAGAAATTTTAAAACAGTTATTAAGGAATAAGATGAGGGACTTCCCTGGTGATCCACTGGTTAAGACCCCACGCTCTGAATGCAGGGTGCCTGGGTTCGATCCCTGGTCAGGGAACTAGATTCTGTATGCCACAACGAAGATCCCACCTGCTGCAACTAAGACCTGGCGTGGCCAAATAAATAAATAAATAATAAATAGGTAAATAAATTATTTTTTAAAAAGGAATAAGATGAATGAAGTGAATATCAATAGGAGCAAAACAAAGAGAAAACAGAAAGGGGAGTCACAGGACTCATTCCAGAAGAGTAGAAATCCTTAGATGGTTATTTAAAAAATGGAGTGAATAAAATGGACATTGATTGGGTTAAAACAAAGTTTTAATACAGCACTACCTAAGGTTGGGTGGGCCAAAGGAACCCCCCCCTTTGATCTCTCAACATTAAAGCTGAGAGAGTCCACTCTATTTACCCCTGTTTGGAGAAATTTTAAAAGTCAGAAGGCAGACATTACAATGAGAAACCTGACTGGAAATTGCATGGGAGAGTGGGCAGGCCGATTTATAAGGTAAAGATTGACAAAAGGGCCAGGGTCACTTGGCTCAACCCCTCACTGGGTAGCCAAAGACTTTTGCACTGGAGTGGGTAAAATGGTCAGGGGCTGGAGAAGAGAAGTTTCCAGGACTCAACTGTGGTACCAAAGCCCATTGGTGAAACCCAATTAGATTAAGATTAGATTAGATTAAGATTACCTAAAAAAGGTAATGGTTGATAGGATTATGAAAGTTAGAATTATGTAAAGAAGTGTGGGGCTTTCTTGGTGGCACAGTGGTTAAGAATCCGCCTGCCAATGCAGGGGACACGGGTTCAAGCCCTGGTCAGGGAAGATCCCACATGCCGCGGAGCAACTAAGCCCGTGCACCGCAACTACTGAGCCTGCGCTCTGGAGCCCGCGATCCACAACTACTGAAGCCCGCATGCCTAGAGCCCGTGCTCCTCAACGAGAAGCCACCGCAATGAGAAACCCATGCACCGCAACGAAAAGTAGCCCCCGCTCGCCGCAACTGGAGAAAGCCCGCGTGCAGCAATGAAGGCCCAATGCAGCCAAAAATAAAATAAAAAATAAAAAAAAAAGAAGTGTTTCAACTTTTCCTGAATGTTTTATGGGAATGCATATTACGAAGGGCAAGGGAACACTTCGCCTACCTAGTATTGTAAAATCAAAACCTGTGGATGCTATACACTACCGAATGTAAAATAGTTGGCTGGTGGGAAGCAGCAGCATAGCACAGGGAGATCGGCTTGGTGCTTTGCGATGACCTAGAAGGGTGGGATAGGGAAGATGGGAGGGAGGCTCAAGAGGGACGGGATACGGGGACATGTGTATGCATATGGCTGATTCACTTTGTTGTGCAACAGAAACTAACACGATATTGTGAAGCAATTATACTCCAATAAAGTTCTATTAAAAAAAGAAGAAACCAGTGGATGAAGTCCTAATAGAGGCTACAGTTAGGAACATATGAGTTGTTGGAATTACAGTAAAAGTTTGTAGGAGAATCGGTATGTTTGAACTTACCAGAGAATGGACTTGAGGATATGGGGAAGGGGAAGGAGAAGCTGTGACAAAGTGAGAGAGTGGCATGGACATATATACACTACCAAATGTAAAATAGATAGCTAGTGGGAAGCAGCCGCATAGCACAGGGAGATCAGCTCTGTGCTTTGTGACGGCCTGGAGGGGTGGGATAGGGAGGGTGGGAGGGAGGGAGACGCAAGAGGGAAGAGATATGGGGATATATGTATATGTATAGCTGATTCACTTTGTTATAAAGCAGAAACTAACACACCATTGTAAAGCAATTATACTCCAATAAAGATGTTAAAAAAAAAAAAAAGAACAGGCTTTATGTGAAGTGCTTGTGTTTTTTTTACCAGATTGTATTTGGGAGATGGACACTGAATCTGACTGCGGAACATTTCCCCTACCTAGTAATGTCAAACAGGAGGTATGTAAATCCACCTTTCAAGCAATATTAATTGGACATGCTAAATGGGAACCAGTAAGATTGCCTGAGCCATACAGTGTAGAATGGAAGCTGGAGTGCTGGTGGGGACAAATTCTCTGTGCAATAGCCCTATGTGGGGCACATACTAGGGCTTATGGCTAGAGCCTGTGAGTGCTTCCCAGTGATGACTACTGGGACTTTGGACAAGAGAATTTCCACTTGAGGGGTGTTTACTCCCTTGGAGTAAAAAAAGACACAAGCACTTCCCATAAAGCCCTATAAAGAGCCCTTGCCTGGCTGACAGAGCTGCTTGGTTTGTAGATTCCAAGGTGAATGGACAACATCCTGTTTGGAAGGCCATCACTCTGATGGAAGGAGGTAAAAACAAATCAGCTTGGTGAGCTGAATTGCATGCTGTTTACTCAGCAGTGATGGAAGGATTGAACAGTGGAAAAAAGCCACTATGTTTGGCTTTTTACTGACTCATGCACAGTGGCCAAAATGATTGGAATCGACAAGAAGATATACCTGTGTGTTTGCTTGAGGTGGCCAACTGGGTCCATGAGGTTGAGGGTTTGCAGCAAGGCAGAGATGGGCTGAATCTAAACATATTCCTCTTGTACCCTCTGAGGCACAAAATGTTTTATCTGCCAACAAAATACACAGAGACTGCAGATAGCTGTGTGACCAACTTCCTGGCGGGAAAGCCCTTGAGCACAGCTGGCTGTTACTGGTAGCCCTATGGGGCTACAAATGGGTCGTGATAGGAATAGACACTGATTCTGGTCTGGACTTCGCTTATCTGGTGGTAAATGCAAATGCTCAGAATATTGTGAGAGAATTGGAAGAGAAGATATTGCACCAATTTGTATAGCTGACTATCATTTCTTCAGACGAATGACCTCACTTTACAGCCCATAATGTCCAACAATGGGCAGAGAGATATCTTCCTCAGAGTAATATTCTGATAGAGAATTGGAACAGGCAATTAAAACATTGATTGTCTAAAACAGGAGGAGATAAAAGCACGAAGGGCTGGTTTACACATATTCATGAGAATGTGCTCACACTCAACAAGAGGGGGGCTAAAAGAGTGTCCTCACTGAATAGATTTCTCTTGTTTTCCTGGTGGATCTGGGGCAGAAGGGTTGGGGAAGGTGCTGGTATACTTTCTTCTTCATATAACCTCATCTTTTTTTTTCTCCTACTTGTTGCATTGGTCATAGGACAGGGCTGCAATTACAAGGACAGGAAACATGAATGGATTCCTAAGCAAGGAACTATAACTATGTTTTTAACCTTATGTCAGAATTCCCAAGGGCCTAATGGGGCAGGATGTACCTTCACACCATCTGGCAAAATTGGGATTAACAGTGAATGCCACTATATTGCCTGGTGGTAAAGATAGCCCACTAGTTCTGCATCTATGTACCTTACTCTATGGGAACAGAGTGGACAGAGGAAGAAGCACTTGCTAGAGTAGTACTGCGGTCTGCAATCTACACCAGCATACTGGCTGAACCTAATGTCCCTTCCAAAGGTAGAAAAGTTTGGGATAAAATGGAAAGAAGAAAAAATAGTAGCTATTGGTAAAGGAATGAAAAATGGGTTATGTAATGAGGGAAATTCAATATTACATTAACACCTCGGAAGAGGCTCAGAGCAAGAGATGATACCCAGACTTTCTTGTTACCAACCCTCTAATCTTATTCCCTTTTACCCCATGGCATATAGGCCAAACCATTAGCCACCACTCATGAATAAGTGCTGTTATGGACTGAATTGTGTCCTTGTTGAAAAAGATATTTCGGCATCCTAAACCCCAGTACCTCAGAATGTAACTTCATTTGGAGATAGGGTCTTAACAGAGGTAGTCAAGTTAAAACAAGGTCATTAGGATGGGTCCTAATCCGGGATGGTTGATGTCCTTATAAAAAGGGGAAATTTAAACACAGAGACAGACACGCATAGAGGGAAGACCATGTGAAGAGAAGGGAGAAGATGGCATCCACATCCAAGGAAACAGAAATGGAGCAGATTCTCCCTCTCAGCCTTCACAAAGAACCCACCCTACTAACACCTTGATTTCAGACCTCTAGCCTCAAAAACTGTGAGACAATGAATTTCTATTATTTAAGCCACCCAGTTTGTGGTACTCTGTTATGGCAACCCTAGAAAACTAACACAAATGCAAATACATACCTCGGGCCATCTTTCTTTCCAAGAAAAGTGAACAGTCAGATGTACCACTCAAGGTTCTTTCCTATCAATGGAAGAGAGGCAAGATAGGTGAAGGGGATTAAATAGTACAAAGTACTAAATATAAGATAAATAAGATACAAAGATATAATGTACAGTAGAGGGAATTTAGCCAATACTTTATAATAACTTTATATGGAATATAATCTATAAAAATATTGAATCACTATGTTGTACTTCTGAAAGTAAAATGATATTGTAAGTCAACTATACTTCAATTAAAAAACAAAAAGCAAAAAACAAACCCATAAAGGTCTTTCCTAGCATGAGGAGTTCCTTTCTCTTCTGCCCTTCCGAGCCAGTCCTGTGGGATGTAATACATTACTAGTCTCCTTATGGTTTGTGTCAGAGTTCTGTGAGGAAATATTTTAAAATTAGGCTCAAATTTTCCCTCTTTAGTGATCTGATCACAGGGAATGAGCTGATCATTCCCTTCTCTACTATCTATTCTAGGTTTCTTTTCACCTTCACTAGCATGTCTGCTGGTTTTGGTGGCTTATCTGGTGGTATAATACAGACGTTCATCCCCAATAGATATGAGCCCTTGTCATCAAGCCCTTTCAATATGGGATTGTTGCATATATCCAATTACCAATAAGGCCAGAGATATAGGTTGAAAGAGAGGTGGTAATGCAGGAGCAGTAGGTGTATTGCCAGTATAAACCGTCCACTTATGAAACATATTTATGCTCTCCAGACCTGCTCATGTATGATCTTGTATTACTACTTCCACTTGAAGATGGAGTGCTGCTACACATGCTACAATTTTATGGTTTGATAAATCAGGTAAATTATAGACACCTCAGATCACATGTTCACTTTATGTCCCACAGTCAGGGGTTCAGTCTCTACCGTGGTCCAATAGCAAGCCAGGAGCTGTGTTACTGAGTTGGGATCTCTAAGAAGCAGACTCTGAGACTGAGTTAAAGTAGGGTATTTTCTAGGGAGTTCTTTGAGATTAACATTCATGGGGAGAGCTGACAGAGGCAGGATTCAGCAAAGAGAGAAGTGGGGAACTCTGAAGCTAAAATGTCCCTTTAGAGTTGTGCTGAGCTAGCTGAAATGGCTAGGTCTTTATATTTCCACATTGATCAGTCATTGGATGTGGGCTGCCTGAAAAGGGTGTGACAGCTGAAGGGTGCCTACTGATAACACTCCTGGCATTCCCAGAATCAAGACTTCCATGGAAAGGGAATTTGAGTGGTGCATGTCCATGTCCTTATAGTCCACCTTCTGTGCCTCTCAGATCCTTTTCTTCACACATATTCAGGGAGCAGCTCCTTCATGGTTCTGCTGGTCTTCTCTTCCTGGGGGAAACTTAGAAGAGAAAGTTTAATGGGATGACCTATAGTCTCTACCACTGAAACTGGTTTCAGGGTTAGAACTGATAATCATTGTCTCCCTTCTCTACTGTCCATTCTAGGTTTCTTTTCACCTTCACTAGCATGTCTGCTGGTCTTGGTGGTTTATCTGGTGGTATAATCCAGACGTTCATCCCCAAGAGATATTAGTCCTTGTCATCAAGCCCTTTCAATATGGGATTGTTGCATATATCCAATTACCAAAATAACTGGGCTAGTGTGTACCAGGAGGCACTCAAGTGGGTCAACTATGTGCCAAACATATTTTTCCTTGAACCCTGTGTGTCATAGCAGCCCTACTTCCTCCTGATGATCAGGGTCAGTTTCCCCTGTCAAGCTGGTGGCTCCTCTCTTGTCTGCTGGACACTGGTCATATGGAACCGAAAGGATTGAGGATATAGCTTTAGCTTATAGTATAGCAGGAATCATGCAATATCCCCTGGTGGAAATGTTTCCCTTTAAGGACAAGGACTTCTAACTCTGCAGAGCCCAGAGTTTCAGAAAAGGGAAGCACAAATTCCCCAAGCAGGTCATTGAGAGCAATGTTAACTGAAGCCATTCCTGCCATATATAGTAAAGGGCTTAGTGTTTGTCTCTATTGCTGGCATATTGGAAATTTGGATGTGGAAGCACCTAAATCAACCTTGGTAAGTGAGGTGCTTGAATAGCTTTTATCTTTGCCACTGTGGCCTCTTTGTTCATCTGCTCATCATGCCAGCAGTGGTCTGGCTGATGAAAGAGTCTGTCTGATGTCAAAAGGATCAATAATTTTCTCTATTCCAATGTTTAGTGACTCTTTCTTGGTGGAATGCCCTCTGGTGGCCATTAACTTATTAACATATATTTATCACATTAACTTATTAACATATACTTATCACATATAGGTCTTCACACTTTGTGTTTACTCCCATATATTCATCATGCTTCTAATCCATTACTCCTTGTACCCAATCTTCCAGCTTTCCAGGATCCCAAGATTTTATTCTCTAATACCTTTATTCAATGGGAAAAAAAGCAAAGCTCTTTGTAAGAATAGTTGGATACATGTCTGGATCAGCAGAATATAGAATAATTTTGTGACCTCTTGTTATTTCCAGAAAGCAAGGACGCTTTCAAAATCATAGGTTGGGTCAAAAGTCCACAGCAGCCAGTTTGAGGAGTCTCCTACTGGCCAAGTTGTGATAAGTTACTTGCAAAAATGGACCAAAAATGTATACTTGATTAAAACAAGTTAAGTCCATAGATGCCATGAATATGTAATGATACTAAAAAGAAAAAACTTGATTATTTCTTTTATTTAATTTATTGATCCTTTTGCCAATACTTCACTGTCTTGATTATTGCAACTATACAAGATGTCTTGAAAAAAATATATATATATTTGCTTGTCACTTGCCAATTTCCACAAAACAGCCTACTTGGATTTTGATTGGAGTTCCATTTCTCTAGAGATCATTTTGGTAATTGTGAACATCTTTAAAGTTTTGAGTCTTCAATCCATGAACATGGCATATTTCTCCATTTATTTAAATCTTCTCAATTTCTGTTTGCAATGTTTTGTAAGTTTCAGTGTGAAAGTCTTGCACATCTTTAGTTAAATCTATTCCTAATGTATCTTTTTGATGCTATTGTAAATGGTAGCATTAAACTTTTATTTTCCATTTGTTACTTGCGATTATATATAAACATAATTTATTTTTATATATTAGTCTTATATTCTGCAACCTTGCTAAATCTACTCATTAGTCCTAGTAGTTTTCTTGTAGGTTCTTTAGGATTTTCAACATATACAATTAGGTCATCTGTAAATAAAGACAAATATTTTAAATATCTGTGCCTTTTATTTATTTTCCTGGCTTTTTACATTGACTAGAGCTTCCATTATAATGTTGAACAGAAGGAGTGAGAACTTTCTGGCTTTGTCTCTAATATTATGGGGAAGCATTCAATATTTTACCAGTAAGTATGATGTTAGATTTAGGATTTTAGTAGGTTTTTTTTTAAACCACAATGAGGATGTTCCCATCCTCTAGTGTGTTGAAAGTTTTCACAAAATGCATTTTGAATTTTTCAAAGATTTTCTATGCATTTATTGAGATGATCATATATATGTTCTTTATTTTGTTAATATGGTGAATTACACTGATAGTTTTAATTTAACAATACTATGTTTATCATTTAGGAATTTCATTCCGTTTTGACTAACATAAAACTCCCACAAATCAGCAAGGGGCTTATTTCTCTCCTGGGAGAGTCTAGAAATAGGCAACACAAGGACAGTATGGCTACTCAACAATTGCAATAGGGGAGCAAACTTACTCATTTGTTTGTTTTCTTTTGCTGCAACATATTATGACTCAGGAAAAACAGAGTCACTGGAAGTATTAGGAGAACTATGTGCTCACTATAGAAATTAGACCTTTCAAAAGTGTGGAGAAGAGGTAATCAGAGGATTGGAGAAAGTCTCTAAACACAATATTCTGAAACAGTGGTATGAATGGACAGTTTTGAGTTTTCAAGGAAATTCAAACAGCTGTGCACATCTATCCACCAAAGTAGGACCATGAAGGGTGAGCTCATGGAGATGTTTGTGGAAACTGCTACCTCTAAGGTGACTAAAGTGCTTGTGATTGGCTCAGGGTTGATGTTATTCTGCAAAGACAGTAGTCAGGAAGATAAGCTTGAAGTTTGGAACTTCTGAACAGTTCTGGATCTGTCTGTGAATCTGCTACTTCCACATCATTTTGAGATTAATGGCTTCTTCATTTTTGCATTTCAAATCTCATGTAGCTTCCTCTTTTGTCTAATTCTAACCATACAGCAAGAGGATTCTAGACAATGTAATTCTAAGCTTCATATAACATAATCCAGCACAACCATCATTACCCCTAACTTTCACCCTCATGGTTCCAAGTTCTCTCTTTTCAACTTGAATTGTTGTGTCCAACTTAAAGGAGGAGCAAAGTACAAAAGGTTAAATTACTGAGTCTGACGAAACCATCTTTTTTTGATAATTTTGAACATTTTTTATGTATATCAACTACTTATTAACCAAAACAATTGTTATATACTACACTAGCCACAAAAATGCTGAAGATACACCTCTCAACAGTTAAGGTCAATAACCTGAAAATTTCTAAGTTTTCATGGTAAGGAAGAAGGGTAGAATAGCTACCAGGTAGGCAAATCCCAGTGTCTGCCACAGTAGGCCAGAAAGAAAATCCCAACAAGTACCAAAGTCAATATCCCGAGGACCACATGCATTGCATATAGTGGAAATTAATTAGAAACAATAACAAAGCTAATTTCAAATACACTTACTTGCATGTTAAAAAATACACTTTACTTCAGTCTGAGATTTCACAATGGAAATGAGACAATATACATAGGTGAACCACAATGAAAATAATACATTTTGAAAGTTGTGTGAAATAGCTGAAAGAGTACTGGGAGCAAGTTATTGCCATAGAGGTTTATATTAGAAAATGAAAACTATAAAATATGAGCTAGGGGATCACTTCAAAGATGAGAGACACAATGATAAAGCAATTCCGTATTTATAACATTTGAAACATTTCTCCTCTGTTATTGCTTTCCTTATGCCTAACAAAAAAGAGATGCATCTGAAGGTTTTCCCACATTGATTACATTCATTGGGTTTCTCTCCAATGTGAGTTTTCATGTTTTTGGAGTATTAGGGAAAACTAAAGGATTTTCCACATTCTTCAAATTCCTATCTCCCAGTATGAGTTCTCACAAAGAATGAGAAAGACCTGAAGGTTTTCCCACATTCTTTACATTTATATGGTCTCTCTTCAGTGTGTGTTCTCATATATGCCCTAAAGTGTTAGGAATTATACTCTCCCACACTTATTACACTTATATGGTTTCTCTCTAATATGAATTTTCACACAGCTTTGAAAGAATTAGATACAAGTTAAGATTGTCCTACACTTCAAATACTAATAGGATTTCTTTTCAGTGTGAGTTCTTACAAGTTTCCTAAGTGATGAGGAACAGCCAAAGGCATTCCTGCATTTCATATATTCACAGTGTTTCTCTCCAATTTGTGTTATCACATGTACAGTAAAATGTGAAGAATAAAAGAAGGACTTGTCACATTGTTTACAATTATAGGGCCTCTCTCCAATATTTGTACTCATGTGGTTACTAAAAGAGGAAGGGAATTGTGCATTCCTTACATGTGTAGAGCTCATATCTGGTGTTTTCTCATTTGTAGAGTAATCTTTGAAGAATAAGTGAAGGTTTTCCCACATTCCTTACATTCATAATGCTTCTCTCCAATTCGAGTTCTTATGGGTACTTTAAGGGATATAGAAGAAATAAAAACTTTCTCACATTCTTTTACATTCATTGGGTATATTTTCAATATGAGTTCTCACATTTGCAACTAAAGGATGAGGGACAATTGAAGATTTTTCCACATTTTTTACCTTCATAGAATTTTTCTCCAATGAGAGTTTTCACATTTTCTTAGAGATGAAAGAAATGGAACGTTTTTTCACATTATATAAATATGAAGCCTATCTTCACCGTGAATACTTACATGTATAGCAATGCATGAAGAATGAACAGAAGCATTCCTACATTTTATATATTCACAGTATTCTTCTCCAGTGTGAATTTTCACATGAGTCCTAAGATACAAAGAATAGCTGAAGAGTTCTCTACATTTCTTACATTGTTAGCGTTGTGTCCAGTGTGTCTTAACAAGTGAATGATTAATGAAGGCTGTCACATAGCTAGTGAATTCACAGGATTTCTCTTCAGTATGAGTTCTCTTGTGCACATTTAAGTGCAAATTAAGAAACAGGCTGAAGGCTTTTCCATATTGATTACTCTCATTATAGTTCTCTCCAGTATGAAATACCTTCCACATAGTAGATTTTAACGTCTTTCTGAAATATTTTCCAATTCGATTTTATTCACAGAGATTCTCCACCATAAGAATTCTTAAATATCTCTCCTGTGTCTGAAACTGTGCCATGGCAAAAAGGATGATAATTATGTAATAGGAAGCTTTTCACATTGTAGATGAAGTAGTATAATACTAAGTTAAGGCAGACCATGATAAGTAAAGGCTGTATATTCTTATTCGTAGAGGAAATACCTCCCAAAATGTTACAGGTAAAAAGTCAATTTAGGACATAAAATGGAATACCAAAAAATACAGAATTAAGCCAAAAGAAAACAGAAAACAAAAAAAGAGTGAAAACAGAGAATGTGAATTAAAAAATTCAATAGACACAATTATATAAATAATTATATTAAACATAAATAGAATGCACTCTCCCATTACAAGGCAGAAATGATAATACTGGAGAAAAAAAAAAAGATCCAACTCTATGTAGTTTACCAAAGATGAACTTAAAATATAAAGACAGGATGAAAGCAAAAGGATGAAAACAGATATATTATACAAACCCCAAGCATAAGAAATATGGATGACTCTATTAATATCGGATTTAAAGTATCACTAGAAACTAAAAGGGATGTTTCATAGTGCTTAATGTCAATTCAACAAGAAGATAAAATAATCCTACTGATGTGCACATCTAACAACAGAGCTTCACAATACATGAGGTTTAAAAAAATGCTAGAACTGAAAGAAGAAACAGACAAATACACAGTTATAGTTGAAGAATTAATATTTTTCTCTCAGTAATTGATAGAACATGTAGGAAAATGTGGTAAGGATAAAGAATATTTAAACAACATTATCAAAGCAATTTGGCTTAATTGATATTTACAGAACACTACACACCACAACTGTAGAATATGCATTTCCTTCAAGTACACATGCAAAACTTATCAAGGTAACCCATATGTTAGATAACAAAAACAAAACAGCAAAACTCAATACATTTCAAAGGATTGAAATTGTACAGAGTAAGTTCTCAGACCAAAACAGAATTATTTTGGATATCAAAAATAATATCCCTGGGGCCTCCCTGGTGGCGCAGTGGTTGAGAGTCCGCCTGCCGATGCAGGGGACATGGGTTCGTGCCCCGGTCCGGGAAGATCCCACATGCCGCGGAGCGGCTGGGCCCGTGAGCCATGGCCGCTGGGCCTGTTTGTCGGGAGCCTGTGCTCTGCAATGGGAGAGGCCACAACAGCGAGAGGCCCATGTACCGCAAAAAAAAAAATAATAAATAATAATAATAATATCCCTGGATATTTGGAAATTAAGCAATACTTCTAGTTAAGCAATAGATCAAAGAAGAAATCAACAGGGAAACTGTAAATAAATTCAAACTTAATGGTAATAAAATCACAATGTATCAAAATTCATGAAATGCAGCTCAATTAATGCATAGAAAGAAATTTATAACTTTAAATTATATATTTATATATTTTAATCTGTATTAGAAAAGAGTCAACGATCTAAGCTTTCAGAGAAACTAGAAAAAGAATAGAAAACTAAACCTGAAGTAGGTATAAGAAAAGAAATAAAAACGTATGAGTGGAAATCAATGAACCAGAAAACAGAAAGTAATAGGAAAATAACAAAGACAAGGTTGGTTTAAAAAAAGAAAGATTAATAAAATTGATATACTCACTGCAATACTGATAAAGGCAAAAGGAGAGAAAACATGTTTACCAATAACTAGAAGGAAAAAGGGGTACCACTACAGATCCTAAATATATTGAAAAGATAATAAAGGAATATTATAAATAACTTCATGCCAGTGTATTAACATCTTGGGTAAAATGGACAAATTGTTTTAAAAACACAAGTTACCAACTGATACAAGAGGAAATAGAAACCTGGAATTGCAGCATATCTATTTAATAAGTTCAATTTGCAATTCAAAATTTCCCCACAAAGAGAACGGTAGCCACACATGGCTTCTGGTAAATTCTATCAAATACATAAAGAAGAAATAATAAATATCTTACACAAACTCTTTCATAAAAGAGAGGTGGAATAAACAATTGTCAACTCATTTTATGAGACCAGTATAATCCTGAAACTAAACCTGACAAGGGGATAACATGAAAAAATATAGAGAGACAAATATCCCTCATGAACGTAGATGCAAAAACTCTCAACAATGAAGTGGCAAATGTTATCCCCAATAGATAACATTTTTCACACTGCTGCATGCCACCTGGAAGAAAAACATATGAACAGTTTGCCTGATGAATCACAGCCATACAGGTACTCTTCCGTTCCCAGTCTGCAGGACTCCAGTTTGTCAGATCTCCTTGGATCTTTGTATTCTTCTACTGTTGCTGCTGCTAGCTCATATTCAGAATGGAGATGGACTTGATTCAGATCTCACCACTCAGATTTCAGCTGTGACTACCAAAACTACTGCTATGATGGCCATTTGAACTGGCAAGATGGAAACTACCAAAAGGACCAGGACTAGGGTAAGGCAAGTGTCTCAGAAGCAAAATTAATGGGTCACCCAAAAACTTAGTAGTAAAGATAGATACTACTTAATGCAATATTCTAAAAAGTCAAACTTAATGAAATAATTCATGATGAACAAAATATTAATATTTTAAATAAAGACAGGATCCAAGCCTACACTTGCAGAACTTGGCCTCACCCTAATTCCAGCCCTGACACATCCTGACATCAACTTTATTGTTTCCTGAGCCCACTGGGGAAAAAAGGAAGAAGTCTGGTCTACACTTCCCTCCCCTGGGCTGCTCCTTCAAGGCCAAGAGGGCTACTAAGCTTCTAGATCCAATAATTCTGGCATTGTTAAATTTACAAAGAGAAACATCCTTCACTTTGCAAATATAATCTATTTTAGGATATGTTAGTAATGGCAATTTTATTTATTTTCATTTTATTTATTTTATTTATTTATTTTTTTGCGGTACGTGGGCCTCTCACTGTTGTGGCCTCTCCCTTTGCGGAGCACAGGCTCTGGACGTGCAGGCTCAGCAGCCATGGCTCACGGGCCCAGCCGCTCCGCGGCACATGGGATCTTCCCGGACCGGGGCACGAACCCGTGTCCCCTGCATTGGCAGGCGGACTCTCAACCACTGCACCACCAGGGAAGCCCAGCAATTTTATTTTTTAATTTTTTAAATCACATTTCCTTTTTCCATGCAAATTTTTATTTTTTTTAATTTTATTATTTTTTTTGGCTGCGCTGGGTCTTCGTTGCTGCGCGTGGGCTTTCTATAGTTGTGGCGAGTGGGGGCTACTCTTCGTTGCAGTGTGTGGGCTTCTGATTGCGGTGGCTTCTCTCTTGTTGTGGAGCATGGGCTCCAGGCATGCAGGCTTCAGTAGTTGCAGCATACGGGCCCTAGAGCACAAGCTCAGTAGTTGCGGCACGCGAGCCCTGGAGCGCAGGCTCAGTAGTTGTGGCACATGGGCTTAGTTGCTCTGGGGCATGTGGGATCTTCCCGGACAAGGGATCGAACCAGTGTCCCCTGCATTGGCAGGTGGATTCTTAACCACTGCGCCACCAGGGAAGTCCCAGTAATGGCAATTTTATGACATACACCTATGCACTAAAGGGAAAAATATCTTTACAGTGTGGAAAAGCTATGGAAAAGCATTGTTAATCTGGTATATATCTCTGCATATATACTAGAGATGCACCTCTACCATCTGCTAAAGCTACTCCCCTAGACACACACATACACACACACTCAAATGTACACATATACAAACATACACAAACACTCTGGGTGAAGCTAAGGAGTTCTAAAACTTCTTGAGGCAATTCCATCATGTAACATGATAGATTTTTATTGATTTTTCATGATTATGCTGATAACCTGGAAGGAATGCTCTTTTCAAGGTATTCCAGATCAGTCCAAGAAAGACATAAGTAGGAAGACTTTGGAGATGCCTTTAAATTCTACACTTTACCAATATTTGTAAAGTAAGACAGGAAAGGAGTAATGGCTCCTGACACACTGAGGCCTCAAAACACACATCTCTGTGTACTGAAAATGTTGTTAGGAATTTCTGATCCTTCCATCAGGCATATTCTACCAAAACATGCAGACTGCTGATCTTCTTATAAAGATTTTCAGGACTCATATTTAGTCAATTTATTTTACTAAGTAAAATTTTTGGCTGTGCCACTTCCCTGCCAGAGAGGGAAACAAGTGTTCTAAACTTCCAGTCGTCTTGTAAGGACAGCACTGATGCAGGTTAATAGTATAGCTGGCATTTATCAGGTCAATTTCTCATTCTATTTTCCAAAACTCAACTTTTTGGGTTGCTACCAACTAGGAAGATTCCTTTGAAAGTTCAATTATCTGTGTGTGTTTATATTAGTCAAATTGAGAAATGACTGAATAAAGATATAAAGTCAGCCATAGTAACTCAGAGTACTGTCCCTTGATAACACCTAAGGGAAGGTAAAACTATTTTTCTGACAAACAAATCAAACATCTTAAACAGACAACATAGGACCTAGTCAGACAACTGTGTAAATCAACCTTACTCACGAGGAGGAGAGATGTGTCAGCTTGGAGTGCATTTGTCTGTAATCAACAGAAAACCTGACTACAGTTGTTTAATCACATAGGGGTTTATTTATAAAGTGCAACATAAAGCCTGGGAGAAGGTAGCACAGAGGTGTTGCAGCAGCTTGACAATGTTGTAAGAAATTCAAGGGCTTTCCACCTTATCATACTTAGTATATAACCTTTGTTCTATGGTATTCATCTCATGGTTGCAAGTTGGCTGCTTCAACTCAAGGCTTACTCATCAGTACCCATGCCAGTTAAGAAAAAGGAAAATGGGCAAAGTCCTAAGGAACATGCCACCTCAGATTACCCCTTTCAAAAATATTTCCCTTAATCCCAATTCCCAATTATACTTTTACATCAGTAGCAATAACAAAGTTATATGACACTCCTACCTGCAAGAGATTATGGGAATATGAATATTTTGGACTAGAGTAGGGGAAGGAAAAGAAAAATGGGCTTGGAAATGGCTTTGTTGGTAGCCATTTGTATTCATGTCTTATAGCTGCTGTAACAAATTACCATAAACTTAGTGGCTTAACAACACAAAATTATCTTACCGTTCTGGAAGTCAGAAGTTAAACTGGGCTAAAGTTAAGGTAGAACTATATTCCTTTCTGGAGGCTTTAAGGGAGAATACATTTTCTTGCCTTTTCTAGCTTCTAGAGACTGTCTGCATTCCCTCATTTTTGGCTCCCTTCTATCTTCAAACTCAGTAATGGCTGGTTCAGTCTTTTTCACAGAACATCACTCTGATACTGACTTTTCTGTTTCCCACTTCCACTTCTTATTAAAGGCTCTTGTGACTACACTGGACCCATTTGGATAACCTAGGGTAATCTCCTTATAAGGTTAGCTGATTATCAACCTTAATTCTATCTGCAACTTTAATTCCCCTTTGCCACATAAGATAAGATATTCACAGGTTCCAGAGATTAGGACATAGATACTTTGTGGGGCCATTATTCTCCCTACCACAGTCCACCCTCTTGTCCCCAAAGATTCACATCCATCCCACATAAAAAATATATTTAAGGTCCTCAAAGATCACATCTCATTATAGTATCATCTCAATGTGTATGCCTAGTACAAATATTGTACACCTGTGACATCATTGGCTTTCTCTCCAGAACACACTTACCTAATTTTAGCATCTTCTACAATCTGAATAGGCTGAGCATTTCTCAAATCATCATATTCTGGTTCCTTTTTGCTTAACAGTCCTTCCCTCAATCTATTTCATTCTTCTCACATTTTACTATAAGCAGCAAGAAGAAACCATGCTGTACTTTCAACCCATGCCTCCTCAGCCCAAATCTCCTCAGCTAAATATCCAAGTTCATTGCTTACAAGTCCTTTTCCTCCCACATTTCCATGCAGGACACAATTCAGCTAAGTTTTCAGCCACTATGTAGCAAGGATTCTATTTCCTCCAGTTTCCAATAACATTTTCCTCATTTCTTTCTGAGCCCTCATCAGCAGTGACTTTAAACTTTTTTTTAAAAAAATTATTTATTTATTTATTTTTGGCTGTGTTGGGTCTTTGTTGCTGTGCATGGGCTTTCTCTAGTTACGGCGAGCAGGGACTACACTTCGTTGCGGTGCACAGAGTGCGTGGGCTTCTTGCTGCGGTGGCTTCTCTTGTTGCAGAGCACGGGCTCTAGGCACCCAGGCTTCAGTAGTTGTGGCTCGAGGGCTCTAGAGCGCAGGCTCAGTAGTTGTGGCACACGGGCTTAGTTGCCCCGCGGCATGTGGGATCTTTCTGGACCAGGGCTCGAACCCCTGTCCCCTGCATTGGCAGGCGGAGTCTTAACCACTGTGCACCAGGGAACATCCATATTACTACCAAGTCTCCTAAGGTTTTGATTTAGGTAATCTATAAGGCAATATATGTTTTCTCCACCATACTCCTTACTTCCCTCTGAGTCTTCGCTAGCAGAGTTATTAACATCTGTATTTCAACTAACAGTCTGTCCAAAGCAATCTAGGCTTTTTCCATCATGTGCTTCAAAATTCTTCCAGCCTATGCCTGCCACTCAATTCCAAAGCAATTTCCATATTTTTAGTTATTTGTTACAGCAGCACTCCACTTCCAGGTACCAACATCTGTATCAGTCAGGGTTCAACCAGAGAAACAGAACCAGCAGGAGATATATATTAAGAGATTTATTGCAAGGAAGTGACTTACTTGGTTGGGTGAGCTGGCTAGGCAAGTCCAAAATCTGTAGAGCAGGCAATTAGAAAGAGCAGGCTGGAAGTCTGGGGCATGAGAAGCTGCTGCCCACAGTCAGCCTTTCTTCATCTCAGGGAAGACTCAGCTCTGCTCTAAGGCCTTTCAACTGACTGAATCAGGCCCATCCAGATCATCTAGGATATTCTCCCTATTTTAAGACTAACTGATTAGCAACCTTACTTCCTCTGAACCTTAATTTCCTTTTGCAATACAACACAGAATATTCACAGGTTCCAGGGATTAGGATGTGGATGTATTTAGGGGCCATTACTCTGTCAACCACACCATTCTATAGTATCCACTTATGAGGCTCCTGGAGATAGAGGAGTCCTGACAACAGAGCTGATTATTTCTTCAAATCATTCAACTCCCTCACCAACATATCCTTTACTAAGCTTTCTTTGGTTAAGTAATATTAATTCTACAATGCATTTGCTTTCAAATTCCCTATTAACCAGAACAATGTCGTCATCCAAAGGCAAGCAGATATTGGAATGCTGTGTCATCAAAAGCTCCTCTAGGCCCAGAATTTGGAGCTCACTTGAGAATTCATCTACAATAGCAAGGGACAATTGCAGGCAATGCATTACTTGGTCACGTCTAAAGAACTCCTTAAACATAGTCAACCTGGTATCAGTAAACTCTTTAACAGGATCACAACTTCAGTTAGATATAAGGAAGAACTTACAAGTATATTCAACATTAATTTAGATGAGAAAGAATAGATGATAAATATATACTTGCATGAGATAACATATGCAATATTTCAGAGTGAAAGTCCAATGATTACAAGTGTGGTTTTTGAAATAAATAGCATGAAATTATACATATTGCTGCCTATTGGTAAAACAAAAATCCAAACAGAGCTTGGAAGAAATTGGACATAAGTAAATATAAATTGATTCCACTCCAAACAGAAGACGGGTTATAGACAAGTCTAACTGTGTAAATAATAAAAACTTAAAAAACTTCCAGTAATTAAAAAATGAAGTATGATAAAAAGGGATCAGACATTTTTATGTAGTGTCATATAGTGAGAAATGTACTTTTAAACTTAGAATTACTTTTATTCTGAGAGGCTAACTTTCATATTATCATTTAAAAATAAATACTAAAAGTTTAATCAGAAATATGAAATTTCCTGATATAAAATTTTTACTAACAATAATTGTAAAAATAATTATAGGACAAACAGGCCAACAAAACAATGAGTAGTATTACTAAGAAAAACCAGAAAAGAAGAAAGACAAGTAGCATTAAAGATTACTACTAGGTTAAAAAAGGGAAAGGTGTAGGAGACAAAACTAATGTTTGCATTGGGGAAGTTTTAGATACCTAACTATTCTGGAAGGTTGAACTTCTTTCTGACTTCCTCCCAAGGTCCGATTCCAGAATATTGGGGAAGACAGGCTTCAAGAATTTGAACTCATTACTCCCAGAGCCTCCCGTCAGACACACCTCGTACTGGTACCTCTGGGACAGGGTCCCCGTGCCGCTGACGTCCACCAGGTGGCCCGGAAAGGGGCCCTCGGGCACCGAGCAGCGACCTACCGAGGCCGCCCCGCCCCTCCTGCACAGCCGCACCGCGACGAACACCAGAACCGAGAAGACGAAGAGCGACGACACCGACGCCAAGGCCACCACCAGGTAGACGGTGAGCGGGGCGGCCGGGGCCGCGTCCGCCGCTTCCGCTTCCGGGGCCGGCAGGTAGGGCTGCGAGAAGCCGTCCACCAGCAGCACGTGCAGCGTGACGCTGGCCGAGAGCGGCGGCTCGCCGTTGTCCTTGACCAGCACCAGCAGCCTGTGCTTGGCCGCGTCGCGCTCGCTCAGCAGCCGGGCCGTGCGCACCTCGCCGTTGTGCGCCCACACGCCGAACAGCCCGGGCTCCGTGGCCTTGAGCAGCTGGTACGACAGCCAGGCGTTCTGGCCCGAGTCGCCGTCCACCGCCACCACCTTGGTCACCAGGTAGCCCGCCTCGGCCGCCCTGGGCACCAGCTCGGTGCAGGGCGCCGAGGCGTTCTGCAGCGGGTACAGCACGAAGGGCGCGTTGTCGTTGTCGTCCGCCACGAGCACGCGCACCAGCGCCTGGCTGCTGAGCGCGGGCGAGCCGCGGTCGGCGGCGCCCACGCGGAACTCGAACGCCCGCAGGGCCTCGTAGTCCAGGGACCTCAGGGCGAACAGGTGGCCGTTGTCCGGGTTGATGGACACCAGGGAGGCCAGGGGCACGTGCGCGTCGAGGGGCGGCAGCAGCGAGTAGGTGACCTGGGCGTTGGCGCCCGCGTCTCTGTCTGTGGCGCGGACGCTGCCGATGTGCAGGGCGGGACTGTTGTTCTCGCGGACGGACAGGGTGTAGGAGGTCTGGGTGAAGGCGGGGGCGTTGTCGTTGACGTCGGACACCAGCACGGTTATGTTGTGCTCGGTTTTCAGTCTCGGTGTCCCCATATCTGTGACGGTGATAGTGATATTATATTGGGCTTTACTCTCTCTGTCCAGCGCCCCATTTGTTACTAGGGTGTAGAAGTTCTCTGCAGATGGTTTCAGGAGGAAGGGGAGATCATCCTGGATGGAGCAAGTCATCCTTCCGTTGTCCCCTGAGTCTCGGTCTCGAATCCTAAACAGGGCCACTTCTGTCTCGGGGGAATTTTCAGGAATGGGGTTGGTAAGTGATGAAATAGTTAGTTCTGGGGAGTTATCATTAACATCCATCACCTCAATGGAGACAGAGCATTTTCCAGAAAGTCCCCCACCATCAGACGCATCTATATACAGCTCATATGAGGATATTGTCTCAAAATCTAGTTTTTTAATTAGTCGAACTTCACCTGAAATGCTGCTTAGCTCAAAAGTTGTGCTTATCTCTTGAGAACTATCAAAAAGGGAATATGATATCTCTCCGTTTGTTCCGGTGTCCAAATCCCTAGCTGAGACCTGGACAACTAGGGTGCCTACAGGGCTGTTCTCTGGGACCTGCACCTGGTAGTGCGTCTGTGCAAACTCAGGGGCGTTGTCATTAACGTCCAAGACCAAGATTCGGACCTGGGCGGTGCCAGACCTGGGCGGAGAGCCGCCATCCAGCGCTGTGAGGGTTAATCTGAGCTCGGCCTGCTCTTCGCGATCCAGCTCTTTGTCCAGCACCAGCTCTGGGTATTTCCTGCCGTCCCCCCAGTTGCGGGTGGAAACATGGAAGTAAGAGTTGTGACTGATATTGTAGTTTTGTATGTTGTTGTTGCCCACGTCCAAATCCTGGGCTGTTTTCAGAGGAAACACGGTCCCAGGAGGGCTAGTCTCTAGGATTTTCAGCGTCATTTCTCTTTCAGGAAACTCAGGAGAATGATCGTTTATGTCTCTCACCAGTAGCTCAGCTCGAAATACTCCCAGTGGTTTTTTCAGTAACACTTGGAAATGCATTACACATGGATCTGTGGGGCCGCACATCTCTTCCCGGTCCAGTTTCTCACTTAATATCAACTCCCCAGTCTGTAGATCAAGCTGCAGCCAGGGTTCGTTGTCCTCGGAGACCACCCGGGCTTCTCGCGCAGCTAGCTCCTCCACTCCCAGCCCCAGGTCCTTAGCAAGATTGGCCACAAAGGAGCCGCTCTCAGTTTCCTCCATCACGAAATAGCGACGGGATTCCCAGCCTGCCAGAGCCACTCCCAGCAAGAGAAAGAGAATCAGGACTTGCCTTTGTTTAGGAAAGCGCTCCCCTCCGGCCTCCATCTTTACTCCCACAAACGCCTTTCCAGGAACAGGGGCCAGCTCTATCTTAGGTAGCAATGGGACTGAGACAGTGGTGAATCTCCCAGTGGGTAACCTGTCCAGAAATGTCGGCGAGCAGCATTCCCTGGAGTTTTTGGTGCTGAGCTTTGCTTACAGGGTTTTTTCTTCCGCTGGAGATCTGAGGTAGAGTTCGTAGCATTTCCTGGGCTTTTTTTTTTTTTTTTTTTTTTTTTTTGACGTCTTAGCCTGCAGCGCCATCATGCGTTATTTTCGAAAAGAATTGCTGCAATTGCATTCTCTTGGTATATAATAATCTAGATGGCTATTGGGAGTTTGGAAATGGTTTGGGGGAGATGATGTAATCAGAAAACCATGCAATTATAACTATTCATTCCTTCATTCAAAGGAGTGTGACTGATATCTATGTACTGGGCTCTGAAATACATCAGTAAGCAATCCAGACATTGTCCCTATCTTCTAGAACCTGTCGTCTGGGTGGGGTATTCTGAGGAGAACTGAAAGAAGACTTAAAAGTGATCAGTCATCTTGTAAAAATAACAATATATACCTATGTGATTTCTTAAAGTTCTCTCAGCAAAAAGTTTGAATTCCTCTAGATTTCCTTTCAAATTCTAGGCACCCTATGTGCCAGAATTGTGGTTTCCATTGGTTGAATCACATCAAGGAAAAAGCTATTAGTTCATTCCAATTTATAATACCCTTTCTATATAAGGTCAGAGATTTTATGATTTTATGAAACTTTCAAACTGTGGAAAAATGCATATGAGGGCACTTCCCGTATCTCCTCCTGCTTTTTCTCCCTAGCATTGGTCACCATCTTATACAGCATATATGTACACATTTAATTGTTTCTTTTCTGTGTCACCCTTGAGTTTAAGAACTTTGTTTTGTTCACTTCTACATCCATCAACATCTACAATAGTTCCTGGCACCTAGTAGATACTCAACAAATATCTGTTAAATAGATCAATGAATAAATTAATTTTACAATTCTGATAGATGGATTCTCCTCCTAATGTAGAAGCCCCCTGTTTTGCTAACATCCTAGTTCATTGTATGAGCTAAATAAACAAGACAGCATGTTCTCAAGTGACTTTTTTTCTATGCTCCTTTGAATAGTAACTTGAAATAATTCAAAATGATCTAAAATGTTTTTTCACTGAATGACAAAATACCCTGGTTCCCCTAAGCAAAGGAATATATTTTAAAAAAGAAAGAACATAATAACAAGGCTATAATGAGCCTACAAATAAGGCATACATCTCTTAGACCACATTTTTACATTATCAGTGTTATTTTGCAGTAAAGCTATTATGACACTAATGATATTCAAAAACTCTTATATAATAGAATTTGCTAAGAATTTCTAATTTCTATTAAACACTCCAAAGACTGTACAGTTTGGATATATCCATCAATTCTTCTCAAAATTGTATATTCTAACAAACGCTTGTTCTTGTCCCTTACAGACTACTAATATTCCACAACCTTTTGATCCTAAATATTACATTAATATGAAAACCATAATTTTTAACATCTCAAATTAATAGTAAGGTCCAATCCATGCAAGCATATCTAAAAGTGCTTTTGATAAGAGAACAAATCCACTTAGCTATCTTATTTAGAGGGAAATTTATTTAAAAATTTCATATTTATTTCCAAAAGCTCAAGAGAGAAAGTACATTTGGGAGCGACTGGAAAATCCACAATGAGGCATCTCCTTCCTTTTTGTCTCTAAGTAGATTGGCTTTCTGTGCTTCTTTCATGTATTTAGCCAACATGGTATCACTTTCTTGCTAAGTTTCTAACAGAGATACTATAACCAGTTTCTAAAGTCATTTTTTTAAGCATAGATAATGAGATTGGGTCAGTTTGGATCAGTAATGTCTACCACCTTGTCTTGTTGTTTGAAATCACAGAGGGAGATGGGTCATATAAAATAAACATGGCTGCAACAGTACATTTTTACTGAAGAGAGAAGTTTCCAGAAAAAGATGGGGTGGGCTAGACAGACACCACAAAAGGAATCTATTATTTAAATATCCTAAAATAACTTAATAATCTTTCAATACTACTCATATATTATATACTGCAGGTTGATAAAAAAAGAGAAAACACCTTTAAGTATAGGATAAATTGTAGCCTTTTCCATTTAATACTACTGTGAAACAAAAACATGCCGTTTTTTCAGATATTTCTCCATTTAAAAGTTTAAGACAAGGAGGCATAATATCAGATTAAACAGCAGATTTACTAATAATTCATTATATTTGTATCATGCTCATGTCCTAAGTAACCACAACATCAAAAATTTAGAAAAAGTTTCTGGACAACAATCAGAGAACGGGTTTGGGGTCATCTTCAAATCAATAGTGCTTGATGATGAAAAGTTGAAAAACTAACAAATATTCATGACTTTTCAGTAATGAAGTAAAATTGAAAGTTCTTTGTCTCCATCAAAATAGAAATAATAGAGTAAGTATGAGTATATTCTCAAATAAAATTTCTAATCTCCTTAACTAGCAAAATGAAATCAGAAAAAAAAATCAAGAAATTCTTTATGGCCAAAAAGGCTAATGGAAACGGTATATTTAGAGAAAACTAACTTTCATCCCGAATGCTCTGAAAAACCAAAAAATTCCTAATTGAATCCAAAACCATTTATAAAGTTTGAGTTTTCCTCTACATCATTTACAGACTCCTGGTGATTGGAGGCAACAGACTTCAGAAAGTTGAACTCGCTGGTCCCAGAGCCCCCCTTCAGACACACCTCGTACTGGTAGCTCTGGGACAGGGTCCCCGTGCCGCTGACGTCCACCAGGTGGCCCGGAAAGTGGCCCTCGGGCACCAGGCAGCGACCCACCGAGGCCGCCCCGCCCCTCCTGCACAGCCGCAACGCGACGAACAGCAGCACCGAGAAGAGGAAGAGCGACGACACCGACGCCAAGGCCACCACCAGGTAGACGGTGAGCGGGGCGGCCGGGGCCGCGTCCGCCGCTTCCGCTTCCGGGGCCGGCAGGTAGGGCTGCGAGAAGCCGTCCACCAGCAGCACGTGCAGCGTGACGCTGGCCGAGAGCGGCGGCTCGCCGTTGTCCTTGACCAGCACCAGCAGCCTGTGCTTGGCCGCGTCGCGCTCGCTCAGCAGCCGGGCCGTGCGCACCTCGCCGTTGTGCGCCCACACGCCGAACAGCCCGGGCTCCGTGGCCTTGAGCAGCTGGTACGACAGCCAGGCGTTCTGGCCCGAGTCGCCGTCCACCGCCACCACCTTGGTCACCAGGTAGCCCGCCTCGGCCGCCCTGGGCACCAGCTCGGTGCAGGGCGCCGAGGCGTTCTGCAGCGGGTACAGCACGAAGGGCGCGTTGTCGTTGTCGTCCGCCACGAGCACGCGCACCAGCGCCTGGCTGCTGAGCGCGGGCGAGCCGCGGTCGGCGGCGCCCACGCGGAACTCGAACGCCCGCAGGGCCTCGTAGTCCAGGGACCTCAGGGCGAACAGGTGGCCGTTGTCCGGGTTGATGGACACCAGGGAGGCCAGGGGCACGTGCGCGTCGAGGGGCGGCCCCAGCGAGTAGGTGACCTGGGCGTTGGCGCCCGCGTCTCTGTCTGTGGCGCGGACGCTGCCGATGTGCAGGGCGGGACTGTTGTTCTCGCGGACGGACAGGGTGTAGGAGGTCTGGGTGAAGGCGGGGGCGTTGTCGTTGACGTCGGACACCAGCACGGTTATGTTGTGCTCGGTTTTCAGCCTGGGGGTTCCCATGTCAGTGACGGTGATGGTGATGTTGTACTCGGCTCTTTTCTCTCTGTCCAGAGGGCTCTCTGTTACCAGGGTGTAGAAATTTTTGAAGGTAGGCTTCAAGAGAAAGGGGAGATTGTCCTGAATTGAGCAAACCATCCTCCCGTTGTCCCCAGAGTCTCGGTCTCTTAGGCTAAAAACAGCGACTACCATGTCAGGTGACGAATTTTCCGGTATGGGGCTGGTAAGAGATGTTATGACTATTTCTGGTGGGTTGTCATTCACATCTACAACACTAACTAAAATTGTTGATTTTCCTGAAAGGCTCCCACCGTCAATGGCCTGAATATTTATTGTATAAGACTTAATTAACTCGAAATCCAGAAGTGCTTTTAAACGGACTTCGCCAGAAATGGGATGGATTTCAAATGTTTTCCGTATGTCTCTGGAGACGTGGGAAAATGAATAAGATAGTTCTCCATTTAGTCCTGCATCTAAATCTGTAGCAGACACCTTGACGACCAAGGAGTCCAGAGGGCTGTTTTCTGGTACCAAAACCTCATAGACAGACCTCTCAAACTCTGGGGCATTGTCATTGATATCTGAGACCAACACATGCACCAGTGCAGTTGCAGACCTGGGCGGAGACCCACCATCCAGGGCTGTTAGTGTTAATCTAAGTTCAGGCTCCTTTTCTCGATCCAGAGGTTGGTCCAGCAACAGCTCTGCGTATTTTCTACCCTCCTCACTGTCTTGCAGTTTAAGGTGGAAATGAGGATTGGGGCTTAATGTGTAGTTTTGAACAGCATTCTTTCCTACATCCAAGTCCTGAGCGCTATCCATTTGGAATGAGGTTCCTGGAGTAGTACTTTCTGAGATTTTCAGAAGTATATGTTTGTCTAGAAACGTGGGAGTGTGATCATTTATGTCTTTGACCCTAAGCTCAGCTCGAAAAAATTGCAAAGGATTTTCTAATAATATCTGGAAATTTAATATGCATGGCTCGGTGAGATCGCAAAGCGCCTCCCGGTCCAGTTTCTCATTTAAGATCAAGTTGCCAGTCTGCCGATCCAATTGCAAGTATGGTTTATAGTCATCAAAGATGACTCTGGCCCCCCGCGCAGCCAGGTCTTCCACGCCCAAACCTATGTCTTTCACCACGTTGCCTATAAAAGAGCCGATCTCCATTTCCTCTGCCACAGAATAGCGCCAGGTCTCTGAACACACCAAAGACCCTCCCAGGAAAACAAAGAAAAGCAGCGCTTGCCTTATCTGCTGAGGGCTTCTTTCTCCCGGCTCCATGGCTCCCTGGCTCCCTAGCCGAACGTCTTTCCGCGGAAATATTTCAATTCAGTCTCAAGCTGCTCCTCTCAGCTATTAGCCTGGACCATTGAGAATCTATAGACTTGCAATTCGGTGACGAGGGCGTTGTTGGCTCCCTAGCTTTCTCTTGAAAGCCTCTTTTTATCACCACTGCTTCTCTGGAGCTCTCAGTTCCAGTGGTTCACGGTAACCAGAGCATCTGATGGTACAAAAATTTCCCCATCTTATCCTGCAGCGCCACCACGCGACTCTGCGGAGTCTCAGGTTTTAAACAAAGCCAAGTAAGTTTGAGACAAAATATTAATTTATCTTGCGTGTTTGTTGATGACTCTGAATTATACTTTCTCCTATATTCCTATTTTCTTTTCTCAGTTTTGTTCTTGTGATGCTGTTACTATTCAGTCTTTAACACAATAAACCACAATCTCTAGAGCTGTGGTGGCTATAAAAAACATATTTAAGATATAGTCCCAACCTCAAATAAGATATGCTATCTCTGTGAAGACAACACAACTAAACAACTAAAACAACTAAAAATAGTTAAGAGGACCTTTTTATGTAATTGACTTAGTGAGCAAGAGGTTCCCAGGAAAATTGGAAATGGGAACCAAAGATCTTAGTCTTCTTTAGATATCAGCAAATATGCTTTGAAAAGACAATAAAGATAATGTCATGTATTTAAAACTGAACTGGTATGTACAAATAATTGTTTTGGGGAGGCTGGACATTTCAGGCTGAGTAAATGGTACTGTTTATTTAGGGATACTCCATAAGTGTAGTCGAAAGTAAGTGCTCAACAGTAGTGAATAATGTAAGACATGTCCAGTTTCTGTCGACATTTTTAAAAAGTTGAACAAACTAGAACCCAGTTTAGTTGTGGAACTGAATTCTGTTTTGTAGACCCAGGACTTCCAGAGACATAATTCTAAATTTATTATCATCCATTCATTAATTTTTTCAGCAAATATTTATTGAGCATACACTTTGTGTTAGGGATAGAGTGGTAAACAGACAGACATAGTTTCTGTCCTGAAAGATAGAGGCAGAAAAGTGGTCACACATTTAAAATAGAGCATAATGAATGCCATGATAGCAAAAGTTCATGCTAATATAAGAGTATAGACGAGGGTCATCTAACCAGGATTTGAAGTAGAGGAAAGACTTTTCTGGAAAAAGTTAATTCTAATTTGATACATGAAAAACGAGTTTGAGTAATCCAAACAAAAATTGGGTGTGGGGTAAAATTTCCAGCAAACTAAAAACATGATTGTGCAAATCCAAAAATGAAAGAAGTATTTTGGAAGAACTGAAATAGGATCAGTATGGCTGAGCCATAGAGTAAGAGGAGAGAAACGGTGAGAGTTGAGATTGGAAAGATCAACAAGTATTTTGTAAGCCATGCCAGGTCATTTGGAATCTACATCAATAGAAATGTAAGATTATTAAAGTGTTTTTTTTGTTTTGTTTTGTTTTGTTTTGTTTTTTGCGGTACGCGGGCCTCTCACTGCTGTGGCCCCTCCCGCTGCAGAGCACAGGCTCCGGACGCGCAGGCTCAGCGGCCATGGCTCACGGGCCCAGCTGCTCCGCGGCATGTGGGATCTTCCCGGACGGGGGTACGAACCCGCGTCCTCAGCATTGGCAGGCGGACCCCCAACCCCTGCGCCACCAGGGAAGCCCTATTAAAGTGTTTTAAATAGAAAAGTGACATGACCGTGTTCTTGTCTTTCAAGAAGATCATCCTGTTTCAGAGTTGAAGATAAATCACAGAGGAGTTGAGACTAGAGGCAAGGGATGGATTAGAAGTTGTTCCATTAATACAGGTAAGAGATAATATTGCTGTCACCTAGAAATGCAGTTATAGAGTTGTATTAGAATGATAAAGATAAAATATACAGGATATGGTGATTAGACAGAGTAGAATAGGAAGGAGTAAAAGTCAATGTACTTTTTTTCAGGCTTAGGGAACTGGGAGAGTGTTAGCGCTATTAACTGATAGAGTAAACACAGGAAGAGGAGAAAAGAGGAACATGTTTAGAGCTGGAGAAGACGTTTAGTTTTGAGGAATAGAAAATTTTAATTTAAAACATGTTGAGATTGAGGTGTCCATAGAGTATCCATATAAATTGTTAACATAAATGATCTTACATTATATAAATTAAGTTGAGGAAAGAGGTTTGGGCTGCAGAGACAAATGTGGGATTTATTGGTATGAGTGATGATTGAAGCCCTTTGAGAAAGAATGTAAGTTGTAGATTGAGAGAAGTACGTTTGAATTTGTGATTTCAGAGGTGCAGCTCTAAAAGACTACCATCTTTAGAAATTGGCCATGGTCATATAGATCTACTAGACTAAGGTAAAATTAGATGTCACTAGGGATGAAGAAGGCTAGAAACAGAGTAGGTCAAACTCCTGGACTCAGAACTGTGGCAAGGGAGGGACAGAGTAAAACTATAAAGTTATATTTGAAAAATAGCTTTATACCACTTCTTTCCCATGATCTTAATTAATTTAAAACCAACTGACATCCAGTTGATTTGATTCTCTCATTTGATGACTCATATGCAGAGACTATTTAGGCAGGAAGGTTTACTGATTTCTTTCAGCACTTGGAAGGTATCTTACTTTTAGTTTCCATTAATACTGTTGAGAAATTGTCAACATGGAACATAGCTTTCAGTCTGTCATGTGTTTAAAGATTAAGTGTCTTTTTCCTATGACTTTTCTTTAAAAAGAAAAGTCTTTTGAAATTTGTCTTGTCTTTCTGAAATTTCACAATGATGTTTCCAGGTATGGTTATCTTTCATTTATCCTGTTAGGTTTACTTGGGTCTATTGAATCTGTGCATTAAGGTTTTCATCAATTCTGGACAATTCCCAGCCATTATTCTTTCTCATCTCTCCTGAAATTCTGGTTAAATATATGTTAAACTTTTTTACTCTGTTCTGCATTTCTAACCACATCCTCCATATTTTCCACCTTATTAACCCTCTGAGCTATATGTGGGATAAGTTATAGTCTGACCTATCTTTCGCTCCACAAATTCTTTATTTCACTGCATCTAGTTTTCTATTAAACCTTTTATTCAGTTTAAAATTTTGATTATCATATTTTTCAGTTCTAGGAGCTCTATTTGGTTCTTTCCTAATCTTTCACATTTTATTGTTTCTTGTTCCCTGTACATTTTCAGGTGTAACTTTTATTTCAGTTAAAGTTGTTAGCTTCTTATAGACTGTTTCTGATAATCAAAATATTTGAAGTGTTTGCAAGTTTATGTGTGTTTGCAAGTGTTATATGTTTTCTGCTGGCTCTCACTCATGGTGTCATGTTTCCTTGTGCGTGCAGTTATATTTATGTTCAAGTTAAGAACATAAAAATTATTTATATGAATAATTCTAGGATTAAGATGAATAAACCTTCTTTCATAGAAGGTCTGCATTTGGTTCTATCAGGATCTGGGAGCGCTATTTGTCAGTGACCACCTTAAATCAAGTTCAACACTAAAACTCAAGTTCAAGGCTGAAATTGCAAACAAGGGCTCATCCATTTCCAGTTTAATACTACCATAAAGGTGTCGTTCTGAGGATTCCGTATTTATTAAAGTGAGGGTCTTCTATCAGCTTCTCAGTTTGTCAGGCTTTGATTTCCTCCCCCATATACACCATCAAAATAGAGGTTCACATATCCCAGAATTCCAATTGTTCCCAAGGAAAATAGTGGATTTGGGGCTGATTTTCTCTTTCTGAGTTACCTTTAAACATTAACTGTGACCTGACATATATTAGTGTTTTATTAGCTATTTTTTTCAGTGGAAGTGTTGGTGTACATAATGTATACCACCCTTATTAAAAAGGTAAATTCTCAAGGATATTGTTATGTCTTAAAATGACAAGCAAATTTTTAGCTTTCATGGAGTATGGGAAATTGATCTTATTGAGAGAATAGAGAAATAATGTGTTTTTTTTAAACCAACTTCATCTGATCAATACTAAATCAACTCTATAATGCTGCAATCAATTTAAACAATGTCTTATCATTGACATTGGTATAGCTCACACTTCTGTCTGCACTCCTATGTAGAAACACACATCTTCTTTCCTACATGTGTTCCTTCTTCTCTTCTTCCAATGTTTATATATTTGTATATTTCTATAAGTTTAAGATATTATGTATTATATGGATGTATATGGTATGTACAATAAATCTCAGGCTCTTTCATCCTTTTGAAACATTTGGAATTTATTCATGTGGTTGTCTGTACACCTAGTTCACTCCTTTTGATCACTGCATAATAATCCTTCACAAACATGTTCCACATTTTATTTATCAATTGCTTTACTGATGGATATGTAGATAGACTCCTATTCTTTGCTTTCCCAAGATGAACATTATCATGCACTTCATTTTGTAAAGCTGTGTAAGAATTTTCTGGCTTATATGCCCCAAAGTAGAATTGCTGGATCATAAAGTATGTACATACTAAATTTCATTAAATACTATTGAAACTCCTTCAAAATGGGGTGTATATGCAATTTCCTGTGGTTCCACTTGATGGAAATTTGTCATCTTTACTAATGCTATGGGTATAAACTGCTGTTTTATCATGTGTATCAGCAACTAATGAGGTTGAGTATCACTTCATGTTCTTCTCAGACTTTCTGTTTTCCCCTCTTTTGAATTTCCTTTCCCTTTTGTCCTTTTAAAAATATTCTATTGGCTCTTCCGACTTTCTGACTTTTGCTATATGTAAGATTTATCTGAATAATCTAAATATTAATCCTTCTCAGTGAAAATGCTGCAAGTAGCTTCTCCCTGTCTGTCATCTGCTAGCTTGTCTGGGCTATCCTCTAGTTTTGAGGTAGTAATATTTGTCAATTTTTATCCTTATTGTTGGCACTTTTAAAACCTTGTTTAAGAAATCAAAATCAATAATAAGGTCATAAAGACATTTTTACTTAGACTTGTTACATTTTTTCCAATTAAGTATTTCAAATTCACCTCTTAGATCCACATGAAGTTTATTTTTATATCACATGAGATAAGGATTTTGTTTCTTTATATAGTGAGCCAGTTTTCCCAATAACATTGCTAAGTAATCAGTCTCTTCCCCCCCCACCCCAAGTGATTTTGACACCTCTTCAATCATCACCAAATTTTCTTATATAAAATATCTGACCTTGAATTCCATTCTATCTGGTAGTGTACAAGTTTGTTTCTGTATCATTCAAATAGGATATTTTGTTATCTACTCTTACTCTTAGCATAAGAAGCATAAGCTTTGCTTCAAATGACTCTGAGAGATAAAGAGGGCCCAAACATTCTTTTTCAGGATTGTACTGCTTAAATGTCTATTTAATAAAATCCTCACAACTAGTAAATATCTGTTGCAACACAAAATAAGACCAGTAAAAACTGCATGAAGCAAAGAAAAAAATTCCTAAAAAACTGGAATTTGTTTTACCCATTTCACAATGTCAAGCAAAATTGCATTTTACTACATCATCTAGTCTATAATATTTAATTTTATGAGAGAAATCACAGAAATGTATATGCACAGTAGCTCTATATCCACACTACATTCTAGTTACCAAAGTGTCCACTGAACTGTACACTTATAGATTGGAGATATTATAATTTGGAACACCATGAGACATCTATAAACCATTAATATAGACCCATTCCTTCTTTATGAACATCTGAGAGAGGCCACAAAGTATTAAGGATGTTTTTATATTTACTTTTTAAAATCAATAGAAAAGTGAACCTAATTTATTTCTCTACCAGTTTGAATTTTCATTTTAATTTCTTAAGAAGTTTTTATCTGTACTCTTCTGATGGAGGAGTATTTACTCAAGATGATACCATGAACGTATGAGTTACATAATGAACAACATAAAATAATACAAATTTAAACCAGCAAATGTGGTATATTGAAAGAAAACAAAATAGCAACATAAAATCCCGGAACATTATAAGACTCTTCCCAAAACAGCATCAATGACAACAGTAAAAAAAAGGAAAATTACTTAAGAAATCAATAATTTTCAGTGTGGTCACTTTTATCTTGTCATAAAGTGAATTCTTGAAAAACACTATATAACAAAAAACAAACAAGTAAGATACCCTACTACTGAATACTGGAGAGGTGGCACTTTTACCCTTTGTGATGAAAATTTTCAAAGGGAATAGTGTAGTAAAA
Source organism: Orcinus orca (assembly GCF_937001465.1). Lineage (NCBI taxonomy): Eukaryota > Metazoa > Chordata > Mammalia > Artiodactyla > Delphinidae > Orcinus > Orcinus orca. Next base: position 67,468,779 of record NC_064561.1, read on the forward strand.
TCCAATATACTTTCCACCCAGCTTCAACAGCACTTTTTTTTAAACATATTTATTGAGGTATAATTGCTTTACAATGGTGTGTTAGTTTCTGCTTTATAACAAAGTGAATCAGTTATACATATACATATGTTCCCATATCTCTTCCCTCTTGCGTCTCCCTCCCTCCCACCCTCCCCATCCCACCCCTCCAGGCGGTCACAAAGCACCGAGCTGATCTCCCTGTGCTATGCGGCTGCTTCTCACTAGCTATCTACCTTATGTTTGGTAGTGTATATATGTCCATGCCTCTCTCCCGCTTTGTCACAGCTCACCCTTCCCCTCCCCATATCCTCAAGTCCGTTCTCTACAACAGCATTTTTAATTTTTGCTGTATCTATGCTTTGATGAAATGTCTAGAAGTAAATTACATACATTGTGGCATTTGCTCTTAATACTTGAGTTTGCACCTCCAAATAATAACATCGTCTTGCATAACTATGCCATTATCAGAACAAAAAATTAGCAATAACTCCATTAATATGACATTTTGACCAAATATATGAAAAAGCAGAACACAGATTATTTTTTCATGTCATTATAGCCACAAATAAAGATTTTTAAAGCAACTGTGAGGAGAACATGAGGAATGATAATGCATGCAACTACCGTCCAACGTAAAATGTATTACAGATTGACAAAATAGATCCACAGTTTGCCAAGAATGACAAAATATTAGAAGTTTAAAGTAAATTATTTTATTGAATGTTGAATCCAACGCTATTCCTAAAGTTCTCATTTTCTCCTATATGCCTACCGGTGTCTTGGACTGGAAGATTAGGGATAATCGGCTTCAGAAATTTAAACTCATTCGTCCCAGTACCTCCCTTGAGACACACCTCGTACTGGTAGCTCTGGGACAGGGTCCCCGTGCCGCTGACGTCCACCAGGTGGCCCGGAAAGGGGCCCTCGGGCACCGAGCAGCGACCTACCGAGGCCGCCCCGCCCCTCCTGCACAGCCGCACCGCGACGAACACCAGCACCGAGAAGACGAAGAGCGACGACACCGACGCCAAGGCCACCACCAGGTAGACGGTGAGCGGGGCGGCCGGGGCCGCGTCCGCCGCTTCCGCTTCGGATGCCGGCAGGTAGGGCTGCGAGAAGCCGTCCACCAGCAGCACGTGCAGCGTGACGCTGGCCGAGAGCGGCGGCTCGCCGTTGTCCTTGACCAGCACCAGCAGCCTGTGCTTGGCCGCGTCGCGCTCGCTCAGCAGCCGGGCCGTGCGCACCTCGCCGTTGTGCGCCCACACGCCGAACAGCCCGGGCTCCGTGGCCTTGAGCAGCTGGTACGACAGCCAGGCGTTCTGGCCCGAGTCGCCGTCCACCGCCACCACCTTGGTCACCAGGTAGCCCGCCTCGGCTGCCCTGGGCACCAGCTCAGTGCAGGGCGCCGAGGCGTTCTGCAGCGGGTACAGCACGAAGGGCGCGTTGTCGTTGTCGTCCGCCACGAGCACGCGCACCAGCGCCTGGCTGCTGAGCGCGGGCGAGCCGCGGTCGGCGGCGCCCACGCGGAACTCGAACGCCCGCAGGGCCTCGTAGTCCAGGGACCTCAGGGCGAACAGGTGGCCGTTGTCCGGGTTGATGGACACCAGGGAGGCCAGGGGCACGTGCGCGTCGAGGGGCGGCCCCAGCGAGTAGGTGACCTGGGCGTTGGCGCCCGCGTCTCTGTCTGTGGCGCGGACGCTGCCGATGTGCAGGGCGGGACTGTTGTTCTCGCGGACGGACAGGGTGTAGGAGGTCTGGGTGAAGGCGGGGGCGTTGTCGTTGACGTCGGACACCAGCACGGTTATGTTGTGCTCGGTTTTCAGCCTGGGGGTTCCCATATCTGTGACGGTGATGGTGATGTTGTACTCGGCTCTTTCCTCTCTGTCCAGTGCTTTTTCTGCAACTAGAGTGAAAAAGTTCTTGAAGGTACGTTTCAGAAAAAATGGGAGGTCATCTTGAATAGAGCAAACGACCCTCCCATTTTCCCCAGCGTCTTGGTCTCGGACACTAAAAAGAGCCACAAGGGTCTCTGAGGCGTTCTCTGGAATTATCTTTGTAATTGATGACATGGTCACTTCTGGTGGATTGTCATTTATATCCATTACTTTAACCAGAAGAGTGCATTCTTCCGAAAGACCCCCACCATCTGTTGCCTGAATATTTATAATGTGTGACTGTATTGCTTCAAAGTCCAAGTGTGATCGCAAATGAACTTCCCCAGATAGTGGATTGATTTCAAATGTTTTACGAATATCTTCTGATGCATGAAAAAATGTGTAAGATATTTTCCCATAGTTTCCTGCATCCAAATCCTTAGCAGAGATGGTGATAATCCAAGAGCCAACAGGTGTGTCCTCCAGGACCTGCACCTCGTAGAGCCTCTGAGGAAACTCTGGGGCATTGTCATTGATGTCCAAGACCTTGATGAGGACCAAAGTTGTCCCAGACCTGGGCGGGGATCCACCATCCAGTGCTATGAGTGTTAATCTGAGCTCAGGCTCCTCCTCATGGTCCAACGCTCTGTGCAGGACTAGTTCAGGGTATATCTTTCCATCACCACTGTCTTGAATTTTAATGTGGAAATGAGAATTCGGGCTAACTGTGTAGTTTTGGAGACTGTTGCTTCCTACATCCAAATCTTGGGCACTCTCCATTAGGAATGTGGTTCCAATAATGGTACTCTCTGATATTTTAATAACTATTTCCTTGTCAAGAAATGTAGGGGAGTGATCATTTATATCTTTGATATGCAGCTCAGCCCGAAAAAACTGTAAAGGGTTTTCCAGTACCATCTGAAAATGCAGAACACAGGGCTCCGTGGAGTCACACAGCTCTTCCCGGTCCAGTTTCTCATTTACGAGCAAATCCCCGGTCAGCAAATCGAGGTGCAAATGCTTTTCATTATCATCACACACTACCCGCGCCTCCCGCGAAGAGAGCTCCTCCACCCCAAGCCCCAGATCCCTTGCCAGATTGGCCACAAAAGAGCCAATTTCTGTTTCCTCTGCCACAGAATAGCGCACAGACTCAGGACCTGCCTGAGACAATCCCAGTAAAACAAAGATAAACAGAACTTGCCTTTTCCGCAGAACGAGTGCCCCTCTGATCTCCATGGTTTCTTCAAGAAACCTCTTTTGTAGAAAAATTTAAGTTCAGCTCTAATTTTGCAAACTGAGGCTCTGATTCTTTTTTTAGTTGGAAACTTCTAGAGAGTATATAAACCTCCAGCAGGTCTGTAGGTGAAGCTCCTTAATATCTCTCTTTTCAGTGGGTTGGATGTTCTCTGTTCCCGTGAATAATGGAGCCCACAGTGTTGTAGAAGCACTCTTTTCATCTTATCCTGCAGCGCCACCATGTGTCTCTATGAATTTTTTCAGTAGAATTTTTTTTTTTCTCTTTGAACAAGTAATTCATAAATTCATCTGGAGTATTTTAAAGCAAATCCCAGACATCACGTATTTTTACCTCTAAATACTTCACTAAGTATCTGTAATAGATAAGGACTTTAAAAATATATACTATACCACTATCACAATCTACAAATTTAGTGCTGGTAGCTTAATATAATTTATATTCAATCTGTGTTTGTTTTTACACATTTTCCTCCAAAATATGTTTTACTGTTGGTTTGTTTGAATCAGTATTTAAACAAGGTTCATGAAGTGCACTGAATTATCACTGTTTTGAATGCCCGACAAGAGGAACCATTAAAATGTCCTGAACTGAAGAAATGATATTTTATTCAGGCCATTTATTGAGTAATTGCAAATATATCCTCCCCTACACTCTTGTAAACACTTATAGATTTCAGTCGATTATAGTTAGTAATGTCATTGCTTTTTTCACTTGTATATTTTTAAAAATACATATGTGCGTCTTTATGGAGCTCACAGTCTAGAAAATTTGTCAGGCAAGTAATTAAAATATGCCAGAATGTATGCACAGGTAAATAGTAATATATAAATACCAAGAACGGACATCTTATACCTAGGAGACAGCATTGCATAGTGGTTATGAACATGGATTCTGGAACCAAAATGTCTACATTAGAATCCTAGTTCTCCTACTCACTATCTTAAGTCTTGGGCAAGTTATGTACCTCTGCTTCCTTAACTGTAAAATAGGGGTAATAATAGTGTTTACCTCGTAGGATTATTATCATAGGAATCTAATGAGTTAAGTTTTACAAAGTGGCTAGTAAGTGCTTGTTAAGTGCCTGTTAAAATAAATAAAATCTAATCCATATTTTTGGACATCACTGAAACCTTTCCTAAGGTATTGAACTACAAGTTGTGATCTGGAGGAGCCATTCAGAAGTTTTTTTGTTTTTTTTGTTTTTTTTGTTTTTTGCGGTACGCCGGCCTCTCCCTGTTGTGGCCTCTCCGGTTGTGGAGCACAGGCTCCGGACGCGCAGGCTCAGCGGCCATGGCTCACGGGCCCAGCCGCTCCGCGGCACGTGGGATCCTCCCGGACCGGGGCACGAACCCGTGTCCCCTGCATCGGCAGGCAGACTCTCAACCACTGTGCCACCAGGGAAGCCCAGGAGAAGCGTTTTGAACGGATATTTTAAGGAAACTGGGAAGTTAAATATGCCTCAAGCTTTAAACCGTGGAAGGGGGAGAATGTTAAAATGAGGTTGGGGGAAAGAAGCAGAGTAAGGACATAAACAATTATATGAGTTATAGCATGCATTTTAAAATTTATCCTAAAGGCACTTATAATACAATGTAGGATCTTAAACAGTTGATTAACATAATTATACCTGCAGTTTTGAAAAATCAAAATTGGCTGAAGTATGATAATCAGTTTCAGGGGGAATAACTGGAATCAGAGAGACCAGTTAGGAGGTGATAGTAGCCTGGATGAAGGTAATACTAGTGTCGATAAGGAGAAGCGGGGTGATTAGAAAGATATTTAGAAGATAAAAATATTTAAGACCCAGTGATTGATGGCTTGCATGGGGAGAAAAAGTGGAAAGACTCAAGGATAATGAACACCTCTCTGGGTTGGGTACTGATGGTTAGTGCGTCATTCACTAGGACAGGGAATGCTGGCAGAAAAAAACAACAACCAAGATTGAAATAGAAAAAGATAAAGTTAGTTTGGGACATGTTGATATTGAGGTAAGTGCCTGTGGAATGTGTGTGTGTGTGTGTGTGTGTGTGTGTGTGTGTGTGTGTGTGTGTACATATATAACTGAAACACAGAAAACAAATCTGGGCTGGAGATATGGACTTTGAGATTCATCAGCATGTACAGGCATACCCCAGAGATATTTTGGGTTCCATTCCAGACCACTGCAATAAAGCGAGTATCTCAATAAAGTGAATCACAAATTTTTTGGTTTCCCAGTGCATATAAAAGTTATGTTTACACTATACTGTAATCTATTAAGTGTGCAATAGCATTATGTGTAAAAATAAAATGTACATACCTTAACTTAAAATACTTTATTGCTAAAAAATGTTAACTATCATCTGAGACTTCAGCAAGTCGTAATGTTTTTGCTGATGGAAGGTCTTGCCTTGATGTTGATGGCTGCTGACTGATCAGGATGATGGTTGCTGAAGGTTGGAGTAGCTGTGGCAATTTCTTAAAATAAGGCAACAATGAAGTTTGCTGCATCGATGGAGCCTTCCTTTCATGAACAGTGTCTCTGTAGCACGTAATGCTGTTTGATAGCATTTTACCCACAGTAGAACTTCTTTCAAAATTGGAGTCAATCCTCTCAAACTCTGCCGCTACTTTATCAACTAAGTTTATGTAATATTCTAAATCCTTTGTTGTCATTTCAGTAATCTTCACAGCATTTTCCCCAGGAGTAGATTTCATCTCAAGAAACCACTTTCTTTGCTCATCCATAAGAAGCAACTCCTCATCCATGAGAAAGTTTTACCATGAGATTGCAGCAGTTCAATCACATCTTCAGGCTCCACTTCTAATTCTAGTTCTCTTGCTATTTCCACCACAACTGAAGTTACTTCCTCCACTGAAGTCTTGAACCCCTCAAAGTCATGAGGGTTGAAATCAATTTCTTCCAAACTCTTTAATATTGATATTTTGATCTCTTCCCATGAATCATGAATTTCTAATGGCATCCAGAATGGTGAATCTGTTCCAAAAGGTTTTCAGTTTCCTTTGCCCAGATCCATTAGAGAAATCACTATCTTTGGCAGCCAAAGCCTTATGATATTTATTTCTTAAATAGTAAGACTTGAAAGTCAAAATGATTCCTTGATCCATGGGCTGCAGAATGGATGTTGTGTTAGCAGGCATGAAAACAACATTAATCTGGTTGTACATCTCCATCAGAGCTCTTGGGTGACCAGATGCATTGTCGATGAGCAGTAATATTTTGAAAGGAATCTTTTTCTGAGCACTAGATCTCAACAGTGGGCTTAAAATACTCAGTAAACTATGTTGTAAACAAGTGTGCTGTTACCCAGGCTTTGTTGTTCAGTTTAAAGAGCACAGGCGGAGTAGCTTTAGCATAATTCTTAAGGGCCCTAGGATTTTCGTAATGGTCAATAAGCATTGGCTTCAACTTAAAGTCACCAGCGGCATTAGCCCCTAACAAGAGTCAGCCTGTCCTTTGAAACTTTGAAGCAAGGCGCCTACTTCTACTCTCTAGCTATGAAAGCCCTATATGGCATCTTCTTCCATATTAAGACTATTTCATTGACATTGAAAATCTGTGATATAGTGTAGCCAACTTCATGAATTATCTTAACTAGATCTTCCTGATAACTTGCTGCAGCTTCTACATCAGAACCTGCTTCACCTTGCATTTTCTCATCCTAGAGACAGCTTCTTTCCTTAAACCTCATGAACCAGCCTCTGCTAGCTTCAAATTTTTCTTCTACTTCTTCCTCACTTCTCTCAGCCTTCATAGAATTGAAGAGAGTTGGGGCCTTGTTCTGTATTAAGCTTTGTCTTAAAGCAATGTTGTATCTGGTTTGATGTTCTATCCAGGTCACTAAAACTTTCTCCATATCAGTAATAAGGCTGTTTCACTTTATCATTCATGTGTTCTCTGGAGTAGCACTCTTAATTTCCTTCAAGAACTTGTCCTTTGTGTTCACACTTGGCTGTTTGGTGCAGGAGGCCTAGCTTTCAGCATGCCTTTTCCACTAAGTTTAATCATTTCTGTCTTTTGATTTAAGGTGAGAGACATGTGACTCTTCCTTTCACTTGAACACTTAAGGTAAATTGTAGGATTATTAACTGGCCTATTTTCTTTAAAAAATTTTTTTAAATTAATTTATTTTATTTTTGGCTGAGTTGGGTCTTCATTGCTGCGCGAGGGCTTTCTCTAGTTGCGGCGAGCGGGGGCTACTCTTCGTTGAGGTACGCGGGCTTCTCAGGCTTCTCGTTGCGGTGGCTTCTCTTGTTGTGGAGCAGGGCTCTAGGCACGTGGGTTTCAGTAGTTGTGGCTCGCGGGCTCTAGAGCGCAGGCTTAGTAGTTGTGGCACACAGGCTTAGTTGCTCCGTGGCATGTGGGATCCTCCCAGACCAGGTATCAAACCCGTGTCCCCTGCATTGGCAGGTGGATTCTTAACCACTGCGCCACCAGGGAAGTCCCTTAACTGGCCTATTTTCAATATTGTTGTGTCTCAGGGAATAGGGAGGCCCAAGGAGAGGGAAAAAGATGGGGAACATCTAGTTGGTAGAGCAGTCAGAACACACATTTATCTATTAAGTTCACTGTCTTATATGGGTATAGTTCATGGTGCCCCCCCAAACAATTACAATAGTAACATCAAAGATCACTGATCACAGATCACCATTATATTTGTTTTATTATAACAAATATAATAAAATGAAAAGTTTCAAATATTGTGAGAATTCCCAAAATGTGACACAGAGACGTAAAGTGAGCAAATGCTTTGGAAAAATGGTGTCGATAGATATGCTCATTGCAGGGCTTTGAATTTGTAAAAACTTTCAATTTGTAAAAACACACAATATCTGCAAAATGCAATAAAGTGCAATAAAATGAGGTATGCCTGTGTATGGTGTTTGAAACCATGAGATCTCTACGAGAACCAAGCAAAAGTGTGTCAAATAAGAATAGAAGAGGCTTAGCACAGAACTCTGAGAAACATCTTCATTTAAAGGAGAGGTAAGGAAGCATTTTTTTTTTTTTGCAGTACGTGGGCCTCTCACTGTTGTGGCCTCTCCCGTCGAGGAGCACAGGCTCCGGACGCGCAGGCTCAGCGGCCATGGCCCACGGGCCCAGGCGCTCCGCGGCATGTGGGATCTTCCTGGACCGGGGCACGAACCTGTGTCCCCTGCATCGGCAGGTGGACTCTCAACCACTGCGCCACCAGGGAAGCCCAGGAAGCATTTTTTAAAAAAAGACAAGGAAGATGCAGAGTTCAGAATCATCAAACTAAAAGCAAATAGCATTTCAAGGAGATGAGGAAGATCAACAGTAGCAAATCCTTCAGAAAACTCAAGAAAAATAAGTATTAAAATGGTCCATTGGATTTAAGAAGATGGTCATTGTGGAGGAGTCTGATAGATGTCTGCCAAAATCTGTTCTCCTTTTCTATATAGTAATAGAACTGTACCCAGGCACATGGTGACTCAGCCTTCCTTGTAGTTAGGTGTGGCTAATTAAGTTCTCACAGATTGTGAACAGAATTTTTATTTGCTACCTCTGGGTCTGGAATGGAAGACATCTGTATGTGTCTCTTCCCTCCTAGCCAGCTAGAACCCAGATGTGGCAGTGACCCAGCTACAAGTCATGTAGATTATACACTGAAACAGGGAATGTAAGAGGAATTACTTGGAACAAATTTTGGTTCCAGAAGGACCATGAGGAGCAAAGCTGCCCTATCTACCCAATCATTTACATTGTGGCTGGTACAAGAAAGAGATACATACTTTTACAAGCCACTGTGTAGTTGTGCTGCTCTATTTCAGTAGTGTAACCTTACCTAACTTATACACAAATCTTTGATGAGCTTTACAATAGCAGTTTTCAGTAGAGTGGTTGTGATAAAAATTAGATTTCACTGGGATGAAAAGTGAGAGGGATAAGGAAATAAAAATGTCAATCCTTTTGAGAAATTTAGCTGCAAAAGAAAGAAGTAGATTGGTATCTGGAGGAGAATTTAGACTCAGGAGGGTTTTTTAAGCCTAGAGAAATGTTTTTAAATGCTAATTTGCAGTATTGAGTAAAGAGGCAGAAAATTAAGATACACAAGAAAGGATGTAATCAATGTGAAGCCCCTAGAAAGTGGTCAAAATAGGATCCAGGGATCCTATATATGAAGGGATTGGACTTAGGTGGAAGGGACCTCAGCAGAGGAAATTTTCCAAGTACATATGCTATCAAGAGTATAGGTTTGGGGACAGGAAATTGAGATAATTCCCATCTGATGGATTCTGTTTTCTCTTTAAGGTATTAAGCAAGTTCGTCTGCTAAAAGGGGTGTGTAAGTAGTAGGGTGAGTAGTTTAAAGTAAGATAAGTAGGTTTGAAGTAGTTGTTATGGAGAATAAAAGAGAAAGCTGATTAGGAAAATACAAAAAGATTTCTTGATCTTGAAAGCCCAATTAAGTTTGGGTGTGATAAACTTAGTGGCAATAGTATTGATAATTTTCTAAGTTTGTCTTATAGAGTGCAGCATCCCGGGTGTAAGAGAAAAGAGATAACTATATTCATCTCATGTGGAGTTTCATCAGGTGGTGAAGGAAATCCTAGAGTGAAGGCAAGTTGAACAAGAGAATTGAGAATATGAGCATGAAGTGATTGGGAGTGCTAAACAGGGAGTCAGCTGGATGGGAAGGAAATTAAAACAGGAGGGGGTTGATAGGTGGTAGTAGCATCATGGAATGGAGGTCATGACAAGGTCAAAGACAAGATGTGATAGGAGTAGCAAGATGAGAGGGCTAAAGGCATAGAAGGTTGTGTTCTCAGAGGGAGAGATCTGAAACCATATTTCATAGAAAGAACAGTTCTGCGTAGTGAAAAAGTACAGCATGTAGCCAAGGCACTAATGACAACTGGAACAGAGGACTGAGAGGCCATGTTAGATTAATCAGTGGATGCAGGAATGCAGTAGTAGGATAAGGACTTGAAGTAGAAAGGAAATGAGGAAAACAATGTGTTTGTAAGTGAAAATGTCCTTATGTCCTTTCTTTCCCATACTCTTGGCAAATTCCAACCTAAAGTATTATTTTGTTCTTATTGGTAAGGGTTTTCAAGAAAATCATTTCTGGGAGGCTGAGCAGTCTCTTGCATCTCCATTTTGGAAGTGACCTCTTCCCATTGGACAACTTATAGTCCTTTAATATAAAATTGGCTGATACAGTTGGATTCCTATGGTTTATATTTAACTATAAATAAGGTATCTGAAGCATAAGAGCAAAATCTATTTTTAGCAATACATTGTAAAATAACTGGTTGGTTTACTTATATCTGGGCATCTGAGCTCCTGAAGGCCTGGCCTCTCTCCATTAGAGTCAGGAAACACATAGTTCTTTCCAGAGATAGGCAAGTCCTCCTGTTCAGATAGCTGGAAAAACTCTAAGCAAGAGGACAAGTACCTCGTCCTTTTCTCTGCTGTTGTGCCTGTTAGATTTTCTGCCTGAGCTGTTTAAACTGCTCTTTCCCCCTCCCCCATTATAGATGAGAGAGACCAAGCTTACTGGGGAAACAAGCTGCTAGAACACTCCCACCTTGGTTGTTGACAGCTATAACTGTATATCTCTTTAAGCTAGTAGTCCTCCATCTTTTCCCCACTAAGAACAGTAAACACAGGAGGTAACCTTAATACTTAATTTTGATTAATTAATATGAGTTTTTGTTCTCTATGTAAGGAAGCTTTCATTTAGGGAAGAAGAACTTACTCCAACTTCCACTTCTGAAAATAGAAAATTAGAATTTAGTTAGCCTGCATGGAGAGACTTTTGTTCCCTCCATTTTTCTTGAATTCAAAGAGCAGTTAATCAGTCCACACAGTTCAAAAGAACTGGTGGTGAAATTTTAGCATTCAAGGGCTGTAAACATTAGATTATTTTGGATATGTTAGAGCAAGAGGTTTGACTTCCAGGCATTATTAACTAATACCCAGCCCCTCTATAATGTTAAGATTAGAATATCTTCAAGAGGCAGTGCGTGGCATTGACTCCAGTCCGTGGTCCCACCTTAGGCATAAAAGCAATAATTTTACTCACCCTCATGCACCTCCTCTTTCTCATGCCTACTCTCTCTCTCACACACACACTTCCTTTCCTTCTATACCCTTACTCATTTTGCTCATCTACATTTTCCTTCCACAACACACAGACTTTAGACTTTTTGATGAAATTCATCGGAAAGATCCTCCCCCAACAATGAAGGCTTTCTCTTCTGTAATATAGTCAGGTTACTAAAGGCAAGAGTGGTTGGTTGGTGCTTGTACAGCATGAAACAAAACTTCCTCCTACAATGACTTGAAAAAAGTTCGAAAATTAGAATGTTAAAGGACTATCTTTTCATACTTTTCAGTACTCTATAAATATCTGAGAAAAGTGGTTTTGAAACTTTGGATTGCTACCCATTAGTAGGTCATGAAATCAATTTAGTGGATCATGACCACATTTGAAAATTAAACAGAATGGAATAATACAGGCAATTTCAGATTGTATCACAAAAAAGCTAAGCACTGTTCACAAAACATTTCTTTCATATAAAACATGTATGTTATATAATATATACAATATAATTTTTCAGTTGCCTGTGATTTTTTAAAGTTTGAAAATTAGTGCCCAGTGTATATATATTAAATTCTGGGATAACACAGGAGGCAAAAAATTATACACATTAGCAAACAAGTCCACTCTACAATAAACAAATGATTACTTGGGAGCCTGTATTCAACTAGGTTGCATCATACCTTTGTAACATTAATGAGACATCTGGAAAATTATAACTTCATATTCCAGTATTCTGTGGGTGGCCACAATATTAATGTGTCTTCAGAATAACCCTCCAGGATGAGTAAAGAAGAGACACTAAGAAAATTGCCTTCTGCCCCATTCTAACAAGGTGTTTATGACTGTATCATAGGACATGATTTTTCAGGTATATTTTCAGCAGTAATAAACATTTTAAAATGTTAACTAAAACGGTGGTGAATTTAAAGAAAGAATGACATTTCTGAATAGCAACCATTATTCAACCACAAGAAAAACCGCAAGAAAGGAAGAAAATGAAGAAATACTTGAACCCTTGAAATACTTTGAAAGTGGTCTGCTTTATTTTATCATAAGCATAATTGTGAATGAAAGTTCAACTGGAGAGAGGGCCATGAGCAAAAACTGATTTGGTGTTATTATTTAAGGAGGCAAATTAATTACAAATTAAAACCTCCTTGGTTAGAGAATAAATTGCTATCTAACTACAACCACAGGTAAAGATAAACATTCACTTAAAAGTAAAGGTGGGTAGAACATGCGAAAATATAAAAGTAACATCAGTACAACTTCAAACACACACATTTTGGGGGAACTAATGTTGGTATGGAAGTGCCACAAAACAACATACCTATGAGATATAAAAGTTAATTATGGTCACTGAATATTGAACCCAAAGCTGTTGTAGAAGGTACGATTTTCTTCTATTTCCTTCCCAGGGCATTGGGGCGGGAGGTTGGGGAGAATCGGCTTCAAGAATTTGAACTCATTACTCTCAGAGCCTCCCGTCAGACACACCTCGTACTGGTAGCTCTGGGACAGGGTCCCCGTGCCGCTGACGTCCACCAGGTGGCCCGGAAAGGGGCCCTCGGGCACCGAGCAGCGACCCACCGAGGCCGCCCCGCCCCTCCTGCACAGCCGCACCGCGACGAACACCAGAACCGAGAAGACGAAGAGCGACGACACAGACGCCAAGGCCACCACCAGGTAGACGGTGAGAGGGGCGGCCGGGGCCGCGTCCGCCGCTTCCGCTTCCGGGGCCGGCAGGTAGGGCTGCGAGAAGCCGTCCACCAGCAGCACGTGCAGCGTGATGCTGGCCGAGAGCGGCGGCTCGCCGTTGTCCTTGACCAGCACCAGCAGCCTGTGCTTGGCCGCGTCGCGCTCGCTCAGCAGCCGGGCCGTGCGCACCTCGCCGTTGTGCGCCCACACGCCGAACAGCCCGGGCTCCGTGGCCTTGAGCAACTGGTACGACAGCCAGGCGTTCTGGCCCGAGTCGCCGTCCACCGCCACCACCTTGGTCACCAGGTAGCCCGCCTCGGCCGCCCTGGGCACCAGCTCGGTGCAGGGCGCCGAGGCGTTCTGCAGCGGGTACAGCACGAAGGGCGCGTTGTCGTTGTCGTCCACCACGAGCACGCGCACCAGCGCCTGGCTGCTGAGCGCGGGCGAGCCGCGGTCGGCAGCGCCCACGCGGAACTCGAACGCCCGCAGGGCCTCGTAGTCCAGGGACCTCAGGGCGAACAGGTGGCCGTTGTCTGGGTTGATGGACACCAGGGAGGCCAGGGGCACGTGCGCGTCGAGGGGCGGCCCCAGCGAGTAGGTGACCTGGGCGTTGGCGCCCGCGTCTCTGTCTGTGGCGCGGACGCTGCCGATGTGCAGGGCGGGGCTGTTGTTCTCGCGGACGGACAGGGTGTAGGAGGTCTGGGTGAAGGCGGGGGCGTTGTCGTTGACGTCGGACACCAGCATGGTTATGTTGTGCTCGGTTTTCAGCCTGGGGGTTCCCATATCTGTGACGGTGATGGTGATGTTGTACTCGGCTCTTTCTTCTCTATCTAGTGTTTTCTGGGTTACTAAGGTGTAAAAGTTCTTGACTGAAGGTTTTAGAAGAAAAGGAAGGTCATCCTGGATGGAGGAAATAGTTTTCCCATTGTCCCCAGAGTCAGGATCTGAAACACTGAAAACAGCAACTACAATGTCAGGGGAGTTCTCTGGGATGGGAGTGGTGAGTGCAGACACTGTCACTTCTGGAGGATTGTCATTCACATCCACTACTTGCAGGAGAAGAGTGCATTTTCCTGAAAGACCTCCCCCATCAGTGGCCTTGATGTCCACTTCATAAGACAGAACTGTTTCAAAATCAACTTTTTTTCTCAGTCGAATTTCACCTGTCATAGGATTTACCTCCAAAGTTTTACTAATATCTTCTGAAGGCTGAAAGAATGCGTATGATATTTTCCCATAGACTCCACTGTCTACATCGCTGGCAGAGACAGTGACAACCAGGGAGCCTACGGGGCTGTCTTCGGGAATATGCACCTTGTAGAGGGACTGCTTAAACTCAGGGGCGTTATCGTTAATGTCCACCACTTCAATGCGCACCTGGGCGGTTCCATACCGAGGCGGAGAGCCGCCATCCAGCGCTGTCAGGGTTAATGAGATTTCAGGCTCCTCCTCCCGATCCAGCTCTTTGTCCAACACCAGCTCAGGGTATTTTCTGCCATCGCTGCGATTTTGGGTTAGAACCCGGAAATGGGAGTTGGGGCTGATTTTATAGTTCTGAACATTGTTGCTGCCTACATCCAAGTCCAGAGCATTACTCAGAGGGAATGAAATTCCTATAGGACTGTTTTCCGGTATTTTTAGAAACATTTCTCTTTCAGTGAACACGGGGGAATGGTCATTTATGTCTTTCACTCTCAGTTCTGCCTGAAATATCTCTAACGGTTTTTCCATTAATACTTGGAAATGTAGTATGCAAGGCTCACTCGGACCGCATAGCTTCTCTCGATCTAGTTTGTCATTTATGAGCAAATCCCCAGTCTGAACCTTGAGCTGCAAATGCTCTTTGTTCCACTGGGAAATGATCCGGGCACCGCGGGTGGACATCTCTGTCAACCCCAGCCCCAGGTCTTTTCCTACATTTGCCACAAAGGAGCCTCTTTCTGTTTCTTCCACTACTGAATAGGGCCCCAACTCTGCGCTCGCCCCATACATGCTCAGCAAAACAAAGAAAACTAGGACTTGCCTTTGTCTCGGATTGTGCATCCATCCAATCTCCATTGCTCTTTCCTGAAAACTGAGTTCACAGGAGCTTCATATATGCCCAGGATCCTGGTAGTCCGGTCCTGCAGTATAGCAGTTCAGAACTATGTCTCTAAATACAGTTTTAAAGAGGTTTCACGCACATTGTACTCTGACTGAGAAAGCTGTTCTTCAGCTTCCAGGCAGTGTGAAACTGGCTGGATCCTGGAGCTACGTCTGCAATTCTGTTTCTCACCACCTTAACCTGCAGCGCCACCATGCGTTCTTACTATGTCTTATCTTTTCTGGTTTAACGTTGGATGCAAAATTCTCCTAAATGTAACACATAGGCTGTGTCAACCGTGTTCTGTAATATGAAACACTTAGTTCTATTTTCTTGTGGTTTTTATGAGTTCAGAGAGAGCTGTGTTGTTACACAGGAAGAGTACTAAGAGCAAACTTTCATTATGTTGACTGTTTAAAGCTGTTCAGGGTGAATAATTAAATAAAATAATTTAATTAACATTTAAGCTGAGAAGAATATAAATTTAGAAGAAAAATATTTCTGAAATAATATGGGAACAGTTTCACAAGTACATTATTTTCATGGTACATGTTATAGAATTACAGATGAGTGGACACTGCAAAATTGCAATCAGTGATGGTTCTAAAGAGAGTATTTTATCAACGCCTTATTAAAGAGTAGATTACTTCCTCTTCTTTCCAACACCTAAGCCTGAGGACATGTGTTTTTGAAACTTTCAAATTATTGGAAAGTTATTTCCCAAAAAGGCAGTCTAAGGGTTAGGCCTGCCATGTTTTGGGATTTTTTTTTATCATGACAAGAATAATTTCTGTTTTATTCCTTTTAAAAGACAGGTTTAATGAGATGTAATTCACATACCATACAATTCACTCGTTTAAAGTCTACAATTCAGTGACTTTTAGTATATTCACAGAGTAGTGCAGCCATCACCACAGTCAATTTTAGAACATTTTCATCATCTAAAAAAACCCCAAAATACTCTTTAGTTCAGATTTTCCATTTTTAAAATTTAAATTGAATTCCAGTAAAGATTCATAATGTTTTTATAAATCCAGTGTTTTTGTTAACAATCTGTAGAACAATTTTTGATAAATACCTTGTCTGGGGTTAAAGCATTCAATCAATGGGGTCTAAACTTCTGTTATAAAGGTCTTTGTATGCCTTCCTTTGGCCACAGGTCATCCTGCTAGACCAGATAATTTTCTTCCAAGCTACCTGCGGTAGGCAGAATAATGGCCACCCACCGAAAGATGTTCATGCCCTAATTCCCCAAATCTGTAAATATGTTATCTTACATGGCAAAAGAGAATTCACAGATATAAGTAAATTGAGGACCTTGTCGGGGGTAGGTTATCCTGGATTATCTGGGAGGGACAGAACCTTTCCTGGCTATGGTCAGAGGGGTGATTACACCCCTCTGTGATTACAGAAGAAGTGGACTAAGAGAAACAATGTTGCTGCCTTTGAAGATGGATGAAAGGGGCCATGAGTCAAGTATTGTAGGCAGCATCTAGAAGCTGGAGAAGAGAAAGAAGTAGATTCTCCTCTAGAGCCACCAGAAGAGAATGCACCCCTGGTGACATCTTGAATTTAACCCAGTCATACCCATATCAGACATCAGATCTACAGAACTATATAGTAGTGCATTTTTATTGTTTTGAGCAACCAAGTTTGTGATAATTTTTAATAGTAGAAATAGAAAATGAATACATAAGCATGAAATTTCATGCACCCAGCATCTGAGTCAACAAAAATTCATCACTCTACAAAACTGGATTATCACAGCAAATGCTGAAGAATGTCTGATTCGGCTCTTGTGAGCCATCCTTTCAGAATAAAGTCATTTATGACCCTCTACATCTTTTTTCAGCATAATTTTTAAGAGGCGTTGTCAAAGACATATGGTTAGTTTTAATAGAAAATAACTGGAGCCTATCATCTTTATTTCTATTTAATTTCCAGAATCTCTAAATTATTTAGTGATAAAAATTCCTCCACATCATTGCCTATACTTTTCTGAAATTAGTTATTTCATTTAGAGCTAATTCTAGAATAGCAACTGCTTTCAAAGAAATAGTGCGCTAAAATGAATACAGTATATTTAATTTGAACAAGGGACTTACAGAATGTATATAATAAACTTTCAAAAAAAAAGAGAAAATATATATTAGGACTGACAGAAAAAGACTGAAGGAATAGTACAAAAAAACTCAAGAAATACAACCATAGGGTAATTCTACTCCCTGTTTAAGGCCTTCATTTCTGCAATTATGAATGTGATATGTTGAGAAGGTACAGGAAGGTAATCAGGCTGATAAGATCATGATGAAGGTCAATTGTGGTACCTGACCCAGCTTACTTAGGTCAGTGCTTCTGTAAGAACTTTGGGTTTATTGGTCCAGAGCAGTGTGATCTCTGGTATAGAAACAAAATCAAGCTACAGACTAAAAGTTACATTTCTGTATAGGAGTTCAATTCATGCAATAGAAGGATTTCACTTCCTTGGTTAGGAAGACAATGCCACCAGTTAATGCCTGCTGTGATAGCGTACTGGTTAAGAACTGGAACATTCCATTCAAGTAGACTTAGAATATATTCCAAATTTTTCCTTTTATTACTTCATAATTGTGAACAAGTAAAAGAGGAAATAACATGCCAACTTCCTTAGGGTTTGGCAGAGGATTAAAAAGATAATGAATGTAAAGCACTCTGTACTCTTAAGTAAATTAGAAATCAAGGAAAACTTGACAAAGATCAATTAGATCAAACTACACACTTAAGATCTGTCCATTTTACCGTATTATATAACATTTTAACAAAAAGTCTTACTGTGAAAGCATTAGGATTGGATTCCACTGGAGGTAGCACAAAACTAAAATGATGGTGGCTTAAATGAGATAGAAGTTCCTTTATTTCTTATGTAAAAAAAGCTCAGAAGTGAGCAATCCAGGGATGACATGGTAACTGTGATTATCAGGGGTCCTCGTCAATCAGTTTATTCTATACTGATTGTCTTGGTCCATTATTTCCATCCTTAGTGTTGCTTTATGGCTCAACATGACTGATTGTGTTCCAACCAAGACTCCCACATTCCAAGCAGCAAGAAGCAGGTAGAGAAGGACAAAAAGCGACCCCTTCCTAGATGAGTCACCTCCCTTTTAATGGCCTTCTTGGAAGTCTCTAACAACATTTGCATATACATGTAGTCAAATGTCCCGTTTTAGCTGCCAAGGAGCCTGGGAAAACGTTCTTTTGACTAAGCACACTAATGCTCTAAATGAAATTTGGAGTGTGTTACCAAAGAAGAAAAGATGAATGGAGATTGGATAGCTACTGCATTTTCTGTCACAATATGACCAATGTTTCTCAAGTGGGAAAAGCCAATTTCCTTCTATGCCCTTTCATCACACTGGATAAACACAGTGTAGCTTTTTCTCCCCTTTTACACCAGGGAAACTAAATGGAAAGCAATTACAATAACTATATTAAAACTAACACTGGTATATTAATGAATATACAATTAATAAGAGAAAATAAGAATAAAGTGCTATGAGAGCAGAATAAAGTAAGAGCCAAATTCTCACTGTACCAGTTCTCTCTCCTTCCTGATTGGGCATGCTTCAGTGTGTTAGTGCAGTACTGCTCTTATGTACTTAATGGTTTAAAAACTAATAAGAAAAACTCAAGGAAATATAACTGATTATATAGAATTAATTTCCCACTGTTTTTTTTCATAACACATTTCTAAGCTATGCCAGAAAGAACCTGTACATTTATTGACTTCAACAGTGTTTTGAGAGGCAAGATTTAGGACCATTAATCTTCTTACAGTAATGAAGAAAAGATAGCTTTCTTTAAAACAAAATTTGCAAGCAAGTTTAATGTAGTTTAAAAGTTCATGATAGGTTGCCAGAAAAACCATCACCTTGAAGTATCATCAATTTAAAATATATGGAACGTGAAACACAATTGCTGTCACTGAATACTGAAACCAAAATCTTTCCTAAAGTTGGGGGTTTCTTCTATATCTGGGCCAGGGGAATGGCCCTGAAAATTGGTCACAATTGGCTTCAGAAAGTTGAACTCGCTGGTCCCAGAGCCCCCCTTCAGACACACCTCGTACTGGTAGCTCTGGGACAGGGTCCCCGTGCCGCTGACGTCCACCAGGTGGCCCGGAAAGTGGCCCTCGGGCACCGAGCAGCGACCCACCGAGGCCGCCCCGCCCCTCCTGCACAGCCGCACCGCGACGAACACCAGAACCGAGAAGACGAAGAGCGACGACACAGACGCCAAGGCCACCACCAGGTAGACGGTGAGCGGGGCGGCCGGGGCCGCGTCCGCCGCTTCCGCTTCCGGGGCCGGCAGGTAGGGCTGCGAGAAGCCGTCCACCAGCAGCACGTGCAGCGTGACGCTGGCCGAGAGCGGCGGCTCGCCGTTGTCCTTGACCTGCACCACCAGCCTGTGCTTGGCCGCGTCGCGCTCGCTCAGCAGCCGGGCCGTGCGCACCTCGCCGTTGTGCGCCCACACGCCGAAGAGGCCGGGCTCCGTGGCCTTGAGCAGCTGGTACGACAGCCAGGCGTTCTGGCCCGAGTCGCCGTCCACCGCCACCACCTTAGTCACCAGGTAGCCCGCCTCGGCCGCCCTGGGCACCAGCTCGGTGCAGGGCGCCGAGGCGTTCTGCAGCGGGTACAGCACGAAGGGCGCGTTGTCATTGTCGTCCGCCACGAGCACGCGCACCAGCGCCTGGCTGCTGAGCGCGGGCGAGCCGCGGTCGGCGGCGCCCACACGGAACTCGAACGCCCGCAGGGCCTCGTAGTCCAGGGACCTCAGGGCGAACAGGTGGCCGTTGTCCGGGTTGATGGACACCAGGGAGGCCAGGGGCACGTGCGCGTCGAGGGGCGGCAGCAGCGAGTAGGTGACCTGGGCGTTGGCGCCCGCGTCTCTGTCTGTGGCGCGGACGCTGCCGATGTGCAGGGCGGGGCTGTTGTTTTCGCGGACGGACAGGGTGTAGGAGGTCTGGGTGAAGGCGGGGGCGTTGTCGTTGACGTCGGACACCAGCACGGTTATGTTGTGCTCGGTTTTCAGCCTGGGTGTCCCCAAGTCCGTGACGGTGATGGTGACGTTGTATTCTGCTCTGGTCTCTCTGTCTAGCGGTCTCTCTGCTACTAGGGTATAAAAGTTTTCCATGGAAGATTTAAGGGAAAAAGGTAGATCGTCCTGAATGTAGCAACTTATTTTCCCATTCTCTTCAGAATCAAGATCTGAAACACTGAAAACTGCAACCACAGTCTCAGGAGAGTTCTCGGGGATCTGCCTAGTAAGTGCAGACATGGTGACTTCTGGAGCATTGTCGTTCACATCCATGACTTGAGTCAGAACGGTGCATTTCCCAGAAAGACTTCCAGTATCTCTGGCCTCGATATTGACCTCATAAGACTGAGTTGTTTCGAAATCAAGTTGTTTTTTCAGTCGAATTTCTCCTGTCATGGCGTTGATCTCAAAGGTTTTGCTAATCTCTTCTGAAGCCTGGAAAAGTGAATAGGAAATCTCTCTATTGACTCCTATGTCTATATCCGTAGCAGAGACTTTGACAATCAGGTAGCCTATGGGACTGTCCTCGGGGATCTGTACCCTATAGAAAGGCGGCTCAAATTCAGGGGCATTATCGTTGATGTCCACGACTTCGATGGAGACCTGAGCGGTGCCAAACCGGGGTGGAGAGCCGCCATCCTGAGCAGTGAGGGTTAACCTGAGCTCAGGTTCCTCCTCCCGATCCAGCACTTTGTCCAGCACAAGTTCCGGATATTTCCTGCCATCGCTGCGTTTGCGGGTGAGGACCCGGAAATAGGAGTTGGGACTGATGGTATAGTTTTCAATATTGTTTCGGCCTACATCCATGTCCTGAGCGTTCTTCAGAGGAAACTTAGTCCCAGGAGGACTGCTCTCTGATATTTTTAGCAACATATCTCTGTCCATGAACACCGGAGCATGGTCATTTATGTCTATTACCTGTAGCTCAGCTTGAAAAAACTCTAAGGGATTCTCTAGCAACACCTGGAAACGCAGCATACAGGGCTCTGTCTGACCACACAGTTCTTCGCGGTCCAGTTTCTCATTTAGCAGTAAATCCCCAGTCTCCTGATCGAGCTGCAGATACAGTTTGTTTCCTTTGGAAATGACCCTAGCTCCCCGCCTGGAAAGTTCCCCCTGCCCCAGACCCAGGTCTTTTGCTAAATTGGTTACAAAAGAGCTCCCTTCAGTTTCCTCCACCACAGAATAACGCCTAAATTCAGAGCCCGCCTGAGCTAAGCCCAAGAAGAAAAAGAAGAAAAAGAAGAAAAAGACTTGCCTTTGTCTGCAAATGAGCTTCCTGACAACCTCCATTGTTCTTGCTCGGTATAGCCTCTGGCGAGGGTGGTTCCGCTGAGCTGTAAAGGCCTCAGTACGTTTCTGAGACTGTAGTTATTCCACAAGGTACTTCAGAAATATTCCAGTGAGTAGTCCTTTACAGAGGACCCAGTCCTCCTTCTGTGGCATCCAAGCTTCTCATGGGCTTCCAGGCTCTGCTGTTGAGTTTTGCCTGTTAATGGAGACGCAGCTGCGGTTCCGGTTTGTACCTTATCGTGCAGCGCCACCACGCGTCCTCAGAGAATCTTACATTTTCTGGGTTGAAAATGGATGCAATGTTCCCAGCTCTTTTTGTTTTGCTTTTTTAAATTTTGGCTGAGCCGCGTGGCTTGCGGGATCTCAGTTCCCCGACCAGGGACTGAAGCCGGGACCACCAGGGAACTCCCCAATGTTCCCAACTCTTGCCAGTACGTATCACCGAGCTATGTAAGGCTACAATACTGTTTTTACTATCTCTGAACCTTAAGGTTGAGGCAATTGTCTGAGGGCCATACAGGAGAAATGATATTAGTAGAGACTACTTTCAATAATGCTAATTGCGTTTGTAGCAAAAAGAAAATATTTATGTAACAGTTTGCCTGAGAAGAAAGACTATATGCAGAAATTTAAATATATATATAATAACATAGAAAACTTTCAGAATTATATACTTTTATTGCCATGAACTATGGGAATAATTAGTAGCTGTGAACCTTGGACACGTTATTTAACCTCTGCCTCAGTTTTCTCATCTGTCTAAGGTGGAGATATTAATGGTACTTACTACATAGGGCTGCTGTGAGTTCCTCACCTTACAGATGGGGAAACTGAGGCAGAAAGATTAACCACACACACACACACACACACACACACACACACACACACACACCAGGCATGTAATGTGATGCCATCAGGTAGCTCAGTTTGCATTAATCCATTGTCATGACTAAAAAAACCCCCAAGATTCACGTGGTAGAATAATTCATGAGCAGCATTATTTCAGAATGAAGTTATCATATCAAACGACGAAACCGGAAAGGCTGGAGAATCTTTCTAATACATGTATAATCTGTGATGGTAGTGATGATTCTGTATCTCAGAAGGGTGTCCTCTTCTCTTTTTACAGTGTCAATTTTTAAGAACCTTTTATTTTGAAAATTTTCAAACCCCATAATGAAGAATAGTACGATGAACCCCCAGGTACTCAAAGCTAGCTAGAACAATTATCAATATTTTGCTACAATTGTTTACCCTGTCTCCCCAACATTTTCACATCCCAAACTAAATTTTTACCCATAAAACTTCATTATAAATCTCTAACTTTTAAAGTCTTAAAAAACCCACTACAATGCCCTTACCACACCTAAGAAATTAAGTTAATATTGTTTAATATCCCATCTATATTCAGATTTTTCCAATTATTTCAAAGTCATTATGATTGTTTGAATCAAGATTAAACAAGATCCACTATCCATTGCATTTGGTTGGTATGTCTTAATTTCTCTCATTGTGCAAGATTCCCTCCTCCCCTTTTCCATGCCATTGATTTGCTTGAAAAACTAAATAATTTTATCCTAACGCTATGGAAACAACTTAAGATTTTAATGCTGTGTGGTTCTTTTTTTTTTTGTCATTAGACTATATCCCATTAGTAATGCACAGTAATATTACTATTTTAAGAGTTATCAGCACTAGCTTATGATATATTCAGAATACAGCTCTGCAAAAATGATCTGGATAACTGTTAAAGAAAAAGCAGTTACAGATTATTATAACAAACAAAGCTTCTCCTTAACTCTCCAGAATCTTTAAGTAATTCAGTGATAATTTGTTTCTCTTTAATATTACATATTTAAAAGTATTCTTTTTCTTATACTTTTCCGATTCAGCACTGAAGTATATTGAATAGAAACTTTAAAAAATAAACTTTCAAATTAAAGGAGAAAAACGTGTTAAAAAGGTAGGGACTACTGTAGGAAAATTACTGCAATGTGAGGAAAATAAACAAATGAAGCGATCAAAATTATGTAATATTTCTATTCATGGTCATTAATCTTTTCTATGAAATGAAGGTCGCATATTCAGATAACAAGGAGAAAGCACAGATTGATCTTTCATTTTGTTGTACTTGAGATGTGGATAGATCAGAGCTTTAAAAATAATAGTTGAATAATTGATACAGAAAAACTGGATTATTAGTTTATAAGAAAATAAAACCACAAATACATATCTTATTCTTTGCAAATACACGAAACACTGAACAGGAATATGAGTATGAAAAAAAGATTTCTCCTTAATTAGGGAGAAACTTGCCAGGTGATATCTAACAAGAGAAAACAGTATAGCATCACAGCAAGGCCCCAGAATCAGAAGATTTAGGAGAGGTGCTTAGCTCTGCCATTAATTAGTTGGTGACCTTAGTGAACTCACTGAACGTCTATGAACATCTATTTGCTCATTTCTAAAATACCTCTCATCATAGAATTACTTCTAAAATTAAAAGTGGTAAAATAGTGTATGATGCATAGTAAGTGCTTTTTTTAAAAGTTAGGGTAGGTATACTTGTAGAGCACTCTAATCAACTTACAAAATAAAACTAGCAATAATATTTGAAGACAGTGAATTCCAATTTAAAAACATCTCAAATAAGATGTGTCATGTAATAGACTGCACACAAAGCATAATTGAGACAAAAGGTGATAGTAAACAATCCATGCTTTTTGGAGTGTTCTTAGGGCTGAAGCTGAATCCTTTTCTGTCAAGAAATTTATTCTATGACCCTAAGAATACTTGCAATATGTGAAAGCACTCCTCTACAGGTAAATCGAGATAAATTTCTTAATAGGAATATATTTACAGATATAATACCGGCATTTATTTTTCATTCTTTATCAGAAACCGAAATCATTCTGATATGAGGGATATTCTTCCACTTTTCCTGCCTATGCTCTGGGATGTGAGATTGGTGATAATCGGCTTCAGGAACTTGAACTCGCTGGCCCAGTACCTCCCCGCAGACACACCTTATACTGGTAGCTCTGGGACAGGGTCCCCGTGCCGCTGACGTCCACCAGGTGGCCCGGAAAGTGGCCCTCGGGCACCGAGCAGCGACCCACCGAGGCCGCCCCGCCCCTCCTGCACAGCCGCACCGCGACGAACACCAGCACCGAGAAGAGGAAGAGCGACGTCACCGACGCCAAGGCGACCACTAAGTAGACGGTGAGCGGGGCGATCGGGGCCGCGTCCACCGCTTCCGCTTCCGGGGCCGGCAGGTAGGGCTGCGAGAAGCCGTCCACCAGCAGCACGTGCAGCGTGACGCTGGCCGAGAGCGGCGGCTCGCCGTTGTCCTTGACCTGCACCACCAGCCTGTGCTTGGCCGCGTTGCGCTCGCTCAGCAGCCGGGCCGTGCGCACCTCGCCGTTGTGCGCCCACACGCCGAAGAGGCCGGGCTCCGTGGCCTTGAGCAGCTGGTACGACAGCCAGGCGTTCTGGCCCGAGTCGCCGTCCACCGCCACCACCTTGGTCACCAGGTAGCCCGCCTCGGCCGCCCTGGGCACCAGCTCGGTGCAGGGCGCCGAGGCGTTCTGCAGCGGGTACAGCACGAAGGGCGCGTTGTCGTTGTCGTCCGCCACGAGCACGCGCACCAGCGCCTGGCTGCTGAGCGCGGGCGAGCCGCGGTCGGCGGCGCCCACGCGGAACTCGAACGCCCGCAGGGCCTCGTAGTCCAGGGACCTCAGGGCGAACAGGTGGCCGTTGTCCGGGTTGATGGACACCAGGGAGGCCAGGGGCACGTGCGCGTCGAGGGGCGGCAGCAGCGAGTAGGTGACCTGGGCGTTGGCGCCCGCGTCTCTGTCTGTGGCGCGGACGCTGCGGATGTGCAGGGCGGGGCTGTTGTTTTCGAGGACGGACAGGGCGTAGGAGGTCTGGGTGAAGGCGGGGGCGTTGTCGTTGACGTTGGACACCAGCATGGTTATGTTGTGCTCGGTTTTCAGCCTGGGGGTTCCCATGTCAGTGACGGTGATGGTGATGTTGTACTCGGCTCTTTTCTCTCTGTCCAGAGAGCTATCGGTTACCAGGGTGTAGTAATTCTCTACAGGTGGCTTCAGGACGAAGGGGAGATTGTCTTGGATGGAGCACACCATCTTTGCATTGTTTCCTGAATCTCTGTCTCGAATCCTAAAAACAGCTATGACTGTCTCAGGTGAATTTTCTTTAATTGCTGTAGTAAGTGATGACATGAGTAGTTCTGGTGGATTGTCATTTATATCTGTTACCTGAACCACCATCGTACGTTTTCCAGAAAGTCCTCTGCCATCTTTGGCCTGAATAGTTAATGTATAAATTTGCATTGCCTCATAGTTCAATTCAGCTTTAAATGAAGATTGCCAGATGTTGGATTGATTTGAAACGTTTTGAGAATTCTTTCAGTAGCATAAAAAAATGCATAAACTATTTCCCCGTTACTTCCGGTATCTAAATCTCTAGCTGACATGGTGACAACCAGAGAGACAACAACGCTATCCTCAGGCACCTGCACCTTGTAGAGAGACTGTACAAATTCATGGGCGTTGTCATTGATGTCCAAAACCAGGATGCATACCAGGGCAGTTCCAGAGCTGGGTGGAGAGCCACCATCCTAGGCGGTGAGGAGTAAACTGAGCTCAGGCACCTCTTCTTGATCCAGTAGTCTATCCAGCACCAATTCAGGATAGATAATCCCCTCCCCACTATCATGGACATTAATGTGGAAATAGGCATTGGGGCTGATGGTGTAGTTTCTCAGGTTGTTTGTTCCAACATTTGAATCCTGTGCACTTTCTAGGAGAAATGCTGCCCCTGGAGTGGTAACTTCTAATATTTTCAAGGGAATCTCTCTATCTAGAAATACTGAAGAATGATCATTGATGTCTCTGACCCATAATTCAGCACGGAAAATCTGAAGAGGTTTTTCCAGTAACAACTGGAAAGGCAGCACACAAGGCTCTGTGGGGCCACACAGGTCCTGTCAGTCTAATTTCTCATTTAGAAATAAATCACCAGTAAACGGATCGAGTAGTAAAAATCCTGTATTCTGGTCTGAAATGATTCTAGGTCCCCGGGCTAAGGATTCCCCCAACCCCGGGTCATTTGCTAGGTTGGCCAGAAAGGTGCCTTTTTCAGCTTCCTCTTCCACAAAATACAGTAGTGGTTCCCCACCAGCCCAAGACACTTGCAGAAATACACAAAGAAACAGTACTTGCCTTTGCTGCACAGCACGCTCCACTCTGGCCTCCATTCTTTGTTTAACCAAGTCTTCAAAAAACACTTTTTCTCGGCCTCGAGCAATTCAGAAATGGCATCAGCTGAATCCTTAGAAATGAGCTGGATCATAGCAATGCTTGTGGGGAGGGATCCCCACTTTCTCCCAACACCTATTACCACGGCTTCCTTTCCTCGACTTTTATAGTCTGGTCAGCTTTCCTCTTAACACTGGAATCTGCAACATTCTTTATGCGAATATTTTGTTCTCTTTTTAGCCTGCAGCGCCACCTTGCGTTTTGTGGGTGTTACTCCCAATTTCAGGAATAGAACAAAAAGATGGCGGATTAAAAGAGCTGGAGTAGGATTTTTTTTTTCCCCTTAGTGTCTTTGCTATTTCATTTCATATTTTCCCTCAACTGGCCACAGTAATCCTAGTTTGTAAATGCTTACATCGTATCCGTCTCTGTGAGTCTACATTCGCAGAAAAATAAATCAGTCTTTTTCCTTAATTTAGATGCACAAAATTAAACTCTGGCTTCCCACCAGCAGTTAATCCTAAGAAAACCTTTTCCTGTTTTTAAGATTGATAGTAAAGAATATATAAGAAAATGAAGTCTCCATCAAAAAGTCAACATATATTGGTTGAGAGCCTTTTGTTTATTTGTAAACTGCTTACCAATAATGCTGTACACCCTTCAGAGTAACTGGCCTTTTTTCAGTTTCTTGTGAATTAAATAATCCTTCCAGTTTCAAGGTCTTCACTCTTCACCCGCAATATTTTTTGGAACATTTTCTACCCCCCATCCTCCACCCTTCACCTGATTTAAGTACTATGTATATGTTAGTGTTCACATGACTGGCATTTCCAAGAGTATGCAATGAATACTCTTAAAATTAATAGTAGCAAGTAGGTGTCATTCTTGTCTTTGTGGAAGCGCTCCTAGTATTTCATCGTTAACTATGATGGCTGACCTCAGTTTGGGGTAAATGCTCTATTTTTTGTATCAAAAAAGTTTTCTTATTTTTCTTTATTCTTTAATATTTTAGAGTAATTTTTGACATCTGTTGAAATTTATTCTTTAGCTTTTTAATTCTTGAGTTCTTGATATAAATGACATTTAACCATTACATATTATTGTTTTAATGTACAGATGGAATTGATGAGCCAGCATAGTTTTAGGATTTTTCTGGCCCTTGCTGCTCTGTGTGTATACATGAATGTGTGTGTTTAGCTTCTATGGTTTTGGTATTAAACTATCCTGGCCTTGTAGTATGGATTAGGAAGCTTTCTATCTATTTTTATGTAACAGAATAGTTTTTATAATTATCATCTGTTTCTACATGCTTTATTGCAACTTGCCTTTTAAATGGGTTGGGTTTGGATGGTAAATCTATGATTATCTTTTCCATTTTACTTTTGGTTATTAATCTGTTCGGGTTTTGTTTCTTTTTAAAGTAATTTGTAGTTTATTTTTAAAAACCATTTATTTTATCTGGATTTGCAAACATTTTGGTATTATGTTTTCGATTTACAAACATTTTGGTATTGTTTTCATTGCATTATTTATCTCTAGTTATAACTCTATTCTTATTAGTAATATTTAGTACTTTATCTCCTTTTTATTCTTTTTTTTGTTTTTGGCAGTATAGGACATTAAAAAATTTTTTTTATTATTTGGCTGCACCGGCTCTTAGTTGTGGCACACGGTATCTTTAGCTGTGGCATGCGGGATCTAGTTCCCTGACCAGGGATCGAACCTGGGCCCCCTGCATCGGGATCGTGAAGTCTTAACCGCTGGACCACCAGGGAAGTCCCCTCCTTTTTATCCTTGAGGAGACTTGCAAGATCTCTATTATACTGATCTTTTAAAATACACTTTTTTCAAATAATCTTTGACCTTGATTCAAAATCAAATAGTACTAAAAGGTTTATAAGAAAATACAGTAGTTTTCTGCACTTTCCCTCCTCATTTTCCTAGTTCCCTTACCAATAAGGAGACTTTTTTTTTTTTTGAGGTAACATTGGTTTATAACCTTATTTAAGTTCCACGTGTACATTACATTTTGACTTCTGTATACACTATGATGTGTTCACCACCAAAAGTTTAGTTTTCAACTACACAGTTGACCCCCTTTACACATTTCATCCTACCCCTACACCTCTTCTCTGGTGGCCACTACTCTGTTCTCTATATTTTTTTGTAATTAAAAAAAAATTTTTTTTTGCCACGCCACGTGGCATGTGGGATCTTAGTTCCCCGACCAGGGATCAAACCCACACCCCCTGCATTGGAAGGGCAGAGTCTGAACCATTGGACTGCCAGGGAAGTCCCACTACTCTGTTCTCTATATCTATATGTTTGTTTTTGTTTGGTTTGGTTTGTTAGTTTATTTTGTTTTTTTGGTTTTTTATATTTCACATATGGGTGAAATCATACAGTATTTGTCTTTCTCCTTCTGACTTATTTCATTTAGGATAATATCTTCAGGGTCCATCCATGTTGTAGCAGATGGCAAGATTTCATCTTTTTTGTGCTGAGTAGTATTCCATTGTATGTGTGTGTGTCACATCTTCTTTATCCATTTATCTGTCAATAGGCACTTAGGTTGTTTCCATATCTTTGCTATTTTGAATAATGCTGCAATGAACATGGGGTGAATATATCTTTTTAAATTAGTGTTTTCATTTTCTTTAGGTAAATATCCAGAAGTGGAATAGCTGCATCATATGGTAGTTCTATTCTTAGTTTTTTGAGGAATCTCCATACTGTTTTCCATAGTGGCTGCACAAATTACATTCCCACCAACAGTACATGAGGATTCCCTTTTCTCCATATCCTCTCCAACATTTGTTATTTCTTGCCTTTTTGATAATAGCCATTCTATTGGGTGTGAGATGATATCTCACTGTGGTTTTGATTTGCATTTCCTTAAAATTAGGGATGGTTGAATATCTTTTGATGCAGCTGTTGGCCATCTCTTTGTCTTCTTTGGAAAAATCTCTGTTCAGATCCTCTGTTCATTTTTAAATCAGGTTGTTTTGTTTTTGTTGAGTTATATGAGTCTTTATATATTTTGGATATTAACCCCTTATTGGATATATGATTTGCAAATATCTTCTCCCATTCTTTAGGTTGTCCTTTTGTTTTGTTGATGGTTTCCTTTGCTGTGCAGAAGCTTTTTAGTTTGATGTAGTCCCATTTGTTTATTTTCATTTTTGTTTCCCTTGTCTGAAGAGACATATCCGGGAAGAAATTAAGACCAATATCAAAGAGCATACTGCCTATGTTTTCTCCTGGGAGTTTTATGGTTTCGGGTCTTACATTCAAGTCTTTAATCCATTTTGAGTTGATATTTATGTATGGTGTAAGATAGTGGTCTAGTTTCATTATTTTGCATTTGGCTGTCCAGTTTTATCCCATGTCCCCTGCATTGGCAGGCAGATTCTTAACTACTGCATCAACAGGGAAGTCCCACTTTTTTTTTTCTTGAAGTTAATGATTGCCTTGCCTTTTCATTTGCTTGGTTTTCTTTAGATATGTGTCACCTATTCTTCTCACACTTCCAATTCCTCTCAATACAATTTTCCACATGGTCATTCCCATGTCTCCTGAGATATCAATTCTCCTTAAAATTGAGTGGTTGCTCCCTACATCTGCTGCATAGGTCTCATCCTGGAACTTTCCTTTGCTGTCATTCTTGGAATTCCCTTTGCCTTTTATTCTGATTGGGTTTCCTATTTCAAGGATTTTATTCTTCCTCTTTTTTGGTTTATTCTATAGCTTTAAGAGATCACATCCTCCAAGAGTTTCATCTGATTGAAGATATGTCAGGGGACTTGCTGATGATATCCTTTGAAATGCCTGTCTCTTGAGTCATACAGCTCCAAACTGGACTAGTTCTTCACTATACTGGAGACAAGTGTCATCCTGGGATCATCCTTCAACATCATGTGGAGATTCATTTTACTTGTTCTGCTTTGGTTTTTGTTTGTTTGTTTTGTTTTAATATTTATTTATTTGGCAGCACCGTGTCTTAGTTGTGGCACGTAGGATCTTCATTGCGGCATGTGGGATCTTTAGTTGCAGCATGTGGGCTCTTAGTTGTGGCATGTGGGATCTAGTTCCCTGACCAGGGATCGAACCTGGGCTCCCTGCACTGGGAGCATGGAGTCTTAACCACTGGACCACCAGGGAAGTCCCTCACTTGTTCTGCTTTGGATCATCTCTTTTCGCTTTCTTCTTACTTCCTCTCTCCTAGATTACGCTCACATTTTGATAGATATCTTCTAGTAGTTTCCAGAGAACAGTGTATGAGAGGTAAATTTTGTTGTGACCTTGAGTGTATTAAATTATCTTTATTTTACTCTCAAACTTGATTGTAAGTTTGACTGATTATAGAGTTTTAGGTTGGAAATAATTTTTCTTCAGAATTTAAAAATATTTTGTCCATGAGCTCTAAACCAACGTGTTTGTTAAGAAGTCTAAAGTGAATTTTATTTTATATCTTCTTTTTGAGACCTGTATTTTTAGTTCTTCTTGTAGTATATTGTCATTGTCCCAAACATTTGAAAATTAAACACTGATGTGTCTTTGAGTTTATTTTCATCCATTGTACAGGACAATTGGTAAGCAGTTTCATCTAGGAAACTAATTTCCTCCTGCTCTTAGAAATTTTCTATTTTCTCCAGTTTACCCTATTTTTTTTGCTTTGCTTTGTTTTTATTTCTTTTTTTTCCATTGAGAAAAGGGTTTTAATAAAGTTTTTAATCAATTATATAACTATTTGGAAAAAGATAAAATTAAGATCTATTCCTTACACCATACTGCTTTGTTTTTATTTCTATATTTCTTCTTAGAAACTTTCTTTAGGAGTCTCATTCAGGTGTCTGTTCTTGATTTAGTTTGGGAGACTAAAGAGCTCAGTAATAGTTTTGAGCGTGTTATCAGGGCTTGTCCATTCTGATTATTACTCTAATGTGAACTGGGAGCTCTTGTTGTTGGAGAAACCTCAGTGTCAGTGTGATTAGGTCTTTTCACTTCGACTGGTCAGATTCCCCAACTCTTTAGAAATCTCCTACCCAGGAGAAAAAGGTATGGATTGAAAAGGTAAAGGATTGAATGGCGGAAGTGGAGTGTAGGCCTGCATTATTCAGGATAGGTTAGGTTATGCTTCAGTACTAAACAGTTACTCCAAATCTTAGTGATTTAACACAATGAAGGTTGATTTCTTTCTCGCACTACATGTCCCATACAGTTCAGCATGGGACCCTCCTTATAGCTGTCAGTGAGGGATCCAGGCTTCTGGAGACTCCCATCTCCACAAAGGCTTTCATGATCACTATAGTGGGCAAAGTAAATGTGTTAAACCATGCACTGTCTCCAAAAGCTCCAGCCCAGAAATAATGTATTTCACTTCTCCCATTTTAATGGTGAAATGAAATTACATAGCCACATGTATTTTTTTTTTTTTTTTTTTTTGCGGTACGCGGGCCTCTCACTGTTGTGGCCTCTTCCTTTGTGGAGCACAGGCTCCGCACGCGCAGGCTCAGTGGCCATGGCTCACGGGCCCAGACCCTCCGCGGCATGAGCCACATGTATTTTAAAGAGGAAATAGAATTGAAATTCTACCATGTGTCTGAGGGGAGGAAAACTGAAATATTTGTAATTGGTCCCAGTGACTAAAATAGCATTTTAACAATCAACATTCACTGTTTAGATGGTCACCTATTTCCACTACGCATATTACCCCTGCCCTCAGTTTTGACTGTGGACCCTCTAATATGATGACTCTCTTTTCCTTCAGTCATCAGAAAACAAAACTCCAGACTTACGCTAGGGATGGGAAAGTAGGTTACTCCATAACTGGAGTCAGGGAAAGTGATTTGACCATTAGAGATTTAACTGATTCTCAGGCAATTTTAACACAATTCTCCTTATTTGGCACCCTGTCATCATTTCCAGAGTGTCTAGGGCTGATAGTTCTGATGTCCGACACTTCTGAAAATCCTGCAGTCTAACCATGACTGGTTCTCAGCTTTTCCTACTTCAGGATGGGTGGTTGGTTTATCAGTTCTACTAAGTTATCCATCTGCTTTCCATCTACTAAGATTTTTATCTGCTGTCTTATACCTTATTCTCTCCATCCTTATAGATTTATATTTTTGAAAATATCTCTTCACTTTTGTGTTAGTGCATTTTTAGAGAGAGCCAAATTAAAGGCACATGTCCAATCCACCAATTTATCTCAAAACACCCTTGAATTTTTCAGAGAAATAGACTTGTGTTTAATTGGTCAAATCTATGTGATTTTTATTCTATTTAAGTAATTTATGCTTTTATATTTAAAAATTCCATTTCTTTTATTTTCTTTATTTTTAAAATTGTTTTTCTTGAATCCTGTGTTGTTTGCTTAGCCTATTTGTTCTAATAAATCTTGATTTCTAAGAAATGCATGTAAGTCTCACTATTTTCTCTATTCATTCTTTGGTTCTTACCTTAAATATCACTTATTTAAAAAGCTTACTATATCAGCTAGAATTATGTTCTATATAATTTTAGCCTGAAATAATAGAAAAACCCTAACAACAACTGCTTATACAAAATAGAATTTTATTTTTCTCTCATAAAATAAGGCTAGTGGCTGAAATGCACTGCATGATATCTGGGACCCAGTCCCATTCCATTTTGTTGCTTTACCATCTTCAGGACATGACCTTTACCTCACAGTCCAAGACAGCTGCCTAATATCCAGCTATTACATTGCCATTCAGACCAGCAAATAGGGGAAAGGGAAAGCTGTGCCTTCCTTTTTAAAAGGCTGCTTCTAAGAAGTATTCCATGGCACTTGTGCTCATGTCTCACCAGCCATAACTTAGTTATAAGACCATACCCAGCCACAACAGAAGTTGGAAAGTATAATCTATAGCCCACATATCCACATGGGCAGCTAAAAATGAGAAGTCTGTTAATAATAAATAATGAGAGAACATATATTTGGGTGAAATTAGTAGTCTATGCCATACCCACTCAGATCACAGCTGTAGCCCCCACTACCCACTAGGAGGAGATAGGATCAAATAAATTGCCTGATTGGATTGGTTTTTAGAGGAGCATATGATTGTATTTCTCCATATTGGTGGTGTGTTTTATTTATTTATTTATTTTAAAAATTTATTTATTTTATTTATTTATTTTTGGCTGTGTTGGGTCTTCGTTGCTGTGCGCGGGCTTTCTCTAGTTGCAGTGAGTGGGGACTACTCTTTGTTGCGGTGTGTGGGCTTCTCATCCTGGTGGCTTCTCTTGTTGCAGAGCACAGGCTCTAGGCGTGCAGGCTTCGGTAGTTGCGGCACACAGGCTCAGTAGTTGTGGCTTATGGGCTTAGTTACTCCACGGCATGTGGGATCTTCCCGGACCAGGGCTCAAACCCGTGTCCCCTGCATTGGCAGGCGGATTCTCAAGCACTGCACTACCAGGGAAGTCCTGGTGGTGTGTTTTGCAGCCAAAAAATTCTTGTTCCACTGAAAGTTTAGCCCTCAAAGCAATTAAGTACTAAATTCAATTTCTGGGACAAGATCCTTTGAACCAGTGATGCTTCCCTAGTGTGCTATTGGCACCTGTCATCCATTCCTACTTCTTTTTATTAACTTTAAAAAAATTTAGGGTCTGCAAAGCTTAAAACTCCATTTTACAGACTCCTTTGAATTATTATTCTGGATGTAAATTAGATTTTACCAGTGAGATGCCCTCACATGAGCCTTTGAAGACAGGCAAAGGTCATCTTCATGTTGTCATTGCTGCTGACCAGCAGGTCAGAAAGATGTGAGTGCTTGCAGCCAAGTCAGCATTTCTGTGTCTAGCCATCAGTTTCATGGGGAACTGGAGGCCATTGCGGCAGCCAGACTCTATGTTCCACTGTGTAGTCACCAATTTTGGAGGTGGGAGAGGAGAGGCCGTTGTGGGAGTAGCAGTTTGGGTAGTAGCAGCAGCAGCAGCTTC
Organism: Orcinus orca; assembly: GCF_937001465.1. Classification (NCBI taxonomy): domain Eukaryota; kingdom Metazoa; phylum Chordata; class Mammalia; order Artiodactyla; family Delphinidae; genus Orcinus; species Orcinus orca. The sequence continues at coordinate 67,503,394 of NC_064561.1, forward strand.
CTAATTTCTCTATGGCAACAATGGTAGTATGCCTTCAAAACCAGTAGTTCAGTGTTGATTCTCGCTTCTGCTTGTCCATTTCTTCTGCTTTTGTAAGCAACTAATTCCCTCTATAAAATTTCTTTTTTTTCCTTTAGTTAGATGTACGTAGAATGGTTTCTGTTTTTTTGTTTTTGTCTTGAACTCTGAATAATTCAGTTTTATACCTTCACTTGAATTATAAGGAATAGGAGCTTCTCAATTAGAGTTTGTAAAGGAAAAGATGTAAAATATAAACTCATTAAGCAGTTAAGGCACTATTCTCTTAAGCTAACATGTCTTGGTTTAAGAATAGGGAAGAATGAAAAATTATGGGTGCACTCCTGAGAGACTAAGGATGAAAATTTTAATAAATTTAATGTGTATATTTTTACAAAACAGAGCATGGTCTAAAAGTGAGCCATAAACACTTTCTTTCGCCCCTCACAGGCAACATGGTAGATAAAAATTACTTTTAAAATTTAATTATCTGTGGATAAATAAGAAAAGGGCTCAACATCACATACATTTTAAAAGATGATAACTGGCTCACATTGTTTTTTTCTTTTTGGCCACACCACTCAGCATGTGGGATCTCAGTTCCCCCGGCCAGGGATGGAACCCGTGCCCCCTCCAGTGGAAAGATGGAGTCTTAACCGCTGGACCACCAGGGAAGTCCTTGGCTCACATATCCTAAATGATACATAGTTAGGTGAATGAAGCAAGTATCAAATAGTGTAAATAGTATATAAGCATTTTATAAATAAAATATTTTGTTAGTTTTTTTAAAATAAATTAATTTTTTTTATTTTGGCTGTGTTGGGTCTTCGTTGCTGGGTGCGGGCTTTCTCTATTTGCGGTGAGCGGGGGCTATTCTTCATTGCGGTGCACGGGCTTCTCATTGTCATGGCTTCTCTTGTTGCAGAGCACGGGCTCTAGGTGTGCAGGCTTCAGTAGTTGTGGCACGTGGGCTCAGTAGTTGTGGCTTGCAGGCTCTAGAGCTCAGGCTCAGTAGTTGTGGCGCACAGGCTTAGTTGCCCCGTGGCATGTGGGATCTTCCCGGGCCAGGGCTTGAACCTGTGTCCCTTGCATTGGCAGGCGGATTCTTAACCACTGCGCCACCAGGGAAGCCCTTGTTATAGTTTTTAAGTTTATAAAGCCAGACAATAAAATAACAGATTGAAATTTATTCATTAATTTATTCAATACTCATTCATCCATAATTACTTCAGTATGTATTTTTCTAAACACAGTAGAAAAACAGCTCTCTCCATGAGGAGCTTATAATTTAATAGGGAAGGGAGATCATTGATTTGACTGGGCAGAATACCCAATGAATGGAACATTATATTCAATGGATTCAAAGAAAAAATAGCCTAATATGTCATTGAAATTATGGCAAAATTGAATCTTCAAATTGAAAAGACATTAGGCAGAGCTTTTATTTCTGAAACTGATGAAAATTCAGATGCACCTCATGTGCAAAACAATAAAAAGTGATGGACAAGACTTTAAAAATCACTTTAGGGAATTCCCTGGTGGTCCAATGGTTAGGACGCTGCACTTCCACTGCCAGGGGCCTGGGTTGGATCCCTGGTTGGGGAACTAAGATCCCGAAAGCCCCATGGTCCAGCCAAAAAATGAAATAAAATAAAATAAAATAAATCACCTTAAAATATTAAAGAGGTGAAAATAGCCTAATTTTTTTTTTTTTTTTTTTTTGCGGTACGCGGGCCTCTCACTGTTGTGGCCTCTCCCATTGTGGAGCACAGGCTCCACATGCACAGGCTCAGCGGCCATGGCTCACGGGCCCAGCCGCTCCGCGGCATGTGGGATCTTCCCGGACCGGGGCGCGAACCCGTGTCCCCTGCATCGGCAGGCGGACTCTCAACTACTGCACCATCAGGGAAGCCCAATAGCCTAATTTTTGATGGAAGCCTGTAATAGAAGGGTAAACAGTATATCAAAACAACAAAACTTATTATTCTTTCAGGGCATGTGAAAACATTTTCTTTTTTTTTTTTTTTTTTAATTTTCCCTTGGGCTTTGATTTGAAGTGATGTGAGATCAAAGAAATACAAATCAAGTCTCAGGGCCAGCCAGAGGTGCAGCATATTATAATGAAGATCCTCCCCATTTTAAGGGACCCCACAGGGCTACATCCACAATATAAACACAGTGTAAACACCAAAAAAATCTAAACCTGCTCCCTCCCCTCAACTCCAGGGAATTATATAGAAGGCTCCCTGGTGTTAAGTAGAGCAGAAGAAAGAGAAGAGAAAACATGCGGGGGAAATTGTAGCTACCGAATGGGCCTCATGTGTGTTTGTATTTTGAATCTGCATAGGTTGACTTGCAAGAAACCTTAAGCTATAACTTGGTTTGTGATGGTCCCCTATTTATAGTGTTTCTATCCTGGCTAAAACAAATGAAAACCACTTTTGAAAGATGGAACATGCAACCAAGGCTTTGAGGACACCCTACAAATAAATTTTCAGGTGCAGTCAACCATATAATTCACACGAACAAACAGACAACATAAATGAGAAGAATAAGAAACAATACAGCAGAAATAGACCCATACAAACTTCAGATGTGGGAACTATCAGAGTTAAAAACCATTTATACTTACCATATATAAGTAAATAAGTGACATACTTGAAGCTGCACAGAACAGATTGAAAAGGTACACTGAGCTTCAGGGAAGATAATACAGAAGTATCAAACTTAAGACATAACCTGATAAAGATAATGAATTTCAAGGGTAGAAAGCAAGTCATCTACAGATGAAGAAGATAGCCTCAGACTTCTGCTCATCAACATTTAATACCAGAACATAATGGAAATGTCTTCAGGGTTCTGAGGGAAAGATATTATGGCTCAATAATGTTATACCTAGCCGAGATGTTCAAGTACAAAGATAATAATGCAGCAAACAGGAAAGAATTTATAAAACATTGCATTAGCATTCATGAGTGCTTATTTTGAAAAAAACTACTTAAGGATAAAATTCAGTCAATTTATAGATGAACTGAGAAACTGATGAAAGGGTTAATGTAATATTTGGTATCAACAAATCTCTGAAGAAAGTTGACTGAAGAATTTTATACCCAGCTAAATAACACTTCTCAAGCATGTGATAATTCAAGAAATACAGCACCTATAAACTCTTCTCTAAAGGATTACACCTGATGAAATCCAGTAAACCAAGAGATGATGCACTATAAATAATTCAGGTTTGGGGAAGCTGGGATAAAATAACTGAGAGTAAGGATGGCATTATCATTTCCAGTTTGAGCATACCAGTTTATATCAATTCCCCCATGAAACTTCATTTAAACAATAGAGAGCAAAGGTTTAACATAAATGAACCTATGAAGACAAAAAAATAGAAGAGTAAACAGCAGGGGAGAAAAGTCACTAAAATTTTTGGAAGATGCAAAGTATACAGACAATTGGTTATGGACAGATTTTACTTTTTTCTGTTGTCAAATGAGAGTAGAAAGTAGGGGTGCAGGTGGGTAGGATTAATAAGAAAATCAAATCCAACCAAAGTAATGATTCATATTGAGGGTCCAAGGAGAGGCTGAAAACAACAGTGGCTGAAAATCTGTACAAGGACTACATGTATCTGAGAATTCCTTCCCCAGTCACTGAAGCAAGGTGCCCTCCCTTTTCTCTTAGTGGCAGGAAATGGGAGGTACACTATTTGTTGATGTTATATAGACAAGGCTGGACTGAGGGACACTAGCACAACTGAGGGTAGGGCTGAGACCTTATTGAGAAGAGTATTAAAGAAATTCTACATACTGATTAAGACCCCATTTCCAACCAATGAGCTCTCAGAGTGCTGAGTGCCTTCTTTATAATACCTTCCACCACTACTCCCATTCTTACTGAATTCTTCTCTGGAAAACAACATAGGCCCAAGAGAAGAGATTTACAGATATTAACTTTTGGTCCCCAAGCAAAATGTTTTTTCCTATTTAATTATTCTAAGGTGAGATCCACCACTCAACTAGTCCCACCCAAACATGCAGTGCCTAATCAGCTTTTTATTGTCTCATGGAAAAAGAACAAAAACAAAAAACAGACAGCCAAGCAGCATAATACATAAAAAGGAAAGTCTCTAACATGAGAGTGGAGAACAAAGACAGAGAGGATAAAAGTAATACTAAAGAAAAATGAAATGCTAGGATTAGAAGAAAAATTTTAAAAACCTTAAAATTAATTAAAATTAATATCTTCAGAAGTATAAGAAAAGACCAAGCCTCTGTGATACAATAAAAGGCTGCCATTGATTGATAAAGACCTAAGTGTAAGGGCTAAAACTATAAAACCCTTAGAAGAAAACATAGGTGTAAATCTTCATGACTTTGGATTAGGCAATGATGTTTTAGATATGACACCAAAAGCATAATAAGCAACCAAAGGAAAAAATAAATAAATTGGGTTTCATTAAAATAAAAAAATCTTTTGTGCTTCAAAGGATACTATCAATAAATTTAAAAGACAAACCACAGAATAGGAGAAAATATTTGTAAATCATATGTCTAATAAGGGTCTAGTATCCAGAATAAAGAACTACTCCAACTCAACAATAAAAAGACCAAAATCCTGTTTTTAAATGTGCAAAGCATTTGAGTGGATATTTCTCCAAAGAAGATATTCAGATGGTCAATAAGCAAATGAAAAGATGCTCAACATCATTTGCCATCTGGGAAATGCAAACCAAACCACAATGAGATACTACTTCACACCATCTAGGATAGCTATAATCAAAAAGAAAATAACAAGTGTTGGTGAGGAGAAACTGGAATCCTCCTACACTGTCAATGGGAATGTTAAATGGTACAGTTACTTTAGAAAACAGTTTGACATTTCTTAAGAAGTTAAACAGAGTAACTGTATTTATGACCTAGCAATTCTAATTCTGGGTATATGCCCAAGAGGATCAAAAACATACATCCACATAAAAACTTGTACATGAATGTTCACAGCAGCATTATTCATAATAGTGAAAAAGTGGAAACAAACCCAAACGTCCATCAGCTGATAAAATATGGTACATCAATACCACATTAATATTATTTGGCCATAAAAAGGAATGAAGTATTGATACGTGCCACGACACGGATGAACCTTGGAAACATGCTAAGTGAATGAAGACAGACCCAAAAGGCTACATGTTGTATGATTCCATTTATATAAAATGTCCAGAACAGACAAATCCATAGAGACATAAAGTTGATAAGTGGTTGCTGAAGGCTAGAGGGAGGAGAGAAGGGAAAGTAACCACTAATGGGAACCAGGTTTCTTTTCAGGGTGATGAAAATGTTCTGGAATTAGACAGCAGTAATGATTGTACAACTGTTTGAATATGCTAAAAACCACTGAACAGCTTTAAAATGTGACTGTTAGGGTATGTAAATCACATCTCAATTTAAAAATTAAAAGCTAAAAAGCTATAGAAAGAACCTTCAGAGAACAAGAGAGCTTTTTGAGAGGAAAACTATACTAGCAAAAGCTTAAAACTCAATCAGAAGTGTTAAAAAATAGGTTGAGAAAATCTATTAGAATCCAGGGAAATAAAGACAAAAATAGTAAATAGAGAAATGTTAAGAAAAATTAAATATCAACCAAGGAGGTCACTATACAACTAACAAGAGTTACAGAATAAGAAAACAAAGAACACTGAATAGAGGAAATCATTTTTTAAATTACACACACACACACACACACAAATCCCAAATCCTGTCTTAGTCTAAAGAACACATTACACAAGATTGACAAATCTCATTGGGTATTTATCACAGTAAACGACAAAATTCTTACACTATGACACATAATTAAGAAATTCTACAACAATGGAGATAATATATGACCTAATTTCATCTTGAGCGAGGTTTCTCAGCTACAACACTATTGGCATTTGGGGCCATATACTTCTTTGTGGGCAGGGGGCTGTCCAGTGCATTGTAGAATGTTTAGCAGCATCCCTGGCCTCTACCCACCAGATGCCACTAGCACCATCTCCTCCACTTGTGACAATCAAAAACGTTTCCACACATTACCAGATGTTGCTGGGTGGCAAATTTGCCCCCAGTTGAGAACCAGGGATCTAGGAAAAAAATAGGTTTCAGAAAAAATGGGTAATCAGAATGTTGAATATCTCAACATTGGAGATTAGAAGACAATGAAGCAATGCCTTCAAAATACTAGTAGCAAATAATTCCTCACCTATAATTCCACATCCAACAAAATCAACAAATCAACATTTGATTTTATAGCATCCAAAATTTTCAGATGTTCAAGTTCTGAATAAATTTGTCACCAAATATTTTTCAGGAATTTAGGGGGGTAAACCAATAAAGAGGAAGACATAATAAATGCAGAAAATGAAATCAAACACATGAGAGAGAGAAAAGAAATTTCCAGGATGAAGGGTATAGCAAACCCCAAACTGCCAGCTGTGGAGTAGGTCTAGAGAGAAAATAGTGTACAATTGAGCAGGAGTCTGGGTGGCTCCAGAATAGCTCCAAGAAAAAATAATGGAACTGAGAGGTTTTCTTTATGGGCTTAATAATACAATGAGGAGCTTTAGACTTTAGAAAGTATGGGGATAACTTTAAAATATGTACATAGAAAAATTTACACCTATGTTTTCTTCTAAGGGTTTTAAAGTAAAGTGGAAAATGAGGCAATTATTAACTTAAGAGTAAAGAAATAGAAACAAAATCTTAGAGCAATATGAGGTTTGGGTCTAAGTGATATTTACATAGTCATAATTATTTAAACACTATTTAAACAGAATAATGATACAGGTATGAGAGAGGATGGGGTAGAAGAAATGTGCAAGTTTGTGTGTGTGCCCTTTGGAAGTAAATGGATAATATCTAAAACTTAAATTTGAGAAAAAGCATTTTGTAAACATATTATTTAGAAATATGGAGGCAAATATAATGCGGGAAAAAAACAAAAGGTTCAAAAGTTGTTACCTCTGGACAGACTTGAATAAGCTTGAAAAAAGTAGCGTTATTTGACGACTTAAATATTTGAAACATAAAATGTCTAAACAATTATGAAGATTATCCTTTTAAAACACATTGTAAGTGTTATAAACATTGTTAAGGTAACTACATATAACAAAAGTATAAAGTAAGGTGAGGAGAGGAGGAAGTGTAAGAATGTTTATTTGCTCGTCTTTCAGCAGGCAGTTGATTATTGCTAATATCTTAATATGCACCATACTCCTGTTTGTTAACCTTATAGGAAATATTTACTTAAGCTTAACCAAGTTCTGTAGTTTCATATTATTTTTATTATATTTCAGTAAAATCTGATGGTTTTAATTATAAAGAAGCAGTTTCTTACAGATTCGTTTTATAAAATTATTTCCATCCAGCTAGTAACTTATAAGCATCATAGAAATATTTTAGAATGATGATGACATTGATAATTATTCATGAGTGGGAGAATCATGGTGTTAATTCACTTTCTCTTTTGGTCTTATTGAATATGTTTGAATCATGTGACTACATATTATTTTAAAAGAATGAAAATCATTATTTGCATACTAAAAACCATTTATTATGAAAAAGAAATCATAACTCTACCAACATTTTTTCTATTTAACTGGGATTAAGTCCTTTTAAATTATGGCAGACGGTCTAAATAATATCAATTTTGTAAAAGAGAATACTCAGAAAACATCCAGATAAAATATTAGTTCATTTGAGGAAAGACAATAGTGTTTTCAAAACAACACTACAGAAATCCAGCGATATTCGAGGTCACAAAATGTTTTGCATAGGTGAAAATTATTTTTAAACCTAAAAGCCATCATTTACAATAGCCTGACATGCTATGATAATCGTAAAACATAATTCTCTTAGTCATAACAAGATATCAACGAACAAGCTCAAATATCAGGAATCTGAAAACATTTGTGACTTCCGAAAATCTGACCACCAAAAAACTGAGACCATTTCACCATTTAATGTCTCATCTCACATGCAAAATGTGAAGGGCTTAAAAAAAAAAAAAGACAGCAACAATAAAAAACACCTAGAGATTCTGAATGTAAAATACTTCAAACTATAAATATGACAAAACTTACGAATGAGTGAATATGTAAGCTCTATGTGAATGAAAGGGTTGGAAATTAATACATTAGTGAATATGATCATTTATCACGTCTTGTCAAGTGAGATTCTTAACTGAACCCCAAATGGTTTCTAAAGTTCGAGTTTTCCTCGGTGTCCGTACCAACCCCTTCACCCATGATGTTGGGGACAAGAGGTTTCAGACACTTGAACTCCCTGGTCCCGGAGCCTCCCGTCAGACACACCTCGTACTGGTAGCTCTGGGACAGGGTCCCCGTGCCGCTGACGCCCAGTAGGTGGTCCGGAAAGGGGCCCTCGGGCACCGAGCAGCGACCCACCGAGGCCGCCCCGCCCCTCCTGCACAGCCACACCGCGACGAACACCAGCACCGAAAAGAGGAAGAGCGACGACACCGACGCCAAGGCGACCACCAGGTAGACGGTGAGAGGGGCGGCCGGGGCCGCGTCCACCGCTTCCGCTTCAGGGGCCGGCAGGTAGGGCTGCGAGAAGCCGTCCACCAGCAGCACGTGCAGCGTGACGCTGGCCGAGAGCGGCGGCTCGCCGTTGTCCTTGACCAGCACCAGCAGCCTGTGCTTGGCCGCGTCGCGCTCGCTCAGCAGCCGGGCCGTGCGCACCTCGCCGTTGTGCGCCCACACGCCGAACAGCCCGGGCTCCGTGGCCTTGAGCAGCTGGTACGACAGCCAGGCGTTCTGGCCCGAGTCGCCGTCCACCGCCACCACCTTGGTCACCAGGTAGCCCGCCTCGGCCGCCCTGGGCACCAGCTCGGTGCAGGGCGCCGAGGCGTTCTGCAGCGGGTACAGCACGAAGGGCGCGTTGTCGTTGTCGTCCGCCACGAGCACGCGCACCAGCGCCTGGCTGCTGAGCGCGGGCGAGCCGCGGTCGGCGGCGCCCACGCGGAACTCGAACGCCCGCAGGGCCTCGTAGTCCAGGGACCTCAGGGCGAACAGGTGGCCGTTGTCCGGGTTGATGGACACCAGGGAGGCCAGGGGCACGTGCGCGTCGAGGGGCGGCAGCAGCGAGTAGGTGACCTGGGCGTTGGCGCCCGCGTCTCTGTCTGTGGCGCGGACGCTGCCGATGTGCAGGGCGGGGCTGTTGTTCTCGCGGACGGACAGGGTGTAGGAGGTCTGGGTGAAGGCGGGGGCGTTGTCGTTGACGTCGGACACCAGCACGGTTATGTTGTGCTCGGTTTTCAGCCTGGGGGTTCCCATGTCAGTGACGGTGATGGTGATGTTGTACTCGGCTCTGCTCTCTCTGTCCAGCGCTCCTTCTGTTACCAAGGTGTAGAAATTTTCTACAGAAATTTTCAGAAGGAATGGGAGATGGTCTTGGATGTAACACATCATTTTGCCATTGTCCCCGGCGTCTGGATCTGAAATTCCGAAAATAGCGACCACAGTGTCAGGGGTGTTTTCTGGGATATCATTCATGAGTAATGACATGGTCAATTCAGGGGCGTTATCGTTTACATCCGTCACTTCTATGGCTACAGTGCATTTTCCTGAAAGACCCCCACCGTCTGAGGCCTCAATTTCCATACGGTAAGATCGAATTTCCTCAAAATCCAACATTTTTTTCAATCGAATATCCCCCGTTACTGTGTTGATTTCAAAGGCCTGAATGACTTGATTTGATGATTGGAAAAATGAGTAGGAGAGCTCTCCGTGGGTCCCAGCATCCAAATCTCTGGCAGAGACAGTGATGACAAGGGAGCCTATAGGGCTGTTCTCTGGGACCTGCACCTCGTGGAGCTGCTGAGCAAATTCAGGGGCGTTGTCATTTATGTCCAGGACCATGATGAGAACCTGGGAAGTCCCAGTCTTTGGCGGTGACCCACCATCCAGCGCCGTGAGGGTTAACCTGAGCTCTGGCTGCTCCTCACGGTCCAGCTCTTTGGCCAGCACCAGCTCCGGGTATTTCCTGCCGTCGCTGCGATTTCGAGTGAAAAGGTGGAAATGGAAGTTGGTGCTAATTGTGTAGTTCTGAACTGTGTTACTGCCCACATCTAAATCTTGAGCTATTTTCAAAGGAAATGCGGTTCCTGTATGGCTACTTTCTGAGATTTTCAGTAGGATTTCATTTTCCAGGAACTCAGGGGCATGGTCATTTACGTCTTGGAGCTGTAATTCACCTTGAATAAACTGCACCGGGTTTTTCAGTAACACCTGGAAATGCAGTATACATGGATCCATGTCACCGCACAACTCTTCCCGGTCCAGTTTTTCTTTTAGGAGCAAATTCCCACTCTTGTGCTCGACCTGCAAATGCTGTTTATTCCCTTTGGAAAGAATCCGGGCGCCCCGCGAGGCCAGCTCTCCTAAGCCCAACCCCAGATCTTTTGCTAGGTTGGCCACAAATGAGCCGCTGTGTCTCTCTTCTAGAACGGAATACTTAATGACCGCACCACCCACCTCCCACAATAGTAATAGAATAATAATGGCAGTCACTTGCCTTTTTTGCGTCGCTTTGGGTAGCGGCGTCTCCATGGTTCCTCCGGGTCTAAAAGATGCAGTATTTAATCACAAAATAATTGTTTTGCAGCCAACTCTGCTATCTTGGTTCAGTAATCTTGAGTTAGCTCTTAACGTTGACAGGGGGATAGCTGCCTCTCTGAAATCTTCTTTACCCATCAGCGTGAATGTTTCCTTTGTGAGCTGCCAGAAACGGATCGGTTTTTATGGAGTCTGGGAGCATGCAGCGACAGTTTTTCACTCTCTTAACCTGCAGCGCCACCAAGCGTTCTGCTTCACAACTTCAGGTAGTCTTTATTTCAAAGAGTAACGTAATAGTAGCTAAACTGCATTGAACACCTTTTGGGTCATAGAGTGTTATAAACTCCTTTCCCCCTCACCTGTGATGCAGTTTTGTTCAAGTATCTAACAACAGTTGTGAGAGCAAAGTAATACCTATTTATCTATATATTCATCTTCTCTATAAAGGTACAAGTTCAGTAGACAAAACTGGGCTCAAGATAATTTTATTTATTTATTTAATAAGTATTTCTCTGTGCAGGAATTTTTCTAGCTTCTCAGGATAAAGCGGTAAATTAAACACAAAAATTCTTGCTCTCAGGAGCTTACATTCTATTACAAAAATACGAATTTGTTCTATCGTGTTAGAAGTTATAAAATTTTAAATCCAGTTTCTACTCCCAGTCAAATTGCAGTGTGCCTGTAACTTCTGAAAAATGTGATTTCTTTTCAGTCTCTGTATACATAACCTTGGGGAATTTTTTTTCCTTCATAAACTCATTGTGCGCATAGCTCACTAAAGTTGAGAAGAAATGCCCATTTGTTTTATTGGAAATCAGTAAGTTCTGAATTCAGGCAATGTCTTTCTGCAAACATGAAGAAGGCAATAAAGCCAATGAAGTCAAACATATACTTTCTAGGGAAGGGTTTTGACCTGTCAGCATTGGACAGGGCCCATCCCAGTGTACACCCTCTGGAACTGTGCAGATGGGGTTACTGAAAAAATCCACTGCAACAAGTAAAGCCATGTGGTTGGAGTAAGAAGCAGTTCCCCCAAAGAAGAATGAAGGAGGAGAGGGGAAATATCTGGTAATACAAAACAGTAAGGGTTCCCTACACTCATTGAATTGATCAGTAATCATCCCTGACAAAAGAGCCATGATAGTTCATTTATTTGGACACAGAACACAGCTAAATATAATTTAGTTAAGCCCAGTTCCATTTTAATTAAGGATAAAAAGAAAATATTCACTCAATTGTCACTGCCAGACTTTGATGGGACCTTGTAAAGAGGGATATTTCATAAAATACTACAAATATAACCAACAAAAATAAAATCAAATATGGGTTAAACTGTGAAAGTAAATGATTTTGTGGTTAATAAAGATAAATGGTGCATACACAGGGCTGGAAGGGAAAATCTGACATAAGCTAGTAACCTGCTGCTCATAACTTACTTAGGGCTTGGCAGGTATCACACATATAGAAGGAGGAGGAGTTTGAAAAGTATAATTTGGATTTTACCAAAAATACCTCTGAACTTGCAAACTGTTAGACAAAGACAAGGAGATAAAATGTACTCTCAAGCACTTTATATTCTGTAATAGAGATTAGGGTGAACAAGGATGTTTTCTGTTTAGAAGGAAAGTTAAAACAGTGATATTTAATAATTTCACTTATTGGCAAGGATACTATATTGTAAAGAGAATATTAGTATTACTAATTCCTTGAAAGTTATTTTTTTAAATTCACTATTGGTATGTTAATAACATTTAGCAAATATTTATTAAGCATTTATAATTGGCTTGGTGTTGTTTTAAAAGGGCCAGCATATTCTTATATGAAGCTCACAAACTAATTTAATGTGTTGATAATTTTGTTAAGTCTATATTCATAGAAAATATGTATTGGCTATTGTGGTATACTGAAATACACATAAATATGAATGGCTATTTTAGCATTTAGTCATCTTTAGCGTTTATCTTTAGTTTTCCACACTTTAGTTACCCTAAACTTATACTGGGAATACAAAACAGTAAGTGTTCCCTACACTTATTGAATTGATTGGTAATCATCCCTGACAAAAGAGCCATGATAGTTCACTTATTTGGACACAGAACACAGCTAAATATAATTTAGTTAAGCCCAGTTCCATTTTAAATAATATCAAATACATTCAATAATATCACATTAAAATTTTAAATATTTGATTAAATAATATTAAATACATTAAAACTTTTTCCCTACATAGCAGTAGTGATGACAATTGTCACCACTACTTAGAAATACAATCTTAAGGACTTTGGAATATAATTTTTGTAAAAAGGATAGATTATTCAATTAAAAATTGTTTAAATAATGCAAATAAAAATTTACTTTTGTTCAAATTTTCAAATATACTTGAGTGAGAGTAATTTTTAAAAACTACTAACGATAATATAGGGAAAATACTGTGCATACCCAGTACCTGATTTTTTAAAATTTCACCCTAAGGAACAGTAATAAAATAATCAGGAAAACGGACCGTCAGTATTATGCATTAGTAACATGTAGGTTTAACTTAAAAGAGATTTCTAACTTATTAAGTAGGGTTTAATAGAATAATCCGATACTTAACTGAACAGGAAACTATTCCGAACGGTGGGGTTTTCCTCCATTTCCCTCCTAGTGCCCTGGGGAGGGAAGTTAGGGTGAATAGGTTTCAGAAACTTGAACTCGCTGGTCCCAGGGCCTCCCGTCAGACACACCTCGTACTGGTAGCTCTGGGACAGGGTCCCCGTGCCGCTGACGTCCACCAGGTGGCCCGGAAAGTGGCCCTCGGGCACCGAGCAGCGACCCACCGAGGCCGCCCCGCCCCTCCTGCACAGCCACACCGCGACGAACACCAGCACCGAAAAGAGGAAGAGCGACGACACCGACGCCAAGGCCACCACCAGGTAGACGGTGAGCGGGGCGGCCGGGGCCGCGTCCGCCGCTTCCGCTTCAGGGGCCGGCAGGTAGGGCTGCGAGAAGCCGTCCACCAGCAGCACGTGCAGCGTGACGCTGGCCGAGAGCGGCGGCTCGCCGTTGTCCTTGACCAGCACCAGCAGCCTGTGCTTGGCCGCGTCGCGCTCGCTCAGCAGCCGGGCCGTGCGCACCTCGCCGTTGTGCGCCCACACGCCGAACAGGCCGGGCTCCGTGGCCTTGAGCAGCTGGTACGACAGCCAGGCGTTCTGGCCCGAGTCGCCGTCCACCGCCACCACCTTGGTCACCAGGTAGCCCGCCTCGGCCGCCCTGGGCACCAGCTCGGTGCAGGGCGCCGAGGCGTTCTGCAGCGGGTACAGCACGAAGGGCGCGTTGTCGTTGTCGTCCGCTACGAGCACGCGCACCAGCGCCTGGCTGCTGAGCGCGGGCGAGCCGCGGTCGGCGGCGCTCACGCGGAACTCGAAGGCACGCAGGGCCTCGTAGTCCAGGGACCTCAGGGCGAACAGGTGGCCGTTGTCCGGGTTGATGGACACCAGGGAGGCCAGGGGCACGTGCGCGTCGAGGGGCGGCAGCAGCGAGTAAGTGACCTGGGCGTTGGCGCCCGCGTCTCTGTCTGTGGCGCGGACGCTGCCGATGTGCAGGGCGGGGCTGTTGTTCTCGCGGACGGACAGGGTGTAGGAGGTCTGGGTGAAGGCGGGGGCGTTGTCGTTGACGTCGGACACCAGCACGGTTATGTTGTGCTCGGTTTTCAGCCTGGGGGTTCCCATGTCAGTGACGGTGATGGTGATGTTGTACTCGGCTCTGCTCTCTCTGTCCAGCGCTCCTTCTGTTACCAAGGTGTAGAAATTTTCAACGGATGTTCTTAGAAGAAAGGGGAGATTGTCATCTATAGAACAAGTAACCTGTTGGTTATGTCCAGAATCTGCATCCGATACGCTGAAAACTGCCACTATGATCTCAGGCAGGTTTTCAGGGATGGGGTTGGTAAGTGACGACATAGTCAGTTCGGGAGCATTGTCATTCACGTCCAGGACCTTGATGACTAAACTGCATTTTCCTGATAGTCCCCCACCATCTGTGGCCTCAACATCCACCTGATATGATTGAAATTCCTCAAAATCCAATGTCTTTCTCAGTCGAATTTCTCCCGTATTTGCGTTTATTTCGAAGGGTTGGTTAACATCATCGACTTGAAATAGGGCATAAGATACCTGCCCAAAGGATCCTGCGTCTAAATCTCTCGCTGAGACGGTGAGAACCAGAGAGCCCACGGAGCTATTTTCAGGGACTTGGGCCTCATAGAATTCCTGAGCAAACTCGGGGGCGTTGTCATTGCTGTCCAAGACCACGATCTGAATTTTTGTGGTCCCAGACCGGGGCGGAGACCCGCCATCCAGCGCTGTGAGGATTAGCCTGAGCTCGGGCTGCTCCTCACGGTCCAACGCCTTGTCCAGTACCAGCTCTGGGGACTTCCTGCCGTCCTTGCGGTTCCGAGTGAGAACGTGGAAGTGAGGATTGGAGCTGATTTTGTAGCTCTGAAGGCTGTTGCTACCAGCGTCTAAATCCTGTGCCATTTTCAAAGGAAATACCTTTCCTGGCATAGTAATTTCTGATATTTTTAGTAGCATTTCTCTAGCGGGGAACTCTGGGGCGTGGTCATTTATATCTCTAATTAGCAAGGCAGCCTGAAAAAACTGCAAGGGATTTTCCAGTAACACTTGGAAGGGTAGCACACAGGGCTCAGTAGAGCCGCAAAGCTCCTCCCGGTCCAGTTTTTCATTTAGCAGCAAATCATAGGTCTCTGGATCAAACTGCAAATACTGCCTATTCCCTTTAAAAACAACTCGGGCGGCCCGGGCAGCGAGCTCTCCCATTGTGAGTCCCAGGTCCTTTGTCAGGTTGGCCACAAATGTGCCACTTTCTGTCTCCTCCAGTATAGAGTACTGAATCGATTCTGAACCTGCCTCCCACAAAAGAATCAATATAATAAAGATCACCACTTGCCTTTTCTTATGATGTACTTTTGTTTGCACCATCTCCATTGTTATGTCTGGTTCCAGAGGAAAAATCCTTTTCCAATCCCAATCACCACGTCCGCCGTTGACCCTCCAAAATGTCTGCTATAAAATTTCAAATTCGTTCTTATAATTTGTCTGGTGGCGTCCACTCCCCGAACACTTCTATCTTAGCTTTAGCTGTGTGTTCTGTATTTTTTTCTTGGGTTTCTCCGTGAAATGGAGTCCACTGAATGCAGAGCTTTTATCCACTCTCTTAGCCTGCACTGCCACCATGCGTTCAAATTAATAACTTCGTGGGGTGCTGCAGGTCAACACCACATCCAAAATCTGAGCATTAAAAGGTTTTTTTAAAAGTCAGTGTTTCTCAAACTGTAGTGTGTGAAACACATGCATAAAGACTTACCTGGGAGTCTCGGGGTGTTTTTTCAAAGTCAATTCCTGAGCTCCCCTCTAGAACTTGAATCAAATTCTCTGGCAGTACTAACAGAAATTTGCACTTCAGTCTTACTTCTTAAGTGATTCTGATGCGAACTAACACATTTAAGAATCATTCCCTCAGGTAATGTAAACTTCCTATAACCAACTTTTATTCATTGGCAGTGCAGTTTATCTCTGAGGAGCAGTGTAATTTCTGAATCCAAGTATACTATTTAATTGTCCCATCAACAAACTATACAAAATGTAAAAGTTGGTTAGCAAGACCAATCTTAAAATACACAATCATTCTCTAAATTATATGGCTAATAATATGATATGAACAACATACTTACTTTGTTTTGTGGGCACACCTGCACAGTACAGGGAACAATTAGGCTATTAGGAAAATTGAGGCCAAGAAATACTTATGATAGAAGTATCTAATCAAATTAAAGTATTTAAAAGAGGGACTAGGAGCAATCAGGTATCTGTCATAAGTAAGCATTTTAGGATTCCCTTCATTTTTGTATGGGTAGAAATGGTCATGATTTTATTAGTGGTCTTCATTTTATTGTAACTTTTGGGTTAAATTTCCCTGCTATATTAAGTAATTAATCAAGGTCCAAATATATTGCCCTGTTGTAAGAGCATATGCAATGCAGAAAACAAACATTCAAGAATCACCTCTACCAGTCTCTCACAACAAGGATGACACTAGGTCCTATAAATATAGACCAAATAAGGTAGTGTGAAACGTGAATTATATTTGAGTGGATACCCTGGAATTCAATGATGGTTCATCATGGCTATATTCATTCACAGCTCACCAATTTCTGCAGAGATAAATTGGAAAATGTATCTCTAAACTTCCTGAGAATACATTAAATGGGTCAGTGCATATCTGAGTACACAAAATACACCAAACATAATTCATTTAAGAATGATTTCATATTTATTGAGAGGTGAAATCAATCGAGTTCAAGCAAAATTCACTTCAGGTAAGGAGTGAATATGGAGGATTAAAAATGATATTTTTCAAAATACTTCAACTCTAGCTAAAATAAATAAAGGTAAATAAATCTAAACTCTGAACAGATGAAGTCATTTTGTAGTTGAAAAGCACCTCTATCTACCCAGAAGGATAAAATTAAGATCATTTTGTTTCACTTGATAAATGTTACTGAGAACAGACTTCCTTGAGGGTCTGAATAACAAAATACACTGATGGAGTAAAACCAACAATCATAAACATCTTGGATGGGTTTAGTTTCTTCTCTGAAACAAAATTATTTCTAGCTCGATCCTAAATGCTTCCTCCTTTCAGTGGGCAGTCTGAGTTCTGATTCCAACTTAATGGCATCGCTGGCATCCACAGTGTCCTTTATTCACTCTCTTTGCCTGCAGGCATCCTCAAATACAGCTTATTAAATTATTTTTTCATTTTAAAGCAAATCTTCATTATTAGTACAGTATGTGTAAAAAATCAAGTTAGATCATTGAAGTGTCTGTGAGAGCATTACCTGTTAGAGAGAAAGAAGGTAGTATCTTTTTGTTATCTTCTTTGGTTTCCTCTTTTTTTAAAAAATTTATTTATTTTTGGCTGCGTTGGATCTTCGTTGCTGCATGCGGGCTTTCTCTAGTTGTGGCAAGCGGGGGCTACTCTTCGTTGCCATGCGTGAGCTTCTCATTGCGGTGGCTTCTCTTGTTGCAGAGCACGGGCTCTAGGCGCGGGGTCTTCAGTAGTTGTGGCTCGTGGGCTCTAGAGCGCAGGTTCAATAATTGTGGTGCACAGGCTTAGTTGCTCTGAGGCATGTGGGATCTTCCTGGACCAGGGCTCGAACCCATGTGCCCTGCATTGGCAGGTGGATTCTTAACCACTGTGCCACCAGGGAAGCCCCTCTTTTTTAAAAAAAAAACTTTTTTTTTTTTGGCTACATTGGGTCTTTGTTGCTGTGCACGGGCTTTCTCTAGTTGTCGCGAGCAGGGGCTACTCTTCATTGCGGTGCGCCAGCTTCTCATTGCAGTGGCTTCTCTTGTTGCAGAGCACGGGCTGTCAGGCCTGCGGGCTTCAGTAGTTGTGGCACGAGGGCTCAGTAGTTGTGGCTCACGGGCTCTAGAGTGCAAGCTCAGTATCTGTGGCGCACAGGCTTTGTTGCTCCGCGGCATGTGGGATCTTCCCAGACCAGGGCTTGAACCCATGTCCCCTGCATTGGCAGGCGGATTCTTAACCACTGCACCACCAGGGAAGCCCCAAGAAGATAGTATCTTAATGTAACCCCAAAAGATATCAGTTGGGTATGTGAAGAAACTGCCTTTTTGGAAAGTGGATTACATTAGATTCCATCAGGAAAATGCTTCTCAGTTGCTTTGATTTGATCGGCTAGAGTTGAATTGACTTTGCTTTTACAAACGTCTCACAAGGAATAATTCATTTCAAGTCTTTATTATGGAAAAAGTTCAACATATACAAAGTAAACAGCATAAACTTGCATGTACACATCACCCAGCTTCACAACATTCTGTCTTGTTTCATCTGTACTTTTTCCTCCACTTTATGCCTCCCACTCAGTGTTTTTTTTTGTATAGTTCTTTTCTTTTTTCTTTTTTTAACATCTTTATTGGAGTATAATTGCTTTACAATGGTGTGTTAGTTTCTGCTTTATAACAAAGTGGATCACCTATACATATACATATATCCCCATATCTCTTCCCTCTTGCATCTCCCTCCCTCCCACCCTCCCTATCCCACCCCTTTAGGTGGTCACAAAGCACCGAGCTGATCTCCCTGTGCTATGCGGCTGCTTCCCATTAGCTATCTATTTTACGTTTGGTAGTGTATATATGTCCATGCCACTCTCTCACTTTGTCCCAGCTTACCCTTCCCCCTTCCCATATCCTCAAGTCCATTCTCTAGTAGGTCTGTGTCTTTATTCCCATCTTGCCCCTAGGTTCTTCATGACCATTTTTTTGTTTGCTTTTTAGATTCCATATATATGTGTTAGCATACGGTATTTGTTTTTCTCTTTCTGACTTACTTCACTCTGTATGACAGACTCTAGGTCCATTCACCTCACTACAAATCTCAATTTCGTTTCTTTTTATGGCTGAGTAATATTCCATTGTATATATGTGCCATATCTTCTTTATCCATTCATCTGTTGACGGACACTTAGGTTGCTTCCATGTCCTGGCTATTGTAAATAGAGCTGCAATGAACATTGTGGTACATGACTCTTTTTTTTTTTTTTTTTTTTACGTCTCAAATAGCTTTGTACTTCCCAAAGAGAGCACACCTCGTAGGTACAATAAATATATGTATTATACATAAATGTATAAATAGTTAATGGCATTAAAAACTTGAGATAACTGCTTTTCTATTCTGAGGAAATGATGATAATATTTCACCAGGAGCTCAACACCACTCTGAGAATGAGGGCTTAACCCCCGACCTGGCTCACTGCATCGCTTTCTTATATGAAAATAGACAAGTCTGTACATGCTCTCTACAAAAAGGCTTATCTGGCATGAATTTCAGATAGCAAGAAGAAAAATTCAAGAGGTTCAGAGAAGCATCCAGAAGCTCAGGTGATTGTCTGGCACTAATACAACTTGCTTGACAGGAAAATAGAGCTGTAAATCTCACAAAATTAGATGATCTTCTAAGAATTTCAAAACCGCCTGCTAGTAATTAGAAATCCTAGAAGAACCGCTTCTTTTAAAGCATACTGATAATATGCTTTACAGCTTAATATTCAGAAGCCTATGTTTTGGCTAAGTGAGCTTCAGGAATGAAGGAAACTTGTGGTTCAGTTCCATCTACTCTGGAACCTCTGGTCAAAACACCTACTTCTGTGCTCAGCCATCTTATCATCTGTAAAATGGAGGCAACTCTAAGAAAACATAGTCACAGAGATGTTGCACAGTTTCCTGTGTCACTGTCTTCATTTGTTTCAGAAAACCAATAACGTCTAAGCTACTACTGCAAAGAGCGCAGTGTTACTTGGGGTCATCTAGTGCAGCTCTGTCAAAGTAAAGAAAAGGAAAGGGGCCTAGAATAACTATAATTTTCCCAAGAGGACACTATTATTTTATGGCAAATCTGAGTCAAGAACCCTGATCTCTTTGATGCCATTCCATTGTTCTTTCGTTGGGTTCTCAGCAACCCAGAGAAAGAAAGAGAAATAAAACTCCTATGTGCTGTGTCACTGGTACAGGACGTGGCAAGATTGGAATTGGAGAACTACATATTAACAGGTATTTGGGAAATTCTTCAAACTAATTAAGATATATACCAGGTACATAAAAAACAGTTATGTTTTCCCAAGACGATTCTGTGGAATGAACAGAACTGGTAACTGAAGGTGCCTGTGTGCTGCAGTTCCAAACAGGACGGGTGAATGCTTGTTTTCTGGCACCTTTAAGACTCCACCCCAATATACACATTAAAATAAAATTAACATTTCAACTGGGTCATATTTAATTCTGCATGCTCTTGTAAGTCAGCAAAATAGTCCATATATCATTTAAGTTGTCACTCACTTTCTTTTCTTTTTTTTGCGGTACACGGGCCTCTCACTGCTGTGGCCTCTCCCGTTGCGGAGCACAGGCTCCGGACGCGCAGGCTCAGCGGCCATGGCTCACGGGCCTAGCCGCTCCGCGACATGTGGGATCTTCCCGGACCGGGGCACGAACCCGTGTCCCCTGCATCGGCAGGCGGACTCTCAACCACTGAGCCACCAGGGAAGCCCGTCACTCACTTTTTAACTTGACTTTTAATTTCTAAAAGTCAAATTTCAGGCACCCTTCTTCAGGATGTTTTCTAGGCATGTTCAGGAAACACAGCAGTGATTAACACAGATGAATATAGCCTCTCTCGAGCGTTATCTTTATGTTCTTTCAGAAACCCATTAACAGCACACTGGAATTTAAAACTAGCGTCGTCATCTGACACCTGATGCCCAATTGTACAAATTTTTAAATAAGGAATAGTTTCTGGTAAGTCCTCTGGCTTGTAATAGCGGCGAGTATTTGTTAAGTCAATAATCAGCCCAAGTTCTTCATTCTGTCCTTGGATTTTGTTAAGAGATCCAAGGGGGGAAACGTTCTTCTGGAGCAAGATTCTTTTCAAAACTCTTTTTTAAAGGAACTTTGAAAGCAATGAAATGAGTCCCAGGCATCCGCTGTTCAACTGGGAGATAGTCTTTCCACCTGATTGGAAACCTTCTTGTCCTCAATTCATTGGCTGTACTGGATTTGTTTTTCTTGGGTCAGACCTTCAGACTTCTACCAGAAATCGTTCCTTTGGGGAAACCAGGCCTTCCCAGAAACTCAGGAAAGTAGACCGGCAGCGGCCACGGGTAGACGGACGGCTCGGTCCCCAAGAGCGACTCCAGCCTCAGCTCCAGCTTCTCCCCCATGTCTTCGCGCGCGGTCCCCGCACCGCGCTAGTCTGGCGCTTGGGGGAGGGGCGCGGCGCCGCCGGCGGGGGCGGGGCAGACGGGCGGCTGAAGGGAGGGGGCCTGGCCTGGGCCTCAGCTGCCGCCGCCGCGCTCCCGTCCGGGCCCCGGCTCCCTCTTTGTGGTCACAGGCCCGGGGCCCCCAGCGCTGCTGCGAACTCGGGCCTGCTTGAGGCGAGCACAGTGAGCCGGGGACCGAACTCCATGACTCTTTTTGAATTGTGGTTTTCTCAGGGTATATGCCCAGTAGTGGGATTGCTGGGTCATAGGGTAGTTCTATTTTTAGTTTTTTAAGGAACCTCCATACTGTTCTCCATACTGGCTGTACCAATTCACATTCCCACCAGCAGTGCAAGAGTGTTCCCTTTTCTCCACACCCTCTCCAGCATTTATTGTTTGTAGATTTTTTGATGATGGCCATTCTGACCGGTGTGAGATGATATCTCATTGTAGTTTTGATTTGCATTTCTCTAATGATTAATGATGTTGAGCATTCTTTCATGTGTTTGTTGGCAATCTGCATATCTTCTTTGGAGAAATGTCTGTTTAGGTCTTCTGCCCAATTTCGGATTGGGCTTTTTGTTTTTTTCATATTGAGCTGCATGAGCTGCTTGTAAATTTTGGAGATTAATCCTTTGTCAGTTGCTTCATTTGCAAATATTTTCTCCCATTCTGAGGGTCTTTTCGTCTTGTTTATGGTTTTCTTTGCTGTGCAAAAGCTTTTAACTTTCATTAGGTCCCATTTGTTTATTTTTGTTTTTATTTCCATTTCTCTAGGAGGTGGGTCAAAAAGGATCTTGCTGTGATTTATGTTATAGAGTGTTCTGCCTATGTTTTCCTCTAAGAGTTTTATAGTGTCTGGCCTTACATTTAGGTTTTCAATCTATTTTGAGTTTATTTTTGTGTATGGTGTTAGGGAGTGTTCTAATTTCATTCTTTTACATGTAGCTGTCCAGTTTCCCCAGCACCACTTATTGAAGAGGCTGTCTTTTCTCCACTGTATATTCTTGCCTCCTTTATCAAAGATAAGGTGACCATATGTGCATGGGTTTATCTCTGGGTTTTCTATCCTGTTCCATTGATCTATATTTCTGTTTTTGTGCCAGTACTGTATAGTTCTTTTCTTAAGATAATGTTTACACAAATTGAAATGCACCAATCTTAACTGTATCATTTTTAACAAATGGATCCATCAGTGTTAAAGATAATGAACGTTTCCATGATTCACTGGGAACTGTCTTAATTATATTTTCCAGGTTAATTTTAATAATTAGGTGGCAAAATATCGGTCTCCTCTGGACACAACACAGAAAGGTAAACAATGTAAAAAATCACCGTGTCCCATGCTCTTTCTTGCTTATGTATGCTAATTTGAAGTGACCATTTCAAGATTAATTTAGTTGTATTATTACCGGTGAGTTGAAATAGTACTTTAACTGATGAAACATTGTAAAGTGTGTTAAACTTAATTTTATTTAGTTAACTTATAACTGTTGCATAGCTGATCAAGCTGATTTCCATTTATATGCCACGTGTGTTTGTTTTCCTTTCATTCCATTATAACATTTAAAAAATCTTCAAGTTATTAAAAATGAAAGATAAAGACTAAACTTCAAGGATGGATTGAACCTCTTGGAAATCTTTCTGAATTTAGTTATGTGCAAGGAAAAACACAATTATTCAGGGAAAAGACAGAAATGATATATAAGCCAATAACTTACGAAAACCTTTCAACTGATGTGATATATGCAGCAGAAAAGTTTTAAAATATAAACAGTTTGATGCTAAACACATTTGAAATCTGAAATGGTTGGGGAAGATCATTCACTTCAATATATTTGAAAATTTTCCCTTGAGACTTTGTGTTTGACCCATGGATTAGTTAGAAGTGTGTTGTTTAGTTTCCAAGTGTTTGAAGATTTTCCTGTTATTTTTCTGTTGATTTTTAGTTTGATTCCATTGTGGTTGGAGAACCCATGCTGTATGATTTCAATTTTTAAAAATTGGTTGAAGTTTATATTATGGACTTGTTTAAATGGTCTGTCTTGTATATGTTCTCTGAGCATTTGAAAAGGATGTGTATTCTGGAGTTCTTGGGTGGGTGTTCTATAAATATGTTGGTTGATGGTATTGAGTTTTCTGTACTCTCGCTGATTTTCTGCCTAGTTGTTCTGTCAGTTGAGATAGGGTTGAGAGAGGGTGTTTAAGTCTCCAACTTTAATTGTGGATCTATTTCTCCTTTCAGTTCTATCAGGTTTTGCTTCACATATTTTTCAACTCTGTTGTTTGGTGTGTACATATTTAGGCTTTCTATGTCTTCTTTTATCATTATATAATGTCCTACTATATCTCCAATGTCATTTTCTTTGCATAATATATTTTTCTATCTTTTTATTTTCAATCTGCCTGTATCATTATATATATTTTCTAATTAATTAATTAATTAATTTTTGGCTGCATTGGGTCTTCATTGCTGCGCATGGGTTTTCTCTAGTTGCGGCAAGTGGGGGCTACTCTTTGTTGTGGTGTGTGGGCTTCTCACTGCAGTGGCTTCTCTTGTTGCAGAGCATGGGCTCTAGGTGAGCAGGCTTTAGTAGTTGTGGCTCATGGGCTCTAGAGCGCAGGTTCAATAGTTGTGGTTCACGGGCTTAGTTGCTCCACAGCCTGTGGGATCTTCCCAGACCAGGGCTCGACGCTGTGTCCCCTGCACTGGCAGGAGGATTCTTAACCACTGTGCCACCAGGGAAGCCCCTGTATCATTATATTTGAAGTGAAGTTTCCTATAGACAGCATATGGTTGGTCATTTTTAAAAACCCATTCTGCCCATCTCTGTTTTAATTGGTGTGTTCAGACCACTTACATTTAATATAATTACTGATATGTTAAAGCTTAAGTCTGCCATTTTATTTTTTATTTGTCTATCTTTTCTTTCTCCATTTTCTTTTTCCTGTCTTCTTGTGGGTTATTAGAATGTTTTTTAGAATTCTACTTTGATTTCTCTATAGTGGGTTTTAGTGTATCACTTTGTATAGCTTTTATAGTGGTTGGCCCACACATAACTTATCACAGTTTACTGGTTGTCATTTTACCAGTTCAAGAGAAGGGTTGAAAACCTTCCTCCCTTTACTCTCCCCCATTTATAATTGTCTTAAATATTTCCTCTACATACATTTTGAACTATATCAGACAGTATTATAATTTTGGATTCAACCGTGAAACATAATTTAGAAAACTAAATTCTAAAAAGGAGAAGGAAAGTCTATTGTGTTTACCCATATTTTTGTTTACTGTGTTCTTCCTTCTGTCCTGATGTTCCAAGATTCCTTTTTTTATTGATTCCTTTCTGTTTGGAGAACTCCCTTTAGCCTTTTTTTTTTAATTTTTTTTTTTAGGGTAGGCCTACTGGCAACCAGTTTCTTCCAGGAGGATATTTTCACTGGACATAGAATTCTGGGTTAATTTTTCTTTTCTTTCACCACTTGGAAAATACACCATTTTCTTCTGACATCCATGGTTTCTGATGAGAAATCTACTCTCATTCAGATAGTTATTGCCCTATGGGTAATGTGTCATTTCTTTCTTGCTGCTTTTAAGATCTTTTCCTTCTTTTTAGTTTTCAGAAATTTGACTGTGTCTTTTGGTATAAATTTTTTGTTTGTTTGTTTATCTTGCTTTGGATTTGTTTGACTTCTTGAATCTCTGGGTCTCTATCTTTTGCCACATTTGGAAAGTCTTCTCTTCTCCTTCTGGAATTCCAGTGACACAAATATTAGATCTCTTGGTATTGTCCAACAGGTCCCTGAGGCTCTGTTAATTTTTACACTCTGTTTTCTCTCTTTTGCTCAAATTGGGTACATAATTGCTATTGTTCTATCTTCTAGTTCCCTGACTCTTTGTCTTCCTGTTGTTGAGCTCATCTACTGTTTTTCATTTCAATGATTGTATTTTTAATTTGTAAAAATTCCATTGGTATTCCTTTATATTTCTTTATTTCCTTGCTGCCACTTTACATTTCTTTTCTGAGAATATTTTTTCTTTTGTTTCAAGCATGTTTGTAATTGCTCATTGAGGCATTTTTCAGTCCACTTAAAAATCATTCTCAGATATTTCCAACATCTCTTTCATCTTGGTGTTGGCATCTTTTAATAGTCTATTTTATTCACTTCGATATCTTTCTAGTTGTTGTTATGACCCAGGTAGTACCTTCCTAGATGTGCCTGTACCCAAAAGGAACTCTTGCTCAAGTGCATGAGGAGATGTATTCAAGAATGCTTATAGCGGTATTATTATGGTAACAAAACTCTTGGAGCAACCCAAAAGTCAATCAACATTAAAATGAATTTAAAGGTGAAGGTGTATTTATATAGTGGAATACTGTAGAGTGGTGTAAATGAATGAACTGCATTAACATGGATGAATTCAATACCATAATGATTGAAAAAAGCAAGCCCACAGATGATCCATACTACATGAATCCATTTATATAAATTTCAAAGACAGACAAAAATCAAACAATGTATTATTTAGCTATATATGCATATCTGATATAATTACAAAGAATAACAAGTAATTAATTAAAAATTCAGGATAGTGGTTGATTATAATGAGGGTGGAAGATGTTATCATGGAGGCACACAGGGATTTCCAAGGTCTTGGTATTGTTCTAATTCTTAAGCTGGGTGATGAACATTTTATTATTTTTATTTTAAACTGCACATATACATTGTATACACTTTTTGGAATGTTTAATAGATTTCAAAATAGAAAAAAATAAAAACAAAAAAGTAATGTCTTTAGGGTCAGGCTGCCTGGACTCAAATCCTGATTCCACCACTTACTAGCTAGGTAGCCTTGGGCAAGTTACTTTAATTCTGTATGTCCAGTTTGTTCATCTCTAAAATTGGCATACCAATTGTACCATTATTTTGAGGATTAAATGAGATATGTGTAAAGAATTTAGAAAACAGTAAGGTGCGTAGAAATTGTATAATAGTAATAATAATAATACATTGTATGTAACATATAATTTTAATAATTATTAGTTTCCCTCCAAACCTTCCTTCAAAAACATTAAGGCTCATTTCTAAAGAAATAAAAGAAAATTTTTTGGAGAACACTAGGATATTTATTCCTGACACTTGCCGGGCCACATCCTGAAAAGAGTTCTTTGCCCATTCATCACAATGCCCCTTAAAGTAAAGTCTGATATTTTATAAACCTGGCTCTGCACTACCTCACATGGAGTACCATGTCAAAATTTCCACTCAGGACAGAAACTTGGGTGAAGACCACCTTATCACACAAAAGCAGACAAGACTTGGGACTTCCCTGGTAGTCCAGTGGTTAACACTTTACCTTCCAATGCAGGGGATGCAGGTTTGATCCCTGGTCAGGGAGCTAAGAACCCACATGCCTCACAGCTGAGAAACCAAAACATAAAACAGAAGCAATACTGTAACAAATTCAATAAAGAACTTAAAAATGGTCCACATCAAAAAAAATCTTGAATAAAAACAAAGCAGAGAAGAGAAAACAGCAATTGCTACACACCAGCTACTCAGTTTCTTTTTCTTACATATGAACAGATAATCTATCACCAGACATATGAAAACCACAAATGACACAGAAACACAAAAAGAAAAATGCAACCTCCAGGAAACAGATCATTCAGGAAATAAAGTGAACTTTGAAAATCCCAAGTGCTACTATGGAAAAGACACAATCAGATAATAAGAAAACTCTTCGGGATTTAAATATGCCACTAAAATTAAAAATTCAATAAAAATACTCAAAATAAAGTGAGGGACTAACTCTAAGTTAGGATATAGAGGAAAAACCAAAGATGTAAAAGAGAAATATAAGAAAGATAGAGAAACAATTTAACATGTTTAATATCCAACAAGTACAAGTCTCAGACAAACATAACAAGCTAAAGTTAGGAATACAATTATTAAGGAAATAATACTAGAGATGAAAAAATCCCAGATATGAAAAGGCACGAATCGTTAGAATGTATAAAACATTGAATGACATAAGTAACACGTAAGACATTTATGAAGTGGAAGTGAAAACTAAATGCATTTTCAGATATGCAGAGACAGAGAAAGTTTATTTTTGTGCACTCTCTCTTAAGAAGCCACTAGAGGATATACTGTAGCAAAGAGAAGGAATTAAAAAAAAAAGAAGAAGGAAAGAAGGAGACTTTCTTGAACCCTACCGCAATCACCTAACATAAGCCCAAATCCTCTAACTCCTTTGTAGGGCACTGTTACTTAGTTGACCCATGGTTCCCCATGGTGTGCAGTCTCCCTCATTATAAGTCAGTAAACCCACCTTTACTGACTATAATGTTCTGATATAATGTGTTCCTGGTGATCTTTACCTGCAGGGCATTCATAATTTATATGGTCATTAAAAGTAAAATTTTAACATTGCTTTTCAGGTTTTAAAACATCTATAGACAAACAAGGAATTCTTAGCTACAGTTGTAGAATGGGTCATTAACCCTAACTATATAAAAGTAAAAGCGCATTTTTGAGAGGTTTGAAAGTATAAGGGAAAAACAAGTAACAGGAAAAATAAGAATTCTATTAGTTTCTTTCATCCAAGAAAATCAAAAGAAACTGTTGTTAGTGGAACAATAAATGGAGCTTTCAGTTTGAGCAGAGAAGTAATAGAAAATAGTGAGACAGCTATATGTGAAGGATGTATGAGAGAAATTTTAAGTACCAGATACCAAACAACAATAGCATGAAATTAATTGTTTAAAGTTTACGAAAAAGTTACAAACATATTCTTTAGTGATAAGAAAGTGTTTAAAAAGTTAGAAAATGAAGGTTTAAAAGTGCTTTCCAAAGGGATAAAATGAAAAACAGATAATACCAGGTGTTGGCAGGAATGCTGAGGAACTGGTATATCCAGACACTGTTGAAAGCAATGTAAACTGGGACAACCACTTTGGAAAACGATTTGGAAATATCTACTAAAAGTGGACATGCACTTACTAAATGAGTAGCAATTCCACCCTTAGGTATATACCCAACAGAAATGCATATACATGTTTGTTGAAGGACATGTAAGAGAATGTTTATAGTAGCATTATTCAAACAGCCAAACGTTGCACCAACCCCAATATCCACATACAGTAAGATGGGTTATAAATTGTGACATATTCATACAGTGGAATACTATACAGCAACAAGAATGAAGAACTAAAATTAAAAGCAGTATCACGGATAAA
This sequence comes from Orcinus orca, assembly GCF_937001465.1. Classification (NCBI taxonomy): domain Eukaryota; kingdom Metazoa; phylum Chordata; class Mammalia; order Artiodactyla; family Delphinidae; genus Orcinus; species Orcinus orca. The sequence continues at coordinate 67,532,102 of NC_064561.1, forward strand.
TGTCATAAACATATTGTTGAGAAGCCAGATGCAAAACAGTTCACACTCTACTATTCCATTTATATAAATTCAAAACAGGCAAAACTGAACTATAGTATTGGAAGTTGAGATATTTGTTATACTTGAGCTGGTAGTGATTTTAAGGGGTAATTTGTGTGGCACCTGGGATGCTAGTAATGCTTCGTTTCTTCAAGATGCTGATACCAAGTATGTTCACTTTCTGAAAATACAGTGAGCTGTGTTAAGGATTTTTCACTTTTCTGTATGTATGTTATAATTGAAATAAAATATTCATTTAAAGAATTATTTGCCAGTAGGATGAGAGCTAGGAAAGAAGTGTAAATAGAAGTGTTGGTTTTCATCATGCTTTCTCACGTATTATATTTGTTATATGAATGTATTCCTTTGCAAACAAAATGAATATTTAAACATTTTAAATTTTTGCTATTTAGCATCAAATAACTTAGAGCGTGATGAAACAGAATGAATATAGAGAAAACAATATTTTATTAAGACAGTTCATTGCAACAAGTACCAACGGAAGGAGCAAAAATTTCAGGAAAATCAACAGCATGCAAGGATTTGGAATGGCACACTATAAATAAATGCAATGACAACAGAATTTAGTTTTCAAAAATTGGACAAGGGAAAGTTAAATGGACTAATTCATTACAAAAAGGAAATCAAGGCTATATCGGAAGATGGAATTTTTCTCCATGACGCCCTCAAATTCGGTATCTGGGGAAATTAGAGATAAATGACAAATACCTTGCATCATGATGAGATCCCTAACTGAATCCAGAGCTATTCCGGAAGTTGGCGTTTTCCTCTATTTCTTCACCAGCGCCCTGGGTCGGGAGGTTGGGGAGAATCGGCTTCAAGAATTTAAACTCATTTAACCCGGAGCCTCCCGTCAGACACACCTCGTACTGGTAGCTCTGGGACAGGGTCCCCGTGCCGCTGACGTCCACCAGGTGGCCCGGAAAGTGGCCCTCGGGCACCGAGCAGCGACCCACCGAGGCCGCCCCGCCCCTCCTGCACAGCCGCACCGCGACGAACACCAGCACCGAGAAGACGAAGAGCGACGACACCGACGCCAAGGCCACCACTAAGTAGACGGTGAGCGGGGCGGCCGGGGCCGCGTCCGCCGCTTCCGCTTCAGAGGCCGGCAGGTAGGGCTGCGAGAAGCCGTCCACCAGCAGCACGTGCAGCGTGACGCTGGCCGAGAGCGGCGGCTCGCCGTTGTCCTTGACCAGCACCAGCAGCCTGTGCTTGGCCGCGTCGCGCTCGCTCAGCAGCCGGGCCGTGCGCACCTCGCCGTTGTGCGCCCACACGCCGAACAGGCCGGGCTCCGTGGCCTTGAGCAGCTGGTACGACAGCCAGGCGTTCTGGCCCGAGTCGCCGTCCACCGCCACCACCTTGGTCACCAGGTAGCCCGCCTCGGCCGCCCTGGGCACCAGCTCGGTGCAGGGCGCCGAGGCGTTCTGCAGCGGGTACAGCACGAAGGGCGCGTTGTCGTTGTCGTCCGCCACGAGCACGCGCACCAGCGCCTGGCTGCTGAGCGCGGGCGAGCCGCGGTCGGCGGCGCTCACGCGGAACTCGAATGCCCGCAGGGCCTCGTAGTCCAGGGACCTCAGGGCGAACAGGTGGCCGTTGTCCGGGTTGATGGACACCAGGGAGGCCAGGGGCACGTGCGCGTCGAGGGGCGGCAGCAGCGAGTAGGTGACCTGGGCGTTGGCGCCCGCGTCTCTGTCTGTGGCGCGGACGCTGCCGATGTGCAGGGCGGGGCTGTTGTTCTCGCGGACGGACAGGGTGTAGGAGGTCTGGGTGAAGGCGGGGGCGTTGTCGTTGACGTCGGACACCAGCACGGTTATGTTGTGCTGGGTTTTCAGTCTCGGTGTCCCCATATCTGTGACGGTGATGGTGACGTTGTATTCCGCTCTGCTTTCTCTGTCCAGTGGCCTCTCGGTCACTAGGGTGTAAAAGTTTTTGAATGTGGGTTTCAAAAGAAAGGGGAGATCATTCTGGATGGAGCAAACCATCCTACCGTTGTCCCCGGAATCTGGATCAGAAACACTGAAAACGGCCACCACAGTCTCTGGGGAGTTTTCTGGGGTAGAGCTGGTGAGCGTCGACATGGTCAGTTCGGGGACGTTGTCGTTCACATCCACCACCTCTATAACTACAGTGCATTTTCCTGAAAGGCCCCCGCCATCTGTGGCTGCAATCTCCACGTTATAATATCGAGTTGCCTCGAAATCCAATGCCCTTTTCAGACGAATTTCTCCTGTTATTTCGTCTATTACAAATGGTTGAGTAGCTTCATCACCTTGGAATAGAGCGTAGGCTACATTCCCATTCGTTCCTGCATCTAAATCTCGGGCGGAGACAGCGACAACTAAGGAGTTTAGGGGGCTGTTCTCCGGAATCTGTACCTCATAGACCGACTGTAAAAACTCAGGGGCGTTGTCATTGATGTCCACGACTTCAATGCGGACTGCAGTGGTCCCGGACCTGGGCGGAGCCCCACTATCCAGCGCCGTGAGGGTTAAAATGAGCTCAGGCCCTTCCTCCCGATCCAGCGGTTTGTCCAGCACCAGCTCTGGGTATTTTCTGCCATCTCCGCGATTATGAGTGACAACATGAAAATGGGAGTTGGGGCTGATTGTGTAATTCTGAATAGTGTTGCTACCTATGTCAGAGTCCTGAGCTATTTTCAAAGGAAACACAGTCCCTGTCTGGACGTTTTCTGGGATTTTTAGGAGCATTTCCCTCTCGAGGAACTCTGGGGAATGGTCATTTATATCTGTGAGCTGCAGATCAGCTTGAAAAAACTGCACCGGGTTTTCCAGTAATAGTTGGAAATGCAGTATGCAGGGATCTGTCGCCCCACACAGCACCTCCCGGTCTAGTTTTTCATATAGAAGCAAATTCCCGGTCGTTACATCCAGCTGCAAGAGCTGTTTATTTCCTTTGTAATGGATTCGCGCGCCCCGAGTGGCCAGTTCCCCCACCCTGAGCCCCAGGTCTTTTGCCAGGGTGGCCACAAAAGACCCACTTTCAGTTTCTTCTGGCATGGAATACCTAACTGCTTCAGAGCCAGCCTCCCACAAAAGCAATAATATAGCAAGAAAGATAACTTGCCTTTTCTGTAGCGTTTTTGCTGGTGCAGTCTCCATTGTTCAGACCCGGTTCAAGAACTTGCAGTTTCTTCAATTCCGTATGCAATCAACCCAGATGATTTGGCTAAATAAACTCGAATTAGATCTTTCTGACTGACCTGCAGTAGAACGATGCCCTTCTCTGGAGATCTCTGCCTCTAGATCTTATGTAAAATGCTTCCTTCTTTTAGAAAGCATTCAGAGTTCTGATTCCCAGCTTAATGGCTTCCCGGGTATCCACAGAGCCATTCATTCCTACTCCTAGCCTGCAGCACCACCAGGCGTCCTTATTTACTATTGCATATAGTATTTGCCGTCTCTTTCCAAGTTAGAAAGTCACAGAAGTGTTCCCAGTTGTATCTCCACTTCTCAGTTATTGTAAGTTCTAAATAAACATGTGCTAAGTTAACTTCCAGCGAAAGAATACTATTCAGAACAAACTACAACACTAGTATTCCTCATAAAATATCTTTTGAGTACTTGAAGAAACTTTCTTTTGTGTGATTCTTATTTGATTATATTCATGAAATAAGCAATAATGGATGTTTACAAAAGTTTACACTATTAAGGTTATTTTTATTTTAAAATATTACATATTAGAAAAGGGCATAAATCATGAGTGTACAACTCAAAAAATTTTCAGGAAGTAAACACACTCATAAGCAAAACCTAAATTAAAATTAAAATGTTACAAAAACCCTAGAAGCCCCCTCCTCTCATTGCCCCCTCCCCCCTAAAGGTAAGCACTCTCCTGATTTCTATTATCATAGAGCTTGTGTGTGTCTTTTTTGAACTTTTATACAAATGGAGTTATAGAGTGTTATGTTTGTCTTCTTTCACTCAACATTACCTTTGTAAAATTCATCTGTTACATATTGTTCTAATTTATTTTATTCTCATTGCTTTATGGTATTCTATTGTATGACTATACCACCATTTGTTTTTTTATTCTCCAGTTGATGGACACTGGGGTTTTTCAGTTTGGGAATATTTTGAGTAGTGCTGCTATGAAAACTCTTGTATATGTCTTTTGGTGTCTATGTGTGCATTTATATTTACTATATTCCTAGGAGTTAGACTGTTGTGCCTTAAGATGTGCACATATATATATATCTTTAATAGATATTGCAAAACAGTTTTCAACTGTGTTTTTACCAAAACCAGCAGAGTGAGAGTTCCAGTTGCTCCATATGCTTGTCAACATTTGATAATATCTTTTAATTTTAACCTTTCTGATGAGTGTGTAATGATGTCATATTGTAATTTTAATTAGCATTTCCCTGATGATTAATTAAATTGAGCACATTTTCCACGTTTATTTTTATTAGTGTATATTCTTGTGAAGTACATAAGTTTTTTGTCTATTTTTCTATTTAGGGTATTTGTCTTTTTTTCTTATTAATCTTTAGAAGTTCCTTATATATTCTGGGTATAAGTACTTTTTTAGAAGTATGTATTGCAAATATTCTCTCCCATTCTATGGCATGCATTTTAACTCTCTTGTGGCATCTTTGAAGAACAAAACTTCTTAACTTTTACTCTAATTTTTCAATATTTTTTATTTATGGTTAGAACTTTTTGTGTTTTCTTTAAATCTTTGCATACACTAAAGTGAAGAAAATATTGTTGTATGGTGCTTTTGAAAAATTAATTACTTTACTTTTCACATTTAGAGCTATAATCCTCCTGAAATTATTTTTTCATGTTAATGAGGTTAGGGTCAAATTATTTTTTTTTCATATAAATATCCAAATGACTGCACCATCTATTGAAAAGAAGTTCCATTCCCAATTGTTTCTGACGTGCCATTTTTTTCATAAATCAGGGGTCCATACTTCTGTTCAAGAGCCTTTTTTTCCCATTTTTCTCTTTGTTTATCCCACAGTACAATATTATCTTAATTACTGTACTTCATAATAGGTTTTAGTATCTGATTGCTAAGTCCTCCAGTTTTATTCTTTTTCTTTAAGACTGCTTTGGTTATTACTGTCCCTTTGTATTTCCATATAAACTTTACCTTTCTCTTTTTTTAAAGATTTTTTTTTGATGTGGACTATTTTTTTTAAGTCTTTATTGAATTTGTTACAGTATTACTTCTGATTCATGTTTTGGATTTTTGGCCACAAGGCATGTGGGATCTTAGCTCCCTGATCAGGGACTGAACCCACATCCCCTGCATTGGAAGGCGAAGTCTTAACCACTGGATGACCAGGGAAGTCCCCATATAAACTTTAGATTCAGCTTGTCAGCTTCCACAAAGAAATCTGAAGTTTTGTTTAGGATTTTATTGCATCTGTAGGTTGAGAAGAACTGACATATTCCCAATATTGAGTCTCCCAACTATTGAACATTATATATTCCTCTGTTTATTCAGATATTTAACTTTTCTCAATAATATTTTATATTTTTCAGTGTAGAAGTCTTATGCATATTGTTATGTTTGTTTCTAGATATTTGATGTTTCTGAAACTATTGTAAATGATGCTTGAAATTTTTAATTTTCTGGGTTTTGTTGCTGTATAGAAATACAATTATTATTTGCATGTAGACCTTATATCCAGTGGCATTACTTACTTCATTTATTAATCCTAATAGTCTGCAGATTCTTTATGACTTTTAATGTATACAATCATGTCATTTTTAAAAAAGACTTATTTCTTCTCTTCCAATCATTGTGTCTTTTATTTTTTCTTTGCTTTATTCCACTGGTTAGAACCTATAGTAAAACACTGAAGTGAAATAGTAAAGGCAAGCATTCTTGTCTCATTATTGATCCCTGAGGGAAAGTTTTAAATAATTTACCATTAAGGATAATGTTTACTGTATGTTTTAAAATACTTTCTGAAAGTTCCCTTCTGTTTTCAGTTTGCTAACAATTTTACCATGAGTGTGTGCTCACTAGTGACTTTTTTCTGTATCCATTGACGTAATCATATGATGTTACTCCTTTACCTATTAATGTAATGTAGTATATTGATTGGATTTGCATTCCTAAAATAACACAGTTTTCTCATAATTTATTATTTCTCTTTTATATATTTCTGAATTTTATTTACTGATATTTTGTTTAGAATGTTTCCATCTGTGTTTGTAAAAGAGATTGGTCTCTAGTTTTCCTTCCTTATGATGTCCTATTCAGGTTTGGATGTCATAATCCATTGAAGTCATGCTGGTACCCAAATAATCTGGGAAATATTTCCTGTTTATCTGTCTTCTAAAAGATTTTGTATAAATTGGTGTTAGTTGTTCCATGAGTATTTAGAAGAATTCACTAGTGTGAACTGAAGCGGCAAGGTTTTTAATCACGTTTAATTTACTTAAGATATGACTAATCAGATTTCTTCTTGTTTCAGTTTTAGTATATTGTGTTTTTAAAAGATGTTTTCCATTTTACATAAATTACCAAATTTATTGGCATACAGTTGTTCATAACATCCTCTTTTATTTTTTAATGTCTGTAGGATTGGTAGTGATGTTCCTTTTTCATTCCTGATATTTATGATCGATGTTTTCTTTCTTTTTAACATTAGTCTTATGAAGAGTTTTTTTTTTTTTTGTCGGGGGGGAGTTACGCGGGCCTCTCACCGTTGTGGCCTCTCCCATTGCGGAGCACAGGCTCCGGACGCGCAGGCTCAGCGGCCATGGCTCACGGGCCCAGCCGCTCCGCGGCATGTGGGATCTTCCCAGACCGGGGCACGAACCGGCGTCCCCTGCATCGGCAGGCGGACTCTCAACCACTGCGCCACCAGGGAAGCCCCTTATGAAGAGTTTTTAATAAGAGTTATTAATTATTACATGGAACCAACTTTAAGTTTTGTTAATCTTCTTGGTTGTATATTTGTCAGCTTTGTATTTATGTATGTTTATATATATATATGTATTATTTTCTTCCTTCTACATTGGTATTTGATTTGTTCTTTTTCTAGCTTCTTCAGATGAAAGCTTAGATTATTGATTTTTAACCTTTCTTTTCTAACCTGTGCATTTAAAGTTTTAAAATTTCCCTGTAAAATCTGTTTTGATATATCAGATCTTAACTTTTACCCAGTTCAAAATATATGTAAATTTCTTCTGTGATTTCTTCTTTGACTGATGGATTATATTATTTAATTTTGAAGCATTTGGGTATTTCTTTTAAATTTTTATTTCTGCCTTAATTTCACTGTCAGAGAGCATATTGAGTGATTTCAATTCTTTAAAAAAAATTAGAGACTTGCCTTATGACCCAGAATATGGATAATTTTGATATATGCATGTGCATATAAAAAGAATGTGTACTCTCCAGTGTACTATGTATGTCAGTTTATTCAGATATAATTATTGTGTTGTTCAGATTTTTAATATTAGGTGTGTCTTCTTATTCTATCAGGGGTTGAGAGAGTTGTAATACATCCTCTTCCTATGACTGGATTTATCTATTTCTTATTTATGTTCTTTCAGTTTAACTTTCTATATTTTGTAATTATGGGGATATATTCAGTCTTAGAATTGACATACTTCTGGTATATTTACCTCCTTATCATTATGAAATATCTCTCTTTATCTCTAGTAATGCATCTTTCCTTAAAGTCTCCTTTGTCTTATGTGACTATATCTATACTTGGTTTATTTTGGTTAGTGTTTGTGTCATGTATCTTTTTCTATTCTTAAATTTTCAAACTTTCTGTCATAACACACACACAGAGACACACACAGTTATGTGACAGCATATAGTTGAATTTTTCTTAAACCTAATCGGACAATATTGGTTGTTTAATTGGATTATTTAATCCAATTGCAATTAATGTAATATTTGATATCTATCCACTTATATATACCATCTAAATTTTTCCTGTTTGTCCCTAAAGTTTTTTCTTCTTTTTGATTATTTAGATATTTATTTTTTTCCTTCGATTAATTTTAAAATTATTCTCCTTGTGATTATCTTAGAGATTACAACATCCATCTTTGATCTACAAGAGTCTAATACAAATTATTTAATTTTACTACTCCCATGATAATGCTTAGAACCTTAAAATTCCTTAACTCTGTTTATAGCACCTGCCTTTTACATTATTATTGTCATGAATTAAAATTTTATGTATATTTTAAATCCTTTAAGAAACTATTATTTTTGCCTTTAATAATCAATAGCAATTTATAGTTACCCTTATTCTTGTTCTTCATTTCTTCCTGCAAATCTGTGATTCCTTCAGGACTGTTTTCCTTCTGCCTAATGAATTCCACAAAAAGTATTTCTTTTAGTGCAGATGCGACTGTGATTAATTCTTGCAGTTTTTGTTTGTTTGAAAGCTTCATTTTTGAAAGATATATTTTCTGGTGATAGAATTCTAGTCTGGTAGTTATTCTTTTTTCAGGACTCTGAAGACATCATTCCTTTGTCTTTTGGCTGCTTGATAGTCAGCTCTCCATTTTATTGTTGTTCCTTTCAAAGCAATATGTCATCTTCATGTGATTGCTTTTAAGATTTTCTCTTTGACTTTAGTCTTTAGCAGCCTTCCTGTGATATTCCTAGCTGTGCTTTGTTTTTCATTTAACATCTTTATTGGTGTATAATTGCTTTACAATGTTATTTTAGTTTCTGCTGTATAACAAAGTGAATCAGCTATATGTATACATATATCCCCATATCGCCTCCCTCTTGGATTTCCCTCCCACTCTCCCTATCCCACCCCTCTAGGTGGTCACAAAGCACTGAGCTGATCTCCCTGTGCTTTGCAGCTGCTTCCCACTAACTGTTTTACATTTGGTAGTGTATATATGTCAATACTACTCTCTAGCTTCGTCCCAGCTTACCCTTACTCCTCCCCGTGTCCTTAAGTCCATTCTGTACATCTGTGTCTTTATTCCTGTCCTGCCCCTACGTTCATCAGAGCCTTTTTTTTTCCTCTTAGATTCCATATATATGTGTTAGCATATGGTATTTGTTTTTCTCTTTCTGAGTTACTTCACTCTGTATGACAGACTCTAGGTCCATCCTCCTCCCTACAAATAACTCAATTTCGTTTCTTTTTATGGCTGAGTAATATTCCATTCTATATATGTGCCACATCTTCTTTATCCATTCATCTTTGACGGACACTTAGGTAGCTTCCATGTCCTGGCTATTGTAAATACTGCGGCAATGAACATTGTGGTACATGACTCTTTTTTTAAAATAAATTTATTTATGTATTTATTTATTTTTGGCTGTGTTGGATCTTCTTTGCTGCACACGGGCTTTCTTAAGTTGTGGCGAGCAGGGGCTACTCTTCACTGCGGCGCACAGGCTTCTCACTGCGGTGGCCTCTGTTGTCGCAGAGCATGGGCTCTAGCTGCGCGGGCATCAGTAGTTGTGGCACGCAGGCTTCAGCAGTTGTGGCACATGGGCTCAGCCGCTCCGGGGCATGTGGGATCTTCCTGGACCAGGGCTTGAACCTGTGACCCCTGCAGTGGCAGGCAGATTCTTAATCACTGTGCCACCAGGGAAACCCATGACTCTTTTTGAATTATGGTTTTCTCAGGGTATATGTCCAGTAGTGGGATTGCTGGGTCATATGGTAGTTCTATTTTTAAGGAACCTCCATACCATTCTCCACAGTGGCTGTATCAATTTACATTCTCACCAACAGTGCAAGAGGGTTCCCTTTTATCCACACCCTCTCCAGCATTTATTGTTTGTAGATTTTTTGATGATGGCTATTCTGACTGGTGTGAGGTGATACCTCATTGTAGTTTTGATTTGCATTTCTCTAATGATTAGTGATTTGAGCATCTTTTCATGTGTATGTTGGCAATCTGTATATCTTCTTCGGAGAAATGTCTGTTTAGGTCTTCTGCCCAATTTTGGATTGGGTTGTTTGTTTTTTTCATATTGAGCTGCATGAGCTTCTTGTATATTTTAGAGATTAATCCTTTGTGAGTTGCTTCCTTGGCAAATATTTTCTCCTATTCTGAGGGTTGTCTTTTCATCTTGTTTATGTTTTCCTTTGCTGTGCAAAAGTTTTTAAGTTTCATTAGGTCCCATTTGTTTATTTTTGTTTTTATTTCCATTTCTCTAGGAGGTGAGTCAAAAAGGATCTTGCTATGATTTATGTCATAGAGTGCTCTGCCTATGTTTTGCTCTAAGAGTTTGATAGTGTCTGGCCTTACATTTAGGTCTTTAATCCATTTTGAGTTTATTTTTCTGTATGGTGTTAGGGAGTGTTCTAATTTCAGACTTTTACATGTAGCTGTCCAGTTTTCCCAGCACCACTTACTGAAGAGGCTGTCTTTTCTCCATTGTATATTCTTGCCTCCTTTATCAAAAATAAGGTGACCATATTTGTGTGGGTTTATCTCTGGGCTTTCTGTCCTGTTCCATTGATCTATATTTCTGTTTTTGTGCCAGTACCATGCTGTCTTGATTACTGTAGCTTTGTAGTATAATCTGAAGTCTGGGAGCCTGATTCCTCCAGCTCCGTTTTTCTTTCTCAGGATTGCTTTGGCTATTCGGTGTCTTTTGTGTTTCCATGCAAATTGTGAAATTTTTGGTTCTACTTCTGTGAAAAATGCCAGTGGTAGTTTGATAGGGATTGCATTGAATCTGTAGATTGCTTTGGGTAGTATAGTCATTTTCACAGTGTTGATTCTTCCAATCCAAGAACATGGTATATCTCTCCACCTGTTTGTATCATCTTTAATTTCTTTCATCAGTGTCTTATATTTTTCTCCATATAGGTCTTTTGTCCTTAGGTAGGTTTATTCCTAGGTATTTTATTCTTTTCGTTGCAACGGTAAATGGAAGGAAACAATAGCAAATATCAATAAAACTAAAAGCTGGTTCTTTGTGAAAATAAACAAACTTTATAAACCATTAGCCAGACTCATCAAGAAAAAAAGGGAGAAGACTCAAATCAACAGAATTAGAAATGAAAAAGGAGAAGTAACAACTGACACTGCAGAAATACAAAGGATCGTGAGAGATTACTACAAGCAACTATATGCCAATAAAATGGACAACCTGGAAGAAATAGACAAATTCTTAGAAAAGCACAACCCTCTGAGACTAAACCAAGAAGAAATAGAAAATATAAACAGACCAATCACAACCACTGAAATTGAGACTGTGATTAAAAATCTTCCAACAAACAAAAGCCCAGGACCAGATGGATTCACAGGCGAATTTTATCAAACACTTAGAGAAGAGCTAACACCTATCCTTCTCAAACTCTTCCAAAATATAGCAGAGAGAGGAACACTCCCAAACTCATTCTACGAGGCCACTATCATCCTGATACCAAAACCAGACAAAGATGTCACAAAAAAAAGAAAACTACTTGCCAATATCACTGATGAACATAGGTGCAAAAATCCTCAATAAAATACTAGCAAACAGAATCCAGCAGCACATTAAAAGGATCATATACTATGATCAAGTGGGTTTATCCCAGGAATGCAAGGATTCTTCAATATATGCAAATCAATCAATGTGATACACCATATTAACAAATTGAAGGATGAAAACCATATGATCATCTCAAAGATAGAGAAAAAGCTTTCAACAAAATTCAACACTCATTTATGATAAAAACTCTCCAGAAAGTAGGCATAGAGGGAACTTATCTCAACATAATAAAGGTCATATATGACAAACCCACAACCAACATCGTTCTCAATGGTGAAAAACTGAAACCATTTCCTCTAAGATCAGGAACAAGACAAGGTTGCCAACTCTCACCACTATTACTCAACATAGTTTTGGAAGTTTTAGACACAGCATTCAGAGAAGAAAAGAATAAAAGGAATCCAAATCAGAAAAGAAGAAGTAAAACTGTCACTGTTTGCACATGACATGATACTATACATAGAGAATCCTAAAGATGCTACCAGAAAACTACTAGAGCTAATGAATGAATTTGGTAAAGTAGCAGGATACAAAATTAATGCACAGAAATCTCTTGCATTCCTGTACACTAATGATGAAAATCTGAAAGAGAAATTAAGGAAACACTCCCATCTACCATTGTTTTTTATTCTCCTAATTGGGTTTCATTGAGCATCTTGAGCGGTACATTTTGTTCACCATTTTTGGAAAATTCTTGGTCATTATTTCTTTAAACATTGCTTATTCCCCATTCCTAGTCCTTCTAGGATTACAATCATATGTGTGTTGGAGTTTTTCATTATGTTCCACATGTCACTAAGTAGTCTTGTCTGTATTTTTAATTATTTCATTCCTCAGTGTTTCTATTTGGATATTTAATATTGGCCTGTCTTGCATTCACTAATCCTATAATCCTTTACAACTACTATGCCATTACACAATCTAATATTTTAAAATTTCAGTTATATTCTTCAATTCCAAAATTAATTTCCATTTTATTCCATTCTCTTGTGAAATTCTCTTCTACCTATTTTCTGTATTCCTTATTTTAACATATCAGTCATACTTATTTTAACATCACTGTCAGTAAGTTCTAGTATGTATTTTATCGTAGGTCTTCTGTATTGTCTATTTTTCCTCTAGGTTTTATTCATGTCAACCAGCCTTTTTGTATGTGTGCCTCATAATTTTTTATTGAATGCTGAAGATAAATGTAAAAAGCTGTCCAGGATCCAGATGATATTATTTTCTTCCAGAAAGAGTTCACCTTTTCCTCTGTTAGCTTGATAGAGTCATGTCTAATCAAAGTGCCTTAATTCAAACAAGCACTGTGCTTAGTCAAGGTTCTTTGCAGTCCTGAAAAGCACCTGACCCTTCAGAATTTTCAGTTCAGAACTCAGTGTATTCTCCACAGCCTTTCCCATGGCAGATCACAAACTCTAATTTTCATGCATTAAGACTATTAAAACTTCACTCTGCTTTTCTGAAATTTTCCTTCAAGTTTTTAGTCTTCTTCCCTGGAATGTCCCAGAATTTGACAAGCATCATGAGGGGGAAAACTGGCCTTGAGCTTGAATCTTCCAGTTTGCCAAAGGCTATTGAAGTTACGCCATCCCTGGCAGAAGCCTTTTGTCTGTTCTTTGAGTTTGCAGATTTCCTTAGGGCAAATTGACTGTAGGAGTCAGTTCAGAACTCCAAGGATTTTCCTTTTCAGGAATCTTAGCCCCTTCAGTTCTTTTTATATCATCTGCTCTCTGTTGCTTGAAACTGGTAATTTCTGAATTTAAAACAGGTTTTATTGTTGTTTTCTGCTGTTAGATAATCCATCTAACCGGGAAACAGAATTCCACCAAATATGTGCATAACTTATAATTTAAGACTATTTAAAATCTATATTTTGTAATTTCTGGTAGTAAGAAATAGAGGGTCTTAAAGTGATGTGGGTTATATTGCCTTCAGTAGAATTTCTGTGCCTAAAACAGCATGTGTTAAACTCACTATATGCTATGCCTAAAAACAACAACAAAGGAATTGTAAAAAATGCACATATAATAGAAGCACTTGAGAAACTATGATTGAAATGGGTATTATTATCCAGATATTTGGCCTCCATTCTCTATTTTTGTTTTGCAAAAGTAGAACTGGCCTGTTTTTCTTAAGGTATTCATTTTGTGGAAGTTATTTGGATTATATTTACTATTAAATTATAATCATTGAATTTTAAAATGTTGATCTGTTCTACACCAAAGACTGGTGGTGATCCCCAGCTAGTAAGGAATGATCCATCCTTTATAAATACACACAGTAATTTATAAAGTAATACACAAAGTAATTCATAAATTTACTCATATAAATTCATAAATGTGGTTCTGAGTGTTTGGCCAGTCTCATTTGGGTGATTATATAAATTGGACTTTCCTGGCATAAACAAAAACATGAACTTAGATGTTCATAATGTTGAAATATATTGCTGAAAACTTTAATCACATTTCTTTTCATCATACATAAAAACTATTTCATTTAAATATCTAACAGTAAATGGAGAAGTTAAAGTAAATGGAGAAGTTAAAGTTGACTACCGTATTTATGTCATATATTTGTTTGTGTTTAATTTTGTTCTCATTTTTATCACTTTCTAGTTTCAAGTATTAGATTGGATGAAGGCTAATAGCTATGTTTCAATAATAACTTAAACAGTAATTTTCCTTTTTTATTTCATTATATCCTTAGAAAAAATGTAATTCAGAGAAAGTTGCAAGTAATTAAATTCCAGGAGGATGACACAATATCTAAAACTAAATACTTAGGTTATAAAGCAGGCTCTTTAATTACTCACATTGTGCCAAAAGTTCAATAACTGGTCTTATAGTTACATCCATATAAATTTAGTTGGAAACCACATAATCGTCTTGCTTGGCTTAATGAACACAACATGAAACAATTATAATTCAGATAAGTTTATCTTAATTTCTATTTCTATTCTTGTTGTCTTAAAAGAAAAAACAATGCTTGTTTCTTATTACTAAAAGTTAGCATAATTGAAAAAGTAAATTTATGCAAAATACCCAAACGCTACATTGAAGGACAAAACAAGGTGACTTGGAGATCAAAAATAAATCATTATTTTGTTCATAAAAGCTGCCCATGTTTGCAGAGTAACTTAAAATGAGCAATCAGACTAGAACATAATAACCAAAACTGAGAAGAAATTCTGACTCTTGAAACATGCAGGAAAGCTGCAGGAAAACCAAGAAAAACACATACGTTAAACTACATTTGAACTTCTGTTAATAGGGCAAAAGGAAGGACAAGAAAGTATATGCCCTCTACCTCTTGAGACCTTTTAAAGGATTTAGGGTTTACTTAAGATTCTAAGATTTTAAGTATTTTACCAAGCAGTGACTTAGTTTTATTTTAGTGAAGTGATACCAAGTTATATAAGATTTTCTCTTTGTTATTTATAAATGAGAATAATTTTTATTATAATATCAGTGAGTATTTATGGAGCAATTACAATGTGCTACATAAGTAGCAAACAAGATAATCTCTAGCATATACGGTGCTCACAATGGGATATGGTCACAACTGTAGTGTATCAATAATTTAATAAAGTGCATGTTTAGGTACAATTTGGGAGAAACAAGTATGCTAATTTATATGTTCATGGCTATTCAGGGGGGCATAGCCTGGTAGAATAGTGAACAAGAAAGGTCTTAGGTAGCTACAAAGAATTTCAAACATTCTGGCCTCGCAAATATAAAGCTATGTGGTAAAGACAAGTACCAAAAATATATAGAAATGTAAGATTACACAGAAGCTTTAAATGTTTCCCTGAAAAGACATTAACCAAGAAGTTCCTTTAAATAAAATTTCTTCTTACACTACTTGAGTAATTTATAGTTATGGAAAGATTAATAACCAAGAGAAGGTCAAATATGAAGAAATACATAATATCAAGTGTAACTAAAAATGCTAAATCCAATCAATATTAATAAAAGGAAGATTTAGCACAGAGACATGCATAATTTGCAATAGAGATATACAGATTTCTACAACAATACAATCTCAAGAGAAAGTAACGCAATGTGAGTCAGGTTTAACAAAATTGAGAGGCTCACTTGACCAAATACGACACTTAACCGAACAAAATTATTCCTGCAGTTGGGGCTTTCTTTTAATTTCTCTCTCTCTGTTCTGAACCAAGAGTTTGGGAAATACTGGCTTCAGGAATTTGAACTCACCAGTTTCATGGTCTCCCGTCAGACACACCTCGTACTGGTAGCTCTGGGACAGGGTCCCCGTGCCGCTGACGTCCACCAGGTGGCCCGGAAAGGGGCCCTCGGGCACCGAGCAGCGACCCACCGAGGCCGCCCCGCCCCTCCTGCACAGCCGCACCGCGACGAACACCAGCACCGAGAAGACGAAGAGCGACGTCACCGACGCCAAGGCGACCACTAAGTAGACGGTGAGCGGGGCGATCGGGGCCGCGTCCACCGCTTCCGCTTCCGGGGCCGGCAGGTAGGGCTGCGACAAGCCGTCCACCAGCAGCACGTGCAGCGTGACGCTGGCCGAGAGCGGCGGCTCGCCGTTGTCCTTGACCAGCACCAGCAGCCTGTGCTTGGCCGCGTCGCGCTCGCTCAGCAGCCGGGCCGTGCGCACCTCGCCGTTGTGCGCCCACACGCCGAACAGGCCGGGCTCCGTGGCCTTGAGCAGCTGGTACGACAGCCAGGCGTTCTGGCCCGAGTCGCCGTCCACCGCCACCACCTTGGTCACCAGGTAGCCCGCCTCGGCCGCCCTGGGCACCAGCTCGGTGCAGGGCGCCGAGGCGTTCTGCAGCGGGTACAGCACGAAGGGCGCGTTGTCGTTGTCGTCCGCCACGAGCACGCGCACCAGCGCCTGGCTGCTGAGCGCGGGCGAGCCGCGGTCGGCGGCGCCCACGCGGAACTCGAACGCCCGCAGGGCTTCGTAGTCCAGGGACCTCAGGGCGAACAGGTGGCCGTTGTCCGGGTTGATGGACACCAGGGAGGCCAGGGGCACGTGCGCGTCGAGGGGCGGCAGCAGCGAGTAGGTGACCTGGGCGTTGGCGCCCGCGTCTCTGTCTGTGGCGCGGACGCTGCCGATGTGCAGGGCGGGACTGTTGTTCTCGCGGACGGACAGGGTGTAGGAGGTCTGGGTGAAGGCGGGGGCGTTGTCGTTGACGTCGGACACCAGCACGGTTATGTTGTGCTGGGTTTTCAGTCTCGGTGTCCCCATATCTGTGACGGTGATGGTGATGTTGTACTCGGCTCTGCTCTCTCTGTCCAGAGGGCTCTCTGTTACCAGGGTGTAGAAATTCTTTAAAGTCGGTTTTAGAATGAATGGCAGATTACCTGGAATAGAGCAAACCATCCTTCCATTGTCTCCGGAGTCTCTATCTCGAATTCGGAAGATGGAGACTACAGTTTCAGGAGCATTTTCTGGGATGGAGCAGGTGAGTGAAGGTATGGTAAATTCAGGGGCGTTGTCATTCACATCTACCACCTCTATGGCTACAGTGCCTTTTCCGGAAAGGCCTCCTCCATCTGTAGCCTCAATTTCCACGTGGTAAGATTTAATTTGTTCAAAATCCAATTTCTTTGTCAGTCGGATTTCTCCTGTGACTTCATTTATTGAGAAAGTTTGTTTAATTTCCTCTGATGCTTGGAACAAACTGTAGGAAACAGTCCCAAAGTTTCCAGCATCTACATCCCTAGCTAAAACAGTAAGTATTGGGGAGTCTAGGGGGATGTTTTCCAGAACCTGCACCTCATATGGAGTGTGCACAAACTCAGGAGCATTGTCATTGACATCCATGATCAGGATTCGTAACATGCTGGTGCCAGACCTAGGTGGAGACCCGCCATCCAGCGCCATGAGGGTTAAGCTGAACTCAGGCTGCTCCTCTCGATCCAGTGCTTTGTCCTGCACCAAATCTGGATATTTATTGCCCTCACTATGATTTCGAGTGACAACGTGAAAATGAGAATTGGGGCTGATAGTGTATTTTTGAAGACCATTGCTGCCCACATCCAAATCCTGAGCTAATTTCAACGGAAAAACAGTCCCCGGCTGGCTGTTTTCCGGTATTTTCAGGAGCATTTCCCTATTCGGGAATACTGGGGAGTGGTCATTTATGTCCTGGATTAATAGTTCCCCTTCAAAAAATTGCACCGGAGTTTCCAGGAACACTTGGAAATGCAGCACACAGGGTTCAACGGGGCCACATATATCTTCCCGGTCTAGTTTCTCCCTCAAAAGCAAATCTCCAGTCTGGCGATCTAGCAGCAAGCGCTGCTTGTCATCGTCACACACCACCTGGGCCGACCGGGCGGCCAGCTCCCCAATTCCCAGGCCCAGGTCCTTGGTCAAATGGGCTATAAAGGAGACGCTCTCTGTTTCTTCCAGCACAGAATAACGAATAGGCGCAGGGTGAACCTGAGATAAGAATACTATCAAAATAAATGTCATCACTTGCCTGTTTTGTTGAATTCTCTCTAGCGTCTCCATGTTGGCGCCAGAGTGCTTACATCCAATCCCTTCAGCAACCACAAAAAGACCCGAGGTATTAAATTCTGACTTCTTGCTTGGTAGAATCTTCAAAAAATTACCTTTAATCTTAAAGTCGTTTAGTATATCGCTACCCAAACTCGTTGGTAACCCAGCACGGCTGGCAAAGCTGCTTCTGTGTGGTGTTGATTTCGTCTGGCAACAAAGGAACACGGGAGCTTTTTAGGGCTCCTTATTCACAGTCTTAGCCGGCAGCGCCACCCTGCGTCCTTACTGAGAAACTAATACTGTAGTCTCAAGTCAGCCTATTTTGGAAGTGTCCAAATGTAAGCCCTTTAAAAAAGTGTATAGAACTTTTTTTTTTTTTTTTTGCGGTACGCGGGCCTCTCACCGCATACCGCCGCGGAGCACAGGCTCCGGACGTGCAGGACCAGTGGCCATGGCCCACGGGCCCAGCCGCCCCGCGGCATGCGGGATCCTCCCGGACCGGGGCAAGAACCCGCGCCCCCTGCATCAGCAGGCGGACCCCCAACCACTGCGCCAAGAGGGAAGCCCTAGAACTTTAA